>NC_133510.1:88955000-89580000 GCF_049354715.1 Callithrix jacchus
AGTTACTAACAATAAGGTAGAGTTTGGTAAAAAGCTCTTCATGTATGTTTTATTCTTTTATTTTAACTTTTCTCATAAAAGAATTTACCCAATTCTCTTTTCTTATGTCTAATGAAATCTGTGTTTTTAGTTAATAAATACAAAATAAATCTAGCTAAGGGCAGTGGCTTATGCCTGTAATCCCAGCACTTTGGGAGGCCGAGGTGGCTGATTGCTTGAGCCCAGGAGTCTGAGACCAATCTGGGCAATATGGCAAGACCTCATTTCTACAAAAAACAAAAAAAGTGTGTGATATTTTGGGTCCTGAGTAGACGAGTCTGATTTACGGCATTCCCTAGACTGTGAGGACTGTAATGAAAGCTGATCTTTAGCACTGTAAATGCTGAAAATTATAGCAAGCCTAGATTTGGTGTCTGTCATAACCAGTCTCTCTCCACTCAACGATCACCATTGATACTACTCCTAGAACTATTAAAATCAAAGATCATGTCACTGTCTCAAGTAAAATCCTTATTAGGAGCAATAGCACAGAGCACATACCCATCAGAACACCACTCACCACCCTTCCTAAGAACATGCTGACCTCTCTTTACCTTCCCAGTTTCCTTTTCTACCACCCTTTACTTTGAATGCAATGTCCCAACCCAGACGAATAATTTTGATTCCCTGAGCACACCAAGCCCTTTGGTTTCCACGTCTTCTCATGATGGTCCTGGACTGTTCCTCTCACTGATAGTATACCTATCATCACCTACCTTCTTCTGATCCATATTCAACTGTCCTCCCATTAAACAACAGCTTCCGCCTTCTCTCTCAAGCAATCCTTTCTTGATTCCTCAATGCTTGAGTAGATCACGTTCTTCCCTCTCTACTTAGTGCTACCTACTCTAATGATTTACTTTTTTATTTTCTGTAGAGATAGGGTTCCAAAGTGCTGGGACCATTGTATCCCACCCCCGAATGCTCCAGCTTTGTACATACCTCTATTACAGCACTTTGTGCACTCTGCTTTAATTATTAATTCATCCTGCTCCCCGACTTGTCTCTTATAAATGTGAGGAAAAGGCTGTGCTTTTTCATTATTTGTCTCCCCAGTGAGAGACTACTCAGTACTGAATAGTCACTTAAAAACTGTTTGGTGAATTAGTCTATATTTTTACCATCAAGGCGAAAATATAAAAAGCATTTTTACAAAAGTGGAGTGGAACAACCTGACATATAAAGCAGCACAAAAGCCAGCACCTGTAATCTCAACACTTTGGGAGTCTGAGGTGGAAGGATCATTTAAAACCAGGAGTTTGAGACCAGACTGAGCAGCATAGCAAAACCCCTGCCTAAAATAGTAAGTAAAAACTTAGCCAGGCATGGTGGTATATGCCCCAACTCTTAAGAGAGAGAGAGAGAGAGAGAGAGAGAGAGACAGAGACAGAGAGAAAGAGAGAGAGAGAGAAAGGGTAACATTTGAATAAAAACTCAGTGTTGAGGCCAGGCACAGTGGCTCACATCTGTAATCTCAACACTTTGGGAAGCTGAGGTAGGCAGATCATTTGAGCCCAACAGTTCAAGACCAGCTTGGGCAACATGGAGAAACCCTGTCTCTACAGAAAAATACAAAAATTAGCTGGGTGTGGTGGCACATGCCTGTAGTCCCAGCTACAGGGAAGGCTGAGGTGGGAGGATCACTTGAGCCAGGAGGTTGAGGCTGCCGTGAGCCAAGATGATACCACTGCACTCTAGTCCAGGTAACTAAGTAAGACTCTGTCAAAACAAAACAAAACAAACAAAACAAAACAAAACAAAAACCCTAAGTGGTAGAATGGGTGATCCATTTATCATACATAGAGAATAAATTGGACAAAGAAAAAAAGAGAGAAACACTTTGCTTTTCTATGGCTGTGATCAGATTTTATATCTCCAATATGAACCCTAACTCCAGTGAGAGATAAGGTGGCAGATTTTAAATTTACCAACTAGTAGTGTCTCACTGTTTCCATTTGAATAGTCTTTTTTGAATGACTCACAATATTTCAGAAAACTGCTCAGTTTTCTAGGTTTTGCTTTTCTTCTCCTTGCTCGTCCTCAAGATGCCATCTTTGTATGAGAGAGTGACAGCTCACAATTTGGTAGTAACTTTGTGAGGGACCTCTGATGTGGAGACTATCAGAAGGTCTTCATTGGTTTCTGCCATGAAGTTTCTCATCTGTTCTGGTTTCTAGACTATAATAGACTGAGATATGGCTGGTTCTTCCTGACTTATAACTTACCAGAACTTGTATTAAAATGCTGGATTTGCAACATCAAGAAGCAAAGTTGCTGCATTGTACACCTGCATTGTTCCAATCTCAGGACTCAGCTAATCTGCCGTGCTCTCAGCACTTCCTGTATTGCTTCATGAGGGCACATGGGGACATTTAAAGTCCATGAACGACTACTTATGCCACCGGGAAGAAGAAAAACGTTTTCAAGCTCACCTATTGAGTTGCCTCCCTTTATCAATACACTATTGTTCCATGCCATGCTGGACACAGACAGTCCAATGCCACAAGCTGGGCTCTATCCAAAAACCTGCAACTTACCTATGTTAGTCTGCTGGAGCTCCTGTAACAGAAAACCATAGACTTGGTGGCTTACAAGCAACAAAAATTTATTTCTCCCAGTTCTGGAGACTGGCAAGTCCAAGGTCAAGACACCGGCAGATTAGGTATCTGGTGAGGGCCCATTTCCTAGTTCAGAGAAGGCACCTTCTCCCTGTGTTCTCACTGCTGAGAGGGGCAAGGTAGACTCCTTCCTAGAGCATTATTCCAATTACGAAGGTTCTGCCCTCATGGCCTAATAACCTTCCAAAGGCCTTGCCTCCAAGTACCATTACTTTGGGGACTAGGTTTCCACATATGAATTTGTTGGGAGGAGACACTAACATCCAGCCTATAGCACTCTCTTGGGTTGGCCAGGGGAAGTAATCCAATACAGCTGCCTTAAGAAAGACCTTACACATCAAAATGAATTTATCATACTCTCTCCTAGTCAAAATTTTAGCCCACGAGGAAGAAATTGATGCCAGAATGTAGATTTTGATAGAGAATTCTTTATAGTCCATTTTCATTTTCTTTCTTTCATTTTTTTCTCTTTGGTTTTGTTTTTGAGACAGGATCTTGCTCTGTTGACCAGGCTGGAGTGCAGTGGTGCAGTCTCAGCTCACCGCAGCCTTTACCTCCTGGGCTCAAGCAATCCTCTCACCTCAGTCTCCCGAGTAGCTGGGACCACAGGTGTGTGCCACCTTGCCTGGCTAATTTTTGTATTTTTTGTAAAGATGGGGCTTTGCCATGTTGCCCAGGCTGGTCTTGAACTCCTGAGCTCAAGCAGTCCACCCATCTCAGCCTCCCAAAGTGCTGGGACTGCAGGACTGAGCCAATGTGCCTGAACAATTTTCCTTTTTCACACTTGATCTTAGCCAAAAGGCTGAGAAGCGATACAATTTTCCTTTTTCTTTTATATATCACTAGTTGGAAGAACAGGCTTTCTCCTTATTCTAATCTCAGGGATGGACTTTCCTTAAGGCATGATGTTCTTTTCCTTAAGGGCACCAAACCTCACTGCTTAATCTAAATGGTAGAGTCATCCTCACTATACTCTAGAAGACTAAACTCCATGATCAGAGAGTCTAGGCCTGCCTTTTAATATTAAGGGTCACTAAGAGAGTTTAGAAGTAAGTTCTTTGCTCATTACAAAGTCCTGCTTTCAAAACTTCTGTCTTGCTGAGGAATCTAAAATACCCTACTCTAAATCTTAGAGGCAATATTTATTCCAACTTCTTAGTATTCCTAATGAAGATTCTAATCTTCCTAGGGGCAAAAGGATGTCCATTTCAGAATAAGAAGGAAGGTTTCACGTTACATAACACAGATGGAAAATGCACATCAATTCTGCTTTTTATAAAATAGGATCATTTTTGTAGCATTTTTCTCTCCTTCTTCTCCCTTTTTTCCTCTGTCCACCCCTTCTCTTCTTTAAATAAACTAAATCAGAGAGTATCATCTAAATTTTGAAGTTTTTAATCTCCTAAACATATTTAATATATTTGGTTATATTTGCTCTCCTAACACATTCTGTAAAGGACAGTATGCTGGAATGGCTAAGAAATCAAGTCAGTCCCTATTGAAATATTAATGACATTCTTCACAGAAATTTAAAAAAAATCCTAAAATTTTTATTGAACTACAGGAGATTTCAAATAGCCAAAAAAATCCTGAGCAAAAAGACCAAAGCTAGAGGCATCACACTACCACACTTCAAAATACACTACAAAGCTATGGTAGCCAAAACAAGGTGGTACTGGCATAAAAACAGACACATAGACAGATGGAACAGAATAGACAGCCAATTAATCCATATATTTATATCCAACTGATTTTTGATAAAGATGCCAAGAACACTCATTGGGGAAATAACCATCTCATGAAGAAATGGTACTGAGGAAACTGGATATCCATATGCAGAAGAATGAAACTAGACCCCCACTTCTCATGCTATGCAAAAATCAACTCAAATGGATCAAAGACATAAACATAAAACCCAAAATGATAAAAACTACTAGAAAAAAATATAGGGGAAATGCTTCAGAACATTGGTCTGGGAAAACAATTTATGAATACCTTGGAAGCACAGGCAATAAAAACAAAAAATAATCAAATGGGGTTACAAAAACTAAAAAGCTTTGCAAAACAAAGGAAACAGTCAAGAGTGAAGAGACAACTTAGAGAATGGGAGAAAATATTTGCAAAGTACTCATTCAACAGGGAATTTATATCCAGAATATACAACAGAAAAAAAAATCCAGTTAAGAAACAGGCAAGTTATCTGAGCAAACATTTCTGAAAAGAAAACATACAAATAGCCAATAAATATACTTTTAAAAGTTCAACATCACTAATCACCAAAAAAATACAAATCAAAACCACAATGAGGTATTATCCTACCCCAGTTAGGTTGGCTATTAATCAAATAGACAAACAAAAACAAAAACCTCAAAACCAAAACAAACGAATTAAAAAAACAAGTGCTAGTGAGGATGTGCAAAAAGAGAACTACTCTTATGTATTCTTCTTGGGAATATAAACTAATATAGCCACTATGGAAAAGAAGTATAAAGATTCCTCAAAAAACTACAAATAGAACTACCATATGATTCAGTATATGGTTCAATCCCAGTACTGAGAATTTTATGCAAAGGAAAGGAAATCAGTATATTGAAGAAACATCTGTACCCCCATGTTTATTATAGCACTTTTCATAATAACCAAGACATGGAATCAACCTACATATCCAAAAACAGATGAATGAGTAAAAAAAAAATGTGGTATATATACACAATGAAATACTAATCAGCCATAAAAAAGAATGAAATCCTGTTACCACGAATGGACCTGGGAGACATTATGTTAAGTGAACAGAAAGTTAAGCACCACACGTGCTCACTCATATGTGGAAGCTAAAGCAAGCTGATCTCACAGAAGTAAAAAGTAGATGATGCTGGGGAGGGTAGGGGGAAGGGATCACACCTGTAATCCTAGCATTTTAGGAGGCTGAGATGGGAGAATGGCTTGAGCCCGTAAGTTTGAGACCACACTGGGCAACAAAGTGAGATCCTGTCTCTACAAGAAAAAAATAAAAATAAAAAAGTAGCCAGGCACAGGGGTGTGTGCCTTTAGTCCCAGCTACTTAGGAGGCTGAGGCAGAAAGATTGCTTGAACCAGGGAGGTCAAGGCTACAGTAAGCCACAATTATGCTACTGCATACTGGCCTGGGTGACAGTGAGACCCTGTTTCCAAAAACAAAACAAAACAATTCCTGTCCTAAAACTTATTCTCTTGAGCAAATTATTTTGCCAGGCCTCTATTTCCTCAGCTAAAAAAGGAAAGGTAATAATATTTATGTAAAGTTATGAAGATAACACCAGGCATCTCAATAGTAACATGACCAAAATTATACTATGGGTTTTCTGCTTGTGGAACTATTCCTCCTCCAATGTTTCCAGCACAATAAACGGCAACTCCTTCTTCCAATGTACAAGGCAAAAACGTTCAGATCATCTAGTGCTCTTCTCTTACCTTTTCACCATATCCACATTCTCAGGAACTCCTATTTCTCTGCGAAGTGTATGTAGAATCTGACCACTTCCCTTCATATTCATCTCTATCACCTTTGTCCAAGAAAATATTATCCCTCACTTTTTAGTTAAGACAATAGTAGATGCTTTATCAGAATCTAGGTTGTTTAACACCGAAGAAGCTTGCTGCCATTATCCATGGAGAGATTCAGGGGTCCAGTCTCCTACATTCTCTTGGTTGTGCATCTTCAACATTAGCATCTAAAGCTGCAGAAAGAAAAGAGCATGAAGGGTTGTATATCAGAAATTTTGTGGGCCAGGCCTGGAAGTGGCATACATTACTTTTACTCATATAGTATCAGCCAGTGCTCAGTCAGATAGTCATACCTAACTATGAAGATGTCTGAGAAATACTCCAGCTATGCCTAGGAGAAAGAGAAAATGGATTTGATAAAGAGCCAGCCCATCTCTGCCACTTTCAACCAACATGAATTTCAAGCATTTCTTATTGATTTTCTTGCTTTCACCTTTGGGGTCCTACAGTTTTCTCTCAACCTATCAACCTGATGAAACTTAAAATTTAATTTAGATTATGTTCCTCGTTGCTCAAAGCCTGCCAATAGCTTTCCATCTCCCTTGTTTATTCCAAAGTTCTTATCCTGATCTTGAGGCTTTATATGATCTACCTCCCACTACCTTCTTGATTCATTTCCTAGCATTTTTCCCGTTGCTCACTCCACTGTAGTCACACTGATTGCCACACTCTCCCTCAACAATGCTGATCGCATTCTGCCGCATAGCTTTTGCATTTACTCTTTCTTTTGCCTGAACCACTCTGTCCCCTAGAAAGTCTCAGAGCTCACTCTTTTACCTCCTTCAGGTCTATGTTCCAACTCCAGCTTGTTAAAGTTTTCCTTGAATAGCTTATATAAAGTGGTACCCTCAATCCCCTCTCTCTCTTTTTATTATTATGCTTAATGTATATATTTGTTTCTTTGCTTAGTGTCTCTCTTCCTAGATTAGAATGCCTTTTCTTGTGGCAGAAAAAAAATTGTGGCCAGGTGCAGTAGCTCATAACTGTAATCCCAGCAATTTGGGTAGCCGAGGTGGGTGGATCGCCTGAGGTCAGAAGTTTGAGACCAACCTGGTTAACATAGTGATATCCTGTCTCTACTAAAAAATACAAAAATTAGCTGAGCATAGTAGCAGGTGCCTATAATCCCAGCTACTTGAGAGGCTGATGCTCGAGAATCACTGGAACCCGGAGGCAGAGGTTGCAGTGAGCCAAGACCGTGCTGCTGCACTCCAGCCTGGGCAACAAGAGCAAGACTGTGTCTCAGAAAAAATAAAAATAAAAAATGGTTTATCCTCAGCCCCATGGGATTAAAAACAGTGCATGAAGCAGGAGCTCAATAATTATTTAACAGACAGGCTTTCACTCTGTTATCTGGGTTGAATGCAGTGATGTGATCATAGCTCATTGTAATCCCAAACTCCTAGGCTCAAGTGATCATCCCACTTCAGCCTCCCCAAGTAGCTAGGACTGCAAGGGCATGCCACCACACCCAGGTAATTTTTTATTTTTATTTATTTATTTTTTTTTGTAGACATGAGGACCTTCCTATTCTGCCCAGGCTAGTCTTGAACTCTGGCCTCAAGTGATCCTCCTGCCTCAGCATCCCAAAGTGCTGAGATTACAGGCATAAGCCACTGTGCCTGGCCAATAAATGTTTCTTTTAAATGAATGAAAAAAAGAATGAATTGTTTAGCACATAGTCTGGCAAAAAGTAATCAATAAATGGCATAATTGCTTTGATATTGAGTTTTTCTCTTAGATTAGAAAAAATGTTAATTTTTTTCTATTTTATTCATATTTGGGTTTTCATGATTCTTCCCAAACTTGACACGGAAATACAAATGCCTTTGTTTTGTGTTGCTATAAAAGAATACCTGAGGAAGGGTATTTATAAGGAAAAGAGGTTTATAGGCTTATAGTGCTGCAGACCATACCAGAAGCATGGTGCCAACACCTGCACCTGGTAACAACCTCAGGCTGCTTCCACTCCTGGTGGAAAGTGAAGGGGAGGTGTTGTGTGCAGAGATCAAATGGTAAGAATGGAAGTGAGAGAGAGAAGGGGAAGGTCCCAGGCTCTTTTGAGACAGCCAGTTCTCTTGAAAACTGACTGAGAACTCACTCATTCCTGAAGAAAAGCATTAATCTGTTTGTGGGGACCCACCCCCATGACCCAAACACTTTCCATTAGGCCCCACCTCCAACACTTAAGACCAAATTTCAACATGAGGGTTAGAGAGGACAAATATCAAAACCATAGCACAAGACTAATTTCTTCCTCATGCTCTTATCATTCTTGACATAACTCTCTCCATTCTTTCAACTTTTCATGATTGCATCTCTGCTTCTATATATTAATATGCCTGAACTATAGAATGAGGTAAGAGAGGGAGCCCAGACAGGCAATGAAGGAAGAGAATAACTTATAATTCAACATACTGTTAAGAAGTGAAAAAAAAAAAAATTGAACAACTTGTGCCATTACATCTTGTGCCAAAAAGGAATAATAAAATATTAAAATCATAACAAAGTATAACTATTTTGGTGTAAGTCAATTTCAATCAAAATAGTTTGTATGTATAGTCAGGGCTTTAATTTTTTAAACTAAAACAATGTCATATGTAGGACTAGAAATAAAATAAGCCAAATATTGGGCTGGGCACAGTGGCTCACGCCTGTAATTCCAGCACTTTGGGAGGCTGAGGCAAGCAGATCACTTGGGTTCGGGAGTTCCAGACCAGCCTAAGCAACATGGCAAGATCCTGTCTCTACCAAAAAAGAAAGAAAAATAGATAAATATGACTCTTCCTTTTTTTCCTTTCTTTTTTTTTTTTTACTTTGTATATAAAAACTAAAAGCATTTGAAAAATACCTTAGATTTTCATCAAGCTAGATATTTCTTGCTTACATGGAGGAAAAAAATCACACTCTGAGAATAGTCATAATCAGGGGTCATAGGTAGCTCTAGACTGGAATTTTTGAACCATAAAAAGATATTAAAATGTGACTTTTAATTAGATCAGAAATGAATTCTAATACTGTTCACATATTCAGAAATAGTGACACCTTTTATTCCTCCAGTAATTGGGGTATCAAAGGGCAATTTGAGGCTACTCAAAAAGATTCAGAGTCTGGTTTTGTTAACTGCTAACTAATTACTGGTACAAAATGAAAATTACTAGACACTACTGAATTCTTGACAGATCAAAAAACATTCTTAAGAAATCTTGGGGTGTAAACTGGTGACATTCAGGCTTTCAATATTTATTTTGTAGCTTTATTTTTTTAATTTTGAGACAGGATCTTGCTTTGTCACCTAGGCTGGGGTAAAGTGAGACAATCATAGCTCCCTGCAGCTATGAATTTCTGGGCTCAAGGGAGCTCCTGCCTCAGTCTTCTGAGTAGCTGGGAGTGGAGGTACATACCACTAAACAGAGCTAATTTTTGTATTTGTTGCAGAGATGGGGTCTCACCATGTCACCCAGGCTCATTTATAGATTTCTTTCTTCAGAAATAATATTCACTCAAATTACTGAGGGTTGTTGTTGTTGTGTGTTGTTGTTGTGTGTGTGTGTGTGTGTGTCTGGATACATGGGGGAGTAAGGAGGCAGTTGAGAAATCTTTTGCAAGGTCCTATGTTATATTAGTGACTATATATTGTGAGGCAGGATATGAATCACGCTGGTTTCCAAAAAACTTGGAACTTACTATTTCTAGGGCACAGTACTTTCAAAGGAAAGAGCCACATGTTCAGAAACCATAATGACCTGCTCAAAGCACCTTTGCACCAGATATCAGTCTCTCCATCAACTATCCTCTGACAATAGCGGTAAGAACCACTTCCCCACACTCAATGGTCTATTCTAGTACTACCTAAATAATGGTCAGACCCCACCTGAAACATGAGTTTAAGCCATAGCCAGGTGGACCTTCAGAACACTGTCTTAAAATGGAGTCAAGGGAGGGCAATAACAGATCTGCAAAGGAGAGAAAAGCTAATCATTCAAAAGCAGTTCTGAGCATGAAGTAATATGTCCACTCAGGGATATTGTTAATTTAGGAACAGAGTGTAAAGCTGGAGTCCTGCGGACAACCTGGAAAAGAAGCTTAGGCATAGGGCTGGTTGAGTGGAGTACCTGGATCCAGAGAGATGCAGCGCATCAAGGCTCAGCAGCCCTTCTTGGGGATGATACAGATAGTGAAAAGAGGGTGGAGGGAAGGAAGGAGAATGGGATGGAGTTGTGAATGTGAAGTGAACAAGAGAACTTGCTAAATATTTGCCTCAATGTGTGGCCCTGTGGATAATTTGCATCCAAATCCTCTGGGAAGCATGTTTCTGGCTGGGCTCAGTGACACACCTGTAATCCCAGCACTTTGGGAGGCTAAGGTGGGCAGATCACTTGAGGCCAGGAGTTCAAGTGTGCATTAACTGACCCTTTTACAGAAAAAGGGTCAAAACTAGCCTGGCCAACATGGCAAAACCCATCTCTACAATAAATACAAAAATTAGCCAGGCATGGTGGCTCCTACCTGTATGTAGACCCAACTACTCAGGAGGCTGAGGTAGGATGATCACTTAAGCCCAGGAGGCAGAGGTTGCAGTGACTCAAGAACACTCCACTTTTCTTTTTAATTGCATTCTAGGCAGCTTTTAGGGCATTTTGTAATATTGATTGATTGATTGATTGATTGAGACAGTGTCTTGCTCTGTCACCCATGCTGAAGTGAGGGTGTGATCACGGCCCACTGCACCCTTAAACTACTAGGCACAAGCAATCCCCCCACCTCAGCCTCTGCAGTAGCTGGGACTACAGGTGCATGCCACCACACCCAGTTAATTTTTTATATTTTGTAGAGTCAGTATCTTGTAGAGATAGACAATTGGCCGGGCTGATCTCAAACTCCTGGGCTCAAATAATCCTCCCACCCCAACCTCCCAAAGTGCTGGGATTATGGGCATGAGCCACTGCATCCAGCCAGGATGTAAACTTTATACATGTTCCCCAGGTATCTGAAGCACACTTATATTTATTTGTGTGCTAAGCTCTTTACTGGTATTGTTTTGCTTAATCCTTCAACAGCTCTATGAAGCATGTGCTATTCTTATCCTCTCCCTATAGACAGGAAACTGTGATTCAGAGAAGCTGACTGACAAGGCACAAAGATAAATGTGGCAAAGCCCAAATGCAAACTTAAGACATTCTTATTCCAGATTTCTGTGATTGCAATCACTCTAGACCAGAGGTCTTCAGACCTTTTCTGCAAGAGGGTCAGTTAATAAACATTTAAGATGTATGGGCTAAATAGTCTATGTTGCAACTACTCAACTTTGCCACAGGGAACATGTAAACAAACTGACACGTTTTGGTGCTCCAATAAAACTTCACAAAAATGGGCAGCAGGTCTGAAGATGCTGGCTGTCGACTAAATATTGCTCTTCAGAGTGTCAGAGTGTCCTGCTCAGAACAGCAGGATCCTAGGAACTTGTTAGAAATGCAGACTCTCAGGTCTCATTCCAGACTTGCTGAATGACAATCTGCATTTAACAGGGCCCTGAGGCAATTTTTATGAACGTTAAAGTATGAGACCTCTACTCCAGGGCTTTTACAAAGGGCTTCCCTGAAAGCTGCCTTTAATGCCTTTGCTGTCCCTCCTTTTATGTCCATGAACTCATCTGATAGTGACTGTGTTGACTGTCTTCTGCAAAAGTTAAAAAGTAAATAAAGCTGGGTGTTGTGGTTCATGCCTAGAAAACTCCCAGCACTTTGGGAGTGCTTGAACCCAGGGGTTGAGGACCTGCCAGCGTAACCTGGCAAAACCCTGTCTCTACAAAAAATACAAAAGTTAGCCAGGTGCGTTGGTGGGTGCCTGTAGTTGCAGCTACTCTGGAGGCTGAGGCGGGAGGATAGCTTGAGCCTGGAGGTTGAGGCTACAGTGAGCCATGATTGTGCCACTGCACTCTAGCCTGGGCAAAAAGGTGAGACACTGTTTCAAAATAAATAAATAAACAAATACATAAATATAAAAATAACTGTTATTAAATTGATAGTGCTTCTTATTATACATGCTATCTCAGAATCAAAGATATAACATCATAATTTATATTTGCCTTCTAAAAAGTACTAAGTAGATAAAAAGCGCTTTATGAGTTCTTTCTTTTTTCTATACAAATTGCAAAGCCTTATACCAGAAGTATTGCATCAGAATCTCTGGAGATGAGACCTGAAAGCTGCATTTTAACAAGTTTCTCAGGTGATTCATTCACATTTAGATAATCCAGTAGGTGCCCACTCTTCAGATCTGGAGATTTCTACATGAAGAACATATAAATGTGAATTTTGAAGAGAGGGGTTTAATCCTCCACTAATTATATAACCTTGAATAAGCTAATTGACCTATTTGGAAATCACTTGCTTCACTCAAATGCTGGTTCTTAAACTTTAGTTTGCATTAGAATCATCTTGACCAACGCAAACACTCAGAGAATCCACCACTGTATAATAACATGAACAAAAGGTTGAGTAAGTAAATGAGGGAGAAAAGACAGCTCTTCCTTACAGTACAATGTCAACTACTACATAGAGAAGGGGCCACAGACTTAGAAAATCATCAATGGATGCTAAAACTAGTGGTAAAACTTTACTGAGAAACAGGATATTTATATAGTTTCAAAGTATCTCCTTGCAAATTAATTATCAATTGCAAAGTAAAATATAGTAACTTTATAGTATACAAACCTGGCAGACATCACCAAACTGACCAAACCTAATCTCACCAACATAAGGACAAAGTGACATCATATGCTTCTTGAGGTGTTGCGCCAAGAACACAATGCCACTTGACGATACTCCTGCCACAATGCATTACCTATACTAAGCATTAGGAAACATCATACAAACCCCAACTAAGGTGTACTCTAAAAAGTAACTGGCACACAATCTTCAAAAATTTCAAGTTCAAGAAACAAAGAAAAGTTAGTGTTGGGATTACAGGTATGAGCCACCATGTCTGGGCCAGTTTTTAAGGCAAAACAAGAATCAATGTCACATCGAATGTACACATTAAATGTATACATATATATTCACTTCAGATTTCAGAAAGATGAAAATGTGAAAAATATGACTCTTAAGCTTACAGAAATAAGAATGTAAGCTTTTGGGGGACTATAAGACTTTACAAGTGTGAAATAATTAGGTGATTATTTTGCTTCATGACACTTCTATTAATTTCAATAGGTTATTTATTAAATTATGTCGTAATGATTCCCCTAAGTGATAGCCAATTCTGTAAGATCAGTCTCAGTATTTAGTTACCATTTGTATTAGTCGTGCGCAGTCAGCTTTAGCCATATTGTATATTACCACAATAGTCATATGTCTAAAGTAACGGTTCTCAATAATCCTTTGTTGTGAGGGTCTATCCGGTGACATTGTAGGATGCTGAGCAGTAGCCCTACCTTGGTCTCCTACATGTCATTACCACCAACCACCCAAATAGTGACAATAAAGATGTTTCCAAGCTGGATAAAGTCTTGAGGGCAAAATCTCTCCTGCTTGAGAATCAAGTGTACATTGAATAGCGGCCCCTTAAAAGATGCTTTCCAGGAACAGATCTGTAAATATGAACTTATCTGGAAAAGGGGTCTTTGCAGATACAGTTAAAGACTCCAAAGTGAGCTAATCCTGGATTTAGGGTGCAACCTAAATCCAATGACGATGTCCTTATAAGAGAAAGCCAGAGAGTATTTGGGAGATACAGAAAGACAGGGAAAAGGGCAATGTCAGACGAGAGAAATTGGCATTATACTGCCCCAAGCCGAGAAAAGCCTCCAGCCACCAGAAGCAAAAGTGGCAAGGAAGAATTCTTTCCTGGAGCCTTTGGAGAAAATGCGGCTCTCCCAAAGCCTTGATTTTCCTCATTCCAGCTTTAGAATTCTGGAAAGAGAAAACAATGGTCCAGTCTTGGTCAAATGCTCACCCTTAAAACAATCAGCTGGCAGGCACAGGGCATGATCATATAAAAACCTTTTATTCCTTGATACAACTATGTGAGTTGGATTAGAAAGCCAATAGTTTCCAGGAGAAAGAAAGAAAAAAATTCTAGACATTCATTCTAAACCCATAAATATCTACTCTGATATATAAATCAATATTATTAGCTTAAAAGTATATCGTCCTATCCATACATTATTTCAAAAGCATCATGCCAAACAATAGACAATATTTTCTCCCACTATGAACTTAATCACTTGACTAGCATTTAGACAGGCGCATTGGTAGCAAAAAGAATTACTGGAAAACATAAATAGGGCTACCTAATTACTTTTAGTATCGTGGGAGCCCAATAAATAAAATAATAATTGAGTCATCAACAAAATTCTAAATGTGGAGTTCTCACAACAGAATCATTTAAGGGTAAACGCCCCAGCTTTGAGACTCAAATAAAGCTTATAATGAATCATTCAGTCATCCTCAGAGAGAATGATTTTCAACTTGATTAAAATAATCAAGTATATTGTCATCCTCTTTTGAGTGAAAGACATAAAAAGGCAGGGTGAAAGTTTAAATTCTCCTCTATTTATTCTCTCTTTTTTATTAATCCATTCTATCTGGCCCTTAAAGGCCCTGAATTTCATGCCTCATCAGTTTTAGTACATCGGGCCCTTTCCTAGCCTGTGCTGACAATGCAGGTCTTTTGTCTCTGTGCCCTATTGGATTACAGAGATTAGTGGAAATGTTTCTTAGGATCAGCCCATCTAGGGATTTAAAATGCACCATCTTAAAGTGGAAGTGATGGCCTCAAATAGTGGAATTCAGTTCCTTGTTTGTAGACTTAAAAAGAGGCTATAATTGGTAATGTCTTATTATTACTTTCTGCCACAAAATTTTTTTTCCTTGTGGTAGGCTGTGACTGAAGAATATTTTTCCCAAATCACAGAAGTCAACAGATACTCCTAGATTAAGGAAGCAAAAAGTAATATTTTTAAATTATGTTCTTGGCCTGGCACGATGGCTTATGCTGTAATCCCAACACTTTGGGAGGCGGAGGCAGGAGGATTGCTTGAGCCCAGGAGTTTGAGGCCGGCCTGGGCAACACAGGGAGACCCCTATCTCTACCAAATATTTTTCAAAAATTTAGCTGGTTGACCCAGGTTACTCTCTCTACTGGGAACTACCTGCATTCTGTGATTTATCCTGGATGCAGGGACAACTCTGAAGAGTCATCTCCATTACAGAGCTCCTCCTGTGTGGGATGGATGGGCTGGGACCCCAGTTGTACCCACCTCCCAGGTCAATTTCTCCCTCTGCCCCATTCTGTTGTTGGCTCTCTGGTTAGCCCACAGGTGCTGCTCTCACAAGCACTCCCCACTCAGCCACTGTGTGCACGTCTCTGCCTCTGAATCCCTGAGGCCTCCAACCTAAGACAGAGAGTCACATTGAGAATCCTGGACCCAGAGCAGTAGGATCTGTAACAACTGAGAATAGTCTTCTGGCAAAAATGTGTGCTCATAATGAATTCTCACGACACCTGAAGCTGACCCCTAGCAATCATGAGTGAATACTTAAACTCCTCTGCCATCTCTGGTTCTCAAAAAGGAAAATGAAAGAAGAATGAAAAAAGAAAAGAGATAGAGGAAGGGAGGGAAAAGACAGGGGAGCAAAGAAGAAAAAATGAGCCAAATAAATTCTGACTCCACCTTGCAGTTTCTTTTCTTTTTTTTTTTTTTTTTTTTTGAGATGGAGTTTCGCTCTTGTTACCCAGGCTGGAGTGCAATGGCGCGATCTCGGCTCACCGCAATCTCCGCCTCCTGGGTTCAGGCAATTCTCCTGCCTCAGCCTCCTGAGTAGCTGGGATTACAGGCACGCACCACCATGCCCAGCTAATTTTTTGTATCTTTAATAGAGACGGGATTTCACCATGTTGACCAGGATGGTCTCGATTTCTTGACCTCGTGATCCACCCGCCTCAGCCTCCCAAAGTGCTGGGATTACAGGCGTGAGCCACCGTGCCTAACCTCCACTTTGCAGTTTCATATGTATTTATTTATTAGAGACACAGTCTCACTCTGTTGCCTAGGCTGGAGTGCAGTGGTGCAATCATAGCTCACTGCAGCCTCGGCCTCTGGGGCTCGAGCAATCTTCCCACCTCAGCCCTGCAAAGTGGTGAGATAACAGGCATGAGCCTCTATACTTAGTCCTTTTTTTTTGTTTTTAATTTCAGACAGGGTCCTGCGCTATTACTCAGGCTGTAGTGTAGTGGCACAGTTTAGCTCACGGAAGCCTCCAACTCCTGGGCTCAAGCAATCTTCCTACCTCAGCCTCCTCAGTAGCTAGGACCACAGGAATGTCTCATGCCTGGCTAATCTAAAAAAAAATTTTTAGAGACAGGGTCTCACTATGATGCCTAGGCTGGTCTCAAACTCCTTAGCTCAAGCAATCCTCCCACCTTGACCTCCCAAAGTGCTGAGATTACAGGTATGAGCCACTGCACCCAGCTGTGTTTTTTTGTACTTTTGAGAGTCCTTTTTAAGTCACTGCAATAGGAAGTTTTAGAGTGTAATTACTGAGTATTGGATACTTATTATGCTTGCTATTTTACATGTGCTATTTCTAACCCTAAGAACAATACTCCAGGGAAGATAATAATATCAGAGTAGCTAAGTGATTTACTCAAGGGTACAGAGCTGGTAAATGACAAAACAGGAATTTAAAACAACCGTGGGTGCTAAACCCTGCTGTCTTTTCACTAAGCCAAGGTGTTGCCCTCTCTTCACAGCAAGGAACACAGATCCACCGCAGGAGCAAAGTTTTGACTTTCTTTTGAAAGACAGATGTTGTATAACTTGAAACTCTTTTTCCAGTAAGTTACAGAGACCTAATTCAAACTAGTTTAAGCAAAGAAGATGATTTCTTATTAATGAGGACACTGAGAGGATTCAGGGAACTCAAGAAGGGAATATGACTTGATCTCAGAAAAAAAAAGAAATTGCAACCACGCACAACAAAATTGTCAGGATTAACCTTTCCTATTACTGCAGACCAGCTTTGGCCACATATGGAAAACATTACAGCCAACATCTTGGAATTGTACAGCTCTGAATAGTAAGACTGGCACATTTTCTTTATCCCAATAAAAAAATACATCCTACTTCACTAGCTAACCATGAACTAATCACCCCAAATTAAGATCTGACTTACAACATAACATGTTTGTCTCTGCTATGCCTTCTGGATGGAGGTGACAAGGACAGACAGTAGATTCTGGAAAGAGAAGTACGAGGGAGGGAGGCTAATGAACTTTTCACTATACAGATTCATCATATGTATTCATAACTTAGATTCATAAATGTGTATGTTGTGAAGTTTTCTGATTTTCTTTAGATATCTGTCAAACATATCACCCTACCACATAGTAATTCAGCAAAAGATGGCAGTCCAGGTTTAGTTGGAAAGAAGGTCTAAATTTATACTCTTGTCATTACAGGATTTATTCTTTGTAAGGTCCAAAGAAAAAGAGATTATAAAACAGAGAGCAGGAAGGAAAGTCTGGTCTATTTTGGAAGCTAAAATTTTCATCACCAAAGCAGGAAATTAATTTCTTCCTGATCATGATGTCTGAAGGAGATTACATAGAAAGAGTAGGTGATGAAAAAGCTTGATACACTTTTCTGATGGCATTGTGTGTGAAGTCCTAAGAGAAACTAAGCAGATAGTTTATGTTTCCCATTGAAGTGAGTTAATAATCAGATACATATTTTGTTAACATATGCTTCAAAACATTTCTCCTCTGGACGAGTCAAAGAGGGGTTCCCAGAGGTTCCCAGGGGTTCCCTCAAGACCCTACCTGTAGACCTAGCTTCAGACCCACCTTCAAGGTACACAAAAAGGCAAAGGGACCTTTCATTCTTCCCTCCCTAGAAGGACTTGTGGTTGAAAATGATTGTTTGTTCCCTCTATGACATATATCTGATAATATGCATGGGCATGCAGAATGACTGCTTGCATTCTGTATGAATTACACCATCCATTAGCAAAGCTGGATGGATTTTTCCCTCCAGATGCCCAGTGGCAGGATGGCTCCCTCCCCTCCCCAATACAAGCCTGTGCCACACACATCCCACACAGAGGCACTGGGAACAACAGCCCCAGAACGGAAGGACCATGATAGTCAGTGCCACGTGTTTTTATTTGAATTGTTTTTCTTTTCTTTGAGTGAGTTTTTCTTCCATCTTTCACTGCTGCCAATTTAGTACTGAAACAAAGAATCTGACCAGGCAAGCACCCTTCTAACCACCTCAGTTCATTCTCACAACAAAGGCTTCTAGAAGCACTATTTTTTCAAACCGTTGGTTGGATGATCTCCCTAGAGAAATGCTTGCCACTTTAGGGGGTGCTTGAGCCAAGAGAAACCAGGATAAAGGCCCTAGTAGGTCGTTTACTTGTTGCTGTTCCTTTGTTTCCCATTCCATTATCACTAAGTGCTTGATCTCTTTTACTGAAAACAAGGCATTATCACAGAGAAAGAGAGAGAGAGAGAGAGAGAGAGAGAGTTATAAATATGATACCACTTATGCAAACCTAAAGCACAGTCTAAATGGCGTTGTTTCTTAGGATGAAAGCTGCAAAACCTAGATAGACAATTCTGTGGCCCTTTGCAAAATGTTTTAATAAAACGTTTTGGGATTAGAGAATCTGAGTAATTGCCTGAAGTTTGCAATTCCTTCTGGATGTTTATCATCCTTCAAAATATCTGATATTTCCAAAAAGAGACAATATATGTTAGAAAATGATATGGCAAGTGATGCAAGTTTGCTTCACTCTATTTAACATAGGGCAATGTGTTTGCGGGCCCATAAATGACCTAATGTAGGGCTGAAAATATCCTGCCAAAATGGAGCCCTGGCTACCTTCATCCCACAAGAAAGCCTCATAGAATATGTTTCTCTTGCAAATATTTCCCAAAGACAGAAGCCTATATACAGTGGCCTCCTGAAGATTCAGGGGAAAACATAATAATCTTTGATAAACTTGCCTTCCTAGTAAGGAAAGTTATATGAAGAGTCTAATGGCTGTTTTCTTGCCCCAATGTCCTCTATAGCAGAGGTCAATCATCCACTTTCTCCATCAGAACAGCTAAAAAGAATAAGGACATACAGGCAATCTCCTTCTATATCTCACCAAATTTCTGAGGTCAAAGCATTTATGCAGTGAGGTCTTTTAGTACCATTAACTGTGAAAATATCCAATATCAAAATAATTCTGAATCTCAAAACCAATTTGAGTTTTAATCTGAGTATTCAAGGTATTCACCCTTGATATTGATGCATCCAATCATCAGTCCACCTTAAATTGGTCAAATTGATGAGGTCAGTGACATTAAATAAAGGATTGCAATATATTGTCACTATGGTTTGTATGACTATTTTTTGCTTTTCTCATTATTTCTCAGGACAGAACACTGAGAGGGTGGATTGGGATGTATTGGAAAGTTTGGAGGCTTCTGGCTCTTATTATTCACTGCCTTCTTCCCTTTCAACATTGGTGTGGGGATGGTTGAGGTGAAAATAATGGGGAATTAAATGGGGAAAGAGGGGTATTTGCTGTTAGGTGGAGCAGGAAATAGCTGCTCATCAACATGGGTTGAGCTAGATTATCCTTGGAGTTGAAAATACTTCAAGTTTACTGTCTAGCTCTACTAACTCCTAACAGTTTTCTCTCTAAGCCTTATTTCTAAAATGGAGCTAATAATACCTTCCTTTTGAGTATTAAATATGATGTTGGAGAAGGTGGAGGGATTCCTCACATACTGGTTGTTCCACATTGAGTGCTCAATAAATCTAAATAACTTTCTGTCATTGTTCAGTTCTCTGCTGAGACTGTCCTGAACCACATCCTATTTGTCTAAAGCCTTACACCTACTTCTTGGGTCTTCACCATGTTTTTGTGCTTCTAGCTCCTGAAAAATGGTGCTACTAAATGGATTAATCCCATAAAACCATATTGAGATTTTATGGATAAACCTGAAAGACACTGTTGATTGCCCCAGTAGCCATATCCCACTTCTTCCTTGCTGGTACAATTCCAATTTTGTTCAGGTATCAGATAATGATGTGTTCAAGAAAGACTTAGACCACTATCTATAGAGTTCCAGAAGTTTGGCTGAGCTAAACCATGATTAATCCATTCGCCTTTGCTAGTGAATGGTTAAAGGATGAGCATCAGAGCCAATTCTGGCCGGAGAGATGCAAGAAGAATTTGAGAAGTGTTATCGAGGGAGTATTTTTCTTCCCAAATAAAAAGAGAGACCCTTCACCTGCTCCCATTGGCTGCTCTGCCTGTAGACATGCTATGTGAGGATTTGGTGTTTCTATCTGGGCCATACAATGTAGTGCCACCCACTGTAAGGGGCATTGTCCAGAGAAAAAAACAAGTAGACACAAAAAACCTGGATATGAATGAGCTATTAAATTAAGCAACCCTGCAATCATCAAACTCAAGACTTATTATTGTGTGAGATGATAGATCTCTTTTAATTAGGTTTTCTATTTCTTGTAGCTGGGAGCATTCTAACTGACCATATCCCATATCCTATAATGTTTATTAATCACAAGATCTCCCAAGACTTAAGGACTGTAGCATTCCAGTCTACATCTAACCTAGCTGTTTAGATAGATAGATAGATAGATAGATAGATAGATAGATAGATAGATAGATGTTTCCATAACAAGATGCCTGTGAGATTGCCTTTTGCAGCCTTACAAACTTGAATCATCCAGCCATTCAAACGATTTCCGATTAGGCTCATGATTGGCTTCCTTTTGTTTTTTTAAAAACACTTGATACACCCCTCTAAACACTCATTTTGTTTTCTTTTTTTTTCCTTTTATTTTTATTTTTGCACTTTGGAACACTCATTTTGTTTTAAAGAATATGTTGTAAATTTTAAAAAAATTCTATATTCAGAAAGTCTTCAGTAGTTTGATATATTTGGCCAGTTATATAGGTGGAACACCAAGACTAAAGGAAACTTTTTTTTTTTTTTTTTTTTTTTTGAGACAGGGTCTAATGCTATCACCCAGGCTAGAGTGCAGTGGACCTCCTGGGCTTCAAAGATCCTCCCTCCCACCTCAGCCTCCTGAGTAACCAGGACTGTAGGAGTGCACCACACCCAGCTAATTTTTTAAACTTTTACGTAGAGATGGGGGTCTCACTTTGTTGCCTAGGCTGGTCTGAAACTCTTGGCCTCAAGCAATCCTTCCACCTTGGCTTCCCAAAGTTCTTAGATTATTGGCATGAGCCACCATGCCCTTCACTAAAAGAAATTTTAAGCTTGACAAAATACGTGGCATATAGCAGTAACTCTTACCTCCAGTGTAAGAAGTTAGAGGAGAGAATTACTTAAAATGTTAGCATCCACAATTTAATGAATACTCAAGTTTATATAAATTTGGATATCATAATATCTCTGATGAATTAAACATGGTAGCAAATTCTTTCCCAGCGATTTATTTTGATCAATAGACTATAATGGAAATAATACTCTATAACTCTGATGACTAGGCCTTAAGAGATCTGTAGCTCCCACTTGAAAACCCAGTTTTAATACTGTAAGAAGCTCAAATCAGATGAGGGACCCGGAAGAGGAGAATTTACATGCTCCTATAGACAGCATGCTCCCAGTCAACAGCTAGCACCAACTGCCAGCCCTTAGAATAAGCCATCTTGGATACTGCAGTCCAGCTAGGCCTCTAGATGGCTGCAGCCCTAGCTGACCCTCCATGAAGTAGAAGAACCACTGAGCTGAGACTAGTCACTGAACAGAATGTGAGATGTAATGGATGGTAGTGTAGCTGTTGCATTAAGCTGCTAAATTTTGGACTGGCTTTGTTACACAGTAACAGATTACCAGAACACTATCCAAATATATAGAATAAGTTATCCAATGATGTGCTGGTCAACTGGTCCTTTGGAGGGAGGTGAGGAAGGGGAATAAACCCTCTCTGCAGTTATTTGACAATTACCATGGTATAAATACCACCCTCTCGCCACAGCCAATGTCAAGCTATCAACATGATGTCAGCCAGCTCACGTAATTCCTGAAAATTTATCATGTGTAACAACTCAGTGCAAACCAGCATGAGCCAGATCTGACAGACTGACGTCATCCCCCAAACCAAAAATCTACTTTACTATATGTATTGATGTCCTAGGCTTTTTCTGTTGTATAATTCAAAGAATAATAATGTATCTTATTTACATAGTGTCTTTGCTTTATAATTCACATTTTCCACATTCATCTATTTTAATTTTTACAAGAACCAAGAGCAATAGTTATTACATTGCCATATGAGAAATAAAGATGCTAAAACTAGATAATTGGCCATACTTGAGCCCCAATCTTTTCTCTCCAGAGTTAACATCCTTTGGTACCGCACACAGTTTAAACTCTGGATTTCATCATTTCTAGAGGCTGTTATAACCTCTTTTCCTCCACATTTTCTGATATTGAATGCACAATGCCTAAGGCTACAATTGATTGTATACATTTATTGATTTATTTTAGTATTATCCTTATTATTATTACTTTAGCTAGTCAAGCATGGCTGTGATGGTTGTGGGGAGAAACAGTGCTAAATCAGCTTAACAATACCCATAGCCCTTGGACCAAATATTATATAAATATTTATAATATTATATAAATATAAATATTATATAAATATTTATAATATTGTATAAATATAAATGTTATATAAATATATATATATATATTTATGTGTATATATAAATATAAACATATTTCTTGAGACAAGGTCTCACTTTGTCACCCAGGCTGCAGTGCAGTGGCATGACTGTGGCTCACTGCAGCCTCAATCACCCAGGTTCAAGAAATCCTCCTGCCTCAGCCTGCCAAGTAGCTGGGACTACAGGTGCGCTGTCACCATGCCTGGCTAAATTTTGTATTTTTTTGTAAAGACAGATTTTGCCATGTTGCCTGACCCGTCAAACTCCTGATCTGAGGTGATCTGCTCACCTCGGCCTCCCGAAGTGTTAGGATTACAGGCGTAAGCCACCTTGCCTGGCCCACTGTATATATTTAAATAAAGACCATCCCTGAGTAACTATCCAACAAACCATTAAATTCATTAGCCAGTCTACATGGGGCCTGTTTCTTACCATTCTCAAGCTCAAAACAAATTGTATTCTTTTTCTTTTTAATCAGCTCTTGTGTGACCCAGACAAATTGTACTCTGAGTCCATGCTTTGAAGAAATCTAGTAACACAGAGAGTTGTCTGTGGGAGGTCTGTTCCTTGTTGTTTCCAAATAATTATTAAGTAGACATATGGTGAATTGAATTTATATTCAATTCACCATATGTCTACTTAATAATTCAATTTTTTAAGTTACTAAAGAAAGTATAACATCAACTCGTAAGTATTTTGAAAATTTTCCATATTAGGTTTTAATTAGCTTAATTTTCATCATATGAATTAAGACAGGAAAAAAAAAGATGGATTTTTGCAAAAAGCCAAATCAAATATGCCAAGCTTAGGGTTTGGGATTATATGGGTTGTTTTCAAAAGAAATGTTTCCAATGGTAATATTTCATCTAAAAATTACAGATTTGGTATTTGCTTTTTCAGCATTTGCAAATCACAAACGTGACTTATGGAAAACAATTTACTTCAGTGGCTGGGTTCTCCAGATGTCTGTAATTTGATTATAAATTTAGAAACAGACTTTGTGTGGTGGAGAGTATGTGCTGAGAAAGGAAAGTTAGTAGGGGAGGGGGATAATATTCCTAAGTAAGTAACAAAAGTTAACACTGCCTGTTTACATTTACTTGAGCATTTGAAAGTCTATATATTAATGGCCAATTTTCACCATCTTGGTAACATTAGTTTCAGTAAATACCATTCCCTATGCACCTCAGACAGAAAGATCCAATTACCCTGACAAACTTAGATGATGGAGAGATTTTAGTAATTCCCTCCCCAAACCCCCACCCACACACACATACCTCTCTCTCTCTCTTTCATATAGTATAAATTGCTCTTAAGGAAAGTTACAATGTGATGAAACTAGATTATTCTTCACTAATAAATGATTATTCACACCTTTTGAAAACATAATATTCTAATATACACAATAGCAAAATTTTCTCCTTTGTGGTTTCTGTTTGTTGAGTCTGGCTCTGTCGCCCAGGCTGGATTGCCGTGGTGCCATCTCGATCTCCGCCTCCCCGGTTCAGGTGATCCTCCTGCCTTAGCCTCTGGAATAACTAGGATTACAGGTGCTGGCCCCCACATCGGGCTAATTTTTGTATTTTTAGTAATAGAAACAGGGTTTCAGCACATTAGCCAAGCTGATCTCGAACTCCTGACCTCAAGTCATCCACCTGCTTTGGACTCTCAAAGTTTGCCATCATGCCCGGCCAGGATGGGGTTTCTTAAAAAGCTATAGATTCTAGCCTTTAGTGGGATTTGAAAAAAAAAAAAAAAAAAAAAAAAAAAAAAAAGAGAGAGAGAGAGACGAGGGTAGTTAGTTGGTGCCATTAGGAAAACTCAATAAAATTCTTATTTTCCTATTATATTGTAGCATCTGCTGCTTGGGGAGAAATAAGGAGATGAAGGTTTCTTTCCCACACATCAGCACCATTTTGAGATCTCTAGGAAAACTGTTGCTGCAGCAAAGAGCAAGTGTAATGCTACAGGTCAAGAGGAGACTGTGATCTATGTAACCAGACATACTGACTCTTGCTGCTCAATCTTTAAGTGGAAAGTAGACACCTGGTTCTCTGACACAAGGTCTGATCTGACAAAGCAATACAATCTTATCAAATGGGGTCAGAATGGCTAGAAAATCTCAGCCGTTTACCATTAAGTTGATTTTTAGAGCCAGGGGGCCTGCTTGCCTTATACCCATATATCCTTTCTCCTTTCCCATCATTCTTGAAAGGAAAAAAATAACTTAGAGAATCTCTGAAATTTCTCCAAATTATGAGCATTTTTCTGATTTGGTTTTCTAATTTTTAGGACACAATATAAATTATAAATGCATATATTTTTGAAATATAATATCAACTGAACCGGAATTAACTGTTTTTAATTATAATTTCAAATGCATCTATCTTTCTAGGGAATCAGATTTTAGAAAACAAAATAAATTAATGGCAGACACCGGCGAAAACCCAGCATTCCTTCAGGATCCCAGTTTCCATAAACTCTTCTTGGTAAGAGAATTAAACACATATTCACATTACTAAAGGTGAAGGTGACTTCTCAGTATAAATCCCTGCTAAGGGCATTTCTTTAAAAGTGAGAGGATTTTCTTTTCAAATTCCAGCCTCATATACCTTGAAGCTGATGAATTCTGCACATCCCTGGGATTTGCAGGTGGTTACAGGACAAGATTATGCACCCTGTTGATTTATTTACAGCAAGGACAAACAGGTTGCAGCTTGAAATGAGAAATGTGTAGAAAGAGTCTAACCATGGAACACTTAAGGCTATTATTTAAACCAAGCACCCTTGTGTACATGGGAAATAAAGCCCATTTCGTTTTCCTCTTTCACTGTTGTTGGTTTAATGTATTTAGGCTGAGAGGATGAGAACTGGTACCTGACCTGATTATTTACTAATACAAAATCATGTTAGAGAAGAATGGTGTCCAGTGATAGGAATTACACATAGTTAACTGATTTGTAAAGAATTGTAAGTAAAAGCTCTCAGGTTGTGTAACGGTGGAAGGTTGGGATTTTCTCCTCCTCAAGATTAAAGTGGAAATGTCAATTAACATTGAATGGCTTTAAAAATAATGTCACACTGAATTTTCAAGTGGCTTACCAGATTTTTTTTTTTCTCTCAATTCCTAGATAATTATACTGGATACACTGTGGAGAGAACAGTATGCAAAATAGACACTGCCCTCATGGAGTTCATAACCTTGTAAAGAAAGGAGACATTAACAGAAGCAGAGGCAGAATAAGAGTTATAAGTTATAATAAAACTAGTAGGACAAAGTGCTCCAAAAGAGCACATTATTGGACCCACATTTATGTGTTTGTCTGTTTTTTTCTAACAGAATGAGAGATTCTTGAGCAAAGCAATGTGTTATTTAAATCATTTATTTATTTTAAGGCCAGGCACAGTGGCTCATGACTGTAATCCCAGCACTTTGGGAGACCAAGGAGAGCAGATTGTTTGAGCCCAGCAGTTCGAGACCAGCCTGGGCAACATGGAGAAACCTCCTCTCTACAAAACACACAAAAATTAGCTGGGCGGCACGGGCCTGTTGTCCAGCTACTTGGGAAGCTAAGGTGGAAGAATCACCTGAGGCCAAGAGGTTAAGGCTGCAGTAATCTGAGATCATGCCACTGCACTCCAGCCTGAGCAACAGAGTGAAACACTGTCTAAAAAAAAAAATTAAGAAAATTTGAACTTGTAGTTTTTATCATTCTATTCCAAGCACCTTGCACAGTCCATGGCACATGGCAGTTTTTCTTTGTTGACTCTGCTTACTGAATAAAATTACAGTTGACTAAAGTATTCATATAATCTACAAAAATCACATGAGCTAAATTCAGCAGGTATCAGTGTTTGTATTTTACTGACAGGAAATCCGGGAGAAAATTCAATGTTTGCACAAAGTCTCCTAGCTAACACAACTCTTAAAACTCTGACACCAGTGTTCTTTCACCATACCAGCGTGCTTCCAGAAAAAAAAAAAAAAAAGCAAAAAGAGACAATGTTAAAGAATGGAAAGAATAGAATGAAACTGATTATGTGTGCTTGTTTGCCTGTCCACAAAGGGGAAAGAAACAAGGAGGAAATGTCAGAGTTGTGCATGAATTAAAATGCATCCAATTAACTCTCAAATGAATTTGTTATGGGATAAAAGCCAAAAACTTTCTTAGATTTTTGCATCTCCAACAACTTATATTTAACCAGATAATGTTCTTTTTAAAGAACTCTTTCAAACTTTTGAAAGGGAAGATTTGCCTTTTAATGGGAAATCTTCTTCCCGTCATGGAGATAAAATACTACTTTACAAGCTTGGTTATTTATTTATTTATCTATTTTGAGATGGAGTTTCGCTTTTGTTGCCCAAGCTGGAGTGCAATAGCACAATTCAGGTCACTGAAATGCCTGCCTCCCAAGTTCAAGTGATTCTCCTGCCTCAGCCTCCCAAGTAGGTGAGATTACAGACATGCATCACCATGCCTGGCTTATTTTTTGTATTTAGCAGAGAAGGGGTTTCACCATGTTGGCCAGGCTTGTCTTGAACTCCTGACCTCAGGTAATCTACCCACCTTGGCCTCCCAAAGTGCTGGGATTACAGGTATGAGCCACTGTGCCTGGCTGGTTATTTATTCTTGATTTTACCAGATATTTTTTCTTAACTGCTATATTTATAGCAAATAAAAAGGAAAGACTATAACTTTTTTGAAAACAGACTGGAAGTATTCATAGGCTGTGTCTCACGCAGTTTTGGCTGCCGTAACAAAGTACCACAGATTGAGTGGCTGAAGCCACAGAAATGTATTTCCCATGGTTCTGGATGCTGGGAAGTCCAAGGTCAAGGTGCTGGCAGAGTCTGTGTCTAAGCTCTCTTTCCGGCTTTCAGATAGCTGCCACCTGGCTATGTCCTCAACGTGGTGAAGAGTTCTTTCTCCTCCTTCTCTCTCTCTTTCTCTTCTTGTAAAACCAGTAATCCCATCCTGAGAGTTTACCATCATGACTGACTTAACCCTAATTACCACAGAGATAAGACAAAAGTCTTATCTCAAAATATCATTGCATTGGGGGATAAAGCTTTAACTTATCCATATTTTTAGACAGGGTCTCGCTCTGTTGCTCAGGCTGGCATGCAGTGGTGCAACCATAGCTCATTGCAGACTCACCTCCTAGGCCCAAGTGATCCTTCCACCCCAGCCTTCTGAGCAGGTGGGAGGGACTAAAGGTGCATGCCAACATGCCCAGCTAATTTTATTTTTATTTTTAGTAGAGAGGAGATCTGTGTTGCCCAGGCTGATCTCGAACTCCTGGGCTCAAGCAATCCTCCCACCTTGGCCTCCTGAGATTAAGCTAAGAGTTCACACCGAGGATCACAGGTGTGAACTACCATTCCCAACCAACATATACATATTTTAGGAGGCATAAACATTCAGTCAGTAACAGGAGGTATAACTAAAAGATATCAAACTGATTCTGCAAACCACACATAACATACTTTAAGCCACATTTTGAACCTTTAAGAAGAGGACCATGGGTGAGATGATTATCCTCAATTTTGAGGCACTGAATCTGAATAATACCAACTAGAGAAACAATCATAGTACACATATACAATTAAGCAGGAGTGGTTTACATATTTGACATTATTGATAAAGAAATCAATTACGTTAAGATGCAAAAAAGACACTGGGAGGGTTAAACACCAATATAATTGGTCCCAAAGAGCCTTGTGAATTTAATTTGAGCATTTTGATGCCATAAGAACTGAGACATCCTTGTTTTAAAAGGTTAAAATATTCATAAAATTATTTTATTTTATTCTGTTAACCATGATTTACTACCAAAATGACAGAAAATTAACATATTTTTATTTTTGCTATATTCTACCCAAATCAGCGAAAACAAAACAAAGGATGATGCACTGTAATGTTGTTATATTTCATTTCTTGCAGAAGAAGCGTTGATAACAACATAATCATCAGATAGTCAAAAATATGATGTAACCAAGAAGTTTTAGAGTTCTATTATCACCAAAAGGGGGACAAATCCTCCTCTTGAACACTACAGATGTTTACCAAAATCACAGTACAGTAAAACTGAATCATTGATAAACACAAGGAAGCAAAAGTCATATATTAAAGGTGATAGTGGTTTGGGAGGAAAAAGAAGAGAGAGGGGATGCAGTAGAAACTTGGACTGAGAAGAATCAGAACTGGAGTGACTAAGTATAAAACTTGTCTCCAAGCACCCTAGAAGCCAAGGTAAGGAGGGACTTTCAGTGGATCATATCACTCCAGATCTAACAAAAGAAAGCTCCCAGCTTTGGTGGGTTATATTGATATTTTCCTGACTCTGAACTTGGAGAATAATTCATCTTTGAGAATTTAAAGGAGAAACACTGAACAACATAATGAGGTCCTGTGTTTTCAAAATGCAATTTTTCAAATAGACATGTTTCACATTTTGCCTGATGAAAGCTAGGGATATAGCATTAGACCATTGCTCTGTAAAGTTAATTATTCAAATGGCTAGAGTGACACAGTCCAAAGAAGTAACGTAAGGAAGCTCTCAAAGGCAGGAAACCTGTGATGAAATACTAGCCATGCCACTTACTAGTGGAGCCACTTTAGCTAGGTCCATTTCGTTCTCTGAGCTTACGTTTTTTCATTTTAAAGAAGGGGGGATAATATCTCTGTTTTCTGATTATATGTGAGAACTGAATTAAGTAACATGTGAAAGTACCTTTAACTCTTTAAATATAAACATATGTATAGTATATTCATCAGGAAAATGATACTCTAGAATCTTCTAGACAAAATCAGATCAACTTACGTATATTTTATAATTAATTACATAAAATGTTCAATGGATGAGTCATTAAATAGTGAAAGGCTATGCTAAGTTTTCATTGAAGCTCTAAGTAAAAGCTTTTTTTATTCCCCCTTTTATTATTTTGCTTTTAAATTTATTGTGTTTCAAATAAATAAGGTATCATCAACAAAAGAAATAGTTTTTGTTTGCTTGTTTTTAGAGATGGGGTCTTGCTATGTTGCCCAGTCTGGCCTCAAATTCCTAGCCTCAAGCAATCCTCCCACCTCAGCTTCCCGAGTAGCAGGTATTACAGGCATGAGCCACTGTGCCCAGCAAGAAATAGTTTTTATTTGCTAAGGATTTTAAGGCAGTGATTATAACACTAAATAAAACCCTGCAGACGTTATTATTACCAATGTGATCATTAATACTGCCATCATTACTTCTCCCAATGGCTACAATTTATTGAGCATTTACTATTGGCCATACATAAAATAAAATGCTTTTGCACACATCAAAAATGCAACTCCTGGACTAGAATGAGGAGAAGGGCAGTTTTTATAACACCCCTCATGAGCAATACATTTAGAGTAGCCACTTACCTCTGACTCTAAGTTCCTCAGATGTAGAATAATATGATTATACATTTTAAAGGATTCCGTCTAGACTTTAAGATTCTATTAACTGCTTTGTCCGGGTCAATTTAATGGTGAAAAAGTTGCTTCTCACGTTTGTGATATATTATAGGCACTTTCGCCCTAGTTAGGAATTGATGCTTTTCTTGTGTTGCTCTCTTTGGTAGTGTAGTAAAAGCAGCACCATATTTTTTCTTCCTATGGACCTGTTGGCATATTCTTTCATAAAAGAGAACATGTCTTCTACAGCTGTGGAATTCTGTGGAATGTGTTTCCCTAAAAAGAATATTAAGGGCCCAATAATCTTTTGTTACTGCCTAAAATTAGTGGGTATTCATTGTGTTTCTAAGGAATATTCCGTTGCTTAATCAAATCCCCAGCAGTTCAGCAATTTTCATTGGTTAAGATCATAGTTAATATACCAAAATAGAATCTAGTGGGTTTTCAGCTTTGGCCGCACATGGGAGTCATTGGGAAGCTTCAAAAAATATCAGTGCATGAATCCTACCACTAAAGAGATTGTGAATGACTCTTCAGATTTGACTGGTCTAGGGAGAAGCCTGGACATTGGGATTTTGTTTTTCTAACACTTTCCCAGGTGATCCTAATGTGAAGTGAAGAACAAGATTTACTGGCCCATCTGCTATTGTCAGTGAGGCAGAACATTGCAGATTTGAAGATGAAAAGTGCCAATCAGAACCAGCTGGTGGATACCCTATTGAAAAAATCAGCATTATAGATCAGTAGGGTCCAAACCAACACTGAAAAGGCTGGCAAAACCAGCAGTATAGAAAAGTGTAAGAAGGTTGTAAGAAGGTTTTTTTCAGTGTCTATATGTTATTTGGGGTCTCATGAACTGAGAAAGAGTAGAAATGAAATGTATGTCATCTTAATAAAAAAAAAAAACATTTGTGGGTCTTCTTTATCTATTTGTTCTGCTTTATAACTGTCAAAATCCAGAAGAGGTGCCTGGGAAATGTGATATATATTCACCATATTTTCCTGCCCTTCACACTCCTTTTGGGAGGCACCAAACTTCCTTTTCTGATTCGAAGGTCTCTTTTAAACATAGTTTATACTGTCATTGTATCCTTAAGGCTGTATTTAAATTGATAGAACCAAGAGACACAAGAAATCTACTAAAATGAGAAACCAACTCAAGGTAATCTTTGGGGAATTTCTTTGCTTTCTTACATAGCATCCAACACATGGCTCTGTTCTAGTTTGTTTAGGAAATCATGCCCATCCTGTCTCTTTGTTTGCTTTTTAAACCAACTTTTTTGATTTCTTGCAATTTTTCTGTCCAAAGATAAATTGATTCTGCACAGCAAAGATAAACTCCAATGCAGAAACTGAAGAGAAACTGTTTATGTGGCTGAGGTGCATATTTATAGGATTCCTGATTTGGCGGTGAGACCTGGAGGAGCTGCACCCCAGCTTCTGGTGTATACAATGGTCCTTTTTCAGTTCTATGAAATGAGAGGTTTTCATCTCCTCCAGGAAGCTTGTCAGGTCTGGTCTACAGATGGCTGACATTTGGGCCTTTTCTTAGATCTACTTGTGACTTCTTAAAAAAAATTTTGAGGTTAAATGTATAAATAATATGGAAGGAAGTAAATGCTTGAGGTTAATGTTTGCAGGAAAAACCAGGGAGGGGACTTTTTGCTAAAGGTGTTTTTTGAAATGCTGCTTGATTTCCTACAGATTGACACAGTAACCCAAGACAAGGGGTTTTCACTCTCTTTTTTTCAATGTTTATAATTACCACAAAAATGTACTTTGTCATCAAAAGCAGAGAAATATTCAAAGTTGTCATAGTATTATCCTTTTTTTTTTGCTTACTTTTCCCACTCTATAAAATGATGAGAGAAAATTAAGATGTTTAGAAAACTAAAAGCTTGGAAAAATAAATGTCCTCCCTGGTAGTATTTAGGGGTTTAAAAGAAGGAGGAGGTGGAAAGAAGGAGGAGAGGAAGAAAGGTCACAACCATCATATATTTTCACTGACTAGTTGAAAATTTCAGTAATTTTAATCTTCACAGGATTTATTTTCCTAGTAGTAAGAATTATTAATATTTCGTTTTCTCATATATCAGCCTTTATCACCATTAAATAGTCTGTTATCACCATTAAATAGTCTGCGTATGTGTGACAAGGGAACTTAGAATTGTAGTAATGCATTTTCTCATAATACAATTACATCTTGATTCTAAATTTGGATTTTATTAAACTATAGGATATATGTAAGAAGTTTGGTTGGAAATAATAGAAAACAATTTTGACTAATTTAGGCAAGCATTAAGAGGTATTGAAGGGATATTAGGGTTGTTTCACAGTGCCTAAGGACTGAAATGTGTCATTGTGTGCTAGGTTGCCATTAAAATGTCTCTCAAAGATTCCTGCCTCTTGATACCCACACCTTGTGCCATTTCCCTACCATGACTACAGGCAGGCTGTAGTGACCTCTAACAAGCAAAATGCAGCAAAAGTAATCTCCCCTGAGATTAGTTAGACTGTGACTTCCTTCTTGGTTGCTCTTTCTCTTTTCACTCTGATGAAGGCAGATGTCATGCTGTAAGCTGAGAAGCTTATGTGGCAAGAAACTGAGGGCAGCTTCTGGCCAACAGGTAGTGAGAAACTGAGGCTCTTAGTGTAACAGTCTGCAGGGAACTGAATCCTGCTGCAACCATATGAATGAACTTGGGAAAGGACCCTTCCCCACTTGAAATTTCAGATGAAACCACAGCCTCAGTAAGGACTTTGACTGCAATCTCATGAAAGACTCTGAGATGGGGGATCCAACTACATCCTGTATAGATTCTCAACCCACAGAAATTGTGGGATAATACATGCTTTTGTGTTAAGCCACTTAGTTTTGAGGCAATTTGGTAAACAACAGCAGGTAAGTATTATAGTTAGCAGAAGTGCATGAGCCGTGAAGGTTGGCAGAATGGAGGGAGGGTCATAAAAGGCTTTTACTGCTCCTTAATTTCCTTTTTCTCTGTGTGACTGCCTCATTTGTTTCTCTCATTACCAAGCCACTCTGTCTGATCCTCAGCATCTAAGTATACCAAGAGCTGCCACATTTACCTGACTTTAGTTTCTGTCATCTGGAGGAAAATTAATGTCTTTTTAGGCACCTTTCCAAAACTCTAATTGCAGGCATTGGATTGGCTGATTTTGGGTCAGAAGCCGACTTCTAAACCAATTTTCTGTACCCAGGAGGGAAACATGCAAGGCAGAAATTGTGAATGACTCTTCTTGGATCAGGTGCACCAACAGCAAATTTTGTAGTAATTATAGAAACTAAATTTAGCTGGATTTACAGTTGGTTTCACTATTTTTCTTTCTTTGGCTTATCATTTATATAACATGAATTACTAACATGGTGAAACTATACCATCACTCTAAAAAGTAAATATAGAAAAATTTAAGGTCTCTTAAAAAAAAAAAACTTCTCAGGTCGGGTCACCCACAAAGGGAAGCCCATCAGATTCACAGCAGATCTCTCGGCAGAAACTCTGCAAGCCAGAAGAGAGTGGGGGCCAATATTCAACATCCTTAAAGAAAAGAACTTTCAACCCAGAATTTCATATCCAGCCAAACTGAGCTTCAGAAGTGAAGGAAAAATAAAATCCTTTGTGAACAAGCAAGTACTCAGAGATTTTGTCACCACCAGGCCTGCTTTACAAGAGCTCCTGAAAGAGGCACTACACATAGAAAGGAATAACCAGTACCAGCCATTCCAAAATCACACTAATTGCTAAAGAGCATCAACATAATGAAGAATCTACAACAACTAACGGGCAAAACAGCCAGCTAGCATCAAAATGGCAGTATCAAATTCACACATAACAATACTAACCCTAAATGTAAATGGACTAAATGCACCAATCAAAACACACAGACTGGCAAATTGGATAAAAATCCAAAACCCATCAGTGTGCTGTATCCAGGAAACCCATCTCACATGCAAGGATACACAAAGGCTCAAAATAAAGGGATGGAGGAAGATTTACCAAGCAAATGGAGAGCAAAAAAAACCAGGAGTTGCAATTCTCATCTCTGATAAAATAGACTTTAAAGCAACAAAGATCAAAAGAGACAAAGAAGGCCATTACATAATGGTAAAAGGATCGATACAACAAGAAGAGCTAACGATCCTAAACATATATGGACCCAACACAGGAGCACCCAGATACATAAGGCAAGTTCTTAAAGACTTACAAAGAGACTTAGACTCCCACACAATAATAGTGGGAGACTTTTAACACCCCACTGTCAATATTAGACAGATCAAACAGACAGAAAATCAACAAGGATATCCAGGGCTTGAACTCAGACCTGGAGCAAGCAAATCTGATAGACATCTACAGAACTCTCCACCCCAGATCCACAGAATATACATTCTTCTCAGCACCACATCACACCTACTCTAAAATTGACCACATAATTGGAAGTAAAGCACTGCTCAGCAAATGCAAAAAACTGAAATCATAACAAACAGCCTCTCAGACCATAGTGCAATCAAGTTAGAACTCAGAATTCAGAAACCAACCCAGAACCGCACAGCTTCATGGAAAATGAACAACTGGCTCTTGAATGTTGACTGGATAAACAACAAAATGAAGGCAGAAATAAAGAAGTTCTTCGAAACCAATGAGAATGAAGACACAACATGCCAGAATCTGTGGGACACATTTAAAGCAGTCTCTAGAGGAAAGTATATAGCAATAAGTGCCCATATGAGGAGAATGGAGAGATCCAAAATTGACACCCTATCGTCAAAATTGAAAGAGCTAGAGGAGCAAGATCAAAAACACTCAAAACCCAGCAGAAGACAAGAAATAACTAAGATCAGAGCTGAACTGAAGGAGATTGAGACACGAAAAATCCTCCAAAAAATCAATAAATCCAAGAGCTGGTTTTTTGAAAAGATCAACAAAATAGACCACTAGCTAGACTGATTAAAAAGAAAAGAGAGAACAACCAAATAGATGCAATAAAAAATGATAAAGGGGAAATCACCACAGATTCCACAGAAATTCAAACCTTCATCAGAGAATATTACAAACAACTCTACACACATAAGCTAGCAAACCTGGAAGAAATGGATAAATTCCTGGACTCCTGTGTCCTCCCAAGCCTAAACCAGGAGGAAGCTGAAACTATGAATAGACCAATAACAAGGGCAGAAGTCGAGGCAGCAATTAAGAGCCTACCACACAAAAAAAGCCCAGGTCCAGATGGGTTCACAGCTGAATTCTACCAGACACACAAAGAGGAGCTGGTACCATTCCTTCTGAAACTATTCCAAATAATCCAAAAAGAAGGAATCCTTCCCAAATCATTCTATGAGACCAATATCATCCTGATACCAAAACCCGGCAGAGACCCAAGAAGAAAAGAAAACTTCAGGCCAATATCCATGATGAACATAGATGCAAAAATCTTCAATAAAATATTGGCAAGCCGATTGCAACAGCAAATCAAGAAACTTATCCATCATGATCAAGTAGGATTCATCCCGGGGATGCAAGGCTGGTTCAACATACGCAAGTCTATCAACGTAATTCACCACATAAACAGAACCATAAACAAAAACCACATGGTTATCTCAATTGACGCAGAGAAGGCATTTGACAAAATTCAACAGCCCTTTATGCTAAAAACCCTCAATAAACTCGGTATCGATGGAACGTATCTCGAAGTAATCAAAGCTATTTATGACAAACCAACAGCCAATATCATACTTAATGGGCAAAAACTGGAAGCATTCCCTTTGAAATCCGGCACTAGACAAGGATGCCCTCTTTCACCACTCCTATTCAATTATAGTACTGGAAGTTCTAGCCATAGCAATCAGGCAAGAAAAAGAAATAAAGGGTATTCAAATAGGAAAGGAGGAAGCCAAATTGTCTCTATTTGCAGACGACATGATAGTATACCTAGAAGACCCCATCGCCTCAGCCCAAAAACTCCTGAAACTGATAAGCACCTTCAGCAAAGTCTCAGGATATAAAATCAATGTACAAAAATCACAAGCATTCGTCTACACCAATAACAGACTTAAAGAAAGCCAAATCAAGAACGAACTGCCATTCACAATTGCTACAAAAAGAATAAAATACCTTGGAATACAACTCACAAGGAATGTAAGGGACCTCTTCAAGGAAAACTACAAACCACTGCTCAACGAGGTCAGAGAGGACACAAACAGATGGAGAAACATTTCATGTTCATGGTTAGGAATAATTAATATCGTAAAAATGGCTATACTGCCCAAAGTAATTTACAGAATCAATGCTATATGCATCAAGCTACCATTGACTTTCTTCACAGAACTGGAGAAAACCACCACGAACTTCATATGGAACCAAAAGAGAGCCCGCATTGCCAAGTCAATTCTAAGCAACAAGAACACAGCGGGGGGCATCACACTACCGGATTTCAAACTATACTACAAGGCTACAGTAATCAAAACAGGATGGTACTGGTACCAAAACAGAGATATAGACCAATGGAACAGAACAGAGGCAACAGAGACAACACAACATATCTACAACCACACAATCTTTGATAAACCTGTCAAAAACAAGCAATGGGGAAAGGATCCCCTGTTCAACAAATGGTGTTGGGAAAACTGGCTAGCCATGTGCAGAAAGCAGAAACTGGACCCCTTCCTGATGCCTTACACTAAAATTAACTCCAGATGGATTAAAGACTTAAACATAAGACCTGGCACAATAAAAACCCTAGAAGGAAATCTAGGCAAAACTATCCAGGACATAGGAGTAGGCAAGGACTTCATGAACAAAACACCAAAAGCATTGGCAACAAAAGCCAAAATAGACAAATGGGACCTAATGAAGCTCCACAGCTTCTGCATAGCAAAAGAAACAGTCAATAGAGTGAATTGGCAACCAACAGAATGGGAAAAAATTTTTGCAGTTTACCCATCTGACAAAGGGCTGATATCCAGAATTTACAAAGAACTCAAACAGATTTACAGGAAAAAAACAAACAAGCCCATTCAAAAGTGGGCAAAGGATATGAACAGACACTTTACGAAAGAAGACATATATGAGGCCAACAATCATATGAAAAAATGCTCATCGTCACTGGTCATCAGAGAGATGCAAATCAAAACCACATTGAGATACCATCTCACGCCAGTTAGAATGGCGATCATTAAAAAATCTGGAGACAACAGATGCTGGAGAGGATGTGGAGAAAAAGGAACACTTTTACACTGTTGGTGGGAGTGTAAATTAGTTCAACCACTGTGGAAGACAGTGTGGCGATTCCTCAAGGCCTTAGAAATAGAAATTCCATTTGACCCAGCAATCCCATTACTGGGTATATATCCAAAAGACTATAAGTCGTTCTACGATAACGACACATGTACACGAATGTTCATTGCAGCACTGTTTACAATAGCAAAGACTTGGAATCAACCCAAATGCCCATTGATGATAGACTGGATTGGAAAAATGTGGCACATATACACCATGGAATATTATGCAGCAATCAGAAATGATGAGTTTGTGTCATTTGTAGGGACATGGATGAATCTGGAGAACATCATCCTCAGCAAACTGACACAAGAACAGAAAATGAAACACCGCATATTCTCACTCATAGGTGGGTGATGAAAAATGAGAACGCATGGACACAGAGAGAAGAGTACTAAACACTGGGGTCTATTGGGGGGAAATGGGGAGGGCCAGTGGGAGGGGGAGGTGGGGAGGGATAGCCTGGGGAGAAATGCCAAATGTGGGTGAAGGGGAGAAAGGAAGCAAAACACACTGCCATGTGTGTACCTATGCAACTGTCTTGCATGTTCTGCACATGTACCCCCAAACCTAAAATGCAATAAAAAATTAAAAAAAAAACAAACAAAACTTCTCATCTAGAAAGTGCATCATATGGGACTTGAGATTGGTACAAAGTACAGGGCAAGATGTAGAAAGTAAAAGCTTGACATTCTTGCTTATTCAGGAAGGATATTATTTCACATTTGAGGTCAACTGAAGCTTCTTACCTCCCTCATATCACAAGTTCATTGGGTCTCCACTCTCTGCCTATTATCCAACATATGTGAAAACATACAATTCTGGAAAAGGGAGAAAAAACAACAAAAACAGAATCAGTTGTTGTACCAAGGTGATGAACATTTATCAAACTACAACTGTATAATTGTGACAAATAAGAAGGTGCCTTCAGAACTGCCTACACCTATAAATGCAGAATACTGACTTTGATCAAATGATGCAGACAAAACAGATAGGCTTTGCTGCTGGGATCCCAAAGAGAACACATCATAGAAGCTTACGTTATATTTTGGCCACTAGATTTGCTTCAAATATCAAAAGCATTTTGTAAAGATTAGCTCTGAAATCAGGAAAAATAGGCATACTTTATTGCTATTTTGATGTGATAAGAGCACTGGCAAGAGAGTTAAAGAAAGCATTCTGTTGGAAATTGATGAGATAATGGAACCACATGGACAAGATGCTAAAGGGCAGTTAGTGGGTGTGTGGAGTGCCTGTGAAATCAGAGGCGGGGTTGCGGGTGGGGCAGGGGGTGAGCAACAGTGTCCACATACAGCATAGCACCTGGGCTTTAGAATCATCCTCCTTGGGTTCAAATCCTTCCTTTGCCAAGTGCTAGAGACTTTGGGCACATCATTTACACTCTGTGCCTCAGTTCCTTCATTTTAAAAAGAGAAATATTGAAAAGTACCTATCTGTATTGTTTTGCTGTCAGGATAAGCTAATTTATATAAAGAGCCTGGGATGGTGTCTAACACAGAGTAGTCACTCAAATATTAGCTCTTATTATTACACACTTTTTGACACCAGTTATTTAAACTCTTTCAACCCCTATGTGCTCATTTGTTAAATGGGGAAATAATTTTAGCAATGACATATGTAAAATTATGTGTATGTCTTTGCATATCCTATTATACACTTAGTATAATACAGGCATACCTCGTTTTATGGTGCTTTGGTTTATTGCACTTTGCTGTTGGTGCATTTTTTACAAATTGAAGATTTGTGACAACCTTGTGTCCAGCAAGTCTACTGGTGACTGGTGTTATTTTTTTCAACATTATGTGCTCACTTCGTGTCTCATGTTCAGTTTTGGTGATTCTCTCAACAATTCAAACTTTCTGATATTTCAAACAGAAAATCTGTTTACAGCATGGTTTACTGAATATTTTAAACCCACCATTGAGACCTACTGCTCAGGGAAAAAAAGAAAAAAAAAAGATTCTTTTCAAAGTATGACTGCTCTTTGACAATGCACTTGGTCACCCAGGAGCTCTGAAGGAGTTCTGCAAAATTAATGTTTTCATTCCTGCTAATAGAACATTCATTCTGTAGCCCATGAATCAAGAGTAACCTTGACTTTCAAATCTTCTTACTTAAGAAATATGTTTCAGGTAGCTACAGCTTCAATAGATAGTGATTCATCTGATGAGTCTGGGAAAAGTTGAACACCTGGAAAAGATTCACCATTCTAGATGCCGTTAAGAATGCTTATTAGTCACTGGAGGAAGTCAAAATATCAACATTAACAAGAGTTTGGAAGAAGTTGATTCTTCTTCCTTATAGATGACTTTGAGAGATTCAAGACTTTGGTGGAGGAAGGAATGGCAGATGTGATAGAAATAGCAAGAGAACTAGAATTAGAAGTGGCATCCGATGATGTGACTGAATTTCTACAATATCGAGATAAAACTTGAAGAGATGAAGAGTTGCTTCCAATGGTTGAGCAAAGAAAGTGATTTCTTGAGATGAAATCTACTTCTGGGAAGGACATTTTGAATGTTGTTAAAATAACGAAGGATTTAGAATATGACAAACTTAGTTGATAAAGCAGTGACGAAGTTTGAGAAGACTGACTCCAATTTCGAAAGAAGTTCTACTGTGGGTGAAATACTATCAAACAGATCATATGCTATAGATAAATCTTTCACAAAAGGAAGAGTCAATTGATGTGGCAAATTTTATTATTGTTTCATCTCAAGAGATTTTGTAACAGTCAACTCAGCCTTTAGCAACCAACATGTTGATCAGTCAGCAGCCATCAACATCAAGGCAAGGCCCTCCCCCAGCGAAAAAGATGACAACTCACTGAAGGCTCAGATGATCATTAGCATTCTTTTAGCAACAAATATTTTTAGGCTGCACCTGGTGGCTCACGCCTGTAATCCCAGCATTTGGGAGGCTGAGGCTTGCGGATCACTTGAGATCAGGAGTTTGAGACCAGCCTGGCCAACACAGCAAAATCTGTCTCTACTAAAAATACAAAAATTAGCTGGACATGGTGTCATGTGCCTGTAATCCCAGCTACTTGGGAAACTGAGGCAGGAAACTCACTTGAACCTGGGAGGTGGTGGTTGCAGTGAGCCAAGATCATGCCATTGCACTCCAGCCTGGGCAAAAGAGCAAGACTCAAAAAAAAGAAATTTTAAATTAAGATTTGTCCATTGAGGTTTTTAGACATAACATTATTGCATACTTAACAGACTATAGTATAGTTTAAACATAACTTTTGTACGTATTGGGAAACCAAAAATTTTATGAGGTTTGTTTTATTGTGATACTATCTTTACTGTGGGGATCTGTAACCAAACTCGCACTATCTCTGAGGTATGCCTGTGTATTTTTTTCTTAGTTCTGTGGGAATGAGAAGAGAAAATAAGTTTGCAGTCATTTTTCAATCATCTCAGATCACAGTTGCAGTCCAAACGATGGTGTGTTCATTTTCTAGGACTGCTATAACAAATTATCACAAACTAGGTGACTTAAAACAACAGAAATTTATTCACATAGTTTTGGAGACCAGAAGTCTAAAGTCAGAGTGGCAGCAGGGCCATGCTCCCTCTGCAAACTCTGGAAGAGAATCCTTCCTTGATTATTCTGGTTTCTGCTGGTTCCTGTTTCTTGGTTTATGGCAGCATAATTCCAATCTCCACTTTCATCTTCATATGGTCATCTTCTCTATGTATATCTGTCTCCAATCTCCCTCTCTTTTCTCTCTCTCTCTCCCTCTTTCTTTTCGAGTCTCACTCTTACTCAGGCTGCAGTGCAGTGGGGCAACATGGCTCGATGCCCTCTTGGACTCCTTGACTCAAGCAATTCTCCCCCCCTCCCCCTCCCCCTCCCTAGTAGCTGAAACTACAGACGTGCACCACCACACCCAGCTTTTTTTTTTTTTAATTAATTTTTAGTAGAGATGGAGTCTCAATATGTTGCCCAGGCTGGTCTTGAATTCCTGGGCTCAAGCAATTCTCCCACCTCAGCCTCCCAAAGTGCTGGGATTACAAGCATGAGCCACCGTGCCTGGCCTCTCCTTTTCCTTATAAAAATACTAGTCATTGTATTTAAAGTAGACTGCAAATCCGGGATTATTTCATCTTGAAATACATAACTCATATCTGTAAAGATCCTGTTTTCAAATAGTGTCACACTCTAAGATTTTGAACAGATAGAAATATTGAGGGGACACTATTCAACCACTATAGAAGTGGTTTTCCAAATGCCTTGGAGGGGTAAAGAGAAAACTTTCTCTGCTTCTGAAGTTTTGCTGAAAAGCAATTGACAAAAGGCAGATTAATAGGAGAACAGGAGTACAAAGTTACTAATGTACTCAAGGGTGCAGCGGGGGGGGGGGGGGGGCGGGTATCACAGATTAATTACCTGAATACCCAGTGTGGTATAGAAGTTTATGCACCCTTTTTCATAGGGGTGGGAGGAGATGAGGAATGCATCTCTTTTGAAGGGCAATAAATCATCGGGAAGAATGAATGGGTGAGGAAGGTGGAAGGCAGACATTAAGGGAAGGTGAGACGTGGAACTGTGCCACACATTGCTTTATGCAGATAGAGTCCCCCAGGTAATTTCTTAGAGCTGCCCTCAGAAGAATAGATGAAAAGTCTGTCTGGGGCTGGTTAGAGTAGCTCATGCCTATAATCCCAGCACTTTTTGGGAGGTTGAGATGGGAGGACTGCTTGAGTCCGGGAAGCCAAGGCTGCAGTAATGCAGTAAGCCCAGATGGCACCACTGCACTCCAGTCCAGATGACAGAGTGAGACCTTTTCTCAACAAAACAAAGTCTTTCTGAGTATGGTGACCCCAGTCTCTGCTTTTCTCTGATGGTTGATCATTTCTGGTTCTCGATGAGATTTCTAGGGAGGGAGTCTTAAGACAATTGCATTTCTCTTGGAAAGAAGCTTTCCTGATCAGGTAAGAAAAACTAAAACAGAAACTCACCCTGTGCTAGGGGAGGCAGAAACAAGGTTTTAGAAGGGTCTTGATTCTTAGGCAGCTTCTAAAGTCTCTCAGCATGCCAAAGTGCCTGTCTTCAGGGTTTCGCTTCCTGAAACCCAACAATATCTAACTCCTCCTTGCCATTTACTTTATTTTTACTTTAACCCATGCACTCAACACACATTTTTGGGAGTATCTACTGTGTGTCCCATACAGAGCCTGGTCACGGAGGTGCAAAGCAGATTACTTTATTAAGGAGTTTGCAATGTTTTTAGAAAGGTGTATATTAAACAGCTCTTCTGGAGCAATAGTAACAAAGAAGGGGAATAAAAGTGCATTATCTCAGGGTGGTCTTCCTCTGACACCCAGAGACAGGGTCTTGCTCTGTTGCCCAGGCTGGAGTTCAGTGGCAACATTTCGGCTCACTACATCCTCTTCCTCCTGGGCTCAAGTGATCTTCACACTTCAGCCTCCTGAGTAGCTGGGACAGCAGGCACGCGTCACCATGCCTTGCTAATTTTTTTAGAAACTTGGCTTTGTCATGTTATCCAGGCTGGTCTCAAACTCCTGAGCTCAAGGGATCCACCAGCCTCAGCCTCCCAGAGTTCTGGGATTACAGGTATGAGCCACTGTACCTTGGGTGGGGAGCAGTTGCTGAAGTAGATAAAACCTATAGTTCTCACAAGTTCTTTACTCATCTATGCAAAGGTCCAGGAGGAAAATGAAAATATAAGAGAGAAAGAAGGAAACAGACTTGGTTGGACAGGCCATTCTTACCCTCCAGATTAAGCAGAACTAAGATGGTCTCTTGAGTGCCCAATCCCTTGCTTCAAATACAGTTGCATCCGACATTCCAGACACATGGATATCAATGTATAACAGATTAAAATTCTGCATTGTAGTATTGCATTAAAAACTAGAACACTGAGGCCTCACCCAGTCCCTCCCCGGTCCCGCCCCGAGAGCAAAGGGCGCTGCCCAAAGCCGGACAGGTCTAGCGGCTGGCCTGTGTGAAATCGCGCGGCTCCCTCCCACGCAGTGTTGTGAGTGAACCCCGGAAAGTTGATCGCCATGTCGACTGCAGAGGCGGCGGGTGTTTTCCATAAAGCCCGGAACAGGACCCTGGACGCGTTTCCCGCAGAAAAGGAAGGGGAATGGAAAGGCCCATTCTACTTCATCCTGGGCACAGACCCACAGTTTGGGTTGATGAAGGCCTGGTCCACTGGGGACTGTGACAATGGTGGTGACGAATGGGGACAGGAGATCCGTCTAACTGAGCAAGCTGTCCAGGCTGTCAACAAGCTGAACCCCAAACCCAAATTCTTTGTTCTGTGCGGCGACCTCATCCACGCCATGCCCGGGAAGCCGTGGCGGAAGGAGCAGACAGAGGACCTGCAGCGAGTGCTCAAGACAGTGGACAGGGCCATCCCACTGGTCCTTGTCAGCGGCAACCACGACATTGGCAATGTCCCCACATCCGAGACCATTGAGGAGTTCTGCCAGACTTGGGGAGATGACTACTTTAGCTTCTGGGTCGGAGGTGTGCTGTTCCTGGTCCTCAACTCCCAGTTCTACGAGAACCCCTCCAAATGTCCTGGCCTGAAGCAGGCACAGGACCAGTGGCTGGATGAGCAGCTGAACATCGCGAGGCAGCGGAACTGCCAGCATGCCATCGTCTTCCAGCACATCCCACTGTTCCTGAAAAGCATCGATGAGGATGACGACGACTACTTCAACCTCAGCAAGCCCGCTCGGAAGAGGTTGGCAGACAAGTTCATCCACGCAGGTGTCAAAGCCGTGTTCTCAGGCCACTACCACAGGAATGCTGGGGGCACCTACCAGAACCTCGACATGGTGGTGTCATCCGCCATCGGATGCCAGCTGGGCCTAGACCCCCACGGGCTCCGAGTTGTGGTGGTCACTGCTGACAAAATTGTTCACCGATACTACAGTCTGGATGAGCTGAGTGAGAAAGGAATAGAAGACGATCTCATGGATTTGATAAAGAAAAAATGACGGTCTTTCCTGTTCCGTTCACTTTTTACTTGCACTCTTTTTTTATTTTCTGCCAGAAACAGCAGCTGCACACAACCCCTTGCTGAAATACAAAAATAGCCCAGGCAGGTGTAGGTATAGGAAGTCAAGAAAAGGAGTTCAGTAAAGGTCATAGCTACTAACAACCACATATTGGGCCAGACACAGTGGCTCACGTCTGTAGTCCCAGCTACTCAGGAGGGTGAAGCAGAATGATCGCTTGAACTCAGGAGGCAGAGGCTGCAGTGAGCCGAGATCACGCCACTGCACTCCAGCTTGGGTGACACAGGGAGACTCCGGCTCAAAAAAAAAGAATAAAAATACAAAAATTAGCCAGATATAGTGGCGCACACCTGTAATTCCATCTACTCGGGAGGCTGAGAGAGGAGAATTGCTGGAACGCAGGAAATGGAGGTTGTGGGGAGCCAAGATTGTGCCATTGCACTCCTGGGCAACAGAGCAAGATTCTGTCTCCCCCCCCCCAAAATAAAAAATAAAAAACAAAAATAAAAGCGTGTGGTGACACTTGGATCATAAAGACAGAGGGCTTCATTTCCAGGATGGGGTCTTCTCCAGGTGCAAATGAGAAGGAGCCCTTATTGTGGTCTTACACACAAAAAATGCTCTGAATTGTGGCACATGGCTTTGCAGAAGGATGATGTAAAAGTAATGAAAATGAAACTTACCAAATTGCCTTCCCCAAAAACTTAATAAGTAAAAGAACTGATTTAGAAGTACCCCAAGAATATGCTAAGAAAAGGAAATCACATCCAAGGATGATTGGATAAAGAACATGGGGTATGTATACACAGCGGAATACTATTCAGCCATAAAAAATAATGAAACCATGTATTTTGCAGCAACATGGATGGAACTGGAGGCCATTATCTTAAGTGAAATAACTTAGAAGTGGAAAGTCTAATACCTCATGTTCTTACTTATAACTGGGAGGTAAATAATGTATACCTGTGAACATAGAGTGTGAAATAGACATTGGAGACTCAGAAGGGTGGGAGGAGAGTAAGGGGTGAGAAATTACCTAATGGGTACAATGTACACTGTTCTGGTGTTGGTTGAAGGAAAAGCCTGGACTTCACCACTTTACACATATCCATGTAACAGAACTGCACTTGTATACCTTAAATGTATCCAAATTTAATTTTTTAAAAGGAAGAATCATAATATATTCTCACCACTTTTTAAGCAAACAGCAGTATTTCCCAGTAGGAAGAGGTTCAGAAAGAAATCGGGAAATGTTTTTGTAGATGAGCATTTTGTTATTCTGATGGGTCATGACTAGTGTGTTCACTTGTGGTTCCTTTGCCTTTAAAAAAAAAGGGAATGATATTAAAATAAAAAATAAGTGCCTTATACTGTGAAAAATGGTAAAAAAAAAAAAACTAGAACATTTATTTTGAGTCTTCTGCTTATGAAAAAATGTATATTTTTTAAATGAGGAGACTGTATTGGAAAATGTATACATTTATGATTATCAATTCACTGGAACAAAAGGTCACTGGTCTCTAAGTTATTTAATTGATTACAGATTGCCATGATACATGACAATATATAGGCTCTCTTTAAGGTTATGTTTTGTTTATAAGAAATTTTTTATTAAATCTAATTTCATAAATGTAATAATTTTTTAAACTCTCCTGCAGCTAAGTGGTAACTGAAACCTAGATGTTAACTTATCATTGCACCTTGTTTTGTGAGAATAACTTTGGAGGTGCAAGAACACTTATTTTCAGCACTTGGAATGTGTGAAATGTGTGATCTCTAGATTTTGTGAAGTTCACCTCCACCTCCCCTCCCATCCCAGCTAGATTCTTGGTGAGTGTAGGTGTTATGTTTTCTGTGATAGAGGTTTTGTCCTCAGACAGAAAATCACATGAGCAAAGTATGTCAAGCATTCTATTATATTTCTATGACAAATACTGTTGGCAGGTGTTCTAAAGCTGTTTCACCCTAGAACCAGGCTCTAAAGCTATATTGAGGATGTCTTTGTTTTCAGAAGGCCTTGGTATTTACTAAGGAGCAATTATTAATCTGAGGTAGGTAAACAAGGGTACTTGACCATGAGTGAAAGCATAAAGTAGGTAAATTTTTCATTATCTTCTTATTTCCCTTTGCTTTATATACTGAATCTGAATAAGCAAAGAGAACACAAAGATTTTCAGTGTGCTTCAGTAAACCTTGATTTATTTAAAACAATATTTTATTCCTTTAAGAATTAAGAAATGGTAAGGAACCAATAGGGCTGTCATGAGAAAAATATGCTACCATGACATCTCATTGCTTAGAAAAGGAAGCAAGTTTTTTCCCACTATTTCTTTTGCTTTTTAAAAATAGAGATGGGGCTGGGTGCAGTGGCTCACGTCTGTATCCCCAGCACTTTGGGAGGCAGAGGCAGATGGATCGCTTGAGGTCAGGAGTTTGAGACCGGCCTGGCCAACATGGTGAAACCACATCTCTACTGAAAATACAAAAATTAGCCACGTGTGGTGGTGTGCGCCTGTATTCTTAGCTACTTGTGAGGCTGAGGCAGGAGAATCGCTTGAACCAGGAGGCAGAGGTTGCAGTGAGCTGAGATAGTGCCACTGCATTCCAGCCTGGGTGACAGAATAAGATCTCATCTTGAAAAAAAAAATGAGATAGGGTGTTGCTATGCTGCCCAGGCTGGTCTTGAACTCTTGGCCTCAAACAATCTTCCTGACTTGGCTTCCCACACAACAAATAATATATTAGCGTTATAGATGTGCCCACTGTGCTGGGCCTCCAGCTGTTGCTTCGAGTTCATTTTACCTGTCCAACTTTCAGCCAAAGCCATCTTTAAAATTTTTTTTTAAGATATATTTTTTACTCTGCACAGTGGTTTGTATAAAATTCTTTAAAATATATAGCTTCTCAGGGTTCAAAGTAAAATAAAAATGAAAAAAAGTAAAGAAAAAATAAATTTAATTATTTAAAATATAATAGAAGATATGTACTCTTCTTCCCAAAGAATGCATACATACAAATGGATTTGTGTATGTACAAGTGGATTCACATTTCCCTTCCCCAACCTCCCTGCCCTCCTCTATGCTCTTTATTCTTTTTTTTCTTTTTTGTAAGGACAAGGTCTCTCTGTCACTTAGGTTGGGAGGCAGTGACGTCATCATAGCTCATTGCAGCCTCAAATTCCTGGGCTCAGGGGATCTTCCTACCTCAGCCTCCTGAGTAGCTAGAACTACTGGCACCTGTCACCACACCGAATAAAGCAACATCATTGTTTAGGGTAAGTACCTGGGATTTGTCATCTCAGGCCAAGTTAAGGACATGGACACACGTGGGTGGGTTAAAGAGCAGAAAGTTTAATAGGCAGAAGAAAGGAGAGAGGGGAGCAGCTCTCTCTCTCTCTCTCTCTCTCTCTCTCTCTCTCTCTCTCTCTCTCTCTCTCTCTCTCAAAATAGAAGGGTGTCCGAAAGGGAAAAGATGGCCTGTAGCAGACAGCAGCAGATATTCTCTTTTCTCCCACAAGTCCCCCATCAAGGGGTGCCAGGTTTGGCAATAAAACCCACGGGACACCCAGTTACATTTGAATTCCAGATAAGCAGTGAATAATTTTTTTGTATAGGTATGTCCCAAATATTGCTTGAAACACACTTAAAAATTATAATTGTTTATATACTAAAAAATTATTTGCTGTTTATATGAGATTCTAATTTAATTGAGTATCCTGTATTTTATCTGGCAAACCCTTCTCTCATCCTAACTCATCTTCATAAAATACGTTAGCTTTTAAATTTAGTGGCGTCCAGAAATTTAAAGAGCATCTTCTTTATTCTATAATCCTGGTCAAAAGGGGAAATGCTAAATCCTCCATAAAAACCACTCCCTGCCAGGCGGCAGTTATTTATTCCCCCTCTGACATTGACCCTTTTAGCTGAATAGGACACGTCAGCCACTGCTACCCCCACGTAACACCTGTCACATCTGAAGGACGTCTGTTTTTTTCCCCCTTTCTCACTGATTTGAATTTTGGATTTTGTCTTTCAATAAAACAAATGTCACAGGTCTAGCTCATCACCTATTCTGAATCTAGGTCTCCCTTGTGTTTCTGTGAAGAAATTAAATGAAGATAATGTGGGTAATTATCAGGCATAGATTCTTCAGGTTCTATAGCAATAATGCATGAAAGACTGGTCTACAATTCATAAAAAACCTAAGTTTCAGCCGGGCGCAGTGGCTCAAGCCTGTAATTCCAGCACTTTGGGAGGCCGAGGCGGGTGGATCACGAGGTCAACAGATCAAGACCATTCTGGTCAACATGTTGAAACCCTGTCTCTACTCAAAATACAAAAAAATGAGCTGGGCATGGTGGCGCGTGCCTGTAATCCCAGCTACTCAGGAGGCTGAGGCAGGAGAATTGCCTGAACCCAGGAGGCGGAGGTTGCGGTGAGCCGAGATCGCGCCATTGCACTCCGGCCTGGGTAACAAGAGTGAAACTCCGTCTCAAAAAAAAAAAAAAAAAAAAAAAAACCTAAGTTTCAACCTTCTCCTCTAGAAAGCGTAAAAGAAAACCAAAGGAGGAATGGCTGATTTGCACATCATTTATGTTGTTTCACCTGCTTAAAATCTGATAAGATTTAAAATGTATAAAGTGAAGCTTGGAAAATGGACTTCGGATTTGCCCCTCTCCGACTGAAGAGACCCCTTACGAGTTCAACTGATACCACAGTTTTCATGGGGAGAGAGGTGAACACCAAATATGTAATTGCTTTAAAGAAATGCTCTTATAAATATACTATTATGCCAACTGATATCATTTTTATCCTAAATGCAATTGTAATTAAAATGTTATTGTTAATATCCGAAATCAGTAATTTCTAAAGTAGCTTAATATGGCAACTGCTTTAAAATGTGCTCACAGACTAGCAAAATGTCAGAGCCTGCTTTCAAAGGCTTTCTTCTGGGACATTTATTCTTGCTTTAATTTTAGTAGTATTATTACCTCTCACTGTTGCAAACTGGTTTTCTTCTTTTCTTTCTTTTTATTTTTTGAGACAGTTTCAGTCTTGTTGCCCAGGCTGAAGTGCAATGGTGCAATCCGGGCTCACCGCAACCTCCGCCTCCTGGGTTCAAGTGATTCTCTTGCCTCAGACTTCAGAGTAGCTGGGATTACAGGCATGTGCCACCATGCCCTGCAAGTTTTGTATTTTTTTGGTAGAGATGAGGTTTCTCCATGTTGATCAGGCTGGTCTTGAACTACGGACCTCAGAAAATCCACCCAAACTCGGCCTCCCAAAGTGCTGGAATTATAAGCGTGAGCCACAGTGCCCAGCTGCAAACTGATTTTCCATAGCATTCTTATTATTGTTATTATTATTTTTAGACACGGGGTCTCAATATGTTGCCCAGGCTAGTCTAGAATTCCTAAGCTAAAGTAATAGATACTGCAAATTCTATGAAACCCACCCCTGGTGTCCATAAAGAAATCAATTATGGACTTGGCATGGGACTGCATAGGGAAATGAGCTATAAACCAGATGAACATTCCCCAAAAGCAGAATCTATTTTTTTTTAAGTAAAGACAGGAATCTTGCTATGTTGCCTAAGCTGGTGTTAAACTCCTTGCCTCAAGCAATTCTCCTACCTCGGCCTTCCAAAGTATTGGGATTACAGGTGTAAGCCACTATGCTGAGCCAAAAACAGAATCTAAAATAGGAGCATAATTTGTACCATGCATACCCCACTTTTTAAGGAAACACTCTCTGTCTCTACAGTTTTAAAATTTGCATATGACTTCTTTGAGGTCAGCAGAGTGCAAGAACTTGCACACAGCTGAGACAGCTTAAAAGCCTATAGCCACATCAGGGCACAAAAGCCTGTGAGGTAGCCCAGTGGAAAGTTTGCAAGTCTTAGGCTTGCTTGAGGCCTCAAGGACCTTGTAACTCTGGTTAAAAAACGTCCCTGCCCTCAACTTCACATCTGCTACTCAGAACAAGTTATTACCTTCAGTTGTTTCTGACTTAGGCCTGTCTGTGGGTGCATCTGTCCTGTTTTTATTATGTCTGCTGGTTCTGATGATCTCATTACTTTGTTAATTAAATTTTTAGCTTATTTTAGTCTCCCTTTAATAATTCACTTTTAGCAGTGGGGAAGAGGAAGCAGCACCTCAGAGAATAGTGTCCATCCCAGAGGTAGCTCCACAGCCTTCCTTCCTGTGCTTCAAATTATATCTTCTTGCCAGGCCTGGTAGACAGCCTTAAAAATATTCATCTAGAGAATTCAGGAAGACCACAAGCTAAATTACTCTTCTGAGGAAAAATGTAAATAGCCCTAACAACTCTAGAAATTCCAGAAAAGAGAACCCCAGAGGCTGCTCATAGTGTATCAAAGGCCAGGACCAGCAAATTGCTATTGCCCTTGCTATACTCTTTTTACTTCTCCCTCCCTCATCAGTGGATTTGATTTGGGAATTATCTCTTAATATTCACTGCCTGTTTGTCTACTTGGGTGAACATGAATGTGAATGCATGTTGTATGTTTAAAATTGGTTTTTGTTTATTGTTTATTATGTTGGAGTATAATACTAGCTCCCTATTTTATCTCTTCAGGCAGAGGATAGACTCTGAAAAAAGTCTTCTAAAATGTGATAATCTGGCCAGGTGGGGTGGCTCACGCCTGTAACCTTTGAGCATAGGAGTTGTAACCAATTGAGCACAGAGGTTGGAAACTAGTCTGAGCAACCTGGTGAAACCCTGTCTCTTCCAAACAAAACAAAACAAAAATTAGCCATTTGTGGTGGCATGCACCTGTAGTCCAAGATACTTGGGAGGCTGAGGCAGGAGAATTGATTGAGCCTGGGAGGTCGAGGCTGCAGTGAGCCATCGCTGAGATCACTCCACTGCACTCCACCCTAGGTGACAGAGTAAGACCCTGTCTCAAAGAAGAAAAAAACGATGTGATTATATACTTGTAACCTATTTTCTGGATACTGATTCTTAGCTGAATTAGAAATTCAAGACCAGGCATGGTGGCTCATGCCTGTAATCCCAACACTTTGGGAGGCCAAGGTGGGTGGATCACAAGGTCAGGAGCTCAAGACCAGTCTGGCCAATATGGTGAAAACCGTCTCTACTACAAATACAAAAAAAAATTAGCCAGGTGTGGTGGCGGGAGCCTGTAGTTCCAGCTACTTGGGAAGGAGAGACAGGAGAATTGCTTGTACCTGGAAGGCAGAGGTTTCAGTGAGCTGAGATCGCGCCATTGCATTCCAGCTTGGGTGATATAGAGAGACTCCATCTCAAAAAAAAAAAACAAATTTCAAAAGATGCCAACTCTTCTATCTAATTAAGGATATTAACTATCTTAAACTATTAAAAATATATATTCCTAGTTTGCCATTCATCTTTTCCTTTTTCATTCTGATATTTTGGTGGCTAGAAGTTTACAAATTCAATGAAGTCAAATCTGTGGTCTTTATTAGTGTGTACTTCTATGTCAGTTTCTTATACTTCCTGCTTTAAAAACAATTAAGTGCAAATATAAATTTAAAAGTGAGCAACTAAAAGTAAAAACAGTTTTAAATAACTGTAATAGAGCAAACTTGCACAGTGTTCCATGGTTTAGCAGTATGATAATGGAGTTACACTCAGGAGCATGCCTGTCTGACCTCTACCATGTCAGCTATGCAGACCTGATGCTCTGTAGAACGAGCTACTGACGTTCCCTGTCCTCTTCCTTTTCCTTTCTTGAAAAAGTCAGTCGTAAAGAACTTAAGTAGAGTTAAGCGTGGTAGGCCTGAGCTTCAGGGGAACGCTGTGGGGGACAGGGAGTTGGAGTGCTCCAGAGGGGATGTCAGAATCCAAGTGGAGGAAGAAGAACATGTATTTGCCTTTACTTAGTACTTGTAATTGTTAACTCAAGGTCCTTACATCTGGAGTATTCTTATCAAGATATTAATTATTTAATAAGAATCCTTAATTATTTAGGATTGTATTGGTTGCAAGGGATAAGTTAAACACTACCTTAAGAAAAAATGTAAAAGGAACTTATTGCAGATTAGTGGGGTCTCATAGAATCTGAGAGGGTGAATAACTAAGTCACAAGAAGGGCCAGCCTACAGGACAGGAGAATGCGCTGGAGCAGCTCAAGCCAGGAGCTTAAATATGCCCAAGGGTTTTTCTCTGCCTTTTATCTCTGTTTCTCTTTGTTCTCTTTCTTTCTCTCTGTATTCTTTACATAGTAGAAAAAAAATGGCTGCCAATGGTTTCAAGATTTTACTTGCAGAGCATACAACTACAGGAGAGAGACCATCTTGATCTCCAGTGCTTCCAGATCTAAAACCCCCAGTGAATAAATTCACTGGCTATGCTTAGGTACCCATTATAACTACTCCTGTAGCCATGGATGAAAGTGAGAAGAAAGAAAATGAGGGAGTATTTGAGGGATTTCCAAGAAAGGAGGTACTATGTGGATAAGTTAGGACTTCTCTGTTTATCTCCATCCCAGAGATAGGTGGGTATCTTGGGGATAAAGGTGATCACTCCTGCTTTAAACTTATTCTGACTTGGCTACTCTGAGTGCATGGTGTCGACAACTAATTGATCACAACTAGTTACAGATTTCTTTGTTCCCCCTCCACTTCCACTGCTTCACTTGGCTAGCCTAAAACCAAACAAATACCAACAAAACAAAACCCCCTGACTGAACTCTTCTCTGCTAATGACTCTACTCTCAGCTTGGATGATGAGCTCAGAAAGATGACATTTACAAGACAGTTTCTCAGTTTGTATGTTGTCTTCTGCGTTCCATTCAGTCTGTAACTATTTACTTCATGTAGAAAAGGCCCACCCATAATCTGAGTAAGCAGGAAACAGGATTTTGATTTGGTAAAGAGTGCTATGAAGCAATAAAAAGCTTAGCAGTCAATTGCTACAAGATTTTACTTACGTCAAAACCTCACTTCCTAATACTATTTTCAAACAACAGAGATTTACTAACAAGTACTTTTACAAAGAATGTTTGAAGGGGAAAAAAAAACATTATGACTACAAGAGGCCCTGAGCCTAGCAATTACGGTCAAAAATTCATGTTTGGGGCCCATTACTAATGGTATGGATGCATAAATTCCTCTTGATCTAATTTTCCCGTAAAATCACTGTTCTTTGCAGTAAAAAAAAAAAAAAAAAATTACACTGGGGTTTACCAATAAATTGTCAGAGTATGTTCATACTGTAATATGTGCCCTTTAATAACTCTCTCTTCTCACTAGGGTTTTTCTATTACAGCATTTTAGAAATCCTATTTATATCTCCACAACTTGCCTTTTTAACTTAAATATATCATATTTATTCCTCTAAGTCTTGGTCAATGTACAACAGATATAATTTTTATTAGCTATGTGAAATTAGTATAGTATGAATGATTCATCATTCACATAATCATTCTCTTATTGCTAGACCTTCAGGTTATTTCAGGTTTAGGGCCATTATTTTTAAATGCTGCAATAAACATATACCCTTAACATACTGGAACATATATGCTTATCTATATATTTTTATATATTGAGTTTTTCTATAAAAACGGATTTTTTTCTATAAAATTTCTATTAAAAAATTATCAAAAGTGGGATATCAAAACATAGCATATTTTCAATTAATAAATTCTACCAAATACTTTCCAAAAAGATTGTAGCTAATTATACTTCCATAAACAAAGTATGAGATTTCCATTTCCCTATCTCTGTATGAACACCAGACATTATTAATCTTTTACTATCCATCAATCTGATAGATAATAAATGGCATATAGCATTGCTTTGCATTTTCCTGACTACTACTGATCGAATGTTTACTATATTTATTATTCACCTTTTTGTTCTCTAATAAATTGCCTATTCTTATATTTTGCCTTTTCTTTTGTTTATCTTTCTTAATTTGTAGTTCTTTATATGATGATATTAAGTATTATATCTGAAATTTTATTTACTATATATTGAATATTAGTATTAATTCCCTGTTTCTCACATGTGTCACCAATCTTCCTTGTTTGCCTAGTTCTCTTTGGTTTTTGTTTTTTTTTTTATACTTCAGAGGTCTTGGATTTTTTTTTTCTTTTTTAACACCTCCTATGCCATGAATTCATAGGGAAGAGGTTCCAGCAGTTCAGGCTATTTCCATTGGTTCTCAGAAAGTGTGCTTCTCTGGGTGGAACAGGCTGGCACTTCAGTTGAATCCAGGTACCTTTCTCTTTGGCTTCTTTCTTTTTCTGATCATTTTCCTTCAAGCATTTCAGGAAGCTGTCTCAGCTCTTAGAGTGCTTCATATGCTCAATGGCCACATTAATTCTCTTGGCAGAAACCTTGCCCTGAACTTGCTTGTTTACAACAATGCCAACTGCGTGCTGGGGAACATGTAGACTCTTCCAGCTTTCCCATGGTAACACTTGTGGGGCATTCCTTTTTGAACACTACCCACCCCTTTGATGTCTATGACATTACCTTTCTGATAGATTCACATATATGTCACCAAAGGAACACCTTCATGTTTTCTAAAAGGCCTAAAAATCAAATATGGGGTGCCTCTCATCTTTCCCAGTGTTCATCATTTTGGCAAATTACTGGAAGATGGTGGTTCCTGCCAAAAGGACTGACTAGCATTTCTGTCGTTTTTTTAATGATGCTTTTTATTATACATAAATATCTAGTTTTGTTTTATTTTCTCAGATGTTTTAATCTTTTCCTTTATAAATTCTTGTTTTCCTGAATTACTTAGTTTTTCCACCCATCCTCACTGCTATAGACTGAATGTTTGTATTCCCCACCAAATTCAAATTCATATCTTGAAACTCAAATCATCAATGTGATGCTATGTTTAGGTGGGGCTTTTGGGAGGTGATTAAGTCATGAGAGTGGAGCCTTCATGAATAGAACAAATGCCCTTATAAAAGAGATCCCAGAGGGCTTCCTTGCCCCTTTCATTATGTAAGGCTATAGCAAGAGGATGGCCCTCTGTTTCAGAAATCAGGCTTTCACAGACACCAAATCTGCTGGTGCTTTGATCTTGGACTTCCCGGCCTCCAGAACTGTGAGAAGTAAATGTTTGTTGTTTTCAAGTTACCCAGTTTATGGTATTCTGTTACAGCAGCACGGACTAAGAATGTTGCACTTGTAAATCTACACATTTCCTGATTTTTCTTTTACTGATTTTTATTTTAGTAATGTAATTTAAATGGACTTTATGTTATATACAATGTAGCAATCTAACTTTCTTTCATCTAGAAAGCCAATACTCAGGATTATAAAAAGTAAATAACTGCCCACCTCTCTAAACATACCCCTCAGAGGAGTACCCCCTTGATGTGTTGCCTTAAACTTTTTTCTATGTATATATAACCCTTTAATACTTGTGTATGTGTTTGTGTATATATATATAGACATACAAAAATAAATACTATATGTATAGCATGATCTGTTTTTATTTATTTTTCTCCAGTTTGTTTTCTTTAAGGACCTTAAAATGCTGGAAAGAAACTCCAAATCAGTTGGTATACTCTATCTTATTCTTTTAAAAGGCATAATAACATCCTATCTTAAAAACTGACAAATCTGACTCATTAAGGCATAACCAATTTACTACTCCCAGCTGAAGAGATCCCCAAAGTAAAATCTTCTCTGCCCCAGCTCTGCAAATCCTGTTCTGAATAGCGGTCCCACATCTCTGAGGAGTTCTTTACTAAGTTCCCCTGAGACAGAGTCACAGTATCAGCCTTTATCTTCAATAAGGGCAACCTCCTAAGTGCCCCCTTCAATCAATCAGCTCCCAAGTCTCAACTAGCTTTCTTTTCTATGTGTTGCAAATCTGGCTTCCCCATTTAATTTTCTGCCTGTAAAAGAAGGAACATTTGGAACAGCACTATTCTCCTACTGACCTTTTTGGTACTTTTTAAATCTATAGGGGGTGAGGGGGAAATGCAGTTAAAAATAACCCAAGACTCCTGCAATATTTATAGATCTCTCATCAATCTTTGATTCCATAGACAGGTACCACTTAGCCAAGCCATATGATTTTGATATTGATTCAATATTTTTAATCTTCTATCAGAGCTTTTACTGCCACAGAATTTCAGAGTTCATTCATTCCTCAAATATTTATTGATGCCACTATTTGCCAAGTACTATAAAGTGCTGTGAATGTACTAGTGAACAAAATAGTCACAGTGCTGGATAGTTATATACTTCTTTGAGCAAATTCTAATCCTAAATGTGATTGAAATCATTTTTTGTCTCTAATTCTCCTTTGAAACATTTACACTAATATGATGCAGATATTAGTGTTTCTTATGCTTTTCTGCCATGGAAAATAAGTTCAATGCTGTTCCTTAACTAAAAGAGAAGAATTTTATGCCATAGGCATCACCATGACCCTTTTTAAACAATTTTTGTCTAAATAGTTTAGCGTCTTTTCAACAAAGCCAATATTGCTTCTCTGGGTTAAAAGTCATTTGTTATTCAATAAATATTTATTAAGCCCCTACTCTATGTTAGATACTGTTCTAGGGTTCAGGTCTAGTGGTTTTTATGTGTGTGTACCATAGAGCATTTTAGCAGTCTGTAGAGTATGAACTTTTTCTCCAAACAATATTTTTATAATGTACTAATTAAAATACATTGGATTACAAAGGAAACTGATTGGTTTATACCTTGATTAATAAGGTTAATTTCTTAAGGTCCTGCTTTTAAGTAACCTCTTTAAACTAAACAAAACAAACTTCATTAATTTTAATGAGAAAGTTTTTTATGTAGTACATCTTAACTTAAGACACCCAAACAATTTTCAAAAATTATATACATATTTAATATGTCTCCATACACATATGTATATAATAAGAGCACTTCTGTGTAATAATAAAGAATTTGAAAGTAATCAAGTATAGCAATCCAACAAATAATTTTGTACTCAGCAAAGGAGAAAGAGATGACTTGATAGTGGGTGATGGATGTGCAGGGAAGAAGTGAGAGAATCTAGATTTAGAAAATTCCTTCTGGCGGGTGCAGTGGCTCACGCCTGTAGTCCCAGCACTTTGGGAGGCCGAGGTGGGCAGATTGCCTGAGCTCAGGAGTTCGATCCCAGCCTGGGCAACACGGTGAAACCCCGTTTCTACTAAAAATACAAGAAATTAGCTGGGCATGGCAGTGTGCGCCTGTAGTCCCAGCTACTCTGAGGCAGAGGTTGCAATGATCCAAGATTGCGCCACTGCATGCCAGCTTGGACGATACAGTGAGACTCTGTCTCAAAAAAAAAAAAAAAAGAAAGAAAGAAAGAAAGAAAGAAAAAGAAAGCTCCTTCTTTTTGCACTATTTTTCTTATGAATTTTTTTAAATCTTTTGAAGAGGCTTATTATTACTGAGGTCAGTTTTGCTTAAAATAGCCTTAAATGTTATTTTTCAGGAAAAAAAAAGAGCAAAGCGCAAACAGTGTACATACACCGCATGGAAGTAGTCCATGCACACACAGACCAAAGGGTTATAAGAGATGAAGATGCTGTATCTTCACTTTTTGCTTGGTGTTCACAAGCAAAACAAACATGTTTGGGATTATCCACATAGGGAATTCAATTTAATTTTTTTTTCTATGATATTATGACTAGAAACTCTGTTGAGTGAATTGGTGAGTGTGTGTTCATGCCTGGAATCATAATGTTGAGACAATTTCTTAGTATGTATATTTAGTGTTTTGGGATGAAAAAGTATTTATACTGGGAAAAAAAAGGAGTTTCACCAATAGCGACAAGACTTTTCAAGAGCTCTACTGCTGAAAGGTTATTAATTAAACATTCACCTTGTGAAGTACATCTGTTCATTAATATCTGATTCTGTTCACAAAACTTGGAAATCCTTGCATCCAGCTGGGGTTAAAAAAAAAGCATAAAAACTAACGACAACAACAACAAAACATTGAACAAAACAGACACAACTTCTTGCCTCGAGCTAATAAACTTCAGAATCTGCATGGATGATAATTCTGTTCACAGGGTCAATTTGTTCAGCTCACAGAAGGTGTATTTTATCCTTAATTAATATTGGCAATCCCATCACAATGCAGTACTGCTCAAAATTAAAGCCCCTGGGGAGTAAAGTTGTCCTATTAAAAGTGTTTTTGCAAAGAACAAATAAAATGAAAATTAAAAAAAAATGTTTTTGCTTGGATGGTTATTCTGGCCTCCAAAATCCCCTATCATGATCATCTCTTTTTCCCCCTTTCTTCATCCCCATACCTAGAAGACAATAATGATTATCTCTTTGATGCTTGTTGATCTAGATGAGGGATAGACAAACTATTGCTCAAGAGCTAAATCTGCTCTCTTCTGTTTCGGTAGATAAAGCTTTATTGGAACACAGCCAAACTCATATTGTCTATAGTGCTTCCACACTACAATAGCAGAGTTGATGATACTATACAGAAATACAAATGCAAATGCACTCAACTGTTCCCGTTCTTATCATTCCCCCTAAAAACTGAAACAAGGATACCCACTTTCACCATTCTTATTAAATATAGTACTGGAAGTCCTTGTCAGAGCAATCAAGCAAGAGAAAAATATAAAAGACATCTAAATTTGAAAAGAAGAAGTCCAAATTATCCCTCTTTGCTGAAGATATAATCTTTTATCTAGAAAACCCTAAAGACCTCACTGAAAAACTATTAGGTTTGATAAATGAATTGAGTAAAGTTTCAGGATACAAAATTAATGTGCAGAAATCAGTAGTGTTTCTGTACTCCAATAACGATCTAGCCAAGGACCGAACCAAGAAGGCAATCCCATTTACAATAGCTACAAAAATAAAAAGTAAATAAAATACCTAGGAATATATTTAACTAAGCAGGTGAAAAATCTCTATAAGATAGACTATAAAACACTGATGAAAGAAATCATAGATGACACAAACAAATGGAAAAACATCCCACACTCGTGGATTGGAACAATCAATATTGTTAAAGTGACCATACTGCCCAAAGCAATCTACAGATTCAACTCAATCCCCATCAAATACTAACATTGTTTTTTCAGAGAATTAAACAAACTTCTAAAGTACACATGGAACCAAAAAAGAACCTGAAGAGCCAAAGCAGTCTTAAGAAAAAAGATTGAAGCTGGAGGCATCACATTACCTGACTTTAAATTATACTAAAGGACTATATAGTAACTAACGCCATGTGGTGTTGGTATAAAAATAGACATGTAGATCAATGGAACAGAAGAGAGAACCCAAAATTAAGGCCACACACCTACAAATACCTGATTTTCAATAAAGTCAACAACAATATACACTGGAGAAAGGATACCCTATTTAATAAATAGTGCTGGGGAAACTGGATAGCCATATATTCATAATGAAACTGAACTCATACCCCATACCATATACAAAAATTAACTTATGATGGATTAAAGACGTAAACAGAAGACCTGAAGCTATAAAAAATCCTAGAAGAAGATATAGGAAAAACTCTTTTGGACATTAGCTTAGGCAAAGGACTTATGACCAAGTCCTCGAAAGCTAATGCAATAAACAAAAACAGACAAATGGGACTCAAACTAAAAAGCTTAAAAGAAATAACAGACTAAAGAGACAACCTTCAGAATTTGAAAATTATTTGCAAACTATGAATCTGTCAAAGGGCTAATGGCCACAGTCCACAAAGTATTCAAATAGCTCAATAAGGAAAAAACAAATAATTCCATTAAAAACTGGGCAAAGGTCAGACACAGTGGCTCACGCCTGTAGTCACAGCACTTCAGGAGGCCTAGGCAGGAGGATAGCTTGAGCCCAGGAGTTCGAGACCAGCCTGGGCAACATAGGAATTCCTCATTTCTACAAAAAAGTAGAAAAAATTAGCCAGGTGTGGTGGTGTGCACCTGTCGTCCCAGCTACTTGGGAGGCTATGGAAGGAGGATCACTTGAGCCCAGGAGGTTGAGGCTGTGATGAGCCCAGATCCTGCCACTGCACTGGGTGACACAGCAAGACCCTGTCTCATTAAAAAAAGAAGGTGGGCAAAAGACATGAACGGGAAGAGGGAGAACATCAGGATAAATAGCTAATGCATGCAGGGCTTAATATGTAGGTGATGGGTTGATAGGTACAGCAAACCACCATAGCACACATTTACCTATGCAACAAACCTGCACATCCTGCACATGTCTCCTGGAACTTAAAATAAAATAAAAATTGTTTTTTAAAAGACATGAACAGACATTTTTCAAAAGAAGACAAGTGGCCAATAAACATATAAAAAGTGCTCAATATCACTAACCATCAGAGAAATGCAAATAAAACCACAATGAGGTATCATCTTTTACTAGTCAGAATGGCTATTACTGAAAAGTCTAAAAACAACAGATGTTGGCCAGGACGTGGAGGAAAGAGAATGCTTATACACCATTGGTGGGAATGTAAATTTGTGTAACCTTTATGGAAAACAATATGGAGATTTCTCAAATTACTAAAAATAAAACATTTGATTTGGTAATCCTACTACATATATGCCTAAAAGGAAAGAAAGTATTACATCGAAAAGATATCTTCACTCATGTTTATTGTAGCACTACTCACAATAGCAAAGATAGGGAATCAACCTACATGTTCATCAATCAATTAATAAAGAAAATGTGGCATATATATATACACCATGGAATAAGACTCAGCCATAAAAAGAATGAAATCATGTCTTTTGCAGCAATGTAGGTGGAACTGGAGGCCATTATCTAAGTGAAATTGCTCAGAAATAGAAAGTCAAATACCACATGTTCTCATTTATCAGTAGGAGCTGAACAATGGGTACACATGGACATATAGAGTGGAATAATAGATATTAGAGACTCCAAAAGATAGGAGGGCTGAAAAATTACCTATTGGGTACAGTGTTCACTGTTTGGATGATGGGTACACTAAAAGCCCAGACTTCACCATTATGCAATATATCCATGTAAGAAATCTGTATTTTTACCCCCTAGATATATAAACATTGACAAAATTTAAATTAAAAAAATTTGCAGAATTGAATAGCTATGACAAAACTCCTCTGGCCAACAAAGTCAAAAAGTATGTACTACTTAGACCTTTATAGAACAAGTTTTGACCATTACTGATGTAGATTCCTGGGGCTTCAAGTTCAGTGTTACTGAATATTTGAGCAGATCTAATAATATTTGAGCCTTTCATTCCTAAGGGATGTAGCCTTACTTATAGACATTCTTATATCTCTCCTGCAAAGCAAATAAGGGACAGGTCTTTACTTTCAAATTTTCATAATATTAGAATGCTTTGTTCCCATTGCCCCTGGTGCTTAATGAGTGTAACTTCTTTTTTTTTTTTTTTTTTTTTTTTTTTTAATGAGATGGAGTCTTGCTTATGCTGGAGTGCAGTGGCGCAATCTTGGCTCAGTGCAACCTCCGCCTCCCAGGTTCAGGCAATTCTCCTGCCTCAGACTCCCAAGTAGCTGGGATTACAGGCGTGTGCCACCATGCCCAGCTAATTTTTGTATTTTTACTAGAGACAGGGTTTCACCATGTTGGCCAGGCTGGTCTCTAACTCCTGACCTCAAGTTATCTGCCTGCCTCAGCCTCCCAAAGTACAGGAATTACAGGCGTGAGCCACTATGCCCCATCTAGTGACTGCAACTTTTAACAGGCAGATCTGATCATGTAATTCCTTGGTTTAAAACCCTTGGATGACTTCTTCCTCATTCTTTGGATATGATAAATATCTAAAATACAATCACAAGGTGCCTCAGTTTCTGACCTCACATAGTTTTCCAGCCTTATCTTTGGTGTCTCTCCTTTTAGTCTCTTGACTGAGAGATCATACACTTCCACTCTGAACATACCTCTGTCCCCTTTGAACACTTGTTTTCTTAGTCTGAACAGCAACTCTTATTCCTCAACCCTCCATCCGGGTTCATTCCAACTCATCCTTCAGTAAAAATCACTGTTTTAGGAGAAACTTCTGTGATGTTCCTCTGTCCTGTCCCTATCTAGGTTAGACTCTCATAGCTACTTTATTTTTCTTCCATAGCAGTTTATAGAATAGCAAATATGTACTTGTTTATGCTATTTGCTTAGTTTTGTCTATTAGATTCCCTAAAATGTAAGACAGATTTTTGCTCCTCGTGGATGTAGCTCCAGTGCTTAGCCAGAACCTGATACACAGCAGACAGTCAAATTCATGGAATGAATTTATGAACAACTGGTACACTCACACATCAGACATTTTGCAGTAAACTTGTACTCAGTAGTTATTGAGAGAGTCAAATGAAGAGTGACCTGAAGCACATTTCTCTGAATGTCTTACAAAATTGTGTGAAGTTGTTCCTTCTATCAAGATCGAATTATGAAGTGATCCACTAACTTGAGTGTAATGCTAATGTTTTTCTTTTGATAGTGTTTTTTTTAGAGACAGTATACTTTATTACATTTCTTTTTTCTTCCTTGAGGCCAGGAAGCTCAAAATTAAATTTATTGTTTATTTATAGCAATGCTCTCCAAACCCAGACTTCTGGTAAAATTTCTTCCTATCTTATTTACATAGCTTATTAGCCTTTTTGTTTATTTTTAAATCTGTTAAGCATTTGCTTCATAGCCTGGGCAACATGGTGAAACCCCATCTCTACTAACAATACAAAAATTAGCCAGGCATGGTGCCACATGCCTGGAGTCCCAGCTACTAGGGGGGCTAAGGGGGAAAGATCAAAAAAGTATTTGCTTCATATTAAGTCATCTCAAGTCTGTTTTCTGTTTGTTTGCTTTTTAGAGATGAGGTCTCACTATGTTGTCCAGACTGGTCTCAAATTCCTGAGCTGAAGCAATCCTCCTGCCTCAGCTTTCCAAAGTGCTGGGATTACAGGAGTGAGCCCCTGCACCCAGCCACATAAGCCATATAATTGTTTCTTGATTCTGTTTAAGATTCATTTTTTCTCATCGGAGTAAGTCCAGAAAAGCATATAAATAGCACATCTTGGGTCATATCTGAACAATTGATAAGGATGGAAGTTACAGCTGGTCTCAGAGGTTCTAAGTGTCCTGATTGAAATTCTATAACTGTCTTGCTCACGTGGGAGAGGAAAAGATGAGGTGTGGTGTCCTAGAAGTTAATATTTTTTTAAGTTAGCAAAATAAACTGAAGCTGGTTATCCACTGCTTATGAAGTGTAAATAGCATATTAATATACTACGGCAGCAACTTGACAGTACTCTACTTTCTGCACCAGACCTGCAAGGGGCAGCCTTACGTGTATGTATCGTTTGAGGGCTAGGATATCCTAGGTCAGCCGCTACTTGCTTCTCTGGTAGGCTGGTTTTTAAGTTACTTCTCCTGCCTCCTTAAGTATATCAGACTGGGGAGAGGAGGTGAATTAAGAGTTCATCAGCTTAGGAGGTAGGGGAATTTAATCATAAGTTTGCCTTTTCTTCAGATGATTAAATAATGAGTGTTTATGAAATCAAGAAAAATGTTTACCTCCCCAGTTTTCTTTTCAAAGACTTCTCTGTGCACTCTGGCTAATTTAAAAAGAACCCCATAGGATGCTTATTTTTGCACACATATATTGCCAGAGTAGTTCCTGTTTTGGTTTAAATGTGTTCCTTCTTTTTAGTCAGATGAAAGAGAACTTTCTTTAAAAAGAACTTGTCTGCTGATCATGTTTGTTAGAATGAGCCTAAATAAAGCTTCTGTTAAGAGCTTAACTGTTTAGTTAAATCCTCTTGGCTAAATTATCTGGCGAATATTTGTCCTTGGATGATATAATCACAGTCCTCTCAGTACCCTCTTTCCAACCTGAAATATGTGTCTCTCCCTCTCCTGAAGACTACTAGGAAGTGTCTTGAGGAAGAAGCTTTCACTCTCATTCAGTTAACTTATTCCTTGTGCAGTTGGATGTTGGGGTGTGGGTGTATGAAATATGCTAGGCACCAATAGTGAGCACGATTAATTGTGCATGAGGTAAGGGGCTAGGAGGGGACTGCCTAGGTTAAGCCATAGAGAAATGACATCTTGAAGGCGTTAGATAAGAGAGAAGAATCTTTGAAAGGAAAAGGCCACGGAAAAAATGTAGAAACACTCTTCCAAAGTCTGTCGAGGTCAGCCTGGCATGCAATTATAAAGTTAAGCTTTCCTGATATAGTTTTCCTCAACAGAAAAATCTGGGAAGATAACAGCTAAACAGCTAAGTAAATAAATAATGAATTATTGATAAATGATAAACACGATGAATCTCAAAAACGTTGTGCTAAGCAAAAGAAGTCAGACACGAGAGACCACTTATTATATGACTTTATTTATATAAAATGTCCAGAATAAGCAAATCTATAGAGACAAAATATAGACTAGCAGTTTCCTGGAGGTGAAGTGGGGGAGGAGTGGGCAGCAGTGGGGGAAAAGGGTAAGTTGAAATTTTATTGGAGGTTCTGAAAATGTGCTGAAACTGATTCTAGTGATGGTGCATAACTCAGTAAATTAACTAAAAATCCTTGAATTGTACACTTGATATGAGAGGATTTTATAATATGTAAACTATATCTCAATAAAGCTTCTTAAAAAAAAAAGGCAAGAACATCATCTGTTCAAAGGAACTAAGGATAGATCTTTTTGAGTATAAAGATAGAAGTCCTCTTAACTATTACAATCTCCCATCATCTAAATATTGTACAGACAGCTTTGTTTCTACAAGGGAGAAAACCAAGAAAAGAACCATTCCTTGAGTACTCTAATGGTTTATCTTTACTACTGTTTCACTTTTTAAATCTGCTTGTGAGATAAGCAGTAGGGTTGGACATTGAAAACAAACAATAACAACAAAAACCACATGGCAACCATTCTTTGAATTTGATGGTCAGCATTACAGTTAAAATTCAAATTGGCTTTCAGAAGATAAAATCTTCAACATTTCGCTTGATGAAAGGTTTAAATAAAAAATCATACAAATATGGATTTTTTTAAACACGTGCCTTAATGCTAATAAAAGGATGCTTTGCTTTCATATTTTACAGTCAAAGGGAAAACTTTCACTTTGCCTTCTGAAGGTTCTCTTAAAATTTGACTACAGGTAGAACGAGAGAACCGGTATGCAAATTTATTAACATGCATGGGGGGAAAATCACGCAGAGCAATTACCCTAATACCCAGTGTGGTACTGTTTCTTAAACCAACACAATTTAACAATCAACACTTCTGTGACCCCAAAATATGTGGGAATTTCTCACCACCACCAACCAACCAATCATTTTTGGAGTGAACATCAACAGGATGTCCTCCAATTCAATTCCAATACTGTCTACCTGGAGATTGCATCAGATCCCACATGTTGAAGGCTCAGACCCCAAAACTGCCAAACACTAGTAGCAAGTTCAGACCTCTGGAACTTTTCTTTTTCTTTTCTTTTCTTTTCTTTTCTTTTCTTTTCTTTTCTTTTCTTTTCTTTTCTTTTCTTTTCTTTTCTTTTCTTTCTTTCTTCCTTTCTTTCTTTCTTTCTCTTTCTTTCTTTTTTCTCTTTTTCTTTCCTTTCTCTTTTTCTTTCTTTCTTTTTCTTTTTCTTTCTTTCTTCCTTCCTTTCCTTCTTTTCACTATCTATTCATCGAGAAGCAGGCCTCTTGGAATTTCTGGTCTACTGGCTTCAAGTTGGGATTCCTAAGATCTCCTCCCTGGGCAGGTGAGGTATAGGAAAGGGGCATGGAATTTCCCCTCATTGAGTCCACCACCATCCAGGAACCTCTGCATGTTCAGCTATAATGGGAGCTCTTTGAACCCTGTCCTCTTGGCTTTTTATGGGGACCTCATTACATAAGCAAGATTGATTAACCCATTGGCTAACAGTGAGCAAGTGGATCTTCAACTCCTTTCCCCTCAGTGGAAGTTGAAAGGTAGGGCTGTTAGTCCCAACCCTCTGATCATGCTTTTGGCTTTCAGGTGACTAGTCCCACCCTGAAGCTATCAGTCTACTTTAGCATGCAAAAAGAAAGAACTTTGGAGATTCCAAGGATTTTCAGGATTATATGCCAGCAAACAGGAGGGAAACCAAATGTATATTTCAGAATATCACAGATTCAGATGCTTACATACCCTTTTTCAAGGGGAGATGGGGAATGTACAGAATTGTTCTAATGGGTATTCAGTCATTAGGGAGAATGGGTAGATTAGGGAGGCTGAAGGCAGAGATTATGGGAAGGTGAGGAGTGGAGCTGGGCTAGAACAATCATTGTCATATTTCACAGATCCAGTCCCCCCAGGTAAGCTGCTGGAGCTGCGTTCAGAAGAATAGATGAAAAATCTGACTTAGCATAGTAACTCTAGTCTCTGCTCTTCTCTGGTGGTTGGTCTTTCCTGGTTATTTGACCAGATTTCTTGGGAGGGAGTATTAAGACAACTACATTTAAGCTTTCTTAGTCAGATAAGGAAATTCCAGTCTCTCCTGGTGCTTTGGGAAACAGGATAGGAGAGACAGGGAGAAAGGAGAAAGGTCACAGTGAGACGGTGGTTCTGGGGCTAATTTCTGAGGACTTTCAATCTCCAAAGTGCTCAGCATGGTTAAGTGCCATATTTTGGGGAATTGTTTTCTTCCACCCAGCAACATTTAACCACATCAGATTGTGAATTTGGCTCTCCCTCGGTATTCTCAGAGAATTGGGTCCCCGACCTCCAAGGATACCAAAATTCAGAGATGTTCCAGTCCCTAATATAAAATGGCATAGCATTTGCATACAACCTATGCACATCCTCTTGTATGCAGTCATGCATTGCTTAAAGAAAGTTCTAAGAAAGGTGTCAGTAGGCGATTTCACCATGTGCAAACATCATAGGGTGTACTTACACAAAGTTAGTTGGTAGAGCCTGCTATACACCTAGGCTATATGGTATATGGCCTATTGCTTCTAGGCTACAAGCCTATACATCATGTTAAGGTACCGAATATTGTAGACAATTGTAACATAATGGTAGTTTTGTATCTAAACATAACTAAATGTATAAAAGGAACAGTAAAAATATGGTATTATAATTTTAGGGGAAGAATCTTCTTATATGTGCCCTGTATTTAACCGAAATGTTATGCAGCTCATGATAATAATTTCAGTCATCTCAAGATTGCTTACAATACTTGATAAAATGTAAATGCTGTGAAAAGTTTTCATGTTGTATTTTTAAATCTTGTATTTTTTTATTGTTGTATTGTTATTTTCTATTGCTTTGGTTTTTCTTGGAATATTTTCTTGTTTTTTTTGAGACAGGGTCTCCCTCTGTTGCCCAGGCTGGAGCACAGTGGTGCCATCTTGTTTCACTGTAACCTCCATTTCCCAGGCTGAAGCCATCCTCTTACCTCAGCCTCCCAAGTAGCTGGGACTACCATGCCTAATGTTTGTATTTTTGTAGAGATGGTGTTTTGCCATGTTGCCCAGGCTGCTTTCGAACTCTTGAGATCGAGTGATCCTCCCACCTCAGCCTCCCAAAGTGCAGGAATTACAGGTGTGAGCCACTGCGCCTGAGATTCTTCCAAATATTTTCAATCTATGGTTGATCGAATTAATGAGTGCAGAACATGAAGATTCAGAAGGCCCACTATGTAGCTGAAGATTGTTTCTGCCTCACTTAAGGAAAACAAGTATTTATTAAACAAATAGATAAGAGAACACAAAATAGTGGGGAGGCTCTCGCTTTACCTTCATCCTTATCAGAAAATACAAGCAATTTGGTGGAGCATGGTGGCTAACGCCTGTAATCCCAACACTTTGGGAGGCCGAGGCAGGCAGATCACCTGAGGTCAGGAGTTAGAGGCCAGCCTGGCAACATGGTGAAACCCCATCTCTACTAAAAATACAAAATTAGCTGTGCGAGGTGACTCACGCCTGTAGTACCAGCTACTTGGGAGGCTGAGAAACAAGAATCACTTGAACTTGGGAGGTGGAGGTTGCAGTGAGTTGAGATCACGCCACTGCACTCCAGCCTGAGCAACAGAGTGAGACTCAGTCTCAAAAAAAAAGAAAATACATGCTATTTGATATGCCAGTAATAACTATTCTTTTCTTTAGAAATCTTTTCTTCCGTGGCTAGAATTTTCAGGAATTTGAGTGTCTGACTTGCTATGCCCTGTTAAGTGAATATATCCTAAACTGTATTTACTAGTAAGATTTCAACCCTTGAATTCCCACTGAAGTATATTCAGATGCATGAGAGTTCACATCTTTTCCACAATCATGTTGGATATCTATATGTAGGACTTCTATATTTGTTTTATTGTACAGTACTTTTGCAGCATGAATGTTCCTTTGTTTTAGCTGACTACCTAGTTTCGAGAGGACGACGTGACTTCATCTTAATGCACTTAAATTCTAATCTACTTTGAGTTTCCATAAAAATAACAAGTTGCTGTTTTTCTCTCCTATTCCTCCTTCTCACCCTCCTCCTTCTCTCATTTTAAGAGACAGGGTCCCACTTTCTTGCCCAGGCTGGAGTGCAGTGGCACAGTCATAGCTGACTGTAGCCTCAAACTCCTGGACTCAAGCAATCCTCCTGCCTCAGCCTCCCAAGTAGCTAGCACTACAAGCATGCACCATCAAGACTGGGTACATTTTTTATTTTTTGTACACAGGGGGTTCTCACTATGTTGCCCATGGTGGTCTCTAATTCCTGGCCTCAAGCCATCCTCCTGCTTTGGCCTCTCAAAGTGCTGGGATGGCAGATACAAGCCTTCATGCCCAGCCCTGCTGTTTTTCTTTGAAGTGAAAATAAAGCATGGAATATGCAAACATTTGTTTATATGGGTATTATAGCAAACTTCCTATGATCCTATCTCTTGAGAGCAAAATGTGGACACCATTACTGGATAAGAGTAGCTCTGGCTTGCTTAATGTCTCAGAAACTGGGAAGAATGGAGTTTACCCAGATTATGAAACCTAAAGGAAGCAATAACAACTCACTGAAAACTTAGTTTATTTAAAAGGCAGCTTTTATCTATTAAATTGATGTGCTTTTTTCTTTTAAAGAAAGAGATTTCTATTGGATACTGTATATACCTGAAAAAAAAGGGTTTTTTAGGTCATTTTTATTGATACCTAATAGATATACATATTTTCAGGGTACATGTGATATTTTGACACATTCATATTATATGTAATAATCAAACGGGTAATTATGGCATCCAGCTCTTTAAACAGTTATCTTTTCTTTATACTGGGAACATGCAAATTATTCTCTAATAGCTATTTTGAAATATAAAATAGATTATTTATTACAGCCACTGTATTTTTTTTTTAACTTCTGGAACATACTCTGGAATGTACTGATTTATCAAACATTAGATCTTATATCTTCTATCTTTTTTTTTTTTTTCTTAAGACAGGGTTTCACCAAGTTGGCCAGGCTGGTCTTGAATTCCAGACCTCAGGTGATCCACCCGCCTTGGCCTCCCAAAGTGCTGGGATTACAGGCTTGAGCCACCGCGCCTGGATTATCTTCTATCTAATTGTATTTTTGTACCCATTTTTTAATCTCTTTTCATCCCTTCTCCTCCCTAACCTTCTCAGCATCTAGTAGCCATCAATCTACTCTCCATTCTCGTGAGATTGACTTTTTAAGCTCCCAATATATACATGAGTGAGAACATGCAATATTCATCTTTCTGTGCTTGGCTTATATTTTTTCAATTGTTTTAAAACTTATTTTTGTTTTTCCAGCACAAGAAAAAAGTGAGAGGCCTATTTCATTTAACATAATGACCTCCAGTTCCATTCATGTTGCTGCAAAGGACAGGATTTCATTCTTTTATTAATGGCTGAATGTTTCATTGTGTATATATGTCACATTTTCTTTATCCATTGACCCACTGAAGGGCACTTAGGTTGATTCCATATATTGGCTATTGTGAATACTACTACAATAGACATGGAAGTGTAGGTATCTCTTCAGTGTTGTTTTTAATTACAGAATTTTGCCATTACTTTTCAAAGCAATGGTTCTCCAACATTAGTGGATCTATTAGTGCCTAGATAGCACCCTACCCCCCGAGTTTTTAATTCATAGGCTTAGAGTGAAGCCAAAATTTTGCATTTCTATCAAGTTCCCAGAATGACTCTGATGCTGCTGGTTTGAGGAACACATTGGGAGAACCACTGAGAAGGCCCAATCCCTTGGTTCATTAGTTTAAGGGAAAGGGGAGGCTGAAAACAGTGGCTCACGCCTGTAATCCTAGTACTTTGGGAGGCTGAGGAGGAAGGACTGCTTGAGACCAGGAGTTGAAGAGTAGCCTGGGCAACACAGGGAGACCCCGTCTCATAAACTAAAAAAATTAGCTGGGCATGGTAGCGTGAGCCTGTAGTCCCAGCTACTCAGGAGGCTGAGGTGGGGAGGGCTGCGGGGTGCAGGGGAGAAAACTTGAGCCTGAGAGGTAGAGGCTGCTGTGAGCTGTGATTGTGCCACTGCACTCCAGCCTGGGTGACAGAGTGATAGACTGTGCCTCAAAAACTAAGCAAATAAAAGGAAGGGGAGGTCCATGTACCCCTTCCTCCCCCTTCAGAAAGTTATTAAGTACTAAAGGCCAGGATCATAATTTGTAAGAACTTTGTAGGCTTCTTCAAAGTTTGCAATGTTCCAGAGTTGATTCTTATCATTTCTTTTCCCATTCTACTGTTAAACCTTAAAACTGAAGAGGTCTTTGGCAGCTGGGGAGGTGAAGATACACAATCAACAACCCTGAACACAAGAGAGTTGGTTGCCTCCGGTGACAAAATAGATGGTGAGAGCTTTAAAAAGAGATAGGCTGCTGGGTGCGGTGACTCAGGCCTATAATCCCAGCACTTTGGGAGGCCGAGGCTGGTGGATCACCAGGTCAGGAGATCTAGACCATCCTGGTCAACATGGTAAAACCCCTTCTCTACAAAAAAAAAAAAAAAAAAAAAAAAAAGATAGGCCCAGAGGTTCTGAGGCCAGAAGGAAAAGAAGTTTTGGGAGGAGCCCTGCTTTGAGAAATAGCCCTGAGGGTATTTACAATACAAAGTTTAGTGAGAATTCCTGGAGGCCAACTGATCCAATTCAACAGTGACCTCCACACAAAACAAACTTTCCCTCCCACCTCCTCCACCCAACCCTCCAGGGATTCCTTCAGTTGCTGGGCAAGAGAGATTGTGGAACTGACCAGGCCCCTAGTTTCTCTTGTCAATTTAGACCAAAGGGGAAATGAAAAGTTTAAGTAGTCTTAAATAGAAAGCATTTTTGCTACTTTCACTTATCTGTACTTAGGGATAATTTTCGTTCCAGTTAAATTATTTGGCAAATTAACGTTTTAATATGTCCTTTGTTTCATTTTCCAGTGATCCTTTTAATAAATGTAGCTATATTTTCCAGGGTATATCAGCTATGAGATATCCCGTCAGCTGCTTTGAGTTTTGATTTTTTTTCTTCTACAATCTCTACTCATCTCCAGATGGTCTTTTAACTATTATCAAGTTTTATTTCACAAGATCCTTTTTAGGAAAGCTAGTATCAGGAGCTCCCCTGAAAACCCTACCAGGTATTTAGAGATCAAATTTTGTAGTCAGTGACTTGAGAGTTCAAATCTGGTTTTAAAACCTTGGGTAAATTACTTATTTTCTTTAAGACTGTATTCTCATATGTTAAATGCTGTCAACTAGATTCACTTGATTGGGTTTCTTAGAGAATTAAAATGAGAAGTCAAAGTGCTGGAATTACAGACAAAGGTGGGTGAATCCCCTGAGCCCAGGAGTTCAAAACCAGCCTAGGCAACATGGTGAAACCCCATCTCTACCGAAAAATACAAAAATTAGCCAGGTGTGGTTGCAATAGAGTGAGACCCTGTCTCAAAAAAAAAAAAAAAAAAAAAAAAAGAGAGAGAGAAAACATGTAAAACGCTTAGCACTGATGCACTGTTACTCATAAAATGATAATAACCTGCATTATTACTTTTGCTGTTAAGCAACGCTTCACTCCCTCTTCCTCCCACTTTCCAAACAATCTGGATAGCTTCCACAAAAAAACTGAGTTTTGTCTAAAATCAGAATGTGTCACCCTCTGATTGCCAAGTTCTTTTGTGCTTTCTGAAACACAACAGATCTAAACACAGTGCAAATGTCTTAGCTTGTGTCCTTGGATTCTTACCCAAGCAAAGCAAGTCAGGGTGCTAGTGGGGAGGCAACTAAAAGTGGTCTCCTGCTTTATATGGATAACCAAAAAATAGACAAATTAGAGGCATAGGTCTCTAGTTGAAGATATAAGCCCACAGGAAAGCTAAATTACTTAAAGGTAAGTAAACCTGATCATATAATCTACCTGCTAAAAATATTCCCAAGTACTCTATGCCTGCCTCCATCTACCCGGTTTTTCAACAATACTTATCCTCCTTGGTTTATACCTTTAAGATACTCCAAGATCCGGCCCTTGTTTTCCTTTCCTCCAAGGAGAAGTAATCATGGGTCACTTTCACTGGCTTAGCTGACATCACTCACTTTTGAGGCTTTATTTTCCCTCTGCCTCAAAACACACAAATAAATAAATGACCTGTCTCTATTTGCCATTAACACTCTCTCAAGAACTCTCTCACTTGACTCCTACTTATTGGTTAAGTTGTGAGTTTTCTAGACACCTAGCACTCTATCTGGAAGTAGGTTCATAATATGCACAACTTTAGTGACTGCAGCTAGTAACAACAGGCAGGCTGCCTCTGGCTCAGTCTGGAAGGCCCTGGCTCTGAATGTGCCTTCAGGGAAAGGGCAGGTCCAACTGGGAAAACAATATCTGATAATTGTGCTTTTATTTGTCTACTTATTTTAAAACCCAGGTTCATTTTTTAAATTTGTTTTGATAGCATTCCTGAGATTTTTAATACTTTGATTAGAACTGTTCTAAGTTTTAGAAATTAATCTGACAGGCTGAGCACTGTGGCCCATGTCTATAATCCCAGCACTTTGAGAGGCCCAGGCAAGTGAATGACTTGAGGCCAGGAGTTCCAGACCAGCCTGATCAACATGATGAAACCCCATCTCTACTAAAAACACAAAAATTAGCTGGGTGTGGTGGTGCACAGCTGTAATCCCAGGTACTCAGGAGGCTGAAGCAGGAGAATCAGTTGAACCCTGGGAATTGGTGGCTGCAGTGTGCCAAGATCATGCCACTGCGTTCCAGCTTGGGTGACAGAACTAGACTCATTCTAAAAAAAAAAAAAAAAAAATTAATTTGAAACATTACTATCAAATTGCCTAATAGTAATAAAGTACTTGGGAGAGCCTTGGTAAATTTAGCATAGTAACACAGAAAGCCTTTATAATTTAAAGGCTGTCAAGAAATCCCTGCTTGTTTCCCAGATGGAAAGGGCCTGACTAAACTTCCAGAAAATGATACTACACACAAAATTATGTCCATAATTGGGCCAGGCGTGGTGGCTCACGCCTGTAACCCTAGCACTTTGGGAGGCCAAGAGGGGTGGATCACCTGAGGTCAGGAGTTCAAAACCAGCCTGGCCATCATGGTGAAACCCCATTTAAAAAAAAAAAAGTTTTAAAAAAAGAAAAAAAAAATTATGTCAAGAATTGAAAACTATTAGCAATTAACACCCTGTACCATCTGAGGCTTACATTTAAGACCAATGTTTATTTTCATTTTTTTCTGAGTACTCTCTAGATTCTCCAGGTTAAAAATTACTATAGTTTCTCAAATCTATTTGTCTACTAATGGGATGACTTAAGGTGGGAAACACATATATGATTAAAAAAAAAATAACTCAGTTCAGAAAATAACTCTCCCTGAGTCTGTGGGTTAAACTTTCTGTTAACCCTGTTCAACTGGTTTTATAAGGCTTTCAGAAGAGGACCTGCAGCTGCTAGTGCAGGCAGTTAAAAATAGTGGGGTGAACATGGGCTTGGGGGAAGTCTGAGTCCAATCCTAGCATTTTTGTTGATTTAACTATTTCTGTTTTTTAGATGAGTCAATTTAAGAACAGAGTGACTGAGAGGCCAAAATGGAGACCAATTTTAGAAGAGAAAAACTTTCACTTGATTCCTAACTTGTAGTTGGTCACACGTTAAAGACAATGTAAGGGAAAGGAACATAGAAGGGGATGAAGGGTGGGTCAGGTTAGAAGGGAGATCAGGAGTTCTTCTTCTAGGGCTATGGTAATTTCCTGAATTTACTTTTGCTTCTCTATCTTCTTTTTGAGTAGTAAAAGACGTTTCATGCCTCCAGTGAAATTATTATTATTTTTAAGCACAGTTCTATCTGAAAAGTTCAAGAAAAAAAAAACCCGCTATATTTAAAGTATTTATTTCACATGTAACTACTTATGTACACTAATGAAGGAAAAATAATCTAGAAGTTGTTTTTTAATCGAGTTTTTCACATTTTTAAACAATAAAATGTTTTCTCCTGTTTTATAATGTCATACTTTTGCTTTATTTCTACATCCTTTAGCTCAGTATTAAAAAACAAAACTCAAAGTGGTGTGTTTTGCAATATTGATGACCAACTAAGCTGGGGATATTTATTTCCATCTGGTAGAGTTCAACTTCTGCCTCCTGTTTGCTTTCCCCATCTGCCTGCCTCCCTTCATCTTTTTGTTTTTTTCTTTTCCCCCTTCTCCTTAATGGGAGTTCAGGTTAACCCTGTCTTAGGCCTAATCGTTTTAGCAGGCTCCTGCCTTCCTGCTACACTGTTTTCTAAAGTTTTTTTTTTTTTTCTTTTTCGTAGGATTTCAAACAAACTTACTTTCAGAAGCCTCAATTTTTTTTTATTTCTCTTATTTTTAATAAAGAGTAGGACTCTAAGGCTAGGACGGCATTTGGACTAGAAAAAAAAAAAAGAAAATCTTTGGCTTTGTGTACCCAAGTTTTAAAATACACTGTAGTTTGTTTGTTCGTTTTTTACAGACCACGCTTTACAGGATCAGCGTTGTCTTCAGTAACTGGCTCTCCTGTCCGCATCCAGTAAGGTTTCCACTCTTTCTCCGCTGACTGCTGAAGTTACTGAAACAGCAACCACAAATGGCCTTACAAACCCACTTATTTTGCAATTAAACTTTTACAAAGACATCCCCCTACTCCTCCCCTTGGGTGGAGCAGAAACGGCTCCCGGCGTAAGCGGCTCGTCTGCGAGGGGACCGTGGCTCCCCGAGGCTGCAGTTCTGTTTCTCGGGCAGAACACCCCGTGCGACCATTCCCTTCACTTTTCCCTCACTCGCGCAGCGCACCGCCCGAACCCACAGCGCGGGCGCCCCTATAGCGCCGCACAATACGCGCCTCTGGCTCGAGGAGTCAGTCACCGAAACCCGGAGCGGGAACGAGATGTAAACGCGCAGTGGGAACATGCAGCCCAGTCTGAGGAAGGCAGCGCGCGTGAAGGAACTGCCTGCGCCAGGCAGTTCTTTTCTACCCAGCACTAACCCTCCAGAGCAAGCTGGTCCGAATAGCGCACTCTTGCTGAAGGATGCACTGGCGCAGAGCCTGTACCTGCTGAAGAGGGAAGGCAGACCTAGGGTTGGGGGCGGGGCTTTCACACGCGCACCCCCGGTTCCTTCCGTCCCTCGAGCCAGCAACTGGCTCTCCAGCCGCCACTCGGGGTTTATTTGTTTACAAGCGGATTACGTCAGCTCCTCCCTCTCTACCCTGTCTCTGGACCCGCCTCCTGGACCCTTTTCCCGCCCCTTTCTTCTCCGAACCTTTTGCGTCACAATGGTGCGATCTTCGGATTGGTTGGAGTCTGCCGTCACGCTCCAGCTACGCCACTTCCTTTTCGCGGCTCTATAAAGGGTGCTGCACGGCGGTCGCAGTTCTTCGCCCCTCGGAACTGGAAATGCAGGTGCTGGGATCGTCGGATGTTGCGGAGCTGGAGGCGGAGGCGGCTGGGGAGGTCCGAGCGATGTGACCAGGCCGCCATCGCTCGTCTCGTCTTCTCTCCTGCCGCCTCCTGTCTTGAAAATAACTTTTTTAGGCTAAATAAAGAAAAAAAAGCCGTCCGCTCCTCACGCCCTCTCTTCCTCTCAGCCTTCCTCCCGGTGAGGAAGCCCGGGGTGGCCGCTCCGCCGTCGGGGCCGCGCCGCCGAGCCCCGGCCGCCCCGGGCCGCCCCCACCCGCCGCCCCCATGCATCCCTTCTACACTCGGGCTGCCACCATGATAGGCGAGATTGCTGCCGCCGTGTCCTTCATCTCCAAGTTCCTCCGCACCAAGGGGCTCACGAGCGAGCGACAGCTGCAGACCTTCAGCCAGAGCCTGCAGGAGCTGCTGGCAGGTGAGCAGGGCGAGGGCGTCGGGGGGACGCGGGCTCCATATCCCTGGGTCAGAGTCCGGCCGTCGGGGCCGCTGAAGCCTCGGAAGCGCCCCGGGGCCGGTCGCGCTCGAGCCCCGCCGCGGGACCGGTGTGGTCTCGCTGGGCGCCCGCTAACGGCGGCTCCCGGCGAGGCTTTGGGGTCTGGACGGAGGGCGCCCCCTCCCCCCAGCTGGCAGAACGGAGGGGAGAAGAAAACACGCACAACAAAGAAACTTAAGCCCACTGAGGCGGGAGCTGCGGTCCGAGGGCCGTCCGCCGATTTGGGGACAAAGGAGCCGCGGGGCTGGGGTGGGTTCGACGCCCACTTCCCCCAACTCCCTCCAACCGTTGCGTGGTGGCGGCCCGGCCCCAGGATGGGAAGCCGCGCCGCTGCCCCGGAGCCAGCTTGGGAGTGACGTGCGGTCTCCCCGCGCCTCCTGTCCCCTGCCCATTAATCATCGGATTTGTCACCAGCACAATTACAGCTCTGCCCAGAGCGTGGTTTAGGATTGCTTGTTTTTCTTCCCTTCGGGGTTAACAGTTCGGTGGCGCTTCACATCCCCAAAGCCATCAACTCCATTGTGTGCGGCTGGGATGGGGTGGAGAAAGTAAACAGGTTCCCGTCTGGCCGTAGGTGCCACTGGCTTCCCGGCTGGCGGAGCTGCGCGCCTGATTCCTGTTTTGGCGGCTCAACCGGTTGGTTCCTGGAGATTGTTTTGTCCCGTACTACTGTGTTATTTCCAAAACCCTGCCAGCCCCTTCCCTGTCCCCGCACACACACAACAACGGATGCAATCCTGGACGTTTTTAAAAGTTGATAGTTTTCATTTTCACGCCTCAAAGGAGCCTGCGGTATTAGGAAACAACAGCAGGAGCTATCTAACGATCCTAAGCATTGTTTCTCTGTTCTTCTTTCTTCTATAGAACATTATAAACATCACTGGTTCCCAGAAAAGCCATGCAAGGGATCGGGTTACCGTTGTATTCGCATCAACCATAAAATGGATCCTCTGATTGGACAGGCAGCACAGCGGATTGGACTGAGCAGTCAGGAGCTGTTCAGGCTTCTCCCAAGTGAACTCACACTCTGGGTTGACCCTTACGAAGTGTCCTACAGAATTGGAGAGGATGGCTCCATCTGTGTGCTGTATGAAGCCTCACCAGCAGGAGGTAGCACTCAAAACAACACCAACGTGCAAGTGGTAGACAGCCGAATCAGCTGTAAGGAGGAACTTCTCTTGGGCAGAACGAGCCCTTCCAAAAACTACAATATGATGACTGTATCAGGTTAAGATATAGTCTATGGATGGATCATCTTATAATGATGGATAAATTTGATTTTTGCTTTGGGTGGGCTCCTCTTGGGGATGGATTACGGAATTTAAACCATGTCACAGCTGTGAAGATCTGGCACAAGATAGAGTGGTAAAAAAAATTTTTTTAAGTGACAGTGCCATAGTTTGGACAGTACCTTTCAGTGATTAATTTTAATAGCCTGTGAGTCCAAGTAAATGATCACTTTATTTGCTAGGGAGGGAAGTCCTAGGGTGGTTTCAGTTTCTCCCAGACATACCTAAATTTGTACATCAATCCCATTAAAGAAAATCTGTATTTCAAAGAATCTGTCTCTGCAGTAAATCTTGCAGAGGAATTTGCACTATTACACTTGAAAATTGTTATTGTTAACATTTTTGGCAGCTCAATCGGAAAGCTAAACGTTTCAAACATGATAGTACTGGAAATTTTACAAGACTTTTACCTAGCACTTAAATATGTATAAATGTACATAAAGACAAACTAGTAAGCATGACCTGGGGAAATGGTCAGATCTTGTATTGTGTTTTTGGCCTTGAAAGTAGCAAGTGACCAGAATCTGCCATGGCAACAGGCTTTAAAAAAGACCCTTAAAAAGACACTGTCTCAACTGTGGTGTTAGCACCAGCCAGCTCTCTGTACATTTGCTAGCTTGTAGTTTTCTAAGACTGAGTAAACTTCTTATTTTTAGAAAGTGGAGGTCTGGTTTGTAACTTTCCTTGTACTTAATTGGGTAAAAGTCTTTTCCACAAACCACCATCTATTTTGTGAACTTTGTTAGTCATCTTTTATTTGGTAAATTATGAACTGGTGTAAATTTGTACAGTTCATGTATATTGATTGTGGCAAAGTTGTACAGATTTCTATATTTTGGATGAGAAATTTTTCTTCTCTCTATAATAAATTGTTTCTTATCTTGGCATTTTAATCAATCTCTTGTCATGATTATAGAGGTTCAGCTAAAAGTATTTTTTCTTAGAAGATAGGTTCTGTGAACTCTGAAAATCAGTTGCACACTGGTTGTGCTGAAACAACATTTGATGAGGAATGAAGATATGATGTGTATACATATTTAGGTGTTAGAGGAAACACAGGAATCACATGTTTAAAAAATTTCTAAAGTCAAAACATGGACACATTCCAGGCTAATGATCCCATGAAGTAAGGATAAGAGACCACGGTAGCATCTACCAAAAATGTGATACTCAAAAGGATTACATTTCATGCTTCCCTGTTGGAGTGAAGATATAAATGTTCCATTCTGACCCACCTTTGAAAAACAGTTATTTTGCCCCATGGATTCCTTGTTCAATTAGGAATTTCTGGGGGCAGGTGACCCATAGTCTTAAAGAACAGGCTAAACACTACAGAGAGATTGGTTGCTTTTTGCTTTTCATCACCTGCAAGATTTACATAAAAATCACTTAAGCTGGAATTCGACAAAAGGTATGTTAATGAACTTTTATTCTGAAAAGTTGAAATGCTGACTGTCTCAATTCCTCATTTTCAGACTTTTATTTTAGATAAATTCTAAGAACCTAAGTGAACATTGATAATGCTGTAGTGCAGGTTACTCCACTACCCCATATAATAGAAGGATTTGCTGGTAATTTAGTTGTAGAGGATAACATCGTTTTTCAGTGGAAAAATTGAATTTTGTTCCACACAGTTAACTTGCCATACAATGGCCTTTTGTTTGGTATGTATGTAAACATGTTCACAATGGAAATATGCAATCTAAATTACTTAAAATAAGTAATTGAAATCAGTAATCTAAGTTTGAGAAGTTATTTCTACATGCAGGATTAAATTACTCTAATTTTGTAGACAACATAGGCATAGGCTGCTGAACATGCAGGTAGTTAGAGTACAAATGTCTGTGTATATTATTGGCATACCATTCTCTAGAGTTTGAATTGGTAGACCCACGGCAAGTGGAGTACCCTTGCCAAGTGTTATGGTTTTATTTTTAAATCTCTGTGAAAAAGCTCCTTGGTATTTCCAACTTTAATTGAAATAAAAACACCGGGTAGTGTAGTTTTTAAATGGTTCTCACCCCAGTACTGACTACTGTTGTTCAACTACATTTCATCTGATAACTCCTTTGAAACTAAGTACCTAAACCTTTTTTTGTCATAAAGCCTTTTTTCAAGTTTTGAAGATCTTAACATCAGACTTTTTCAGTCTTTGAAAACGATGGAAACAGTTAATAAAAATGTTTATTTTAGAATTCAGGTGATGTCTGGCATCTGAGGAACTGTTTATAAGTTTCTCTTCAAAAGGCTTGCACACATCACTCTTGAGACCAGCTGTTTCCTGTGACTTTAACCTTACCTTCCCCAATTGAGCTGAACCTATATCTGTAGTACAGTAGCTGCATATTTCTTGTTCACTGTTTCTGGGGAATGTTTTGAAATATAAATCCTCTTAAGATAGGATGACTGCTTTCAAAATTATTGTTGCCAGGCACCAGGAATTAACAGTTGTGATTGGCAATAAGCTTGAGGAATGTTACTTTCTAAGTTTTAACAGGTAATTTTAAAATTATTTCCTTTTTTCCCACATTTTAAGTAGTGCCAGCCTCTGTAATGTAGAAACAAGGCTTCAAGTGGATTGTATAGCAAGAGTTATCCTGGTTCTTGCAGGATAATGTGGCTGTTATCTTTGCCATCTGGAATGTGAAACCCATGTCCTTACCCTTATTCAGAATATTTCTATAATAATAGACTGGAAAGGCCACCACAAAGTGGCTTTCTGGTAGATTGCACAAATAGGTTCCTTAAGTCACTATAACTCGCACATTGCAAGTAATTAATTTTGGTTTATGTAGGTGTTACAGATCATGAAATTGGCCTTCAGGTTAAAAGGAAGGAAGCTGTATTCCTGATGTCTAGTGTTTAATGACTACAGGTTGCCAGGCTCACTTTAATTTTGGGAGCAAATAAATCTGCTATTGGACTTTTCCTTGGATGACTGTTAACATTTCTGATACTCTCTCTTCTTTCTCTTTACAGAAGAGAGGTGTGATAACCAAAGTTGTATTTTGTATATTGAAGTTTAAAGATATTTCCTCTCCCCTTTTCACCCCTATTTCAGATGATGTGATAAAATGGTCTCGATAGGCTATATGGAGAACATTTGTCAATAGTTTTATCTATGCATAGCAGTCTTCAAAAAGTTTATCTTGGATTATCTAAAACTGAATAGATTTCTTATTTATCTGAGGGTGTACAGACTACAAATGTTTTAGACCCATCTCTCATTCCGTGCCACCGAACTTTTAGATATGGCTGCTATCAAAATGTAACTGGTTTATTTTCATATTTGTAACATAACAGTATCACAAAATCTTTTACAGTAAGATAATTTGTACTACAAGCCGACTTAGCTGCTTGAGTCCTTAAATAATTTAATATATGGGACTATAAATAGAGAAATCTGTACATCCTGAGACCTGATTTTTTTATTATCCCTATAGACCTTTATACATTTTCTTCTGCTGTTAAGTGTTGTATTTTTGAGATGCTCCTAAACAAGTAAACCTTAGATTGTGTTAATCCTGAAGATTGATACCATTTCCTCAACACTTTGTGGAGTGTGATCGACACCAGTTTTTTTTGACTGCAGGTTTAACTTGGCTTATCACTTTTCATATTGCTCAATATGTCCAAGATAGGAATAAAAAAAATGGAGTTCAACTTCTGTTATTTATGAGCCTTTTCATGATATTTGTCATTTTAGTGTTGAAGATGCAGTATTCTGGGAGTCATGTATGCTTAAGAGTACTGAGGCTCGGAGGTGAAATGATTTGAATCTCGAGTTGGATAAAAAGGGAAAGGACGGAGAAAAGGAAAATTGGGAAGCTCAACTGAGAGGGAATGTGAAGATTTGTTGATAAAAATTCATTTGCTGTGGCCATAGGTGTATATCGACAGGTTTGCATAGCACAGTCTCTTGGCAGAGTTTGGGAATCACTAAGGATTCTGCAGTTCACGAATTGTGGGGCAGACACTGCACTCAATTTGTTTCTTTAAACATGCAGGTCAGAGTGGTACTGCAGGTGGAACTTCATGGAAACTGGTCTTGGGGAGTGTGGATGGGATGCACACGTCTCAGTATTTTCTAAAGGGAGAATATTTTTTAGGTATCTCTCGATGATTATAGTGTCTTGTACCTTTAAGTTGTGAAGGCCATTTGCGACCCCGGTGGTAGATGAATGACCAAGAGTAGGCCAGACATCTAACATTATATTAGTACCATTGTAGTTAACTGGATTTCTGTATTTGGAAAATACTACATCAGACACTACTTATAATTTTAAATTGTAGCATTGATAGGAGATACTTCACCCATGGGTCCATTTAATGATTCTCTTGATGGTCATCTCCAAAGTTGATTTGTCATTCTTTTAGAATATTTTCGTATGTATTTTCATGTGTGCATGCAAAAGCATTTGGCACATTTTCTAAACAAATATACATATATTTGACATACACTAAAAATTTTGTTGATAGAATGCATGATCAGAAATGTTTAGACTATTTCTTTAGATTTTCACTAAAGTAGATGAATATTTGCCTTCCCCCAAATAGTTCATAATTATGTTCTTCCTTTAATTGGTAAGTCTTAAAATGAAAAGCTATTGTAGCACTGCAAAGGGGGTTGTCTTATATAAGTTTAGCTTATCTGCCTAAGTCTTTGTAATAATAAAATTAAGTTAGCCTTTATAGCCAACAGATATCTAAATGTATTACACCAATCTATGTTCCTATATATTCAACTATATGATGCTGTGTGTTGAAATTTACTTTTTTGTTTCTCAGAAGCTTTTTTAATGTTAGGGTCTTTATAACACTGATATGCATGGTTATAAGAGAACTGAATTATCGAAGTTGTAGATGGGTGATTTAATTATTTTAGTAGATATGGCTTAGACAGAAAGGCCCTGTATCTTTTCCCTCTTGTTCTGAGCCATCCCTAAATTTTTGAAGGAAAAGATGGCTAACACATTGGACTTTATTTGAGAAGATTCCACAAATGACCATAGCTGTAAAATTGTTAGACCTGACAATTGTACTGTAAGCAGATTTGAGTGCACTTTCTAGGAGTTGTCTTTATTTATGCCAGTTTTGTCCCCTCAAGTCAATAGACTAAATGGGGTTGTATTCCCACAAACTGTACTTGTGAGTCTTCAAGTTATCTTTATATTCTTATTTGACCCTCCAACAACTGGATGAGATTGACAAGTAGGTCAGTATTTTTTATTTTCATTTTATGTATAGAAAACTGAGGCTTAGGGAGCTTAAGTAATTTGCCCTAAAGCCAGACAGCTAGTAAACAGCTAATTCACAATTTGAATTCAGGCTTTTCTGATCACAGAATCCAGGCTCTAACTATAGTTACACTGTGATGCATGATTTGTCTACCTTCTTTCACACTGTTGGAACATGCATTTTAACTTCTCTCTGTCAGTTGGCCATCTTTGGTCATTTTCAGCCTTGAAACTCTTTCACTCTCTATGTTCAAGAGGCATATAGCAGTCTACAATTAGGCTTCTTTCTTTGAGAGGCAGTTGCAATTTAGCGTAAAGAATGCTAGTCTAAGACTCAGTCTAATAAGTTGCAACCTTGACTTGTACCAACATGTGACTTTGGACCAGTTGCTTAGCCTCTCTGTGCCCATCATTCCATGTTTAATAATGGAGACAGCTCATTTGTTGTCAAGGTAAACATGAAATATAGCTAGTGAATGTTTGGATTCTTGGAATTTGAATACTTGATGGAGGCCAACAAAATATAGCAGATTGTTTTCGTGTGTGTGTGTGTGTGTGTGTGTGTGTGTGTAACAATTTGATCATAGTATGGTAGGAGTTTCTTGAAAGATTGCTTTAGCCTGTAGTTGCTAGAAATGTGCTTGTGTTTTTGGAATACAGTAATATAGGAAGGAAAATGAACTGCTCTTCCATTATGAAGGATGGAAATAGACAACCCAGGCCTTGTATCTTAGTTTATAGAGCCTTCCTGAGCCGCGTCCGTAAACATTGTGTTTTCAGAGCTATTTTCTCAGTAAAAAAGAGTCCTTCAGATCTTTGTCTATACTGAAGACACCTTAAGTTGAGAGATGGAGTAATGCGACCCGACATATGTAGCAATGTAGCCCTGTACAAAGCATGTTTGCTTCCATTATGTTTTTAAATCCTCACAACTGCCCTTTGCTATATGAAGTTGACTTTTCCCAGGGTTTTTAGTCCTTCAAACCATTTGTATTTGGCCATGCTTTTGCAAGAGACTTACAGTGATTTTTAAACAGAACTCAGTGGTTCTCAATCTCTTCTTAATCTAGAGTGGTATGAGTGTTTTCTTTAACTGCAAAGAAAAGCAGCCTTTTTATAAATTGTCAGCTGGATTTGAGTTTCTTCTTGTGATGTAAACTGATGCAATGTTTGCCTGAATCAATAATAATGTAATTGATTTTCCTTTAGCCAGTCATAAATGAGTCAGTGACCATGGATTCTTTTAGTCTATACTCAAGTTGCTTTTTCTATGTGCAGCTATGGAATGAATAGCTTGCTGTTGGGCTTGTATAGCATTATGGTATACATGAGTGAAGTAGATAGCCAGCAGAGCTTTGTGCTGATTTATTTTACAATGGTATAGGAAACAAAGGACCCATTCTTAAAAGAACCTCAAGAGACTTATAGGGAAAATTAGCCTCTAACCCTTCAGAAGTCCTGCATCTTAAAGCCCCTGTGTGGTTCATGCCATTGCTTGAAGTTGTGTATAGCCTTATAAATCAGTCAATGTGCCCCTATAATGTCTAAGATTGTGATGTAAGAATAAGAGTTTGGAACCCATTAAAACAAGGGTTAGGTGGCCAAGGTTGTCAGGAATAGTTATCTCTGGAGATAGTCATTGTTACAGTTAAGGATGGAGCTCTTAGCTAATATGACTAGATACAAGCTCTTTTTTCCTAACTCTCAGCTTCTTGCATTTTTTTCCCACTACCCTTTAAGTCTGTCATTTTTTAACTTTCCTGAGGTCTTTTCTGGTAGTTAAAATACAAGTGGTGTTTTGTCTTGTGTCTATCATCTGTATCTCTTACATTTGTTAAACACATACTTATCGAGTATTGAGTCCCTCTATGTGCCAAGTACTGTGGTAAGCGCTAGGGTTGCAAAGATAGTCACTGTCTTTGCCCTCAATGAGCTTGGAACCCAGTGGCAGAGAGAGGGTTAACCAAGGAATGTAAAAATTGGACTGGATCTGAGACATGCTAAGGAAAAGGGAAGTGGTGAAGCAGTGTCCTGAGAGCTATATATTTTTTTTTTTGAGACGGAGTCTCACTCTGTCGCCAGGCTGAAGTACAGTGGCACGATCTCAGCTCACTGCAACCTCTGCCTTTCAGCTTCAAGTGATTATTCTGCCTCAACCTCTCTAGTAGCTGAGACTGCAGGCGGGTACCACCATGCCCACCTCATTTTCCTATTTTTAGTAAAGACAGGGTTTTACCATGTTGGCCAGGTTGGTCTCAATTTTTTGACCTCGTGATCCACCCACCTTAGCCCCCCAAAGTGCTGGGATTGCAGGCGTGAGCCACCGGGCCCGGCTGAGAGCTATCATAGAGAGATATGACTGCTATAGAAAGGTTTCCCACAGGAAGGGACACTTGAGCTGAGATCTGAAGAATGAGTAGGAGTTTAAGTGGAGAAAACAGGCAAAAGAGAGCAATATGCACAAAATCTGGCTCCAGAATGATGGTGAATGGAAGGGGTTGGACGAAGACCAGTGCAACTGGAGTGGAGAGAAATTAACGTGAGTGAGGCGAAATCGTGGGGCTTTACAGGTAGAGTGACCATATACTTTGAGAAATTTATCAACCAAACCGTGATTCTTGAGAGTAAAAAAGGGTGCTATTAATTATTAAACACAGACTATAAGCATCGGCCAGGACATATGGTCACCTTGCTGTTAACAGTATTATCCCTTTTTAAAGACTTGGCAACCAGCAGTGTGTTTACTTCCTAATGAAAGTGTCAGGGAGTTAGTCCAAAAAGGAACCAAATAGAACTCAAAGGCTGGGTTTTTCCAAACAGCTAGATTGATTGTTTTAATTTTTTTTCTGATACAGATATTAGTGACTCTTTCATGTTTTAATAGTTTGGCATAAAAAGATGGGTTTTAATGTGTGCTACTAGATTCAACTCACTTTCATGGTGTATGAAACAGCACGGTTCAAACAGATCTTCAATTACATCTTAAAATTATAGCACTTGTCATTTTTGCAAAGGATTTTTATTTAAATATAATTTTTTGTTTTTGAGACAGAGTCTCATTCTGTTGCCCAGGCTTGAGTGCCCAGGCTGGAGTTCAGTGGTACAATCTCAGCTCACTGCAACCTCTGTCTCCCAGGTTCACGTGATTCTCCTGCCTCAACCTCCTGAGTAGCTGAGATTACAGGCATGCACCACCACGCCCAGCTAGTTTTTGTATTTTTAGTAGAGATGGGTTTCACCATGTTGGTCGGGCTAGTCTTGAACTTTTGACCTCAAGCCATCCACCTGTCTCAGCCTCCCAACGTGCTGAGGATTACAAGCATGGGCCACTGTACCAGGCCTAAATAGGATTTAAAAAGTAGTATGATTTTAGGTTTACATTTTGAGTATAAGTACCTCGTGGACAATAATTTTCAAAGTATAGCCCACTTAAATTTTTTTCTTTAAATTGATGTAAAAATCTGTAGAGTAAAATGCAAAGAGTTCAGGGGATTTTGCACAGTCATATAATCTGCACCCTGTTCAAGAGATAGGACACTTTTGCCACCCCAGAAAATTCCCTTTTGGGACACTTAAAATTTGATTAAGGAATATGGCTGTGCAGCCAGACCTCAAATTAGAAATAAGTTGTTTTCCCTCTCCTTTTATAACTTTATTTTTGCTCCCTAAACATGTGGCTGTGTGTGGTTACTTTAAACATAAACCAAATTGTCATCAGAAGAAACTGTTGCCTTTCGACTAGTTATGATTTAGTGGTTACTAATATAGTATATCCCTGCCCAATTTGCTATGGCTTTTTCATCCTTTAAAGTGAGTAGTAAAATCTGAGTCATATCCCCGTCACTGACTCATAAGCTCACTAAGGATTGCCTGTTTATTATTAGGCCTAAGCAATAGAATCTTGATCGGTCAAAAAAGATTGTGATAATGTTAGTTACATAATACCCTTCTCTCTCCTATTTTTCGTTTTAGTCTGTTTATGTCACTCTATAGTGAGTTATGAAAATAAGAAGGGGGGACAAGCGTCAAGCCAGTGTTATATAGCTGAGTCCTAGCCTTGAGTACTTCTTTTCCTCCCAAAATTCTCAACATCAGTTGCCAGAGAGCAGTTAGAATACTGACCTAAGTTACAGTGCAATTAGTTGTGAAATTGATTCAATTGAAGGGTTATATGTCACTATCTTGAAAGATTATTGAATCAGAGACAAAGACTTGTCCTAAAAACACTCTTCTTAATGAGTTTGGGATCTGCTGAGGGATAGTGATTGAAAGGGGAACTTACTCCTTTTTTCCCCTGTAGTTTTCAGGTTCTTGTTTGGAACCTGATCTGGAACCAGATCTTGAATTAACTGTTTTTTCCTGAGAGGGTACAAGTATTCTGCTTAGCAAAACCTCTGTTATCAAAGCCCTGGTGGGCTGTGGTGGTGGTTTTTAGGCATTTCTTTCTCAGTACAGTAATACATAGTATTTCAGTACCAGTTGGGCTTTTTGCTTTTTTTTTCCCCCTCTATACTCCATTTTACAAAGAATGGCAAATCAGTGAAGATATAAGGTGGGTTCAAGCCAGATTTGGTCAGTGGAAAGGCTTGTTAATAACCCATTTTCAACTGGAAAAGCTCCTACTCTGATTATACATTCATTTCTCTAATAGGTTTGTTCCTCATTTTAAAAAGGAAATCTTGCTCATCAAGCACAGGACGAATCAATGTGATATTTAACTCTACGCATACTGGAGACAAGTTTTCCTCCATTCCTACTTCAGTCCTCTTCCTGGCAAGCTGTCCCAGTGCTGCTAGGCAGCTTTATACCCCTTGTTCTGCTGCTCTGCTTCTGTAAAATTCTGTCCTGATGCTTTAGGGACTTCCTGCAGCTTTCCTGAGTGCCAGGGCTGTGCTAGGGACCTCTGCACATCTCATCACTGACTCCTCATCACAAGCCTGTAAGCATAGACATTTGTTGTTATAGTCATCTGTCATTTGAGGCTTTTATGATACAGAGATGTTATATAACTTGCCCAGGGTTACACAACTATGGGCTGATTTGGGGCTAGCATCCAGATTTGTCAAAGATCAAGCACTAGCTTCTAACCAATGCATATCACCTCCTCAAGCATTCGTTTCTTGTTATTCTTTTTCTTCCAGGTAGGTCTATCAGTGTTGACTAGGTTTCTTTTCTGATCCTATTGCATTGTAGTTGTTTGCAGTCATGTCTGATTTTCCCATTAGGAAGATACTAAAGTCAGAGACGACTCTTAGACCAGAGCTTTATAAGATGCCAAAATTGGATTTAACAGGTTGTTCATTTATACATATTTATTTAGCACCTACGATGTGCCCAGCATTGTTCTAGGCACTTGGAGATATAGCAGTGAACCAAACAAAAACCCTACCCTCAGAGAGGGAAACAAGCAAGGAAAATGTTTGCTATATTAAATGGTGACAGGTGCTGAGGATCAGAGCTGCTGTGTTGGTTCTGTGAATATTACTTCCTGGAGTTGTGCAAAACTGTGCGTGAGCTTGTCAGAAAAAGGAGAGAGGGAGGGAGTTAGTTGCTGAAGTGGAACTATTTTAAGTAAAATAGTCAGGGAAGGCCTCACTGATAAGGTGACATTGGAGCAGAAACTTGGAGACCAGAGGAACAGCTCAGGAGATATCTGGATAAAGAACATTCCAAATAGTTGAGTGAATTCCAAAATTCTTCCAGAATCACTTCTCCCCAAATACACAATTATAATTTGGTATTCTTGGGTGCTGTATTATAATGTCAACCAACCTGATTTATGGCAGTTGTTTTCCTGACCACTCTTTGTTTCCTGGTGATTGCATACCATAGGAGTCAGCACAACTTTGATCACTGGAAAATTCAACAGGGTTTCCACCCCGCCCCCACACACCTTCTCCCTTTTAGAGATAATTGCAAATCATCATAAACAGGCTGATAAGAAGACCTGAACTTTTAAGTCTGATTTTTTTAAAAACTATATATCAATAAATATAGAATAAGAATTGATGGTCAGTATAATGAACAGGTTCAGAGAGGCACTCAATATTTTGGTAGGACATAGGGCTAGGAAAGCTAACAGACAAGTGTTGAAAACAAATGTTTGCTTGCTGATATACAGATACCTAGGAAATTAAGTTATCTCAAACGCCTATTACTTACAAAATCTGAGATTATAGTACAGACACTTGTTATCATTTAGAGCCCCTGGTCTTTTGTATATGTGACTGAAGAGAAAAGCAAGAATGCATTGACGTCATCATAGTCACTCAAACATCATGGAACATTTAACTTATTTCAGGGTGCTGGCAAGTATCTGACCTATTCTTGCATTACAGAAAGCCCCTGGTGTTAAAATATAAAAATAAGTATTTCTCTGGTTTCACTTTCCTTAACAAAGATGGATGAAAAGGTACTTTCTCAAATATGTTTCACCATGAATTCTACCCCACCCCTGTTCCCCAGCCTAAGAAGTGAGAAAGTCTCCTTCCATTTTGAAACGCTGTAGTTATCTAGTCTAAGTTATCTTCCTTTTGCTGCATAAAAATGGAATAAGTACTTCTGGAATGTTAACGTTGGGTCCATATCACTATCAGATATGATTCTCTCCCACTCTTGAGAGTCTAAGCAAAGCTAAAAAGGAGGCAGAAATCTCTCGGTTTAAGAATCCCTGTCAAAGCTCCCAGTTAAAAATAACCAGGTAATTCTGGCCACTTGATTAAAAATGGTGGGATAAGATTGTGGGGGAAAGAGGAAGGGAATGAATGAAAAAAAGAAAAGGAACTATACTTTGAAAAGCAGTGGTGATATTATGTGAGGTTTTATGCAGATCTAGAAATTTTATCCAAAGCAAACATTTACCACAGGTGCCTTGACATCATTTTTTCTTTTTAAGTCATATAAATAGATTCTTCAACTGCCAAAATTGTTCTTGTAAATGCTGAACTATCTTGTCTAATTATCTCAAAATTATCTTCAGCACCAATATATGTATTTGCCTAGTGATAATAGACCCACAACCAAAAATTCCCTAACGTTAAATTTGGGAACACAAGTAAAATAACCATGTTAATTTGAAACTGGGTACCATGGATACAGATAGTGATTATAGCCTTGCGGATCTGCTGATAATTTGTTGTAATGATCTGTGGCATCTCTCCCAGAAGATCTCTCAGATTCATCAATGCAGATCAAAGTTTGTCCTTTATCAAAATGCTGGCTAAGATTCTCTGGCTCTGAAAGGTGTTTTTGCCCTTCTGTTCATGAAAAAAGTCCTGCCTTCATTTCTTAATGAGTATCCCTTTGTTTTTATTCTTCCACCTACTCACACTGAACTTGTCAACTTAGGAAAATACTCTGCTGTGTAGAATGAAATAAAAACTTCCAAATGTGTAGTTGGACAAAGTTATTTTTAACCTTAGTCATTTGGTGTAACACTTTATGTTAGGCAAGAAAGTTACGATAAACGTAATTGAAATGAGGTTGCTTAGTAGCCTATTTCATAGTTCAAGGTTTTTAGGGTATTGTTGAGTAAAAATATATTTCAATATCTCAAGCACAGATCTCTGCTGTGTTTTTTCAGCGGAAACTTTCACTAGAAATTTATTTCAAAGGAACAAAATAGAGTTGTGTGTGTATGTGTGTGGGTGTGTTACATATGTCCTTGCTGGGAGAGTAGGATGGGCAGAGTTAGCACTGGAAGGAAGAAAGAGTAAAACTCAAGAAATGGTGCAAAAGGAAGATTTCTGCCTACATTTGTGAGTCATATGTGTATACCTTTGCCCTTCTTAAATTAGTGTAGGGAGAGTAAAGTGCTGATTAGTTCTTTTAAATGTCTGTGGTTTTTTTTTTTTTTCCAGTTTTTTAATTTTTCCTTCTTGCAAGACTCACAGTCCAGCGTTGGCTATTTACTTTATTTTATTTGAGATAGGGTCTCACTTTGTTGCCCAGCTTTGAGTGCATTGGTGCAATCACGGTTCACTGCAGCCTGGCCCTCCCCAGGTTCAGGTGATCCTCCCATCTCAGTTTTTGTTTTTTTAGTACAGACAGGGTTTGCCATGTTGCCCAGACTGGTCTAAAACTCCTAGGCTCAAGCGATTGCATCCCTCAGCCTCCCAAAGTGCTGGGATTAGAGGCCTGAGCAACCACACCTGGCCTAGGTTAGTTTTTTTTTTAAAGATATGGTTTATTTTGATGTCTGTCCACTGATTTTTATAAAGTTACAAAGAGAAATTTAAAAAATACTACTTTTACTACCATCTGTCAACACACCAGAAAAGAATGCACTTGCGTTCATGACGGCAAAGCCTTATTTTTTCTTTCTTTTTTAGCTGTAGCTCAGGAAGAAGCCTTATTTATTTATTTATTTTTAATTTAAGCTAAAGGACCTACAAAATTTATGAATCCAGAGGGTAGAGTTTTCATATGCTTTTCAGATCACCAACATTTAGGGAATGCCTGCTGTGTGCAGCGGCTCTCATTAGCATTAAGTGCTCTCTTCATGTTGGGAACGTGAAATATACAAGGTGGGCAGATTGACAAGACCTCAGCTGTGCATTGGTGGTAAAGTGCCACATGCCACACCATTTAAAAAGGATGACGTATTATAACAAGTTAAGCCTCAGGTTACAGAAAGAAGGGGTGATGTTAAAAGCCTACCTTTAACCTTAGACCTAGATCAAATGCCCATCTGTGAATGTAACACTGTAGAGTACTTATGATCGGGCAAGCTGCCCTGATTTGAAGGCCAGAATATTGACACAGAATCTGCTGTGCCTGCCCTTACACATCTCTGATTTATGTGGGGTTGATTTTTTGGAGTGTTAGTCTGACTACCAAGTTCAAGTTTAAACATTAGGATTTCAAATGAAAAGCACAAATGATGGGTCTCAGCCCTTTTCTTGATTTGATAGGCATAGTGAAAACATTCACAAACCACATACTCCCATGGACATTTCAGGGTTACATGTAATTCCAGGTATACTCATTGTGACTACTCCTTTCTTTCCTTGAGGAAAGCACATTAGCATATGGGAGGGTAAGGGTAACAGTGCTGAGAGCCCTAGATGCATGCCTGCAAAAGGTTACCTCCATTTCAGCCAGGGTCACCCTGTACCTCCAGAGCTGCATTGATCAACCCCCATCCTTCTGGCCTGATAAGGTCCAATGTCACTGTCCAGTTTTTGCACCTTCCCTTGTGGCACATCCTCTCTTCTGACCTCTGGTCTTGGACCCCTGCAGCTACTAGATTAGGTCAGTTTGGTGATCATGTTATCAGCCTCTGTGGGCTGTCCTTTTTGCCTACTACCTAGATGTGAAGCTTCCTCTCATCTTTCTACTGCAAACATTCACTTAAGGCATCTCTGCAGAAGGTGTGAGATGACAACAGAGACTTACACTGAAACAACAACTATGTCTTGAATTGTTAGGATTTATTAATGCTTTGGTGATTTCCTGATCCAGGCTCCAGGTCCTTTATCCATTACCCTCCCCGCTTCCCCTCTCCTTTTTATACCCCATCTCCCCTTCCTTCTCCCTTCCCCCTCCCTCCATGCAGTCTTCTCTCTCCTCCCCTCCTTTCCCTTCCCTTCTCTTTGTGTCTCAGGAGACCAAAGCTGATGTTGTCTCTCTCTGCTATCAGGGAGGGAAAAACAGTGTTTTTTCTTTTTTTCTGCAGTCCTTTTTTTTGGGTAAGGTTGCAGAGAAAAATACTGAAGAACAGAGAGAATGGATAAAGTTTTCAGGATAGGCAGAAAGACTGTAGAGAACCCTGCATTTGCTTAGGCACCCAGAGACAGCCAGAGGGCCAGGAGAATGGAGTCGTAGGCACAGTTTCTGGAATCAGACATTTCCTGGTTGGATCCCAGCTCAAACACTGGCAGCAGTGCCAAGAGGCAAAGCACTTCATCCTTTTTGACTCCCAGTTCCTTTGCCTTTAAAGTGCAGTCGATAATATATTCATTCTTCAACTCTAGAATTCAAACTCTGAAAACAGATTAAAACAAAAATCCAGATTTGTAAAACCACTTTCGGCAGTAATACCTGAGGTGCCCCAATGTGACACTATTTAACGTGGTCTTCAACATGCGTTAGTGTCTATCTATACATTGTACTGCAGGAAGATTAATGCATTTGAATTCCAGCTCCCATGGGAGATGATTCATGCTATAGGAACATGCTCCATCTTGTCTTTCTAAAAATCCAAAAAATGCTCAGCTCCAGAAATACAACTGGCCCTATGGGCTTTGGATAAGGATATCCACCTCAGAGGGTATTTGGAATACTGAATGGGGTAATACATGTAGGATGAGGCACAGTAATAACACTTTAGTAAGTGTTGGCTGCTATGACCATCATGGTATTGTGGTCTTGAACACGTGCAAGTATGTCTGTCTCCAGGAACAGCCATGAAACTTTGCAATAGTGGTAGGAAGCGCACAATACTGTGCAGTTTACACACAGGCTTCTTTTATATCTGTGGTTTATATCTGTCTTGAGTATTGAAGTTGGTTTTGATTTTCTTTTTAGATCTCTTCTCATTGCCCTCATAACTTCACTTATTTATTTATTTATTGAGACAGGTCTTGTTCTGTCACCCAGGCTGGAGTGCAGTGACATGATTTCAGCTCACTGCAACTTCCACGTCCCGGGTTCCAGTGATTCTCTTGCCTCAGCCCCCCAAGTAGCTGGGATTACAGACATGCGCCACCACCTCCAGCTAATTTTTGTATTTTTAGTAGAGATGGGGTTTGGCCATGTTGGCCAGGCTGGTCTCAAACTCCTGGCCTCAAGTGATCCACCTGCCTTGGCCTCCCAAAGTGCTGGGATTACAGGTGTGAGCCACTGCGTTTGGCGTTAACTCCACTTCGTTAACTGAGGAAAAATAGTATTCTTTTCCTCTCTATTCCTCTGCTCCTCTCCTTTCATCCTCCCTCCTCTTCTTCCCTGCGCTCTCTTCTCTCTCTCTCTCTCTGTCTCCCCCCCCCGTGTGTGTGTGTGTGTGTGTGTGTGTGTGTGTGTGTGTGTGTCTGTTGCTCAAAAGCCCTTTTCCTCTGATCTCAGGGAACTAGAGAGCTGGTTACTTTGGAGGCTGCAGGGCTTTTCTCTGAGAGTAGTGATTAATAGTTAAAAGATGCTAAATGTGAAACAGTCATTCCATAAAGCTCTCAGGCCATTTTCTTAGAGGCCAGGTGCTAAGAACTTCTCAACAGGGACAACTTAGTGAGGGAAATGGAAAATGAATACACACGATATAAAACTTTGGCTACAAATGCAAGATGATTTGAGGGGTGGGAGCAAATGGCATTTTGTTTGGTGTTTTCTCCATTGTAAGGCCTGTTGCCTGAGGTAAGGTAAACTTCTTTTTCCTAAACATAAATTTAGGAAGTTGAGTATGAATAAGAATAAATGGGTCTAGACTGGAAGAACTGTATTGATTGAAATAAAAAAGACTTTTTGTCCCATGGTGATAAAATAATTATTAAAAAAACCCAAAACTTGATGCTTAGTAAGAAAAAAAAGAACAAACTAGGGCCAGGTGCTGTGGCTCACGCCTGTAATCCCAGCACTTTGGGAGGCAGAGGTGGGCAGATCACGAGGTCAAGAGATTGAGACCATCCTGGCCAACATGGTGAAATCCCGTCTCTAAAAAAATAAAATAAAATAAAAAAGAACAACAACAACAACAACAAATAACAAACTGGCAGCAAGTTGTGAATTCATTTTGCCTGTCCATGCCAGTTTTCCACACTGGCAAAGGGAGACTTTATTTCTGAGTATGTACCCCATTACATATTTTAAGTTGTTAAAAGTAGTCTTGGTGTTTGCTTTTGTTGTGTTTTATTTTGCTCTTAAGATGCGTTCTCAGATCCTAGTCTAAGATCTGGATTTCTGTGTTGTCTTCATAAAAAGACAAGGAATGGAATAAACTATCGTAAGTAAAAAGGAGATGTAGATAGAGCACTGAGAATCTTAGTTTTGATACAATTTTATGTTTGCTTTGTACACTCAGCCACTAGTCAGTTCTTGCTGACAGTTACTTTAGAAGCTGAAGAAATAAATTTGTCTTACCCACAATTACTATGATTCTCTGTTTTTGTTTTCTTAATAGAATCCACACTTTGCTCTTTAATTGTAATGGCTTTCTTGGTTCTTTATGGCACAGCAGCCCCTCCCCAATAATGTTGCCTCAAGGAAAAAATAAGCAATATGTAGGAAATGAAAGCACTTACATTTGGAGTTAAAGGAAAAGAAGGAAATTGCAAAAGATCTCTCCTTCTTCTGTAACGGAAGAGGGCAAATAACCACATTTTTCTTGGCCTTCTCTAAGATGCGTCTGGCCCACACACACTTGAGAATAAATCAGTAATTCCCCCATCATCAGCACCACATTTATTCAGTCTCTAGGTATGGCACCCCAACAACAAGCAAAGTTTGAGCTTCCTCTCAAACAAAATTGAATTTAATACATTTTTGTCTCATAAATTCCTTTCTGAATTCCTTCTTTTTTTTCAATCTGGTTGTTTCAGTTTTGATTTTAGTTTGAAGATAAATGTGGCTCCTGTATCCTTTCTCCTATACCCAGAACATGTACATAATAACTTTCTGAAGAACAAGGGGAAAAACGGCTCCTGGTTTGAGTGATGTGATCAATAGAAAAAGAAATCAGGATCTGGAAAGGGTCTGTATTTGAAAGGATCTGGAAGATCTCTCTAACGGGGCCTGTGAGGTTTTTAAACTTTGTTTTAAGCTGTTGTGAGCCCATGTTAACCAATCCAGGAAGATTCATTATAACTAAACATCTTTTCCTTTTTTTTTTAATTTGTTTTAATTCCCTTTTAATTTCTTCCTTCTTTTTCTTTTTGAAATGGGGTCTCACTCTGTCCCCCAGGCTGGAGTGCAGTGGCATGATCTTCACTCACCGCAACCTCTGTCTCCCAGGCTCAAGCAATCCTTCAGCCTCAACCTCCTGAATAGCTAGGACCACAGGTGTGTGCTACCACACCCCAGCTAATTTTTTTTCGTATTTTGGATAGAGACAGTTGCCCAGGCTTGTCTTGAACTCCCGAACTCAAACAATCCTCCTGCTTTGGCTTCCAAAATTGCTGAGATTACAGGTGTGAACCACTAAGCCTGACCCATTTCCTTTATTTATTTATTTATTTATATTTATTTTTTTTATTTTTAGAGATGTGGTTTCACCACATTGGCCAGGATGGTCTCGATCTCTTGACCTGGTGATCCACCCACCTCAGCCTCCCAAAGTGCTAGGATTATAGGCTTGACCCACTGCGCCTGGCCCTTTCTCTTTAAATAGGCATTCAATATCTGATTTGTGAATGTCTGCTATTGTGCAGGATTCAGCTAAGTAATCCCAATGAGACTTCAAAGGTGATGAAAACATAGTCATAACCACCAAAAGTCTATAAACTAATGCAGAAAAGAGCTTTACAAAGCATAACAAGGCAGTGTTTTATGTTATGATATAGGTACAGTGAAATGAGTTTCGGGAAGGAAGCAGAGGGAAGGCTTCATTGTAAAAGTGGCATTTAGTAGAATTCATGATGAGTTGAAGGATGCCAATAGTGAAAAGGGAATTTGTCAGGACTGAAATGCTCAGGCTGTGTTTCGTGAATAGAGTATTCCAGTTTACCTAGAGCACAAGTTATGTGTATAAGTAAGGCCTTGTAAAAAAAAAAATTAGTCTAGTGAGGAAAAAATGTAAATAAACAAATGAATGAATACATTTTGCATTCTGAGTTATGCAGAAAGTGTTTTGGAACATAGAGGGAAAAGCCTTAACTGAGGTGCTATTCGACGGTCGATTGGAAAGCTTCATGGCAGGCTGAATTTTGATGGAGCAGTACTTTGCCCAGTAGAAATAAGAAGAAAGCATATGTAAGTTCTCCTTATCCTTTGGACTTGTAATACACACAAAAACTTTCTGGGGCTTTCTAAGGAAATTTTATTTCAAGATTCTGCTAGGCAATAATTCTCTTTCCCTAAATTGAAGGGCAAAGATTCTAAGTTCTGCTTTTTCTTTTTTTCACTGAATTCTCTTAGGTTTTGTTTTGTTTTGCCACCTCTTCTCACTGGTATTGATCACTTTCTCTTCCTTAGTAAAGTTCCATTCGCTTCCCTCCTAACCTGGACGTTGTAGGAAGCACAGATGCTGTATTAAAATTTAAAGAAAGCTCCCAGCCTGTCTTTCCCAACATCCCTTCAGTTTCAATAAAAAAAAAAAAAAAAAAAAAAAAAAAAAAAACAGTTGTTATACAAGCATGGCAGCCACCCTGCTTTCTCTATGGTAGAATAATAAGTCCTCGGGTTTGCACCAGGAAATGATGTTTCAAGTTGAGGTTCTGAAGTTTGATTGCTCAATTCTGTCACTTGCTAAAGGTTTAATCTCAAGTTACCCAATGCCTCTGTGCCTCAATTTCTTCCTCTATAAAATGGAAATACAGTCCTGTGCCACTTAGTGATATTTTAGCCAACAATGAACTGTGTGTATACTATGGTTGTCCAAGGGGATTATAATACTGTATTTTTATATGTTCAGATGCAAATGCTTACCATTGTGTGACAGTTGCCAAAGGTATTCAATATAGCAACATGCTGTACAGGTGTGTAGCATTGGAGCAGTAGGCTACACCATATAGCCTAGGTGTGTAGTGTAGTAGGCCATACCATCTAGGTTTGTGTAACCACACTCTATGATGTTCACACAACAAGAAATCTCCTACTGATATATTTCTCAGAATGTATTCCTGTCATTAAGTGATGCATGATTGTAATGTACCTTACAGGACCATTGTGAGAATTAAATGAGATAATCCACAGAGAGCATTTAGTGCCATGGCTGGGATGTAGTCAACATTTTAATAAATATTAGCTATTATTTTTAATGTTTTGGCCAGCCATTTAGCCCTTTCATCCTTTGGATGATGCATGAGGACAGCCTATAGTAGTTAATTTTATTCATCAACTTGAACTGGGAAATGGGATGCCCAGAAATCTGGTTAAACATTATTTAATAATATGGGGCTGTTTCTGCTGCACTCTTGCAGAATTTAACATGTGAATTGGTGGACTGAATAAAGCAGATGGCCCTCCTCAGTGTGGGGAGACCTCACATTGTTCTTCCTCATCTAATCTGTTGAGGTCTGAATAGAACAAAAATGCAGAAGAAAGTCGAATTCTAGATCTACCTGACTGTCTGAGCTGGGACCCATCTTCTGTCCTTGCTGCTCTGGATTCTCTGGCTTTTACACTCGGACTGGAATCCACACCATTTCCTCTCTGGCTCTCAGGCTTTCAAATGCTACCCCTAGCTTTTCTGGGTCTCTAGCTTGTGGACTGGATCATGGGACTTCTCTCAGTCTCTATCATTGGGTGATCTAATTCTTTATAATAATTATCTTTATACATATATGTATAAATGTATATGTAAATATACATATATGTATAAATGTATATGTAAATATACATATATGGCCTGGGTGCAGTGGCTCACACACTTTGGGAGGCCAAGGCAGGAGGATCACTTGAGGTCAGAAGTTTGCAACCAGCCTGGGCAACAGTGAAACCCCCTCTCTACTAATACTACTACTACTAATAAAAATACACACACACACATACACACACACACAGTGTGTGTACATTATATCTTTATGTAATCACTCTATGTGTATATTCTGTTGGTTCTGTTTTTCTGTTTTTTCTGGAGAACACTGACTAATGTGTGGTTTGCAGCTAGCAGCATTGGCATAATCTGTGAGCTTATTAGCAATGCATATTCTCAGGCCCTTATCCTGCAATTTAAACAAGATCTTTAAATAAATCATATACATATTAGTACACACAATTCCCCTATTTTCCATGATAACTTCATGTTTATAGTGATGCTTCATCAACTAGGGAACAGCCACAGTCTAATACTACACACTAAGAGGAATTTCTATTAAACAGTGATAATTTCAGCAAAGACACAGAGTTCACATAGATCTAGTCCCGTTTCAAATAGTGAAGTTGACGGGAAATAACTGAGCGTTGTAAGGCCTATTCAAGAATGCTCAGAGAGATGAGGACTGGAGGGACTTATCTTTATTCTGAGTACATTTGCATACCCAAAAGTAAGGGCGGCACTGGAGAAGAGAGACCTAATCAGGCACATTTTTATTTGCCTTGCTCTCAAAAAGACAGCAGTCTAGAAGGAAACTGGGTTGGGACAGGAGTGGGGCTAGGGGTAGCTGGGAGTCAAATATCTCCTGAGAAAAGCTGACTAAACAGAGATAAGTAAGAATTCTAATAGCTACTAACAAAAGGTCTTTGAGCCAAGGGCTCTCACACTGGCCTGGCTTTCTATAGAATTAACTTGTCACCTTGAAGAGGAGAAAGACTATAGTTTCCTCAGAATTGGCAGGAATGAGAATAAATTAATTGGGAAAGTGCCTATAGGTAACATAACCATACCTGAACTTTAGCTACTCACCACCTATCCCTACCTTCTCTTCCTTCTTTAGTTACCTGAATCATTGAAAAAAATACTGCAACCACTAAGTGTCCAGCTTTCCAGCATAAGTTGTAAGGAACAGTAATTTAAGAGGATCAGGTAAACATTGAACAGATATGATGGTAATCCACCAACGCTGTTGGGCAAATATCAGGACTAGATGAAATTATGTCTAATAAAAGATAAATAAGAATTAGGAAAAGTGAGGCTTCCCTGAAATTCATAAAGAAAAATATAATAAAAAAAAATACATGGTGTGTAAAAGAAAGGTAAATAATACATATTCAAAAGAGAATTACTTAAGAAAATAAAAATAATAGACTAAATTTCCTTTGTCCTCTCAAAGGAATTCAAGTCATGGAGAATGGAAAGGAGAGCTGGCATGTTTAAGAAATGGAAGGAGAAAATATAATCAGTTTTGAAATAAAAACTGCTTTAGAAGGAGTAGAATCAACACTGAAAATAGATCAGAGGTAAAGAGGGTAGGCATGAGAAGAAACCACAGAGAAGGCAGCGGAAAAATACAAGGCAATGGAAAGAATTAACTAGGAACTCTGATGTGGAGAGACAAATTGGGAATGATTTGTGTACTGGGAGATGAAAAACTAAAATGAGCTGGAGCTAAATAATGCATCAGTATTTTATAAACATACTGTTATCCAAAAGAAAACAAAGTAAATGGCAGAAGAAGGCATGCAAGTTTTTAATCCTATAAACTGTAAAGTTTGAAAACATGTAAACATTTCTATGTGTATAACATGAGACTATAAAGCAATGGTTGAGAATAATAAACTCCAAATTCAAGAAAACGGCTAAGCCAGGAGGTTGGGGAATGGAATCTAAAATGTATACACAGTGAACTTCAACTGCATTGGTTAGTATTTTAAGGTAAGGTAGTGGGAAGCTGGATGTTCATGGTATTTTTATTTATGTCTCTCTGTTTTGTACTGGTGAGGATGTGGGAGAATAAGATTTCTCATACTTTGCAAATGACTGTGAGATCTACTAAATTATTCCTGTGGCTTAATGGCATTTTCAAAATTTATATTCAGGACTTTCTTTATTCAGAAAAATTTTTTTCTATTATATCTTAAATTTTTATATTATAAAATAATATCTATGACAATGTTTAACAAAAAGCTTTTGAAATTTTAATTGTAGTTGTATTAACATGTTCTTATTTGGTAGGATTGATATTTTAATAGTACCAAGTCATTTCATTTAGGAAACTGTATAACTTTATATTTATTCATATCTTACTTACATAAAACATATTTTTGTAGGTTTTTTCTTGTTAAATATATTTCTAGATACTTTTTATTCTATATCCTTATTGTAAATAAGATAATTGTATATGCTTTTACCAAATCTATAATATTGATATAATGAAAGTGATTAGTTTGTCTATTTTTTTTCATATTTTGATTCTTTGCCAAGTTTTCCTATTAGTCTTAATAGTTTTGTAGTTGTATTTCTTGGGTTTTCTAAGGACACAATATAAAACCTACAAATAAACATAATTTATCTTTCTAATATGAAATGTTTATTTAGTTTTCTTGCCTTATTGCATTATTCGGATCCTCCAAAATAATTTTGAAAAAATAATAGTGATAAGAATTTCTGATTTGATCCTGAATTTAGTGGCATCGGCTTTTAAATGTTATCATTTATAACACATTTATTGCTGCTTTTATTAAAAGTTACTTAATATTTGAGGAGACTTCAAAGAGTTTGTGAAAAATGGAATTAAAAGATAAAAGTAAAAAGAAATAGACTTTACTTCTTAACATAAGCTGCATCAAATTCAAGACAATTTTGTAAATTATGATGCCAGCCATTTAGTCCATCCCTAGAGAACTGAGGGTCCTGGGAATTTAACCATGGGAATAAAATATTTTTTTATATTGTTAACAAAATAAAAATAGGCACCCTTTACAGATTTTTCAAGACTAGGAAATAAAATGAAGTCAAACAATGGGGCCAAATCAGGACTGTAAGGTGGATGACTAATGATTTCTTACTGAAACTCACAAAATTGCCCATGTTCGATGACATGAACAAGCAGGAACATTGTCATGGTGGAGAAGAACTCCCTGGTGAAGGTTTCCTGGATGTTTTTCTGCTAAAGCTCTAACTTTATCAAAACACTCTCAAAATAAGCAAATGTTGTTGTTCTTTGGCCCTCCAGAAAGTGAAGAAGCCAAATGCCTTGAGCATCCAAAGAAACGGTTGCCGTGATCTTTGCTGTTGACTGGTCCACGTTGACTTTGACTGGAGTACTTTCACTTCCTAGCAGCCATTGCTTTGTTTGTGCTTTGTCTTCAGGATTATACTTTGAGAGCCATGTTTTATCTCATTACAATTCTTTGAAGAAATAATTTAAAATCTTGATCTCACTTGTTTAGAATTTCCATGGAAAACTGCTTTTGTGTGTAGGTGATCTGGATGCAAAAGTTTTGTCACCCATGGAATGGAAAGTTCCTCAACTTCATGTTTTCAGTCAGAATTTTGTAAGCTGAACCAACTGAGATGTCTGTAGTGTTGGGTATTGTTTCTGCTGTTAATCATCAGTCCTCTTCAATTAGGGCATGAACGAAATGAATTTTGCCTGGCAAATTGATGTGGATTGTCTGCTGCTGTGGGTTTCATTGTCAACATTGTCTCATCTCTCTCTCTTTTTTTTTTTTTTTTAGAGACAGAGTTTCACTATATTGCCCAGGTTGGACTTGAACTTCTGGGCTCAAGCAGTCCTCTCACCTCAGCCTCCTTAGTAGGTGGGACTACAGGCACACACCATCATGCCTGGCCTCATGCCTTCTTAAAATGAATTATCCATTTGTTAACTGCTGATTTCTTTGGAGCATTGTTTCCATAAGTTTTTTGTAAAACATCCATGATTTCACCACTCTTCCACCCAAGCTTCACCATAAATTTGATGTTTGTTCTTACTTCGATGTTAGCAGAATTCATGTTACTCTCATAGGGACTTTTTTCTAACTGATGTTGTCCTTTTTCATGCCTCAAACTAGATCCTGTTCAGACATGTTAGAACAAGTTAGTACAGGTTTATTTTGGTGCAACAAAATTTTGAAATTTATGCTTGCTTTTTTTTATAATCTGTATTTTCTATGAACTTTTTGGAGACCCCTATATTTAGATTTCTTTAAAAAACTATAAGAATAATAAATAGAAATAAGATCAAGAATATTTAGATAAATGACAAGTAATTTTTAAAATTTTATTCAGAATTTTTATTTGGAATTTTTGGTGGCATTTACTTAAATGTATCTACATTTTGGCATCTAACGATATATGTTTTTAAAATTTACTATACTAACTATAGTTTTCTGAAATATTTCTACTTGGCCAGGTTATGTTACTCTTTTAATACCTTTTGATATTTTATTTAGAACATTAGCACTTATATTTGTAAGTAAATTATTTTTCTCTTTTTGTGCTTTTTAAAATTAGTAAGTTTGGATATTCTTGTGTTAATAGATCATCTTGTTAGTTTTTAATTACCATTGGAAGTCCAGTGTATTTTGAATAAAATGGGTAAATTAGGAATGAAAAACATTTTCTTAACATTCAAATTTATTTGGTGCTGGAGTTCAGAAAGCAAAAGTTCAGATGGGTACCAGAATATCTGGTCATATTTGATTTTTTGAGGTTTGGATGGTGAGTAGCAAAAGTTCAAAAACCAAAGGATCTGGTAAAATTTTCAGAATATATTCAGCTCTTAAGTTGCATAGTGAGAGCTGAGATAGAGAGAAATACTCCCTGAACTTTTATTTATTATTATGAAGGTTAAATTGAATTCTGCAATGAAACTGTTTGGGTCTAGTTCCTTTCTTGGTCTACGGTTTTCATGATGCTTCAATTTATTCTTTGGTCTCTTCATGTTTTCTTTTATTTTTATTCTAAGGTCAACTTTGATTATATATATATATTTGTATTTTTAGTAGAGACGGGGTTTCACTATGTTAGCCAGGATGGTCTTGAACTCCAGACCTCATGATCCACCTGCCTTGGCCTCCCAAAGTGCTGGGATTACAGGTGTGAGCCACCACACCCAGATGATTATTAATATTTTCTAAAAAATAATCTGATTCCTTTAGACTTATAGATGTATTGATATTAATTTGTACTTAATTTTCTTCAGCAATTATACTTATTTTAATATCTTCTGTATCTGTGGTTATATTTCTTTTTCCATTTTCAAAGTTGTAATTCTTTTTTGGATCAGTATGTCTAGGAGTTTATTTGTTTTATTGTTTTTATTTCAGGGATCTAAGCTTTACTTATTTAATGTTTCTATTATTTTTGTTTGCTGCTTCATTAATTTCAGCCATTATTAATTTTCTTTTAATAAATTTTTTTCAGTTATTGTGGTTATTTTTTAAGTGTCCTAAGTTGTATACTCCATAAATTAAACATTCTTAATAACAAACATTTAAATCTATCATTTTTTCTTATACAACTTAAAAACCTTATTCTATTAGTCTTTATATGAAGATATTCTAGATAATTTGCATTCTCAGTTTTGATTTTATCTTAAGATAAACTAATTTTTTAGAAGGCTCGTTCCTAATATTCAAGCATTTAACTTTCTTGGTCATTTTTTTACCTTGTTTTACTAGATAATGGCTAATTAATATCTCTACTTTAGAAAATTTATTAAGGTGGGCATAAAACAAAAATTTATTAGTTCAATACAAATTGTTGAGAGCCTACAATGTTCAAAGCACTGTTCTCAGTGCAGAGGATACAGAAGCAAACAAAACAGGCAACTGAGTTTGCCTTACTCTTTTATGGGCTTCCACTTTCATGCACGTGTATAAACAATAAACAAAACAAATATTCATTTCTTTATATCAATGCAATAAATAAAAATAAAAATAAATCTTAGAAAATGGAATGTTTTATGGTGACAAATGCTATGGAGAAAAATCAAGCAGGCAGGAAGATGGGAGTGTTGTAATATTGTGGAGGGAGAGGTGGATAGTTGCAATGTTAAATGGAATCGTCAGGGAGGGTCTTATGGCCATTTGGGTAAACACCTAAGGAAGTAAGAAAATGAGTTGTGAAGGTGCCTAGAGAAAGGGAATTGCAGGCAGACAGAATAGCAAATGAGAATACTCAAAGGTGGAATAGAAAATACTGATAGGTGGTTTCAAATTTAGGCTTGGTCAGAGAAGCTCTGTCTGAGAAATTGACTTTTTAGTTAAGATTGAGACATTAGGAGAAGTACCTAATATAGATGACGGTTTGATGAGTGCAGCAAACCACCATGGCTAGTGTATACCTAATTAACAAATCTGCACATTCTGTGCATGTACCCCAGAACTTAAAGTATAATAATAATAATAAATATTGAGGAATTAGCACTTCAGACAGCATGAATAGCAAATATTCATCAATCATGCTAAAGAACAGACTGAAGTGTCTTCCTTTTGTCTCTATGGACACATGTAACAAAGTGGTTGTTAAATGAAAAGACAATCAAAGATGTGGTCAAAAAGTGCACTAAATAAGATATGTTAGGCACTGAATTAATGCCTAATAACAATGCATATTTTGAGTTTGCGATGTTTGTGATTTTGCCAACTTTTTAAAATTTATTTTTGAGATATCTTTTGTCATATAATATTCATTACACAATTAATTTTCAGCTTAATATTAAAAACATAGTTTTATATGTTCTTTAAGATATGCTTTCCACTCTCAAACTATGAAAATTTTATGTCACAGGGATCTTGGATATATCCCTGAACAAAGTTCATGCTGCAAATCAAGTGGGGAAAGTGTTTCCAAGAGGAGGGATGATTGATGGATGTATTAGTGATGCTAATAGGTCAGGTAGGGTGAGGCTGGGGAGGTACTCAGAGGTAGCAACATGTGGTCATTAGTGATAGAGACAAGAGCAGTTTCTGTCAATGATGGCAGAAGAAGCCTGCTTGGAATTAGTTCAGGTGAGAATGAAAGCATTTTGGGTAGGGAGTGTGGACAATTCTGCTTTGAAGAGATACAGAAAAATGGATGGTGGCTGAAAATGGGACGGAGTTAGGAGTGTTTTTCATTTTTCTAATGACAGGAGAAACAACATGTTTGTATGAGAAAGATGTGGTAGGGGGAAATTTGATGAGGAAGAAGAGAAGTAGAATTTTTTCCACTTTTCTTTACATTGTATTACTTATGTTCTCTATATCCTTATTTATTTTTATCTATTTGATGTATTAAATTCTGATGTAAAATTGCCAGGTTGGGTGCAGTGGCTCACACTTGTAATTCTAGAACTTTGGGAGGCCAAGAGGGGAGAATTGCTTGAGCTCAGGAGTTCAAGAACCAGGTTGGGCAACCAAGTGAGACCCCAAATCTATAAAATGAATTAAATTTTAATAAAAAAATATAATTAAAACAAATAAAAAAAGTAAATTCTGATATAGAATTCCCCATCATGACTGTGATTTTTATAAAGGGTATGCCTGTGTTTGTTACAGTTTTGTTTCATATATTTTACTGCTATAGATTCTGGTCTACAAGAATTCATGAATTACGTTTTTAGATTTCATAGTATGCCTTTTTTTTTCCCCCTGCTTAATTATCTTGATCTTGAATTCTTATCTGATTTTAATTTTGACATTTCTGCTTTTTGTTTGCATAAATTTACGTGGTGTAATTTTCCATGTGCCTTTATTTTAAAACTTCGTCATTTGGATTTAGGCATGTTTCTTGAATATAGTAATGAGCTGGTGTATCTGTTAGGATAATTTGGGTTGCAAATAATGCACAAGGATTTAAAAAACGGAGTGAGATACATTTGCTTTTATAAAGTTCTAGGACAGATCTGGTTTCAGGCATGGTTTGCATGTTGTGGCTTGATTTCTCTCCATTATTTCAGCTCTCTTTTCCTGGTGTGTTGTGCAGCTTCTTTCATGGCAGCAAAATGGCCACAGAGGTTTGGTTCCAGGCCTTTCATGTGTTTATACCCTATAGTTCAGCAGAAGAAAGAGCTCCCCTTCTGAAAACCTTGAAAGATCTTGAATCGTATAGATCTCGAATCGTATCTATCTCCCCAGCACATCCCTATGATGGTATGCCATGCCACACTGAGTCTGGGTCTGTGCTACTTATCCTTGAACCAATCACTTTGGTGAGGGGATCGGCATTATGATAATGGTTAGTTTATGTAAATTAAGGCTGAAGCCTAATGTTGAAGCTTGAGATTCATTCCCACTCAAGTTAATGTGCTATTATTCAAAGGAACAGAGTAAGTACTATAAATATTGTAAAGAAGTTAGTACATTTCTCACTACTAGATAAGCATATCTTCAAAAGCCAAATGGATGAACTAGTAAAATGTGTCAGAAATAATCAGAAATAATAAGTAAGATTGTTTTTATAAGATTAATAATGGAAAAAAATCAATAGTTTGTATATTAAAATAACCAATTAAAAAATGCAATTAAAAGAATTTCATTTATTAGATATAAAATGTGCTGAAATATTTATTAAGAAACATGCACTATTTATATGAAAATATATGCAGTTTAACTGAGAGATCTAAGATGTTTCTAGCTAAAAGAGCTCAATAGTATAAAGATGTGTTCTCCTTAGTTTCTAAAATTATTACAATCCTAATAAATAACCACAATGACGTTCTTTTTTGGGAGGATAGATCTGGCTGCCAAGACAAAAGATTTTAAAGTCTATGTGATAAAACTAATTATGCTAGACTAGCCAGAAAAAACAAGCAAACAAACAGACAAGCCCAGGCATCATGGGCCTATGTGAAAGAAAGAAGTGTTTGCTGACTATATATATAAATCATAATATAATATAAAGCTATAGTAATTAAAAACAATGGAATACTGGCACAAAAATAAATAATTAGTGGAACAGAACAAGAAATTCAGAAAAAACCACCATGTAATACAAAAGTGGCTTAGCATATTAATGGAATTGGTTCTATGGTATTTATTTTAGACTTCAGTAAGCTATGTGTCTAAAATAAATGAGTGTAAAAATCTCTAGGGTGACAATAAAATAAAATAAAAGAATGTATAGCTACCCGGTTAATAGAGGGTAAAAAATGGAATCATAAAAATACAAAAGAAAGAAAATATAGACAGAGAGTACAGATAAAAAGCAAATAGCAAAGTCATAGACCTAAATGCATTAATAATTATTATATTAAATATAAGTGGGCTAAATACTGCAACTAAAAGACCAATACTGTCAGATTAGATTTAAAAAAAAGCAACCACCAAGAACTATGTTGTTTATAAAAAAAATACCTAAAATATACTGAAGAGGTTGAATATAAAGATGGGAAATTATATCATGCAAAAACTGATTATATCATGCAAAAGAAAGCTGTGATGGCTGTATTATTAAAAATAGGTTTATGAAAAGTGAAGAAAAAATAGTTGGGGGTGGAGAAGAGGGAGAGCAGGAAAACGGTATTAAGTAATGCCCGTGAGGTATTCTGGCTGTCTACTGAGGGGTGGGGGCAGAATAGGGGGCGATCAGGTCAGTGAGTGTGTAGCATGTGTGCTAGAAACTGGTGGGAGATGACACAGAATTGGAAAGATGCATCCAGATTAGGAAAAGTGTACAAAGCCTGCATTTGGTCATGAATTTAATAAATGAGAATCTGGTGTATCTGTCTTTAGTGGTAATGAAAAATTTTAAAACGTGTTATTGTCAGCATCATTAACAGCACTTAAATGATTAGAAAAACTCTATTCCTTTATCTACTGTAAGTGTTAAAGTCTTCAATAAAACACCATAGTTTCCTTGACCAACCACAAATAGTGTAGTGGTAGTTAAGAGCTCTGGCTTGAGGGATTTGCCTGGGTTCAAATTTTATTCTCTCACTGTGCATCCAGTTCTTCCGGTTGTATTCCATGGGTAGAAACTCTTAATCTCTCTGTGTCTTTGTTTCTTTGTCCATAAAATGGGAATAATAGAAGAACATAACTAATAGAGTTGTTGGGAGAATTAAACAAAAACATGAAATATGAGAAAGTGGCTGGCTCAATAACTGGCTACTATTATTATTATGACTATTACAAGGGATATAGTTTTGATAATTCTGTTAAATGCTGATTTAGAAAGCCTAAGGACACCAAATGAAAAATCTAAAACAGCCTTTTTTTTTTCTTGCTGTGTTCTCAACTCTTAATCATGAACCGGGAGCTTAGTAATTTGTCGTGGGTCTGGTCTTTACCACTTGAAATATATTTGCTGAAATCTGGCAAACAATAAAGGCATCTTTAAGGCACTATAAAGTTGGTACTGTGAATATTCTTTAGGAAAACATAGGTTGTACCCTCAAAGGAGCTCACAGACCCATGAATGAAGGATTCCTATGCAGAGGGATAGAACAAAATAGAGGAAGAACATATCTCAGCACGTAGCATGAAGAATGAACTCTGGAAGCAGAGAAGAGGAAGAAGGATATTTTCTGGCTAAGGAAGACTTCACAAGGGATAGGAGAGGAGTTGAACCTTCGAAGGAGAGGCAGAAGAGGATATTGAAGAGATAAAGAACAGCATGAGTGCAGAGGTAGAATGATGTGAAAGTGCACGTATGCTTGGGGAGTGGCAAGTTGTCCATTGTGTCTAGTTCATCAAATGTACAGAATAGGAAGCAGAATAGGAACTATTTTTCTAAGGAATTTAGAATTATTCAGAATAATTTTAATAGCCAATCTTTTTTTTTTTTTTGAGAAGGTCTCACTCTGTCACCCAGGCTACAGTACAGTGGTGTGATCATGGCTCAAGGCAGCCTTGACTTCCTGGTTTCAAGCCATCCTTCCGCCTCAGCCTCTTGTTTAGCTGGGACTACAGGCGTGCACCACCACTCCTAACAAAGGGAAAATCTTTTATAGTAAACCTTCAAATAAAGTTATACTTAAGGTATGGTTATACTTTTTAGTTTGTGGAAGAAATTCAATATGAATGTTCCCACAGTAGTGAAATAAGTATTGATAGTAATTTAGGGTTTAGAAATAGAATCCTTCATTTTTAAATTAAGTATGTTAAATCAACTAAATGTCAACTTGGACTTGCCGAACTGTTTTCAGTATATGGTTAGCAAGCTATGACAATAATAACAGTGATAAAAATAATTACCATGAATAATAATAGTAATACCATCTAACACTTATTGATGGCTTTTTATGTGCCAGAAACCATTGTAGGATCTTTTAATTTTGCTTGCATATTTAGTCCTCACAATACCTCTGTGAGGCAGATGTTATTATTATGTATATCAGAAAACATTTTATAAACCAGTAAAAACACTATACAAGTAATAATGGTAGGGTATTTTATGCTCTTTATATGTACAATAGGTCTCAACTGCTCCTTATTTTTCTTTCATGCCTCTCTTTTCTCTAGTTTTACATTGTTGTCTGGAGAGACAGAGACAAAGATAGAAGAGATACACACACGCACGCACAGACAGGGGGAGAAAGAGAGAGAGAGGAGGGAGAGGAAAAGGGAAGATCTTTAAGAAATTATTATGCCTGATTGCAGTATGAGTTTTGTTTTCCTTTTTAAAACTAATTTAGAAAGAAAAGAGGACAAATTCTATCCTATAAGAATATTATTCTATCTCACTGATTTTGCTTAGTTTGAAACTGATGGGTGCTGAATTAAAAATTCTGGAAGATATACTGAATTTCAAGCAGTCCAGGTTTTTGTCTCCTGTATCTGTCTATCAAGTCAGACTCAAAGTAAGCACTATACTATTTGTTGATCATTTATCTCCCACTTAACCACATTTGCCTTAAACCAGGTACTAACTCCAGGTAGTCATTAACTTTCCCTTAGGAACACTTAACCTGGTTGTGAGTAAAAAAATGAATCAACATTTGAGACTTTGAAACAACTATCAGGGAGATGTCAACGGATACCTTAAGACTGGAATTAATTCCACAGGGAAATGATGGTTGAATAGTCAATTTAGAAAGTAAAAACTTGGACTTAAATTCTGCACCCCCCGCCTCCGACACACAAACCCTTGCAGAAGGCAGAGGTTTGCTTAAAGTTCTTTCTAATCCCTAGCAACTGTGAGTCTTAGATTTTTCACAAAATGAGAGGAAAGGAATTATGCATAATTTTCTAATCTAAACTAGTCTCCTTTTGCCCACTCCTTTCTGAATTTCAGCTATAATACTTAGCATGTCAGCAAAATCCTGCAGTGAACATCTCTTTCGAACAATGAGAATGGGGAACCATGGAGCCCCACTTTAAAATTATGCACCAACAAAAAATCAGAGGAAGTACTCAACAGATGAAGTTATACCTAAAGTGGAATTTAAAACATGCCACAAGTAATTGATTTTTTCTAGGATAATTTGAGGGCAAGGGCTTATTTGACTTAACACAATAGTGGGTCATTATTTTAACATTAATGTGAAGCAGGAAGAGTGAAGACCTTTTCTAATCTAACTGACCTGTTTTTTCTTTTGGCAGCCACTGTACTGCCCCTTTTATGTTGGTACCTGTCATGCTCTGTTATAATTCTTAGTTTAAATGCCTGCCTCCGCTCTTAGATTGTGAGTTCCGTGAGAGCAGGAATCTCTTTTTATTTACCCTTGTAAAATTTATAAATGTTTGCTACAGTGTCTGGTCCATGGCAGGCAGTTATTTAATGCTTAGTGAGTGAATGCATGTCATGACATGAGTATTATACATTAGTAGTTAAAAGGCCTGGGCTGGGCACAGTGGCTTATGCCTGTAATCCCAGCAATTTGAGAGGCCGAGATGGGCTGATCGCTTGAGCTCAGGAGTTTGAGACCAGCCTGGGCAACACGGTGAAACCCTGTCTCTACAAAAAAACACAAAAATTAGCTAGGCATTTTTAGCCAGGCATAATGGCATGCACCTGTGGTCCCAGCTACTTGGGGGATGGAGGCAGAAGAATCTTTTGAGCCTGGAAGACAGGGGCTGTGGTGAACCTTGATTATGCCACTGCACTGCAGCCTGGGTGACAGAGTGAGATCCTGTCTCACTAAATAAAAAAATAAAAATAAATTAATTAATTAATGTCCTGGATTCTAATTCATGCTCTTTCATTAACTAAGTTACTTTGAGCAGTTAATGTTTCTTCTCGATTTAATGCTGCTTCTTCTGCAGTTGAATCCAGCAAATGTTTATTTCCATAGCAAGAGATCCACAGCATTTTGTAAAATGTGAAGCAATAAGCTTGTTTTAAACGAATAATTTAAGTTTTAATATCTGATTGCCACGTGTTGGAAAGCTTGCTATCATATATGCTTTTTTCTCACATTGCCAGAAATTTCATTTACACTTCATTCTGGCTTATTTTGTCTCTTTTTCACTGATTCTTAGGCAGGGAAAGGAATGAAGAAAACAGTGATTGTATTGAGGATACTTAAGGCAGGAGAACTTTGTTCTTAATACTGGCGGCTAGGAGCTTAATTTCTTTGAATTCAATTTCCATGCCAACCTAAAATAGCAACCCAGTGCCTTTTCTTATGCGTATTATAATTCTACTACAATTTATGACAGGGAAGAGAAAAACAGTGGGAGAAGAGAGATTCAGTTGGATTTTCTGGGAAAAATTTCAGACCACAGGTTTGTTATTGGGTGATATCTACTTATTTTTAAAACCATCTAGATTGTTACAATGGTGTATAGATGACAATTGCCCTAGAAATTTTCTATGCTTTTGAAAAGCTTACATAATTGCTCATATGGCAATTGCAAAATAATTCCCTGACGCGAATTTACACCAGAGAAGAAAGTATCTTACTCAAAATTTCAGGCTTTCCCTCCTGCAGAGAGGAAGGGACGGTAGCGGGGAGGGGAGGGCTAGTAAGGAAGATAGGAAGAGGGGAGGAGTTTGTGTAATGAGCAGAAAAACATCACTGAAGAGTTTATAAACAGTCTCTGCGCTAGAGAGATGACATTTGAGAACTGTGGAAAGAAATACTGTAAACCTAATCGTTTGTCCTCCTTTTACAGGGGAGGTGATTGTCTGTTTGGCTTTTGTTCTTTCACCTTTTAAAGATTGTCAAAAGAAAAACAATGTATTCATAGCATTTTATTTCCTAATTTGTCAGTTGAAAACTACCCAACAAACACTACAGATGAGTTTATTCAGAGTCTCTATTACCTGTCATTTCAGAATTTTCTTTTCCTTAATTTTAAAAGAGCAATGAAGGTTTTAGTGAGAAATTTTCCACCAGAAACCAGTTTAGAAGTCTTTTATTTAGGGGATGCTTGGTGTTCTGTAATCTAAAATCTGAGATGATAAAGGATTTTTCAAAATAATTGAAAGCAGGGGATACGCAGAAGACTTGATGTTTTGTTATAAGACATTTCTAGTTAGTGGATTTCAAAGCCAGTTGCTTGATGTTTACCCAGAAAGTTTGGAAAGAATAAGCCTTTAAGTGATTTTCTCTTCCCGTGTGTGTTTGTGTGTGTGTGTGCACGTGCGTGCACGCGTGTGTGCATGTGTATGCACATGCTAAACAATTAAATAAAAAGACAAAAATGTCGTTTTTCCCAGGTCTCCTAGATATTTTTTTCCCCCCAGGCAATCCCATGTGCAACCTTTGCTTTTGCCAGTTCAGGGCAGCCTGGCCTGGGTAAGACAATGGATATACAAGATAATAACAGGGCAGTTGCTTTGTGGCATTGTCCTTTATCAGGATTAACTGTTACACCAATAAGCAAAACAGGGCAGCGGGGTTTTTCCATCACTGGCCTTTGCTGTTCCTGGGTGCCAGATGGCATTATATCCATGAAAAAAAAATGCTGCAAGTTATAATGTTGACCAGGCACTGTTACTTCCACTTGATCACACTGTTTGGGGCTCTCTTTGATGTACAAAACACTCCTAAGATAATGAAATGCGTTGCAGCTGGCTAATGGCTGGGAAAGTGCAAACCCTGCATTGAACCCTTCCCATCAGACTATTCAATGGCTAGGTAATGTCAGGCTGGAGCTGGAGAAGGGGCAAAGAGGCTCGTTGCCAGGCAGGCCCGGGACTCCTGGGCAAGCGGCTGTGGAGGGGTTGGTTATTTTTCTCCCTTCAATAGAAGTGGTCTGTGCCTGCAGCAAATGAGAAATAAATCCATCAAGGCCAAGCTCAGGCTTATTTTGCAGACTGCTAAAATTTGCATAAGAGCCTTGTACATACAGGTAAACAAAGACTTCCTGGAATTACCAATGTGGAGGTGATTGGAGAACTGTGAACAAAGTAGGGCCTCATCTTTATGCCAAAAAAAAAAAGTCTTCTGAATTAAATTCAACTTTGCTGCTGCTGATCTTTTCACTGGCCTGATTCACTGGGAAAGTAGAGCATGCATAATTGGATAGGGAGGCGTTTTCTCACCCCTCTCTCCCTTGCTGCTACAGGCCAACTCCATGGAGAGACACCTTGGGTATGGGCTCCTTTGGGGAGTCTTCCTGTTTCCTATACCCCTCTCCCCCTACAACTCCACTCGAATCCCAGCTGAATTGCTGACACTAAAAGTGTGTTCACCATCTAGACCGCTCCTCCCATTTTACCAGAAATTTTCTGTGTTTAAAATGCTTCCCTGTTCTCCAGTTTGCCCTTATCTATGTTAGAATAACTTGGGTCAGGATCTCTGCTGACAAGAGGTCAGCAAACCACAGGCCAGCCTGTGAACCAAAGCCAGCTTGCCATCTGTTTTCTTTTCTTTCCCTTCCTCTCTTTCTTTCTCTCTCTCTCTTTTTCTTTCTTTCTTTCTTTTTTCCTTTCTTTCTTTCTCTTTCTTTCTTCTTTCTTTTCTTTCTTCTCTTTCTTTTTTCTTTCTTTCCTTTTATTTTTTTCTTTCCTTTTTATTTTTTTCTTTCTTTTCTCTCTCTCTTTCTTTCTTTATTTTATTTTAGAGCTAGAGTCTCCCTCTGTCACCCAGGTTAGAGTAAAATTGGTGCAAACACGGTTCGCTGCAGCCTCGACTTCCCAGGCTCAAGCAATCCTCCTGCCTCAGCCTTCTGAGTAGCTGGGACTACAGGTCTGTGCCACCACATTCAGCTAATATTTTTGATATTTTGTAGAGACAGGGTCTCACTTTATTGTTTGGGCTTGTTTCGAACTCCTGGGCTCAAATAGTCCTTCTGCCTAGGTCTTCCAAAGCGCTGGGATTGCAGGTGCAAGCCACTGTGTCCAGCTGCCACCTGGTTTTGTACAGTCAAAAGCTACGGAGAGTTTTTAATATTTTAAATGACAGAAAAAAAAATCAAAAGAAGACTATTTGGTGGCATATGATAATTCTGTGAAATGCAGACGTCACTGTCCAGAGGTAAATTGTTACTCGAACCCCAAATCATTTGTGCATTCTCTATGGCCACTTTTGTGCAACACCGGCAGAGTTCCTTTACAGCCTGAACGGTAAATATTCTCGGGTCCTTTACAGAAAAAGTTCCATCCCTGCTTTGAGCTTTTTGCCTGGCTTAAACCATCCTTTTTGACCATTTCTAAAGTCTGAGGATAAGTTTAGCTGGGTGAGAAGCTGTCCATAATCCCAGCGTTTCCATCACCTTTGTCTGAAAAACGTCAATGCTACCATTTCCTCTACACTTTCCCCTCTTTTTAGTTTAAAATGGAACAAATTTTTGAAGTTTTTTCTAAAGCTTTCTTTCTGTACTTGCCCTCTCCACAGTCAATCCTATACTGGCCTTCAAACAAATACTTCAGGTGTGAAATGTTCCAAGGATGTCTGTGCAGCCTGAGTGCAAATTTGAGGGCAAAAGAGGGGATCTGATAAAGCTTCTTATTACGATATTTTCACATTCCAGACACCCTCTGCCAGTCCACAGTGTTGGGTTGGCAGCCCAAGGTTGCAAGCTTACCTGAGCCAACAGAAATGAATCTGTGCATCCCCAACCAGGTGTCTGGTTTTCTGCCTTTAGCTCTGCCTTTGTTAATTTCAGCAGCATATTTTTCAAAAGAAGGTGCGGACCACATTTTTGCTTCCTCTTCATCCTATTTGTAAGGTCTACTGGGCGTGTGGTCTTATGATTTTCTACTGACTTCACTTTGTCTTAAGGTGCTGGGACCTTCTTTTTGAACTCCAACTTTCACAAGATTGTTGGCCACAGCTATTCTGTGTCTATTAAGTATGGAATCTTCCTTCATCAAAAGTTAACAGTAGTGGCTCTATGTGGTGAATTGTGGGTGACTGTTTTTCTCTTTGTACTTTTCGATGTCTTCTAAGGAAAACATGTATTTCTTTTCTATCAAAGAGAAGAAAGTTTAAACTAAGATTCTGAAAGTACCAGTGTAGTGGTAATCTCTATTTACTAATGTGTGTCTACATTCCTTCTTTCCATTTCTTATTGAAGAGTGCCCAGACATATGCAGATAGTATTTCAATCAATGAAACCAGATAGATCAATTCTGTCTAATAAGACCCTATTAAAAACATTAGGTGTGTGTGTGTGAGAGAGAAAGTATCTAAGAATATTGTGTATTTGTGTTAAAAGAGACTTGGACTTCTGGTTTGTGGTCCAGCATGTAAGGACAAGTAAAAAGCTGAACAATGACTGGGTGTGGTGGCTCACACCTATAATCCCAGCACTTTGAGAGGCCAAGGTGGGTGAATCACTTGAAGGCAAGACTTTGAGACCAGACAGGCCAACATGGTGAAATCCCATCTTTACAAAAAATACTAAAAATCAGCCATGCATGGCAATGTGTACCTGTAGTCCCAGGCACTTGGGAGGCTGAGGCAGAAGAATTAATTGCTTGAACCAAGGAGGTGGAGTTTGCAGTGTGTCAATATTGCTCCACTGCACTACAGCTTGGCTAACAGAGCAAGACTCTGTCTCAAAAAAATTTAAAAAGCTGAACAAACAAACAAACATAACCCAACAAAACAAAAAAAACCCAAAAAGCTGGAATGGTACTCACTGAATTGTCAACAGTAGTTATCTCTAAGTAGATTCACGGTTCCTGAGTATTTTTACTTTATGCTAAACTTGTTGGTTTGTTTTGAATTTTAATTGTGATTATGTGTTACATTTGTAATGATAAAAAAATTGAAAATAATTTTAAAATCCCGATCTCACATATATTTCCACAGATCTTTGAATATCCAGTGGTCCCACCTACATCTGTTATTAATCAGCCCCTTATTCCCACTCTTCCACAGAAAGAAACTGTCGCTTAGCCCTAATATTCCCCACCATGGAAAATTTGGAAAACGTTACTATTATAGCTGATCTGGGATGTGTAAAGCCGTTAAACTTTCTTTATGGCTTTGGCTTTTTGGGTTATGCATAGAAAAGCTTTTTCTACTCCAAGGTTATTTTGAAAAAAATCTGCTTTTTTCCCAATATTCTGTTATTTGGGATTATTGTATTGTGCAATTTCTAATCCATCTGGAATTATTTGTGTATTAACTGTAAGCTAATAATTGGATATAGAATTTTTGACCTTATTATTTAGTCATCAATACAAATTAAAGCTGACAGTTACAAGTGCACATAGTAAAAATAAGTTATTAACTAGTTACATCCAGAAGAATAGAATATTTTGACACACTGTTATCTGTAATATTTGACTTGGTAGAAACAGTGGTAATAGAAGAAAACTTCCCTATGGCTTTGGCTTTTTGGGTGATGTATAGAATCTTTTTCTACTGTAAGATTATAAAAATAAAAAATCTATTTTTTCTAACACTAGTTTTTTCCTAACAAATGGAAAGGTTTGTTAAAATTTTTTTTTTGCTGCAAATCATTAGAAGATTTAAATGAAAATAAATTTTGGTCTTAATGAAAATCATTTTAATAAGATAAAAATTGAAATGGGGAAAAAAACAAACAAAAATTAGAAATGGTGATAATTCGGAATGTTTTAATTATGCTATTGGCAAATTGGTTAAGGAAAAACAAAACTGATTTAATCCCAAATAATTTCTCATGGAAAATTCATCAATATTGGTAAATTATTATTTTAAAAAATGTATTAATAAAACTAGTACAAAAATGTCTTGGGCTAAATCAATGGAGCCAAGATGTACTTTGTCTGTGGAGAATATATTTTATTTTTCTAAGTAAGCTGCTCATTATTCTGATACCAGTTATGCAGACTTCAATCAATTCTTTCTTAACTGGATTGAAATAAAGCTTCTTTTTTTTTTTTTTTTTTTTTAGACGGAGTTTTGCTCTTGTTACCCAGGCTGGAGTGCAATGGCGCGATCTCAGCTCACCGCAACCACCGCCTCCTGGGTTCAAGCAATTCTCCTGCCTCAGCCTCCTGAGTAGCTGGGATTACAGGTGCGCACCACCATGCCCAGCTAATTTTTTGTATTTTTAGTAGAGACGTGGTTTCACCATGTTGACGAGGATGGTCTCAATCTCTTGACCTCGTGATCTACCCGCCTTGGCCTCCCAAAGTGCTGGGATTACAGGCATGAGCCGCCGGAAATAAAACTTAATTTACTGAATTCCCATACTTTGGTCTATGCCTATACTCTTCATTTTTGTGAACTGTTTGCCTAAAAAGCACTGCTTTTAATTATTGTAGATTAAAAGTAGTGTTGAGGCCTGGCGCTGTAGCTTGTGCCTATAATCTCAGCACTTTGGGAAGCTGAGGTGGGTGGATCACTTGAGGTCAGGAGTTCAAGACCAACCTGGCCAAGAGGGTGAAATCCTGTCTCTACTGAAAATGCAAAAATTAATCAGGTCTGATGCTGGGCACCTGTAATCTCAGCTACTCAGGAGGCTGAGACAGGAGAATCACTTGAACCCAGGAGGTGGAGTTTGCAGTAAGCTGAGATCATGCCACTGCACTCCAGACTGGGCAACAGAATGAGAATCCATCTCTGAATAAATAAATAAATAAATAAATAAAACAAAAAGCAGTATTGATAACTCATTGACTAAGTCCCTCTCCCTGCCATCTGAATTATTTTTCAACATTTTGTTGGCTGTTCTCTCACATTTACTCTGCCATGAAACTTTAGCACCAGTTAATTAAATAAACCAGATTTTTAATAAATCATTGGCAAGCTGCTCAAATCAGGCATTTTAATTTTCATCTCCTACCATTAAAAGTTTAACCTCTTGCCTTGATTTTTACATATAGATATAGATGTGTAGATATTTTTGTGTATTCCCCATGTTTGATGTTCAGCTTTTAGATTAATCATATTTATTTATTTTATTTCTGTTTTCAGATTTTATTTTGAGTCTTTATGATCTTCTGTTATTTCTTCCTTCTGAAGATAATTTTACTTAGTATATTACATTTTGTCCCTTATCTGTTCATTTTCAAAAATGATTAGGCCTGAAAGCCCTTGCACTTCTGCTGCTCCATGTGATATTATTTTGGTACCTATGTGGAAGTAAAAATGGCAAAGAAGGTTTATTTATATTTTTGAAATTCATTACGTACTCTGAGTGTTGACGAAGGGCCCAGATATTTAAGTGGCCTTGCTAGAGGGATTTCCGTATGTCCTCTTTCTCTTTCCCACAGAATAGAAATCTATTATTTATCATGTCCTTTGCTGTGTCCTCTAAATTCCTGGATGAAATTCACAAGGAGCTTGTAGAGTCTACTTTGCCCTTTGATAATAGTTGGTGATTTGAATTTGCATTCTAATGCAAGGCTCTCTCCTAAGGGGAGAGCCTTAACCTTCACAAAGTTGTGTTTTGTGAATTTGATAGGAGATAATGACCAACTCTTTGAACTTACGTCTTGCTTATATATCACTTGTTTACAGTTTATTTTTGGATTAACCACATAACCTTTGGTTCCATATGGGTTTTTTTTTTTAAACTACCTTTTATATACAAGACATACTCCATGAAGGCAGAAATTTGGTCTAATTTCTAATTCTGTCTTCATTGCATAAAATAATGCCTGGCTGGATGCAGTGACATGTGCCTGTAGCCCTAGCTATCTGGGAGGCTGAGGTGGGAGAATCTCTTGAAGCCAGGAGTTTGAGGCTGCAGTGAGCAATGATTGCATCATTGCACTCCAGCCTGGGCAGACAGAGGGAGACCCCATTTCTGTAAACATGAGTAAAATTAAGCAAAAAAAATGCATGGCACATGGTAGCCACCCAGTAGATATGGTCCGTTGACTCACCTGCCTATCTATGTTTCCAAACGCAACTTTTGAAGGATGTTAGATAATCAGAATTAGCTATTTGGCTTCCCCAGATGCCATTACAGCATATCTGAAACAGATCTGACACAAAGCCTCTGACTCTTCTTTAGAATTAATGCATTAATTAATTAATTTCAAGATGGGGTTTTGTGATGTTGCCCAGGCTGGTCTCAAACTCCTGGGCTCAAACGATCCGCCTACCTTGGCCTCTCAAAGGCCTCTTATTCCCAAACTCTGTTATTAGCATCCTCCTCCTTCTCATTATGTTCAGGCTGAAACCTTTTCTTTCATTTGTGAGCTTCCCTCTCTGTTTCCCCAACATCCCCCACCACCTTCATGTCTGTACCCAATTAATCATGACATGTGCTGATTCTCCTTTACGGTGTCTCTACACCCGTTCATTTTTCTCAGTTCCCACTGCCCTAGTTTGGGATTTTGCTCTCTCTCAGTTGGCTATTACAATTGCCCATAATTACTCTCTTTTCCTTCCAGGGCTCTCCCTACTCTCCCTCTTTGCCAACATCTGTTTCAATATTGCTTCCAGTACGATCATCCTTTAACAGGGTTGACCTGGTCACTATGTGCCTATAATAATTTCTTATTGCCTAGAGAATGCCCTTCAAACTCTTGAGCCTAATTTGCATATTCTTCCAGAATGTGCAAGGCCCAAATCATGATTTCCAGTTTAATTTGTATATCGCCATGCATGTTATTCTCCAGCCAGGATTGTGTACTGTCATTCCTTGAACACATCCCACACTTTCTTTGTTCTGTCTCTTTGGGCTTCAGCCACACAGGCCCCCTCTCAGTTGATGGTCCTCCCTGACCTCTCTCAACAGTCATGGCCAGCAGGGCCCTTTTTGGTTGTTCTCACAGCAGTACTTGCTGCATAATGGTTACTCACTCTCCAGATCTCACTCCAGGATCACTTCTCAGGGAAGCCTTCCATGATCTGTCACTGCCCATTTCCTACCTTTATACTAGGTCAGTGATACGATTTGGCTATGTTTCCAGCCAAATTCCATTTTGGGATTATGAGAATTGTAGCTCCCATAATCTCCACATGTCATGAGAGGGACTCAGTGGGAGGTAAGAATCACAGGGGCGGGTTTTTCCCATGCTGTTCTCGTGATAGTGAATAAGTCTCATGAGATCTGGTGGTTTTATAAAAAGCAGTTCCCCAGCATATCCTCTATTGCCTGCTGCCATGTAAGATGTACCTTCTACCATGATTGTAGGGCCTTCCAAGCTGTGTAGAACTGTGAATCCTTTAAACCTATTTCCCTTATAAGTTATGCTGTCTTGATATGTCCTTATAGCAGCATGAGAACAGACTAATACAGTTAGATACTAGGTCACTGTAGTCCACAGTTCTTAATTATACACATATTTGTGAGACCATCTGAGTAAGGACCATCTCCCCATTGCACTCTAAACTCTGTGGATAAAGAGATCTAGACCACTTTGTTCACCATTGTATTCCTTCTACTGAACCCAGCAGTACACACTCCATACCCAAGGAACCAATGCATCAATGGCTCTAAAAGCCCTGGCCATGCTCCTCACCCCATCTCCTCTCAGAAACTGTCTGAGACCTGCCATTTTGAACTCATTTCTCTATTTTTCCAATCCCATCATGTTTAACCTCTTCTCTAGTTGGTGGTAGCTCCAGAGAGTAGTTAAGTCAGGAAAATGGACAGGTTTGTGTTTAAGGATGAACACTAGCACTGGGCTTTGTCCATAGGAGTAAATAATAAAGGTGTGTGAAAGTTGAAATCTTGGTTAAGTTTGAAACGTTCAAAGTATTATGTCATGTTTCTAATGATATGAAAGCTGAGTCAAAAGTTGATGTGAAATAGTGTCCTTTGTACCTTAAACTTAGCTAGTCAATTCATGAATGCATGAGGGTGTTAATTAGGGAGACTGGGATGGAATCTGTAATGAATTCAGTGGGAATCCACACCCATAAGTAGAAATCCATGCTATAGTACTGGTGTAAGAAGATAGTATCATCTTCTTACATTCTTCTTTGGTTTTCTTTTGCACACCTACCTTTATAATCTTGTTAATAAATTCCAGCAGATTGTGATAACCAGGAAATGGCAGGAAATAATTATTAGTCTCTGTTTATCCTGTTAACTGCACTCTACCTGGGAACATGAGTCCTCATGGGAAAATCTGGCCTTTGTTTATTTAAATGTGCTCACACAAATGAAAGGTAATGCATGAGTTCTGCCAAGGCTGCAGGGCTTTTTTTCCCCTTTCTTTTTTTTTTTTTTTTCCACCCTTCCAACAGAAATCTAAGGGCTGCTGGTTTATTGCTCTTCATTCTACTCACTGCAAAAATGAGTGTCCTTCAGCCTTGTTTTGCCAAGTTTTCATTTGGACTAATAGATGGTCTGTTTCAAAAAACTGCTCAAAAAGTGATATAGCACCATTAGCTTTGGACTGCCACAGAGTTTGGAGAATTTCCTGGGGCCTATGTGTTAATTTAAAGTCACAGGAAAGAACATGGGAAGGAACAAGAATAGCTGTGGTTACACTCTATCCTAGAGCTGCCGAGGAGGTTAATATCAATGGTAATGGCCTCATGCAGGGCTGCATTATGGGTATTTTCTTATCTTAGCCATTAGAAGGGTGCTGGGGATAGGTTTTAATAACAGAAAATATACTAATTTATCTTTCTTGTTATTGAAAAATATGGGAAATCTCCTAAGACAGATTATTCTTCTGAGAGTCAGAAAAGGTTTTATCTTGATCTCTGTGGGTGGTGAGATGCAAATTACTCAATTTAATAAAACAGAACCTAGTATGTTTCTTCTTCGTTTTTTATTTTTATTTTTTGCAGACAGGATCTCGCTCCATCAGCAGTGGTACAATTATAGCTCACTGCATCCTTGAACTCCTAGGCTCAAGTGATTCTCCTGCTTCAGCCTTCCTGAGTAGCTGGGAAGACAGGTGCATCAACATGCCTGGCTTTTTTTTTCACTTTTTGTCGAGATTGGATCTTACTATATTGTCCAGGCTGACTTTATTGTTTCTTTGATTGAATTGTTCTTTCCTGAAGGTAGGAGTACACCTCTTTGCCTAAAGGTAAGGGCCAGCAGAGGAAACAGGCAAACTCCAATGTTTTAGAAGAAAAAGCCAAGGTGTTTGGGATTTCAGGTAATCCTGTTAGTGGGGAGTCAGTATCTACAGGTCAGAAAGAAAGAAAGAAAGACAATGAGACCAGAAAGAAAGACAATGAGATTATTGTCAGGTTCTGGTACTTTCGTAACGTGTCCATATTTGTTACTGTGGTCGTTCTCTGCGCCCATGATGACTATCAGCATAAAGTTTAAAATTAAAATCTTGACCAGGCATGGTGGCTCACACCTATAATCCCAGCACTTTGGGAGGCTGAGGTGAGGGGATCACTTGAGATCAGGAGTTTGAGACCCACCTGGTTAACATTGCAAAACCCCATCTGTACTAAAAATACAAAATTAGCTGGGCATGGTAGTACACACCTGTAATCCCAGGTGCTTGGGAGGCTGAGGCAAGAGAATTGCTTGAACCCAGGTGGCGGAGATCGTGGTGAACCAAGATTGTGCCACTGCACTCTAGCCTGAGCGACAGAGAGACTCTGTCAAAATAAAAAAAAAAAGTAAAAAATGTCTCCTAAAATGAAAATCACTTGTGGACAGTGTGATAAATATAGTGAATTAATTCATCCACTCAATTCAACCAGTTTTCTTTGAGTGCCTACTCTGTGCCAGGGGTTCTTCCAGAGACTGTAAATTCAACAATGAACATTGCAAAGATAAGTGATTTCACTGAGCTGACGTTCTAGTGTGAGACAATGAAGGAAGTTAATAAAACATAAAGAGTATTGGATGTTGATAATTGCCACAGAGGGAAAAACTGGAAGGAGTATAGACAATGTTAAAGATGAGGCTGGGTGTGGTAGCTCACGTTTGTGATCCTAGCACTTCGGAAGGCCAAGACAGAAGGATCACTTTAGTCCAGGGGTTCAAGACCAGCCTGGGCAAAACAGCAAGATCCTATGTCTAAAAATAAAAGTTAAAGGTCAGGTTGCAATTTTAAATATGGTGGTCTGAAAATGCTTTGTTGTTGAAAAGTATTTTATTTAAAATAAAGGTCTGAAGGAAGAGATAGAGCTAACCGTGTGGTTATCAGTTGGGGAAGGTGTTCCAGGCAGAGGAACAATTAGTTCAAAACTAACTTCTGAGACGAGGTTAAAAAAGGAATTTATTCACTCAATGTATCTGAAAAGTCGAGGGCTCAAGACTGGCTTCAGATGTGGTTTGATAAAAGGATTAAGAGAACATCCTCTGCTTTGCTTTCCGCTGTGTTGTTTTCTTCTGACACAGGCTGGCCTTTTGTGGCTGTAAGATAGATAGCTATAATACCTCTGGTTCTTACGTCTTTGTACTTCAACTCTGTGGGTAGAGTGAAGGGCTTTGTCTCAGCATTGCTAGTAAAAGTCTCATTTTCTCTTTTTTGCTCTGATTGAGTTACTGCCCATTTCTGAACCAATCACCATGGTCAGCGCAAATGCCATGTGCTGATTGTTTTATGTTTGTGTCACTTACTCTACCAGAAGGGCATAGACTGAGAGGGTATCTATCTATGTGTCCGTTTTTGCACATAGTTTATGGAGGAGTGGGGTCAAGGGAGGCAAGTGTTCTCTTCAAAAAATTGAGGCCCAAGAGAATGGTAAATGGATTTTGGATAGCAAAAACAGCACAACTGTATTATATCATGTCTTTTAGCTTAAATAAGATCCTTGGAAGCATGAGATCTATCACAGATAACCTGGGAAAACATTTCATCTCAATTGAATATAGTTTACTTTTCTCTAAAATGAAGAGGTTAGACTTGTGTTTTTAAGATTACATCCTAATTTATGGGCTATGACTCAGTGTATTTTTTTCAGAGTATTTTTAAAGAGGTATTAAATGTAAAACATCAGAATGGCAAATACAGTCTGTTGAAGTGAAGTAGAAATGGAGTATTTGGCCTTTATTATGGCAGTTGGTTTTTGGCATAAAAGCCAGCATTGAGTATAGGTCTAAAATGGGTGGGTTTTTTTTCTTCTTTTTTTCTGAACCTATGGATGATGTTGAATTAAAATGCAAGTTTCTTGAAAGCTGGTGTGATCAATCTCAGAGGCTTCTAATTTACTGTTTCCCCTACTTGATAAGCTATAGGAAGAGAGACAAAGAAAGGGTGTGTCTCAGGATCTCTGCTGGGTCAGTGTGCCTGGAGTGGGGACACTTAGTTGTAAGCCGGCTCCAGGAGCACATGTAGCACAGCTTCTACTTGGATGGGTGTAGCTGAGAGTGGAAGCTCTAACCTCTTTCACATTGAGCTCTGTGACATTATAATAATGTGAGCAGAGAGCCTTCTGACGTTAGAAGGCAGCTCTGGGAATTCATTTCTTGGACTTACAAGATCTTGCAGCCCTTCCTTAGTGGCGGATTGGATGGAGAATGGCTGAAGTAAATGGCCACTCCCACACGCAGTGTGTTGGGCCTTAGCCTCTCCTCAAGCGGTTACTTCCAACAGCAAGTGACCTTTATAGTATGTTTAATATTTTATATGTAATATCAGAGCTCAGCATTTTATATTAAGTTTGGAGATGTGTGTGTCTGATACCTGGCATCGCATAAGAGAGTAAGGTATCTCCTTCAAAGGTCTTGCGTGGTTTGGGCAACACCTAAGACACTTCTGTGTACAATTTTCACATGTCAGGAACAGTGCACTTAGGTAACTCAAGACCTACTTCTGTGCATAATCTCTCAGAAAGTGCTGTACTCTTCAGCACAGTATACAAATACCATACCAGACTCAGACTACCCTTCTTCTATGACAGATTCCAGGATTTATGCACTCTTGTCTTCTTAACCAAATACAGATACACTTTTTAATCCAGATTCAGGAGGTCTTCGGGGTCCCACAAAGACCCCTTGCATTTCTCCAGGCAGCTTTTGTTTCAACTTGGAAGGGCAACACTGCAGTCCTCCAGGAGGAGGAATGGTCCCTTGAAACTAACCTCCGCTACCCATCCAAAACATTCTCTTTATCATGGATTTTATGTGCTTGACTCATCAGAATGGCATTTGTCTCTAAAATATTTCCCTAAAACAAATTATACTTAATAATCTATTACACTACATCGTGATCAATATTGTTTTCATGCTCTGTTGTCATAGGCACTTGGCCAATAAGCAGTGGCTCAGCAAACTGGACTGTACGCATTCAGCCAATGAGAACCACTCGGGCCTTCCTGAGTTGGGTGTGTCTGCAATGTGTGTTGTTTCTTGCACTGTGGTCTCTCTTTCTGCCATCTATTTGTATTCTTTTCATGATGGACACAAAAGCAACAGCATTAGCCTTGCTGCAAAGAAAGAAAAACAGTTTTATAATGGATATTATAATGTAAATGGTATCAAGAGAATGAAAAGACTGGGAGAAGATATTTGCAAAATACATGTCTTTTTTTCTTTTTTTGGAAACAGGGTCTCACTCCATCACCCAGGCTGGAGTGCAGTGGTGTGATCACAGCTCACTGCAGCCCTGACTTCATGAACTCAGGTGATCTTCTTGCCTCAGCTTCCTGAGTAGCTGGGACCACAGGCATGCACCACCATGTCTGGCTAATTTTTCTTGTTATTTGTAGAGACTGGTGGTGTGGGTGTTTCACTTTGCTGCCCAGGCTAATCTTGAACTCTTGGGCTCAAGCAATCTCCCACCTCAGCCTCCCAAATTACTCCCTGGGATTACAGGGGTGAGCCACCACATCCAGCCTGAAAAATAAATATCTGATAAAGAACTGCTATGCAAAATATAAAAAGAATTCTTATAATTAGCAATAAGCAAACAGGCCAGGCAGGGTGACTCATGCCTATAATCCCTGCATTTTGGGAGGCTGAGTATCTCTTAAGGTTAGGATGGGCAACATACCAATCTTTACAAAAACAAACAAACAAACAAAAAACAACCTTAGCCGGGCACAGTGTTACATGCCAGTAGTCCCAGTTACTCAGAGGGCTGAGGCATGAGGATTACTTGAGCCCAAGAACTCAAGGCTGCAGTGAGATATAAATGCACCATTGGACTCCAGCCTGAATAACAGAGCAAGACCCTGTCTCTAAAAGAAAGAAGGAAGGGGAAGGCGAAGGGGAAGGAAAACAATGAAAGAAAGAAATAGGAGAAAGACCTGAACAGTTGCCATGCTAAAGAAGATACACAGATGGCAAATGATCATCCTATGTAATTAGGAGATTCCAAATTAGAATAACAATGATGTGCCACTATACACCTATTAGAATAGACAGAATCTAAAACACTGACAACATGAAATACTGGTGAGAAGGGGAGCGACAGCAACTCTCATACATTGCTAGTGGGAATGCAAAATAGTACAGTCACTTTAGAAGAGTTTGGCAGTTCTTATGTAACTAAATATCCTCTTAGCATATGGTTAAAAGTTGCAGCTATCACACTCCTTGACTTACTTAATGGAATTAAAAACTTATGTCCACACAAAAACCTGCAGATGGGTGTTTATAGCAGCTTTATTCATAATTGCCAAAATTTGGAAGCAACCAATATGTCCTTCAGTAGGTGAATGGATAAATAAACTGTGGTATATCCAGACAATGAACTCATATTCAGAGATAAAAACAAATGAAGTTGGCCAGGTGCAGTGGCTCATACCTGTAATCCTAGTGCTTTGGGAGGGCAGGGCACGTGTTTTGTTTGAGTCCAGCAGTTTGAGACCAGCCTGGGCAACATGGTGAAACTCCATCTCTACAAAAATGCAAAAATTGTCTGGGTGTGCACCTGTGGTCCCAGCTATTAGGGAGGCTGAGGTGGGAGGATCACTTGAGCCCAGGAATTCAAGGTGGCAGTAAGCCATGATTTCACCACTGCACTCCAGCCTGGGTGACAGAGTGAGACCCTGTTTTCAAAACAAGCAGGCAAACAAACAAAAAACAAAGTAAATGAACTACCAATCATGAAAAGATAAGGAAAAGTCTTATATGCCTATTACTAAGTGAAAGATATCAATCTGAAGAGGTTGGATACTGTGTGATTCCATGGAAATGTCAACAGCAAAAGATTAGTGGTTGCTAGAGGTTAGGTGGGAAGGAGGAATGAATAGACAGAGTACAGAGGATTTCCAGGGCAGTGAGATGACTCAGTAAGATACTATAAAGGTGGATACATGTCATATATTTGTTCTAACCCATGGGAAACACACTAAAGTGAACTCTAATGTAAACTATAGACTTCAGGTGATACTGTGTCAATGCAGCTTCATCCATTATAACAAATGTGCCACTCGGTGGGGGATGTTGAGTGGGGACGCTGTGCATGGAGGCAGAGGGATTATGAAAACTTCCCATTCAGTTTTGCTGTGATCCTGAAACTGCTCTCAAAAGAAAGCCTATTTTAATAATGCAAGTGTTATGGTTTATTGAGGTGCCTATGAGGACTGTGGGTCATCTCAGCCTGAAAAGGTTCAGAACCTTTCAGACAAGCATTCCTGGCCCTTCCTTGCGTCTGTTTCTTGAAGATGAGGGAAAGAAAGTGGAGGGATACTTCTCATTTGAGTTATAGAAGGTCTTTTTGGGAAATCCTTCCCCTTTCTTACCAGAGTTGCGCAGTAGCAAGAGCATCCTTCTTGGGGAGGATGGCTAGATAACAGCAGAAGCCCTCTTTACTAACACGGCCCCCCCAGCAAGAGTCCACTTCCTGCTGCTACCAGCCCTGCCCCTTGCTGGCTGAACAAGGAGAGGGGTATGTTAAGTGACTGGCTAATAATAGTGGTAATAGCCAACATCTAATGATCGTACAAATTGAGCCAGGCAGAAAGCTAAGTGTTTTACAAGAATAACAGCCAGTAGCACTAACTGTATGCCTGGCACTGTTCTCAGAGCTTTACATACATCATACTGGTCTAATCATGAGGACAACCTAATGAGACCATGCTGTTCTTCTCCCTTTTTGACAGATGAGAAAACTGAGGCTTAGAGAAACCAAATAACTTGCTCATTGTCACACACACAGCTGCTAAGTGTTATAGCCAGTAATTACACTCAAGGACAGCAGGACTCCAGAAAAGTCTTTTAGTCAAGTTGTGCAGTCGATCCATTTTTATTTTTTCTTTAAAATACTTTCTAAAAACAAAATGTATATGACAGTGATTACAGGACACTGAATATATATTTTGCCCCCATGTTTATTGTGTACCATATGTTCCTGGCTAATGAGAGCTAGCACAACAGACTATCATAAACTCTTTTTATTTTCTGTGAATTGGATTGTATTGAAATATCATACTCTTTTAATCAATTCAGGTGATTGTTAAAAGTTTACTGCATTCTATTACGATTATGATTGTTAAAAGTTTAGAAGACAAAGCGTGAGGCAATGGCCGGGCGCAGTGGCTCACGCCTGTAATCCCAGCACTTTGACAGGCCAAGGTGGGCGGATCGCATGAGTCCAGGAGTTTGATACCAGCCTGGGCAAGATGGTGAAACCCCATCTCTACAAAAAAATACAAAAATTAGCTGGGCATGGCATGCACGTGTGGTCGCAGCTATTTGGGAGACTGAGTTGGAAGAATCACTGGAGTCTGGGAGGTGGAAGTTACGGTGAGTGGAGATTGCACCACTGCATTCCACCCTGGGTGACAGAGTGAGACCCCTGTCTCAAAAAGAAAGAAAAACAACAAAACAAAACAAAAAAAGAAAGCGTGAGGCAAGAGTGAAGAAGTGGAAGGAGAAGTGAGGTGATTATTCAAAGGGACTTTATAAGTTGCCATAATCTTGAGAAGTTTGCTCTGTTCAGGAACTGGCCTACAAGTTTGCAAAAACCTCATTTGGTCAGTCCACTGGGAAGCTTAGCTTCTCTGGAATGGGCTCTTGGAAACTCCATCGAAAACCAGAATAATGAAGTCTCTATCTTACATAGCCAAATGATCTGCCAAAAATCAGGGTCTTTATCAGGATGGACAAAGTTGAGAATGGGATTATTGTCCAAGGCTGATCTCCCAAGGTTTAGATCCCAGTTCTCATCATTCCAGGGAAAGGTGAGTGCTTCCGCATCTGTGAAAATAGATGTAGCTAACCCTGCTGCTACTCTGCGACATCATACAGGACACTTGCAAGGCTTGTGCCCCAGCTTCTGATCACTTTTAGAATCCCAGTTCTTCTATTTCATATCGCTCTTGTTTCCTGGTCCCTGATCAGGTCAGGAGAGGATTCAATATTACTCATGTAATTTAACGGCCTCTCAACCAAGAGTTGGGGTCTTTCTCCTGGAGTCTGATACCTGGTCTTTTCAATTTGCCAATTGATGAGCAAGAGAATCCCACACTACTTGCCACCATTGCTGTTACTGTGAGTTCTCCCCACAATGTGACTCCAGCAGGTCTGCATGTGAAATCTTTCCCTATTTGCCCTTGTTTGCAGGATATGGGACATCTAGCAGTATTACTGCATATCAAACAAGATTATTCTTATTTTTCTCTTTCTTCGAGATGGGTTCTTGCCATGTTGCCCATGCTGGTTTTGAACTCCTGAGCTCAAGCAATCCTTCAGCCTCAGCCTCCTGAGTAGCTGGGATTATAGGTGTGTGCCACTGCACCCAGCTAGTGTAGGATTATTTTTATCCCTCTGATTTTCTTTTTTTCTATGCTTCTACTGTTGTTCCAGCCCCATTCTCTACAATATATTCTTTCCTGTGTGCTCTAATGCTTCTAATCAATTACACTCCAGTTTCATTGGCCTTAGGCAGTCTTTCTCCACTCTAGTCTTTTAAGTGCCATTTTTTTTCCAGTTTTCTTTGAGTCATATGATTAAACTACTTTTATAACAGAAAAAAATGAATATAATAGAGAAAAACATTAGGGAAAACACTGCTTGAGATACAGAATTAGGATGGTCAGGCCATTTCATCACTTCTCTCTACTATGGTTTAGCATTGACATAATGATTAAGAGATACATAATGCTTAAACCTAGCCTTGCTGATTGTGCATTTGGACATAGCAGTACACAGGAACTTTGTTTTCTGGCTTTCAAGAACTAAATTTTGCTTTTTAAGTATTTATTTCTCTGTCCGAAGGAAATATTTTTATATTCCAGCAATTTTGGTATGTATCACAGCAGGAAACTAAAAGGCACCTGAGAAGCTGCAATGTGTAACTAGGCAAATGGAAAGGAATTAAAATTAGCAAACAAGGTGTCTTTCTCTGATCCATCTTTCTGCATGTTTGCCATCTTTTTTAGAAATACTGAATTCCTCTTATTACATGACCTCACCTAACTATAGTGAAACAAGAAGAGTAAATTGAATAATTTTAAACAAGAATAGAAAAGAAAAATCATAACCAAACAAGAACTATATCCATCAATAATGAAGGAAATCCTGAGAAATCTTGTACTTGCCTAAAAGAATGTTACCTTGAAGAGCTGGATCTCATTGAAAACTTACTTTGATGGAAAAAGTAAACATTGTTTCAAAGCTAACCACATTCATGTCTTAGCCACATAGCTCTCCTTTAAAAATGTACAGAAATGGGAACATCTATCTAACCAGAAATATCAAATCAGAATGTAGATATTTCATTGTCTTAGGATTTGATGTTTTTTATAAAAGATTTCTGAAAAAGAAAATCAAAATTAGACATACAACTAGGACTTCCGTAAGTGAAACAAATGCCATTTAAATCAATTTCTGCCTGTTCGTTTATATTAATTCTTCCTAGATGTATTCAGTGCCTCCTTTTGCATTTTATTTGCTTTCTGCCTTCATCTGTCCTGTTTTCATTTTCTGTCTGAGCTAGATTGGACTTGTGGTCTCTTATTTTAGGATAAGCCTCTCATCTCTCCCTCCTAAATCACTCTCTATGTAATTGCTGGAATGTTCCCCCTACATTACTAGGGCATTCAATTTAATAGTCTTCATGGTCTGATCCAGGTTTTCCTTTCCAGCTGTACCCCCTCCCATTCCACGTCTGGTCCCTTAAGACCAAACACACCCAGTTACTTCCTAGTTCCCAAACTTACCATGCCCACTTTTGTACCATTGCATGGAGCTTTTCTCTCTGTCCAGAGCACTTCTGGTCCTGCATAGAACTCCTTTTCGTCCTTCAATTATAAAGTTAAGCTCCCTTTTCTGATTTCTCCAGCCTCTCCTCTGTGGAATTCTGTGACCCTGGATACACCTTGATCTTAGTGCAATAGGTATACATTTCAGCTCACAATTTTTTTTCTATTGCCCAGTACAATTTGCAGTTGGAACCCTCATTCTACCTCTTGCTATCTAAGCTCAGATAAATCAGGGTATTATTTCTGTCTTTTCTCTGGGGTTCTGTCTAAAGCTATGCAGTTTAAAGGGCTTATACAGTCCCAAAGCAAATGAGATAAGGAATGTGTTCTTAGTCATCACCTACTCTTGCTAACCTCCACTTGAAGCTCATTCTCTGCCTTTTCTCTTCTTTTGATTGTTGGTCCAGACAGGTGACTATAGCACCACTCTTATCCTCAGGTTTGAAAGACCCTCATATTCAGCCAAACTCCCTACTTTGGTGCCCTTCTTGAGCACGTGAAAGTGTGTATTTCCAAGCAGCGTTGGAAAATGTGAATGTTCAGGGTGCTAGGACTCTTGTCTCTTTCTGGATTGCTCTCAGAAAGAAGAGGCCATTCTGTTAACTCAAAGAGGCTGTCTGGGGCCCCAACCTGCCCAGATACAGCATGCTGACATTTCTTTTCTGGGGTTGAATTCTTCTATTCAGGGAGCTCTTCATTTTATTTGGGGCTCATGTCATTCCCCTTTCACCTGCATACAGACCTTTCATAGAGACCCAGCTGCCTCTCAGTTCTTTGGTTTCTTCTGACTCTTTCCCTCCCTACACTCTGAAAAGTGTTACTTAGTAGAGAGTGAGATGGGTGGAAGGTGGGAGGAAGCATATGGGAAGTCTCTATCTAACCCCATTTTGTTGTCTCTGAGTTGGCTTGGGGCTAGGCTTTTGAAACTCAAAAACTTTACCTCTGCTTTTTTACTATAATACCCTCTTGCCAAAACCAAAATAAAAACCCCATAATACTAAAATGGGGCAAAAGAATGGGGTTCTAAATAAGAAATGGTGCCAGTATTTCAAAATATCATCACACTGCAATAGAACTTATATTGTTTTAATATTGATCATTGGTTTTTAATTTTTATTTATTTTTTTCCTTTCCCAGACCATGAACTTACATCTTTCCTTTTAATTACTCTCTAAATCCTGTAATAACACCAGAGAAAAGATGGAAAGATTGATTTACCTGAATTAGGTATCTTCAACAGGTAGAATGAGGGTACAGAATATAAATTAAGGCCAGGTGGGGTGTCTCACACATGAGCTATGGTAAGAGGATTGCTTGAGGCCAAGAGTGCAAGGTTACAGTGAGCTATGGTCATGCCACTGCAGTCCAGCCTGCCTCTAAATAAAATAAGATAAATTTTAAAATAATATAAATTAGGCCAGGCATGGTGGCTCATACCTGTCATTTCACACTCTGAGAGCGAGGTGGGCAGATCACTTGAGGTCAGGGGTTCCAGACCATCCTGGCCATCATGGTGAAACCGCTTATTTACCAAAAATACAGAAATTACCCAGGTGTGGTGACACATGGCTATAATCCCAGCTACTTGGGAGGCTGAGGTAGGAAAACTTTGAACCTGGGGAGGTGGAGGTTGTAGTGATCTGAGACGGCGCCACTGCACTCCAGCCTGTGCAACTGAGTGAAACTTTGTCTAAAAGACAAACAAACACGGCACTCCAGCCTGGGTGATGGAGTGAAATTTTGTCTCAAAAACAAACAAACCAACAAACTATACATAATATGGATGGTAGATATGGATATATAAATTAAATTGAACAATATAAAAAATGTGAGCTGAAATACGTACTATTGCATTAAATCAGAGTATATTCAGGGTTTTATGATGGCAGTGCCGAAGAGAGTAGGATCTCAGTGTCTGGTGAATGAATTGATCAATTACATGATTAATACTAACAGCTTTCATTTATCCAATGCCTACCATATGCTAGGTACAAGTAAGTCTTCTTGATACTCTTACAAGAAGACATTTTTTTCTTCATTTGTACTTGAGGAAAACAACCAAGGCTCAGAGAGGTAACATCTTTTGTCCCAAATAAAACAGCTGGTGAGTAGCAAATATAAAATTCTAATCCAGGTTATGGGTTCACGTGAGTCCAAATCCTTAATTTTTTCCCTCTGGCCCATATTATACAATCAATTTTATTGAATTTATGAGGTGCTTATAGGTTCAAGATCCAGTGTGAGATACGTGTATGTTTGTGTGTATGTATGTATATGTGTGCATATATATGTATATGTGTATGTATATGTGATGAAGTCTCTTGCTTTTTGGAAATTAAATGTCTTTTCCAATCCCCAAAAAAGATTGTTTAAATATATTTCTTTGCTGGGCTATTCTTGGAATTTTGGTGCTATCATTTTCTGTGAGGCTATTGATGTTATCTAATATTTACTGCCTCACTTATTAATAAAAGCAAAATTCAGTCTCACAGTTTTATACTTGGAATCTTGGTATGTTTATGCCAAATGATGCGATGTAGTTATCGTTTAGGCCATTTAGCCATTGGAGGAGATGAAGGAAAGAATAGCGGCGTAAGTTACATAGGGATAGATGTTTGCTTTTTGTATTGCCTAGCAAGATGGTGGCAGCAACTTTTACAAATAAGATATGTAATTGTGTGTATATTCCAAGCATCTTGTTCATATTTTCCCCCAGGCTTTAACTTTCTTAGATGTCTAAAATGCTCTGAGGGAAGAGAGGGAATGTCGTCAACTTTTACAATCAGATATTGTCCCTGTTTCCCAGGAAAATTCAATGCACCTTCTGTTGGGCAATTGGAACCCAAGAAGTCGCAATGGACTGTTTTAACAAAACATGAATGAGCTGTATTTATAAAGGAATGGCAGCGATTTGGAAACTCAAACTATTTATGTGAGAAAAAGTGATAAAAAGACACAATGAGAGATCAGAGTATGTTGACTCAGTCATAGAATTTGGCATTCGACACATTAAACATAGGTTAATGTGAGTAAATAATTCCAAAAGACTCATCTCACACCCTTTCTGTTTCTGGGGTACAGTTCCAATACTTTTGCCAGTAATGCACTTTCTTCTTTTGTGGGGCTGCTGTTGCTGCTGCTGGTGGTAAACTGAGTCATTAAAAATGAGCTGTAAAAAAAGCATCTCAGAGTGGTATTTCTAAAATATATATATTTTGGGTTAATTTGATAGGAAAAGTACATTTAGGGAGATGTGAGTAAATGGTAATAGCTCCCTTTACAACAGGCTCTGTGTCTGGATGTGTGCTGGTGTTTGTACGCGGGTGTGTAAATGTGTCTTTAGAACATGTGCACTCCTTATGTTTTATAAATGCAGTGACTCTACACTTGAGGACACAATAATGAATGGTGTCAAGAACCAAAAGCAAAAGCCAAGTTCCATGCTGCTGTGAGGATCAGGTGGCTGTGCTGGGCTGTGCAGTGTGGTAGAAAAGAAAAGGCAACTGGTGATGAAAAAAATCTGTGAGTCTTCCCTGCTCATATCATTCTTGAAACATTTACTCATGAACATATAAATATGTCTTCTGCCTTCTCCTCTTCCCTGCCAATCATTCTCACTTTCCATTTTATTGGTTGATTACCATATTTCTTAGAATTCTCGGATTAGTGCTTTTTTTTCATGTGAGAACAGTGGTTCTCAATTTTGTGGGAGTCATACTTTCGAGAATCCCATAAATAGTAGGATTTTTCTCTTAAGAAAAATTTATAGGCTGAGTTTTCCCCAGGGCTTATACCTGTAATGGTGATGACTCATACCTGTAATCCCAGCATTTTGGGAGGCCAGTGTGGGAGGATTGTTTGAAGCTAGGAGTTCAAAATCAGCCTGGGCAACAAAGCAAGACCCTGTGTCCAAAAGAATTAAAAAATAAAATAAAATTAGGGGGATGTGGTAGCACACACCTGTGGTTGCAGCTACTTGGCTGAGGCAGGAAGACTGCTTGAATCTAGGAACTCCAGGCTGCAGTGAGCTGTGGTCTTGCCTAGATGACAGAGGAATACACTATCACTTAAAAAGAAAAAGAAAAAGAAAAAAGAAAAATTTACAAGGACTCAGAATAGCAGGAAGTCCAGAGATCCTCAGGAGTTCAATAGGCTCTTGATAAAGAACCACCATTCTCTATGATCTTATTTTCCATTTATCTCTAACATTGTCCCACTGCTCCTTGTCTGCTTATAACACCTTTCACTTGCTACTTGGCAAACTGTTTCTGTTTCTAATGCTGATTGAGCAGAGTCCTGTTTCTTCTGTATAAGAAGTGAAAGAACAGAGCAGGAAACGTGAGTTCCTTCAGGCTTGCAGTCCCTTGGTAAGAGTCTCCTATGTTATTCTATGAAGAGTTGTCTAATGGACTCTTCTTTCTACTAGGTAATGATGATACTGACACACTAGAGTAGAAAATGATTGCTGAGTTGGTTTTCCAGAAATGAGAATAATTGTGTATAATGCTGTCTGTGTCCTTTAGCATAGACCCTCTTGAACTCAAAGTATATATTTGCAAGATGGCATCCCTATCAGAGGAGGTCTTTGGTGATAGAGCTGAACAAAGTTAACTGTTTCCTATAGGAATCTTACCTCTGATTAGACAACACGTCTACAACTAATAGAAAAAACTAAATGTCCCAATAACTTAAAATTAACAAAGGTATTCAAGATTGCATGTCTACCTACTCCAACTTGAAAAATGCTGATTTATAAAGCTAAAGTATTATTCCAAAAAAATGTTTTATAGTTCCAGTTGTACATGGAAAGAGTTCTTGTGTTTTGCAGAATAATGAATGGCTCACCAAACACATCTACATTCTAATCTATAAATATGTTACCTTACATGTGATTATGTTTAAGGATCTCGAAACAGGGAGCATATTCAGGTCAGCCTAATCTAATCACCTGAATTCATATATTTGCAGAACCTTTCCAGGCTCTGGTCAGAGAAAGAGAAGTGACGGTGGTAGCAGTCAGACACATGCTTCATCACTGGCTTTGAAGAAGGAAGAAGGTCAAGGAATGTGGCTAGCCTCTAGAAGCTGCAAAGGCAAGAAAGTGGATTCTCCTTTCGAGCCTCCGGAAAAAGCCCAGGATGGCTGACACCTAGATATTAGTCTAGTGAGACCTGGGTTAGCTGTCTGACTTCCAGAACTGTAAGATAACAAATTTTGTTGTTTTAACCCACTAAGTTTGTGGCACTTTGTTATGGCAGTAATAGAAAACTAATACAGTTTTGTTGTTAAGACTGTAAAAGATTGTTAACATGCAAAATAATTTTAAAATTTTACATAATTTATGACCTCTGAAATGATGTCTCTGGATAGTCCAGCGTCCTTGGTTCTCAGAGTGAGAAACGCTGCTGTTTTTAAATATTTAAGAAGATGCCAGGCACAGTGGCTGACACCTGTAATCCCAGCACTTTGGGAGGCTGGGTCGGGTGGTGTGCACCTGTAGTCCTGCTACTGGGCAGGCTGAGGTGGGAGGATCGCTTGAACCCAAGAGGTTGAGAATGCATGAGCTGTGGTCATGCCCCTGCACTCAGCCTGGAAGACAGAGTGGACCTGTTTCAACAAAAATACATTAATTAAAAATAAATAAATGAATAGTACATACATACATACTTAAGCAATTGATAAAAGGATTCCTAGGTTTTTCTTTTTACCTATGCTTTTGTTGAGCAGACTTGTAAATTCTTTAATTCGTTGTTTCACATTTGGTGGGTTTATTTTGTGAAATAGATATCTTTCCTCTATGCCAAGCCACTTTCCCTGAGAGTTATTTAAACTAATCATCTCTCAGAGCTCAGATTTCCAATAGTAGTGTATAAATGATGCATCATGGCCTTTAGTAATGCATTTTATAATCATCAGAAGCGGGGCATTACTTTTTTGCATAATTCAAAGTTTTTATGTTTTGTATTAAAATAGCACATTGGTTTATTTGCAGTGAGATTCTTTCATCTAATAAAAATATATCTAGTTTTTCTTTGTAATACTTTGAACTGTAACTGTGTTATCGCTCGGAATATCTCATTTGTACCCGTGGAAACATAGACATCTCATTCAGGCAATCATGTTGTTTTCACTCTCTCTACATTTATTGATACATTGATTTTAAAAACACTCATACACACACAGAAACAGAGAGAGTGAGGATATATATATAATAGGTCAAGAAAGAATCTTGAGAGGTTACCTCTTTCTTCAGGTGGCAGGACTATATCTGAAGCATTCTGAACAGATAAATATCTATCCTAGGAATGGAAATGAAATTTTTTTCCCCTAAGGGAGCTCTAAATATACTTCAATCTGTTCATTTGCAAGAGTCATTTACATCGATTTCCATGAACCATTCCTAGGTCTATTCTTCATACAACCCTTGACTTATGAAAACCTCTTTTTCTGCTATTTATTATTCATTCAATTCATATTGAGTGCCTACTCTGGGAATGGTCTTGTGCAAAGCCTTATGAGAATCTCTGAGAAGTGAAACACATAGTTCTACTCCAAATAACTTACACTCGACTGGGGCAGCCAGAGTGTGGGCCTAAGGAAAAGTTAAATGACTACACAAGAGATGTTTATGAGGTATCAGACAGTGAAGTGCAAAGGAAGGATGATAATAGATAAATATGAGTAATGATGATGACAGAATAAGCATCTGTTGAGCACCTACTGAATGCCAGGCCCCAGTGTGTGTTGTCTATTTTTAATCCTCAACCAACTTTTGAAATAAAGATTTTTATACCAATTTATGTAATTGTAAAATATTGGATATGAGTATTCAAACTGACTCATTTTATCTGAATTTAAAATTCATGTTCATTTCATTGGGCCACCCCCTCCTTGACATTCACAGAAGGAAGTCCTCTCTGCAGACTGAAATCTTTCCGGAGGAAGTAGCAATTGTTAGATTTCTATATCAAGCATCTACTCTGGGCCAGGCACTTGCTAGGTCTGTTCTCCCATGGTTAAAAATGAGGCACAAAAAGGGCAAGTAACTTGCCCACAGGCGCATATTAAGAAAGTGGTGCGGCCACTATCTAAATCCAGATAGTCTTATCCCAGCACAGTGCTGCCTCCCGCTTTGTGCTGGATATCAGAGACATAATTTTGAGTGGCACAAGAAGGTTTTTTTAGTCTTTATAGAATAATATGGAAACAAAATTCAACAAGTTATATGATGAAGTGTGATAACTTTTTTGATAGAGAAAGTACAATGCTGTGGGGATACAGAAAAGTGTTTCTAATCTAGACAAGAAGAAAACAGAGAATGCTTCCAAAGGAGAAGCTTATTAAGTCAAGACCTGGGCGAGGAGTAGAACGAGCCAAGGAAGAAAGAAAGGAATATGGTCAATGATTTGGTTCACAAATCATCCAAATTGCTTCTATTAACTTCGTCCCCCAATATCCACAGGTGCACTCTTTAATTTCATTTGGGTCTTTATTCAGATGTCACTCTTTTTGGCGGAGGGATGGAGTCTTGCTCTCTTGTCAGGCTGGAGTGCAGCGACACAATCTTGGCCCACTGCAACCTCCACCCGCCTGGGTTCAAGTGATTCTCCTGCCTCAGCCTCCTAAGTAGTATGTGCCACCATATCCAGCTAATTTTTTTTTTTTGCGTTTTTAGTAGAGATGGGATTTCACCATGTTGGCCAGGATGGTCCCAATCTCTTGACCTCATGATCCATAGGCCTCAGCCTCCCAAAGTGCTGGGATTACAGGCGTGAGCCACCGTGCCTGGTCCAGATGTCATCTTACTGAGCTCTCTCTTCACCACCCTATTTAAATCACACCACACCCCCACACTACCAATTTCTCTCCGTGGCATTCATTTAGCTACGTATTTTACTTATTTGTTGTTTTTTAAACTGTCTCTTACATCCTATATGAATATATGCTCCCTGAGAACAATTTTGTTTTCTGTTATTTTTACTGCTATATCTTAAGCACCTAAGACAGTGCTTGTAACATAATAGGCTCTCCATAAATACATTTGGGCTCTCCATAAATACTTGCTGAGTGAATGGTGAGTGGATGAACTAAGAGTTCCATACGTTCCTGACTTCATGATTGTTGTTGCATGTGACTCAGACAAACTTTCTCTCAGGTTTCTCAATAAACATTTCCTGATGTCCTTAGAATGTCATGCTCCATTCCAAATACTCTGGGAGGCCCCAGGCTACTTGGTGGGCAGGTCCTTTTCACCAGGCTGCTTTTTATCTCCCTAAACTCAATACACCACATATAGAATTTTCTCCACCTTTGTGTAGGACAGTGGCTTTTAGTGTCTGTTTCTATCCATCACCTGCACATTGACAAAGTTTCTCTCCTATGCCAACTTTAGTCAGGCTTTTTCGAGACTTCTTCTCATCTAGGCTTCTAATTTGGCCTGTTGAGCCCCATTTTTGCAAACAGTCCTGCTAAATCAGTTTAGCAACAATCTCTCATCTTTAGAAATTTTTGATCCACTGACCCCCTCACTCTCCTCATTGGCTGTAAATCTCCAGCTGTCTTTGCTATAATTAGTAGTTTAATTCAATCCCTCTCCACTTTTGCAATAGTCTTGAATATCTTTGCCGTTTGTAACAAGTGTTCGGAGCAAAAATTTTTTTATTTGGCAATGTTCTCTTTTCAATTTTCTTTCCATAAAGAAGTTTATTTCTAGATCTCTTTGCCCGAATAGTCCTCTGAAGCTCATCTCTGTGGTACCTTCCTGTGTTATGGTGTTTGTTACACTAAAATTTAATAATACATTTTCTGGTTTTTGCTTAATTAATTAGACCTTTGGCTTTTGGTTGACTGTATATGTTCAAATATGAGTGTACTATAAAAATATTTAATATATTAGAGCCACTATATGTAGCCTGTTTGGTCTAAGTCAATGAACTTCTATTATTGTCTCAGATAGTTTGCTTTATAAACATAGGCTGACAGTTGGTACTTCGCTTCTTTTTTTAATATTCAGATGAAGATATTGAAGCAGAGATTCCAAAGTCTGTTTTCTGATAGCAAAAAAAAAAAAAAAAAAAATCTAAAGACCTTAGAGGAGGCAAGAGTAATTCATCTGATTGGAGAGAGAGAAAGAGGAGAGAGGAGACAGAGAGAAAGAGAGAGAGAGAGAGAGAGAGAGAGAGAGAGAGAGAGAGAGAGAGAGAGAGACAGAGAGAAAGAGAGAGAGAGAGAGAGAGAGAGAGAGAGAGAGAAAGAGAGAGAGAGAGAGAGAATGAGAATATTAGGTGCCTGACTCAGAAACTGCAGAACAAGGTGATTACTCCTTCATCCTCTCCCTTCCCCCATGGAGTTGTTGAGGAGACTTGAAATTGAATTGTCCTGGTGACGTACCACTATGGTAATGGTTACTGTATAACTTTTGAAAATAAGTTTTGGAATCATTGGTTTGCCAACATCCATGTGGTATTATGTCATTATACCAGGAGAGGAATGGCATACAAGAGATAAAAACTGGAAAGAAAACTTGAAGTTAATGTCCAGTTTCTGTCCACCTGATGTGACTGGACTTTCTGTATAATGATGGCCATGCCTGGAGCAGACTGAGTAGACGAAGTTCAGAATAGCAATCTGCTCCCTGCTATCACTTCTATTATATTTGCCTCATTTCAGCCCTTGACACGAAGCAGACTTTATTTGGAATTTTCCTGGCTGCTGAGATATCCACTCAAGGCTTTTATTTTTCTTTAGGTGATCTATTTCTTGTTTCTCCAATATGGATTCAGGATTAAAAAATAGATCGAATTATGAACCTTTTGATCAGTCTATTAGATGTTTCCTTGGTCTTTGAGCAGAAAGTTAACATGGAATTCCTGAAGGTCAAATACATAGTTCTGAATAAAACATTGAAGTGGGTTTCAAGTTTCATAACTGTTGAATTTTGAGATACGTGTTTCCATGTGTTTCTACTGATGAATCAACCTATAGTCATTACATAGCTTCATTTAAAAACATTTTTTTCTTTCCCAGTTTTGTTTTTTTATTACATTTGTGTTTCTCTTAATCCCACATAAAATCTTCTATTCCCAAGAGAGCTCTTGAATGAGAAGGAAGAGAGGACAAAACAATGAAGTGTGAGAACAGCGTCAGTTGGGAAAAGTCCCAAGGCTTTCTTCATAAGAAGGAATAACAAGGGTGGAGTGCACAGTAGGAGCAAAAAGTTGCTGAGTCACAGAGAGACTAATGTTCCCACACTAGGATAGGAAGATCTTGGTAGATAGACAACAGTTTGTCTGTGAGGCTTTCCAGGGTTGCTTGGTTGCTTAAACCAAACCATCCCTCTAGACTTACAATAGTGTGATGTTCAGTGACTCAACTCTTAAGATTCTTCCTTTTAACTCGTGTCATGCCTTCTCCATAAAGATCATTTCATGATTGGTTTGCCTGTGGTTCAGAGAGAGACAGGTAAAAGGCTTGAATAGTATAAGTTAGGGTCTGGAATTATTGAATTAGTTCAACACATATTTATTGAACATACATTATGCATCAGTCATGTTTTTGTCTGGGAATTAGGGATAGAGTTATGGGTCCCTGCTCCATTGAGCTTACATTCTAGTGATAAAACAAGGGAGTGGTGAAGAAGACAGACATTCAGCAGATAAGCCAATGAACAAACGTGATTATTTCTGAAGGTAACATTTACAAAGGAAATAGACCTGGGGGTTACCACTGCAAGTGATGAAGGAAGGTGGAAGTGAGCATTTCAGGTAGAGGGAACATCATATGCAAAAATAGCAAGTGCAGATGAAGGTGGATTCCATCCTTTCTTTGTCAGCTTCAGAGGCTTCTAGGAGCCACGGCAGAAGCTCTGATATCACCAGGGCCCTGCAGTCAGTTGATGTTTCAAATCTAGGGAAACACAAGGCCCCTAGGCAGCAAAGCCCTAATCTAAAAAAAAAAAAAAGGAGAATAAGTAAATAGAATGGAAATTTACGTAGTATCTTCTTTTGTCATTTTTGCTATTTTATCTCCCCTGTCAGTCTCTACTGACTTCTAGAACAATCTCATCTTTAGGGGCAGCTGCAAACACAGTCCCCATGGAAATGCTGAATAAAAGTATTTGAGGAACTTCTGTAAATAACTTTCAGAAATGATACCATAATTACACTGGGCAAAAAAAAAAATGCTGCACTATGGAATAATGAGTTTTATTATAGTACATTAAGCCAGTGATTCTCAACTGGGGGTGATTTTGCTCCCCTGACTGCTTCCCCCAAGAAGACATTGGTAACGTCTGAAGATAACTATGATTGTCACAACTTGGAACATGCAGCATCTAGTGAGTAGAGACCAGGGAGACACCACTAACCAGGCGATAGCACACAGGACAGGTTCCCTGCAACAAAGCATTATCTATTCCTGCGTAAAATATTGAATCAAAGCTCTTGTAGTTCTTCTTACCAGCATAGATTTAATCTTTCACATCAGTCTCCAGTGTTTTCAGAGTACAGAATGGGTTCTGTTTCTGGAGATTGCTAGTCTTCTGTATCCATTGTTGGGGTTTGGATCCTGGCTCCCGATTTATTAGAGGTGTGACTAAACGTCTGCGTGTGAGACATTGAGCAAGTTGCTTAGCATTCTGTGTCTCTGTTGCCTTATCTGTAAAATGGAGATGATAATAGTCCCTATCTCATAAAGTTATTTTGAGGAAACTGTGATGTCTTTGATTATTAAGCAGGTCTGGCATACCATGATCATTCAATAAACATTAAATATTATTATTATTTTCTGCTGCCAAGGCTCACTTACTGAGATCATGACTGGCAACTGTCAGAAGATTTGGGTGAAGGTCATCAACATTAGCATACCGTGTCCCACAAACTCATTTTGACTCCTTAATCAATTAGTGGCAGCAAGTATTTATAGACTGCCCAAATGTATTTACGAAGAGCCTGTTACATTGTAAACACTGTCTTAGATTCTTGAGATACGGCAGTGAAAATAACAGAAAAAAAAAATTGTTCTCAGGGAGCATATAGTTCTGTGGAAGAAAATAGACAAAAAAGAAACAACAAACAAAATATGTATTTAGGTGAATGTTATGAAGATAAATTGATAGTGTTGGGGATGTAGCATAATTTAAAATAGGGGGGTGAGAGGAGACCTCAGTAAGAAGGTGACATCTGTGTAAAGACCCACATGAAATTAAGGAGTGAACCAAATGGATATCTTGGGGGAGAGGTTGATAGAAGCAATTGGGTCATTGGTGAACCAATCACTGAGTTAAGGTAGGGGCTGTGATTTTGTTGACTAATTGCACATGCTCCTTTCTTCCTTCCCTGGCTCTCTTCTGCTCATTTGGCTTAAAAGCTTCTCTTTAGGAAACATTCTCTGTTTTCTTCTTGTCTAGATTAGAAACACTTTTCTGTATCCCCGCAGCAATCTACTTCCTCTATCAAAATAGTTAACACACTTCATCATATGACTTGTTGAATTTCCTTTCCATGGGATTCTATAAGGACTAAAAAGACCTTCTTGTGCCCCTGGAAATTTTATTTTTGCTATCCAGCACAGTGCCAGTAACCTGCCAGGCATTCTGCTGGACAGGGAGAAGGATGAAAAATACTGAGTGGACAGACATGGTAGAAGTTTCCCCTTGAGTGCAGCAACCTGATGACCTCAGAGAAAAACAGTAGACACATTTATCTTTGACTTGAAAATAGAGCTGATGTTGTAAAGCCTCATTAAAGTATCTTAGCTATTTGAAATTTGCATGTGTCATTGCACCATTGTTTGCTGCTGCTGATTCCTGAAGCGTGGTTCAGAGTGAATTTGAATTGCCTTTGGTATCTGCTGCAAGGCTTATTAGGCAGCTTTTGGGACGGGCCTCAAAGTGAGAAAAGAAGTAGCGTCCATTGCTGGGCAAGGAAGAGTATTTGGTACTGTCATGGTTCAGACACAGTGGCTACCTCTAGAGTGTCCTTGTCAGAGGCATGCTTAGAGTAACATGCGGCAAAGACTTGCCTTTCAACAGCACATGTTATCTGGAAGAAGAACCCTTCATTACAAAGAGCAGCAGCTTCCAGTGGCTTTTTCTAGAGCTGTCCAGAGGCTCTGGCTTTCTCATTGACAGATCAAGATCTGAATATTTTATTAACACTATGATTATGCAATTTTTTTTCTGTGATTTTCCTCATGAAAAGCAAGGAATACATCTTCTCAATATTTGGATCTTTTTCATAGATTCCTGACATCTTTTCAAAGCTTAATGATGTGGATGGACTGTTGAAACCCCATTGTCATATTTGAATTTTCTACTCCCTGAAAATAGTGATTTAAGAGGCTCAACTCTTACAGGAAATGTCTCTGAGGAAATTGAGTAGCGATATGAAAAATAAATTGTCATTTGTTTATAATAAAATTCATTTCACTTTAACAAATTTTGTATTAGAAGCTGCCAAATCTAGTTTCAGCTTCCTGTTTCTCCTGCAACCTGGACACAAAAGCATTCGTTCAACCACCCCTTCTAGCGACTGATTTTTTGCCAGGAACTCCCAGCATGCACTGCCATCTGTTCACCTCTCAGCTGTTTGAACCCACCTTCCTTCCTAAATTAATACAAAAAAGCATCTTCTCTTTGTCAGTCCTTTTGGCTACTCCTTTAGGCAACAGCTAACTCCAACCTAATTCCAAGTATCAGGATTCATCCGTAATTTTCTAAGAAGAAACAACAGTAACAAAACCGGAAAACCAAACCTGTCTAAATGTCTGCCCTAATCAACTGCTTAAAAACAGAGCAGCAATCTTAAAGCATGTATTGCAAGCAGAATATCTGAATTCAATTAGAAGATCTGATATCAGATCTGAACTGAAGGATTCTTTAGAGGCATATTATTTTTCTGTTCTCTTCTTCAACTACTGTTGGGCCATCCAGGCCTAAGAGTTCTCAGCTCAAGTGTCTTGGGAGACAAGTTCCCAGATGAATTTAATAGCTGCTCTTTTTTTTCTTTTCTATTTGGCCTTTGGGTAGAATTAGCCACTTATTTTTATGTCAGGAGCTTCTTATAAATATGTCTTTCATGTTGTGTCTCTGTCAGGTTTTAGTATCAAAATGATGCTGGCCTCATAGAATGAGTTAGTGGGGACTTTTATTTTAAAGCCAGGCATGGCGGCTCACACCTGTAATCCCAGCACTTTGGGAGGCCTAGGCAGGTGGATCACCTGAAGTCAGGAGTTCAAGACCAGCCTGGCCAACGAGGCAAAACTCCATCTTCACTAAAAGTACGAAAATTAGCTGGGCCTGGTGGCAGGCACCTGTAGTTTCAGCTATTTGGGAAGCTGAGTCAGGAAAACTGCTTGGGCCTGGGAGGCAGAGGTTGCAGTAAGCCAAGATTTTGCCATGGCACTCCAGCCTGGATGACAGAGCGAGACCTGGTCTCACAAAAAAAAAAAAAAAAAAGAATGAGATCACATTCTTTGCAGCAACACAGCAACACAGATAGAGCTGGAGGCCATTATCCTAAGTAAATTAATGCAGGAACAGAAAGCCAAATACCACGTGTTCTCACTTATAAGTGGGAGCTAAACATTGAGTACATTTAAACACAAAGAAGGGAACAACAGCCACTGTGACTTACTTGAGGGTGAGGAGTGGGACAAGGGTGAGGATCCAAAAATCTACTTATTGGGTGCTTTGCTTGTTACCTTGGTGATGAAATAAACTGTTCATCAAATCCCCATGATACACAATTTGCCTACATAACAAACATGCACATTTACCAGTGAACCTAAAATAAGAGTAAAGAAAAAAAAGTCTCATTGGAAATTAGAGAAGACAAGACTGAAGGAAAAGAAAATGGAGGAAAAATCCATCACTTCTTGAATATTTCTCTTTCCTCTAGATACATTGTACAAATAAAGATGAGAAAGGAAAGATGTGTGGTTGTAGAAACTGGCTGGGAGAAAACCTAAATGTTTTAGTTCCCTAGGGCAGCTGTAACAAAGTACAGATGGTTCTTTACATGGTTTGGCTGTGTCCCCACCCAAATCTCATCTTGAATTGTAGCTCCCATCATTCCCACGTGTTGCAGGAGGGACACTATGGGAGATAATTTAATTTTGTAGGCAGTTTCCCCCATACTGTTCTCACAGAAGTGAATAAGTCTCCCAAGAGCTCATGGTTTTGTAAGGGGAAATCCCTTTCACTTGGTTCGGATTCTCTCTTGCTGCCTCCATGTAAAACGTGCCTTTCACCATCTGCCATGATTGTGAGGGCTCCCCAGCCACATGGAACTGTGAGTTCATTAAATTTTTTCTTTATAAATTACCCAGTCTTGGGTATGTTTTTATTAGAAGTGTGAAAACGAACTCATACAGTTCCCAACATATATGATTCCACTTAAAATTTTTCAACTTCATGATCATGCAAAAGTGATACATTAAGTGCCTACATCTGAGTAAACCCATAATAAGTTGAAAATATTGTGACATAACCCCATCATAAGTTGAGGGGCATCTGTGCTACATACTGGGTGGCCTGAACAACAGAAATGTATTGACTCACAGTTCTGGAGGCTAGAAGTCCAAGAACAAGGTGTTGGCAGATTTGGTTCCTTCTGAAGCCTGTAAGGGAGAACCTGTTTCATGTTTCTTTCCTAGCTCCTAGGGAATTTCTATGTTGATCTTTGGCATTCTTTGGTTTTAGATATGGCACCCCAATTTCTGTATTGCTACCCACATGGCATTCTCCCTGTGTGTGTGTATCTTCCTCTGTGTCCAAATCTCTCCCTTTTAATAAGGACACAGTCCACAGTCTTATTGAATTAGGGCACTCCGTAATGACCCCATGTTAACTTGATCATTGGCAAAGACCATATTTCCAAGTAAAGTTACATTTGCAGGTATTGGGAGTTAGCATGTCAACATCTTTTAGGGGGAAATAATTTAATGCATAACACTAGGATTGACTGGAGCTGAAAAAGGGCATTGTCTTCTTTCTGAATTCAAAATTGAATACGCAGGAGGTTTCAGGTTGCTTGGTTGTATAGATTGCTGCATGGATGTCTTTTGTTGCTTAGCATTCTCATCAATCCACCAAGGCATACCCTTCTCTCTTGTATATGTCTTACATTGCATTGTTTCCTATATAAATTTAAAAAATTATTTTGTTGCAATCAATGTAATTTTCTCCCCCCTAAAATGGCTACATATAGGACTTGGACAAAATAAACAAAATAAAATGTAGTTTTAAGCACAAGAAATTGATCGAAGTCTTATAGTAATTATGAGTGTAGAAAATAGGAGTTGCTTTTGGGTCTTCACCAACTGCTTTTCAAGAGTTTCCTTACTCCCTGTCATGCACACATCTGCAAGATGCTAAAGCACTCACACGGATGCACATGCAGAAACTCATACACACACCGAAAAGTGTAGTTTTCCAACAGAAGCTCTTACGTTGGCTCTACACAAGACTACCTGAACATCGGCTTTAATTCCTCTTATATGGCAGTAACTTCCTTCGTATTTCATTTGTTTTTAATTTAAAAAATAATTATTACCTTCTACTGTCGGAAGACTATTTATTAAATGCCCAACCACCTGTAGGCCAGCAATAGAGCAAGAACAAGATAGTCACTGGTTTCCCCAAAAGAAAATCTACTTTATCTCAAACAGCTGAATTGCCAGGCAGAGTTGAGTAAACTGTGGGGTTGCAACACAGTTGAGGCACAAAGTTCACCACCAACGTCAAACAGCCAACTCAGTTCTGCTTTTTAATGTCTTCTAAACTGACGGAACTGAGCAATATAAACAAGGGTGAAGCAATAGCTTCAAGGGTTGTCATTAGACAACTAATGAGAGAACAACTATTATATCACGTTTATGTGAAGAATATGATTTTATCACCTTGCCCCCTCAAATTTACTGGTAAATAAAGGCCAAGAAGAGAAAATACTATGTGGAAATTATTAGAGAAATGTTGCTTATTTCCTGGTAGGTCAAATGATTCATTGGCTTACCGAGTTAGAAAGACCTTTTAGAGAGCAACTCATTCCAATTCCTTGTTTTCTAAGTTAAGGACACAGAAACTTGGGTAAATTAGATGACATGAAGCTGGTTTAATGCAAAGTTTAGAGAGTTTTGGGTTTAAGTCTCTAACTTTGTGTAGATGGAGGTAAAAATACTTAGGTTATGCGTTTTTATGAAGATTAAGTGAGAGAACACAGAGTGTCTAACTTGTCACTTTGTGAGTTACCTTCCCTTCTTTGACCAGGGTCACCCAGCTAATCAGTTACAGAGAAGGGATTATCTAACATTTTTTAGTTGACTGTTTCACCTCTGCCCAATGTTATCTTGGTGTATGTAGGACAGGATTCCTGAAATCCCCAAACGAATGAACTCTATTGTTAAACTAAAAACATCTTCTCAGTTTGTTGTTTCCAACAGCCCCACCAACAACTTTTACCAGAGCTGCTAATAATTAACCAAAGGGAGTGACTGCATGGAAACTTTGTTCAGGCCTCTGCAGAGTGTACCTTGTCAGAAGTGGTGTGAGAGGCGGCCAGACTAAGAGAAAGGAGGAAAAGCCAGAGGCCTCAAAAACACACATGTGCAATTGAACATCTTGGTTCTTGGACACTCAGAGTTGTAAGACATCGATGTGCTTTCTTCATTTGTGTATTTACAGATTCAGGACTTCAGCAGGATCCAAACTCAGAGCGGTAGACCAGTGCCTTGGGTTTTCTCGGTGGCATTTGCTTACTCAATAAATTCATTAGTGACTTTCTGTAGCCTTACCGGAATCACAATCTCTATTTTGACACTGTGACCTTAGGAGGTCTCACAAAGAGGATTTTGGAAGAGAATGGAGAGAAACGGAGTGGGGAATCATGGTGTTTGAGCATAAAGCACTGTATTGTCGATGATCTGGTGCTTGGCATCTCTTCATAAAGGTGGAAGATCAAAGAATACTTAAATTAGGTATGAAAATAGGAGGAAAAACTTGCAACCCCTAGCTTCACTCTAAAATGCTACTGGTGAAGAAGAAATTATTTGCTATGTGCCAGTCATAGGCAGCTAGCAAGGGAAGCTTTTGTGGCTCTTTCACTGTTATTTTCCATGCATGAGTTTGGATTAGGCAGAGTTGTTTGGATTAGGCTGTGTTGTTGGAAGCTGTCTCTTTCTCAGGAAGGATTAGAATTCTGCCCCATAGTTTTGTCAAAAAATAAAGTAATTTTTCTCACCTAGTTTCAGAATAAGAGGTCGAAATGCACTAGGACAACATGAGTTGTTAGCCTTCCAAGACATCAAATATTCAGAAGCTGTCATAACCACCAACAAATCCCCAGGGCCAAGAATTGTGCAGAAGGTGTTCCGTGATTCCTGGTTGAACAAATGAGTGATGGAAGATACTACTTGTGAAGACAGTTGCCCTTGATTTAGATGACTTTCATCAACCTTGGCTAGTTGGGTAGATATATTTATGGTATCCTGTTAAATTCTTTATTTACAATATCCTGTTAAATTTCATCTTCTAGATCCAGACATCAAAGAAACAAACCAAAATTACTGAAGAAACAAATAAGATGATTAATTTCAGTTTTACAATTGAAATTTAATGTTGTATTCTAAAGTTGCAGAGGAGGGAGTTGGACTCTCCTCTTCTTGCAAACAATGATATTAATATTCGAATTGTAGGGTTGTGACTATTTATGAGTTGGTACATGTTTTGAACAGTGTCTGCCAATAGAAAGGGCTCCGCAAATGTTAGATATTTTTATTAATGTTAACGTCATGGTTTGAGCATGCTTTTAGACTAGCTTTCCAATGTTTCCGTAATGTCTCATATAGACAAGCATATAGTTTTTGCATAAATGCATACTTGTTATCTCACACATATAATTATATATTATTTAGAGAAGTATTTTAAAACTTGCGCTTAGCTTCTTCTTTCGTCTCTTTCCTTCTTTGCACCACTCTCGGCCATGTAACTCTTGTTTGTGACCTGATATGTACTTTTACATTGTTCCCCTTGCTCATATAATCACATATATACATTTTACACTTACATGCATGTATAAGGGAAGTTTTGTCATTGTTTGTTTTATGAGCATTGAATAATGCATACTTTCTGGATCTCTTTTTTTCATATAAAGTGAAACTGTGCAGAAATCTCTTATAAATAGATATTTAGCTGTAATGAGTCTAACTCTTTGCAACTGCTGCCTAATAATCCATGGTGTGGATGAGCTGTTACTTATTCAGACATTCCCTATTGATTAGCATTTTCTTTGATCCTGTCCCCTCTCCTTTTCCTGATACTATAAACACGGACATTAGGTGTCCTTTTACACATACCCTATGTAATGTTGGTCTGGGAGAGTTGCCAGGGAGAGAGATTTCAGGGTTGAATGGTACATGTATCTTCATTTTTTTTTTACGTATGCTGCTAAATGGCTTTCCAAAACAGTTTTTACACTTAAATTTTTCTCATGTATGAACATCCATTTTTCCATATACCTACCACACATAGAGGTTATTGATCATTTCATTTTTTGCCAGTCTGATGAATATACAAATATCTATCATTGTAACTTTAACTTACATTTTCCTGACTATGATTCAATGTGAGCATCTTTTCATTTGCTTGTTGGTCATTACCCCTATGCAAATTTCCTATTTGAATTCTTTATTCTTTTTTTCCATTAGTTTGTCATCTTTGTTTTTGTCAATTTGTAAAAAGGAAAAACAAAACAAAACAAAAAACCCAATTGTTATCTATGTCACAAACTTTTCCAAACCTAACATTAGTCTACAGACCTTGTTGTGGAATCTTTCTTTTAATAAAAAGGTTTTAAATTCTTATATGATCAAGTAAGTCTATCTTTTCTTTCATATCTTCTTCATTTAGGCAAGAAAGTCTCCTTCCACCTATAGATTGTACATATATGTATGTACAATATGCTAGATTTTCTTGAAATATTTACTTTTTACACTTGTCTTTAATCCAGAAGGCATTTGTTTTTGTAAATGGCATAACATTGGGGTTTATTAAAAAAATCAGTTGAGTAGCTAGTTGTGCCATAATCAAATACATATATAAATGTTTGTATATATGTACATATTCATATATGTATGTGCATTTCCATATATGTACATGGATATATCCATATGTATGTGTATATGTATGTCCATGTATGTGTGGATGTGGAATATACTTTTACCAGAAAAGACTGTGGATAAGTTTACAAAGAAGGTGTTGAGTATGGAGTCACAGGATTAAAATATTTGAAAGAAAGAATTTGGAAGCTAAGGTTAATTTGGAATCTATAATTGCTCATAGCTTTCTTCCCCTCCACAACTGATTCAAACCTCTCAGACTCCTGAATTACATGGCTGGTGGAACCCATAAGTAGTAGTAGAAGTCAGTGAAATTAAATAGAGGATCAATAATTGTATAAATACATACATATATCAATATATGTATTTATACACACATACATGCATGTATGTAGAAATGTATACATGGATATATAGCTATACATATATAGAGAATAAACATACATATATGGAGATTATAGATACAGGTATAGAGATCATATATATGCCATATATATGGACACACATGTGATACATGTATATCTCTATATGTGTATGGTATATACATATATATACCATAGTTTGTTGTCTTTGTTTTTGGCAATATACTTATATATACACCATACACATATAAAGATATACATACCATAAGTATGGAAATATATATATGGGATGTGTATGCTCGTGCCTGTGTAGCAAACACATATAGAGATGTATATACCATGCATATGGATGTATGGATATATATGATATATATATGTGTGTATCTATAATTTCTATATATATGTTTATTTTCAATACATACATATAGTCTGGGCATGGCATGGTGGCTCACACCTGTAATCCCAGCACTTTGAGAAGCTGAGGTGGGTGGATCACTTGAGGCCAAGAGTGTGAGACCGGACTGGCCAACATGGCAAAACCCCATCTCTTCTAAAAATACAAAAATTAGCTGGGCATGGTGGTGCATGACTGTAATCCCAGCTACTTGAGAGGCTGAGGTATGAGAATCACTTGAACCCAGGAGGCAAAGGTTACACTGAGCCAAGATTGTGCCATTGCACTCCAGCCTGGGTGACAGAATGAGATTCTGTCTCAAAAAGAAAAAAAAATATGTATAGATATTTATCTATGTATACACTTCCATATACATATATGTATGTGTGTATATACACATTTATATATACATATATATGTGTGTGTATATACAATTATTGATCCTCTCTTTAGTTTCACTGACTTCTACTACTACTTATAGGCTCTACCAGCTATTTGATTCAGGAGTCTAAGAGAGACTCGAACTGGTTGTGGAGGAGAAGAAAGCTATGAGCAATTGTAGATTCTAAATTAACCTTAACTTCCAAATTCTCTCTTTCAAATATTTTGATCCTGTGACATTATAATCACCTCAAAATGAATCACAGTCTTTTCCAGTGGATGTATCTTTTGTATCAGTTAATACGACTAGCCATTAGAGAAGTTTCTTTGTGTTAAGTTAGATGCTAAAATCTCCATGCACCTCATGACCATGTAGTCTTTCTGTAGTAAGTAGCTAGCAAAAGCAGCAGGGTACCATGTTGCTTATCAGATAAGTTAAGAAAAAGTTAATATATCTACCTCCTCTCCGCTAATTTCTTTTGCTCAATTGAAATTTGGTATTTTGATAACTGAGACCCAATTTTCTTTATACTAAAATTTGAATATTAGTTGTGGGGATTTGCTAGCAATTATGCCAGCAAAATAGTAGAATTACATACATGCATATCAAAAAAGCACAACTGACATATTTAGAAACATCTATTAATCCAGGTTCATTTCAACCTGAATTCTATTTAAAGTCATGGAAAAAAAAGCAAGACACAATAAATTAATTATTTAATATGAAATATGATGTAGAGTAATGATTCTCCTTCATCCTAGGACAACACATTTCATACTTGTAAGTGACTAAAGGGCAATGACTCCTTATGGATTTTCCCTTTGGTGACCTTTACAAAAAGTCTAAGGCAAAGTTCTAACACAATTCATTCCACCTCCCCCTCACTGCTCTACAAGATGCTGGGGAAGTGTCATTTCTACAAATCAAGTTCTGATTCAATGCCAAAAAATTTTTAAGGAACAGAATTCTATATGCAAATTGTCTAGCCCAAGACAACTTTATAGTCACTAGGACATTGTTTTTAGGACGTGGGAGGGTGCAGTTCACTGTTAAATTTTATTATATATAAAACATAGCCTTTTTTTCTTTTCTGTACTTAAGAAAGCAGATTTGCTTTCTTTTCGTCACATAAACTATGGAATCATAGAATCTTAGGATTGTTAGAGACATTATAATGCAGCCAACATTAGAAATCAGCTACTTTAAACTCTTGCTTAATGCTCCCACCCCCCAACCATGCTTTTTTTCCCCCTTTGGCTGAGAGTTGATTTAAGGGAGGGCAAAATTCTGTGAATGCCTGTACTCTGTTTCATGTCCTACTTCTGTCTTCCTCTGCACTTTGTTTAAATGACTTTGCCAGGAGGACTTTCCAGAGGTGGGGTTTTGTTCTTGAACACATGTGAGAACCCGCTTGTGCCCTAAATTATGGGGGAGGTGATCTCGGCAGGGGATTTTTTTTGCTCCCGGAAGGAAAGTATATGAGCACATTTTTTTTCTACTCGGCACAGCTGGTAGTTCCCTACTGACTGGTGTTTGTTTTGACATCACGTGGCAAAGGGGGTTTCTGCCAATGTTTACTCATTACACATTAAATATGACACCCTGACTCTCATTCACAGTAGAACTTCAATGTTGCTATCCAATTCTCTTGCCAGAAATGGAAAGTTTATTCCCAGAGTGAAAGTTGCTCTCTTTGCAAATGCAGAAGGTTTAGTGCTCAACAATCATAGTTGAGAATTGTTGCTTTTTAAATGTTAAATTTATTTAATTACTTAATTTTTATGTGATTTAAGAGGACTACTTGGCTTATTATACCTGAAATACTTCTTAGTCAGTACCACATTCATTAAAGAATATGTTACAAGGAAGGGAAGCTGACAACCACTTTATACATTACTACCCTGATATAACTGAAACAATTGTATGCTATTTGGGGCCCCTCCCTGTGAAAGGATGATGCACCCCTGCCGTATTACATGTGGGCAAGGCAAGGTGACTTGCTTTGGCCAATGAACTAAGGGTGAAAGCCATTTCTATCAGAAGCCCTAGGAGCCAGTCTGTCAGTTTCACTGCCACATGACCGGCAATGATCCAGATAGAGGCTGCTCCATCAGCTAAGTCCTGGAGTAAACAAAAAGCAGACCAAACCCACGGAAGACAAGGGACATGAACAAGAAATCACTATAGTGAGCTCTTGAGATCTAAAGGCTGTTTGTTACTGCAATACACCCTAGCTCATTCTGACCAGTGAAGATTGTACATTGGAAAGAGCAGAAAGAGCCTAAGATAAACCCTGGTTCTGCCCTTTAGTGACGTGAACTTGGACATTTGGAAGTACTAACGACTTTGACAACTTGAACCTCAGTCTCCTCTTGCGAGAAATGGACATAATAGCCTTTCCCTTCCTGATCATACAGAATGGTATGGGGCTAAAATTGCATCATTTATGTTTTAAATAGTACGCTGTGTGAACTATCACCTATATTAAAGTAAGGCACTACAATTATAATTCCTCTTTTAGTGAGTTGCATGTACTGATCACTACCTCTTTTCAACTTTTTAGTGAATACATGTTCTGAAGTATACCCTTGTTTAAAATTTTAGAAGTAGTCAAACACGGTCATACTTTCCTGAGAATGGCACTTCTAACCACAGAGGACCGTTCTTTTTTAAACATCCAGCTTTGAGATGAATGAATACATGTGGAGTGCTGCTGAGACATATGGACACTTGCCTGGTTAGGCCAATCTGTCCGATTATTTTTCTGAGCCATGAGCATATCATGTTCTGGCCAAACTACTTTTGTGTTCTGAGAGAACATTGTAACAGGCAGAGAATACTGTTTTGTATTTCAGTAGGAAGAATTAGTGAAAAGAGCATTAGCTTTAGAATTAGGCAGCCTCAGCACATAGTCACTCAATAAACATTTGTTGAATGAATAAACAAATAAAATCTCGCCAACAATTTCTGTGATCTTGTGCAAGATACTTAACCTCTCTGAGTGTCAGTTTTCTTATAATTCCTACCTCACAAAGCTTTTTTTTTTAAGGATGAATGAAATGTTAGATGTACAAGATTTATCAAAATACCTAGTACAGATTGAATAAATGTGAACCTTTAGTTAATTAGCCATGTTCTTTTCTGGAGTGGGTGACCAATTTATAGAAAAAAACAGTGGGCTTTATGGCTTGTTTGCAGGGCTTCCTTGGTGAATGGAGTCTCTAGATTCCTTCTGAGAAAAATCAATAGCATTTTGACAAGACTATACCTTCTTTGCCACAGAAGCAATAGTATGTAAGTGCACCAGAGGAAAGCATTTCAAATGCTTTTGATACACAAAAGCTTCAAGGACTCTGCCTTTGAAAAGCTTTCCTAACAAAAGGGACCACACAGCCTCCCATTGCCTGGTTTCTAGATTGGTTTTCCATCTCCTCTCAACCGTTCTGCCTTTATCTCTCAGTTCCTGTATCTGCCTCTTTAACATACTTGCAGGTGCTTGAAGGACCCTTCTGCAGGTGTTGCTTAGTATCAAACTTAGGGATTTATATGAGCAACAAAAAGGTAGATGACAAACTTTTAACTAATCTGCATCAACAAAGGGAGAAGAGAAGAAACATTGGCCGGATGCCTGCTATATACCTACTGCTTTTCCAGATATTTATCATTTCATTTAATCCTCACAGCAGCTCTGTGAGATACATGACTTTATTTTTGTTGTGATTTTAAAATGAGGATAACAAAATACAAAGAAGTTTAGGAATTTGTCCAAGGTCACATAAGCAGTAAGTGGCATAGCTGGGAGTTGAATGCCGGTCTGTTTTATTCCAAAACCATGTTATTTTCCTTGCCTTATTCTTCCTCACTGTTTACTGACTATTCACTACCTCAATGCATGATGCAACAAAGAAGTCTGACAGTTTGTTGTGCTGTGGAGAGAGCCTTCAGAGCCAGGGACCTGGGTTCTTGCACCGATAATGTCGTTTACTAATTATGTGGCCTTGGGCAGGTTACTTATCATCTCTGAGCTGCAAGTGCTTCGTTAGTAAAAAGAGAAAAATTACCTCTTTCAGGCAATGTCATTGTGAGAACTTGAGACAGTATATGTAGAGTGCTTGGCATAGGGGAGACATTCAATTCATGGAATTTACTGATATTATTATTATTGTTACCCTTAATAAATGAATCCCTGAATAAGATGATGAATTCTACATAACTGTACCTCATAAGCGTCCAATGGGTGAACAGATACCATGCATATTTGAAAGGAAGTGCAAGCAGGGGGATTGTTTTCTTGTTAGAGTAATTGGGACAAGAATGAAACTTAATCACTAGACACTGTAAAGTCCACCAGGGCAGGGATTGGGCCTGTATTTCTTTTTCTTAGCATTGTCTTTCTAAGACCTAGGAGAATGGGTAGCAAACACGAAGTAGGTGTTCAATAAAAGTGTGTTGATTGGATGAATGGAAGTTTGTTCTTAAAGCATGGATTTGGAAGGAGTATAAAGGAGACTGAAGGGAAAGCAAAAGGTGACTGAAAAAGGTAGGGTGGTGCTGTGGTTGGGCTGTGTCACCACCCAAACCTCATCTTGAATTACCATGTGTTGTGGGAGGTACCCAGTGGGAACAATGGAATCATGGGGGCAGGTCTTTCCTGTGTTGTTCTTGTGATAGTGAGTAAGTCTCATGAAATCTGATGGTTTTGTAAAGGGGAGTTTCCCTGCACAAGCTCTCTTCTCTTATCTGAGGCCATGTGAGATGTACCATTCACCTTCCTCCATGGTTGTGAGGCCTCCCCCACCATGTGGAGCAGTAAATACATCAAACCTCTTTATTTTGTGAATTGCCCAGTCTTGGGTATGTCTTTATCAGCAGTGTGAAAATGGACTTTATACGGGTGGTCAGCAAGCATAGCATTTATAAGAGACAAAAGTGAAACAGTGTGACTGGAGGAAAGATATGGTTGCATAAGTTAATTGAGATGTTGTGGAAAATGGGAATTTCAAATACAGCCTGCCAAGTATGTGAAGGAAGCCTACTTCAAAAATCCATCAATGCAGAGACCAGTGGTGGTCCTAATTATAAACGAACTATAGTACTAACTCACCTACTTATTGTGGGAATTAAACATTACATGTAAAAAGCCTGGTATAGAGCCTGGCACATAGTAGGCACTCAGAAAATTAGTTTTTATTAATATCAACTTATTATTTATTACTTATTATGACATTTTGGTGAGTGATATTAGCAGAAGGCACAGTGTGGAGGTAGGAGAAACAGACCAAAAGCACAGTGGATGCTGACATTTATAGGTATAAACTATTGTCCAGGCCCTCAGGAGGACACAGGAATAATACTTCCTTCTATTGCTTCTTATAACACCAAGATGCCCCTTAAGGACCTTATTGCCAGGTATAGAGTTAAGGTCTATGTAGCTGATATACTATTAATAGCCAGTTTCATAAGTTGATCTCGGGGGCCCCTTCCCATGACATCTCCCAACCCATTGGTTTTTCTTTTGTACCCAGCTACCATTCTAGGGATAAAAATGGGAGTAGGAACAGCTAGGTCCTGTCCTTTAGCCAAATGTGACTGAGTGACCTAAAGTAATGGTTTAAATTATGTGATCAATCTGAGATTACAAGGGCTAAAATTTATTTGGATATTTTTCCTGCTGGTTGCAGATCTTACGAGGAGGAACAGAGCAGTTGTAGGCTAAATAAAGAAGTTTTAGAACAAGCATTCTCTGCATAGTTGAGTATTGCCTTAGCTATTTTATGACCCACTATGTGAGTATTTCAATAACTGTAATACAAAGTAGAAAGTGATAAACACAGAGTACATAAGTGCCGTGGGAATTCAGAGGAATTATTTCAGCTAATTCAGAAAAGGCTTTTAGCAGGAGACAGAACTGGAACTGTTTTTCTCTCCAACATTTGACTTTGAAAAATTCAAAACATACAGAAAAATGAAAACAAATCTTTAAATGAACACTCATATACCCTTCAACGAGATTTAACACTTAGTAATCTCTTGATATATTTGCTGTCCCTCTTGCTATACAAATAATGCATATCTATATATTTACATACATAAGATACATATTTTATACTTTTTGATACCGTTTGAAAATAAGTTGCAAACATCATGACACTTTGTTTCTAAATACTTTTGAGCACATTTTAAAAACATAAACAATGACTTTCTCCTATGCCACCACAACATCATTATCAAAATCGCCAAAAAAAATTGAGGAACCATGACTAGAGTTAGATTTTGGAAGAAAGGTGGAGTTTGGATTTTTGATGACAGTGCTAAGTGCCTCTTGGTTGGAGGACACAGGATGATTCCAGGCACAGACATAGTGGGCTACTTTAATCTCCCCATTTGATGGGGAACTGCTTTAGACCAGAAAGCTGGAGTGATTTGCTAAACTTTGGAAACAGCTGGGACCAGAAACCACATTTCTGGATTCCTTCTGCATTGCTCCTCCCTACCCTCCTCTTCCCGGCATGGCATTAAATTTAGAATATGACACTGTTGGTTTCCACATAGCAGCACCTTTAACTCAATCTCAGTTTAAAAGACACTTTATATGGCACCTTTCTATGTGGATTTCCAAGATGTTGGCAATTCGAATCCTGCCAGTTCTGGAAGATAAAGGTTTAAACAGGGGGACAAATAGAAGTAGGAATGACCAAGTGCACAGTCATGGAAACAGCCAAGTGGAATGTTCCAGGTCACCCTTAAAAAAGCAGCACTGTTACCTGCTCTGACCTCCACCTTCTCACTTCGTGACCTCCATGGCCTGGGTCTCCTTCCTTCTCATTTTGCTTCCCGCTGCAAGAGAAGAGGAGCCAGCAGATGCAGGGATATGGTTGGGCTGTGAATCAGGACACTGTACACTGGTCCGTCTCCACTCCTGATGATTCCTGTGACTTTAGACAGTGATTCTTATCCAGGGCGACTTTGCCTTGGCCATTTCTGAAAACACTAGGTTGTCACACCTGAAGGGCTACTAGTGTCATCTACTGGGTAGAAGCCAGGGATGCTGCTAAATATCCTACAGCATATAGGAAGGCTCCCCACCCTGAAGGATTACACAGTCCAAACTATCAATAGCACTGAGGTTAAGACACTGCTTTAGACAAATCATTCATTTTCTTCAGGCTTTAATATCCTCATGTTAAAATGGGAACATTTGGTTTGGCTCGTTGGTTTTCAGTCTTGAGTGTGCTTTACAATCTCTTGGGATGCTTGTTTAAAAAATGCAGGTTACTGCTGGGCACAGTGGCTCACACCTGTAGTTCCAGCACTTTCGGAGGCTGAGGTGGGTGGATCACTTGAGGTTAGGAGTTCAAGACCTGCCTGGCCAACATGGTGAAACCCCTTCTTCACTAAACATACAAACATTAGCCAGGCATGGTGGCACACACTTGTAATCCCAGCTACTCGGGAGGCTGAAGCAGTGGGATCACTTGAACTCAGGAGGTGGAAGTTGCAGTGAGCCAGTATTTCACCACTGAACTCACCAGCCTGGGTGACAGAGTGAGATTTTATCTCAAGAAAAAAAAAAGGTTACTGATTCCATCTTTAGGGATTCCATAGATGGGAGGCAGAGTCCACATATCTTAAGAAATGCTACATACACTGATGGTTTCTAAGCTCCTTCCCAGCCTTCTAATTTTCTGATTCTGAAAATGCTGATTGGTAAGAAATGTATTTGGCATTCCTACCTGAACACAGGGTGAATATAGAAATAAGAAGTGATAATCCTCTGTAGGCTCTTACACACACTTACACCTCCACTCTCCTGGGCCCACATGGAGTGGCCAGGGGCTTATGTACTGAGACTGGAGGCCAGGTCTTTTTGACCTGCCTTTGAAGCCTATGAGCCCACAGACACCTGGTGTGAAGAATTCTGTAGACATCAGTTACTGGAACACCTGATGTGATAGAACAGTGGGACACAACTGACACTCCTTTAAATTCAAGTGTCAGCTCTCCAAGCATCTTCGTTTCAGCAGAGGTGCTTTGTAATGCAAAGCCATGATCTGGCATTTTCAGGTTCAGATTGGCTGGTTTACAGAACATGATTAAATAAAGCACAGACATATTTGATTATCTGTTACTATGGGATTTGGGAAGGAAAAGAAGGATTTTTTTTTAAACTGTATGCTATTTTTGGGGAAGGGCAAGGTTGGGTATATTGCCACTGCCAGCAAACCATGACTCCATCTGTACTAATAGCCACTGAACATTGAACATATTCTATGAGTCAGATGAGGTGCTCATATAGCATCACTTAAATTTCATTGAGACCTACAAGAAAGAATTTTTTTTTTCATTTTAGAGATGAAAAGACTAAAATGAAAAGACTAGTAACTTGCCCAAGATCATACAACTAATAAGTGGCAGAGTGTACTTATTAACCCAGTATGTTTGATTCCAAAGCTCATCCTCTTGCAAATATGTTTAATTTCCTTGTAAATTCTGGATATTAGACCTTTGTCAGATGGATAGATTGCAAATTTTTCTCCCACTCTATACGTTGCCTGTTCCCTCTGATGATAATTTCTTTTGCTGTGCAGAAGCTCTTTAGTTTAATTAGATTCCATTTGCCAATTTTGGCTTTTGTTGCTATTGCTTTTGGCATTCTCATGAAGCCTTTGCTCACACCTATGTCCTGAATGGTATTACCTAGGTTTTTTTCCAGAGTTTTTATCAGTTTTGGGTTTTTTTTTTATGTCTTTAATCCATCTTGAATTAATTTTTTGTGTAAGGTATAAAGAAGGGGTTTCATTTAAATTTTCTGCATATGGCTAGCCAGTTTTCCCAGCATCATTTACTGAATAGGAGATCCTTTTCCCATTGCTTGTTTTGTCAAGTTTGTTGAAGATCAGATGGTTGCAGATGTGTGGTGTTATTTCTGAAGTCTCTGTTCTGCTCCATTGGTCTGTATGTCTGTTTTGGTACCAGTTCCATGCTGTTTTGGATACTGTAGCCTAGTAGTTTAGTTTGAAGTCAGGTAGTATGATGCCTCCAGCTTTGTTTTTTTGCTTAGGATTGTCTTGGCTATATGAGATCTTCTCTGATTCTGTAAGAAATTTAAAATCCTTTTTCTAATTCTGTGAAGAATGTCAATGATAGTTTGATGGGAATAGCATTGAATCTATAAATTACTTAGGGCAGTATGGCCATCAACCCCATGAAAAAGTAGGCAAAAAGCATGAATAGACACTTCTCAAAAGAAGACACTTACGTGACCAACAAATATGAAAAAAAGCTCAATGTCACTGATCATTTTGAAATGCAAATCAAAACCACATTGAGATACCATCTCATGCCAGTCAGAATGGTGATTATTAAGAAGTCAGAAAACAATAGATGCTGGCGAGGCTGTGGAGAAATAGGAACACTTTTACACCGTTGGTGGGAATGTAAATCAGTTCAACTATTGTGGAAGACAGTATGGCAATTTCTCAAGGTAGAACCAGAAATACCATTTGATCCAGCAATCTCATTACTGGGTAGATATCCAAAAGAATGTAAATCATTCTACTATAAAGACATGTATGTTTATTGCAGCACTATTTACAATAGCAAAGACATGGAACCCACCCAAATGCTCATCAATGATACATTAAAGAAAGTGTGGTACATGTACACCATGGAATACAATGCAGCACAAAAAGGAATGAGATCATGTCCTTTGTAAGGACATGGATGAAACTAGAAGCTGTCAACCTCAGCAAACCAACACAGGAACAGAAAACCAAACACCACATGTTCTCACTCATAAGTGGGAGCTGAATGATGAGAGAACACACGGACACAGAGAGGGAAACATCACACCCCAGGGCCTGTTGGGTGGTGAGGGGTGAATAGAGAGAACTTAGAGGATGGGTTAATAGGTATAGTAAACCACCAAGGCACACGTATACCTGTGTAACACACCTGCATGTTCTGCACATTATCCCATTTTTTTGTTGGTTTGCTTGTTTAGAAGAAATAAAGAAGAAAACAGCAAAAAAGAAAGAAAGAAAAGAAAAGAAAACTAGCTCAGAAAAAAGCTCGTCCTCTGTCATTATTTCTAAATTGCTCCTCTGAGGATTGGAGTTGACCCTGGAAGGGCAGAGACAGGGAAAGTAGAGAGCATAAGACATAAACAACTTCACATGTGGCCTGTCCCCAAGCATCTCTGTGTACATGTTCCTGGGCTTAATTTTTGCTTGGAGCTTATTTGGCTATTTTGGGGTAGGATGAAATGTCTATTTATTTAATCATTCCTTAAATATCTTTCCCAATATTAGTATCTTCTACGAAGGGAGAATATTAACTTTTTTTTATATAGATGCATTTATTTTTCTAAGACCTGTCATCATAACTACAGAATTCGACTCTCTGGGTCTAAGGTTTTTGTAGTTTTATTTTATTTTTGGTCTATCACATTTAAAACTTCCACTAGTAGGGTCATTATTCTTTCTTTCAGTTAAGATATTTTCTCTAGAAGGCTTCAGTCTAAATGCAAATATGTTACTTGGAAGTGGTGGCACAGGGAGTTACTGCCTCTGTCAACATACTGGTGTAGGCAGGTATCAGATCACGTCTTATGAGAAAGAAACCTATAATAGGCATGGAATGATGTAACAACACATTTGGGAGAACACCACCCATTTTACCCAACCCTTGATGAGGAGACAGAATCTAGGTGGGTCCTTCAGTAGGACATCAGTACTTCAGTATTTCAATGCATTTGGAACTGAGAAAATGGAGATTGGATTTTGAAAATGTTCAAGTAAATACTAAAGAGGTTGATTAGAAGGGGATGCTGATGGTGAATTTATTTTATTAAAATAGGTTTGATGGCAAGGCCATTACAATATGTTTTAAAGGGATTTAATACTAAAAATTAACGTTTTATCTACAACATATTAGGTGCATTTTTTTTTTAAAGAAATGAAAGTCACAGCCTTTAATATGGTTTTGCCCCGAGAGGATAATAGCAAACTTTGCATGCTTTCTCATCAGATTGATCTTTCTCTTGGCAAATAATTATGTATTCGCTGTTGACTATAGCATAATTTTTAGTTAAAACAGTTAATGCTGGGGCTTTTGTTATTTTCTTTCTTGTATTTAGAATCTTTAAACTGACAGTTCATTTCTTTCTGCCTTTAGGTTCTCTAACATCTTGTTCATATTTCTGTAATAGTACTTACCATATCTTATTGCAATTTATCTTCTATGCATTTCCTTCAAAATATGATGAGAAATTTTTCAAGAACAGAAACTGGGTAGCATTTATTTTTGTATATGACCTGACCAACTGAATGTATTTACTTTTCAATATAAGTCGGGTCTTGCTTTGGTAAGCTCTTATTACACAAACTTATTAGAAACATGAATCAAAATATTTCCTGTCTGTATATGAAGGTAATGCCATTGATCTGCTATTTGTCTGCAATGGCATCACAAAGCAGAAAGACTTACCAGGAGCAGCCACAGGTTAGTAGAGACTAAGCTACACATTTAATGCAGGTTTCTTACAGTCACATGCATTTCTAACCATGTCTTCTACGATTTTAGGACTGGATCTTTAGTTTTCATTTCTTCATTTATTTTGAATATAAAGGCAAAATATGTTAATTGTAGAAAAATAGAAAATAAAGGCATATCATTTAGAGTTCTTTGGCTGTAAGTAGCAGAAACCAATAAGAGCTAATTTAGTCATGAAAGAAAATTTATTTATTTACTTTTTAGATAAATGGTCTTACTAGGAGTCACCCAGGCTGGAGTGCAGTGGCACAATCATGACTTTCTACAACCTTGAACTTCCAATCACAAGCCATCCTCCCATCTCAGCCTCATGAATAGCTAAGACTAATTACAGGTGTTCACTACCACACCTGGCTAATTAATTTTTTTTTTTTGGTAGAGATGGAGTCTTGCTATGTTGATGAGGCTGTTCTCAAACTCCTGGCCCTAAGCATTTTTCCCACCTGAGCATCCCAAAGTATTAGGATTACAAGGATGAACCACTGTGTACAGCCAAAAAAGGAAAATATTTTAAAAGGGTATAAGAGTGTTTTCTTATCAGAATAAACAGGAGACCAGACAATTAGTTTAGAAATAGGACAAAAAGAAGGGCAGCTCTAGGCATCAATGTAGTAAAAACTTGACTGCCTAGTTCAGGCACAATAGGATTAAATGAAATCTAGCATTGTTTTTTTTGTCCCAGTGTAACTCAGCTAAAAAGTCTTATTAGCTCATGTTAGGATGCAGCAAGTTCTTTGGCTTATACTGAACTAAATAAGCAAGAAGATCTGGCCAAGGAACTACCAGAGATCCTTTTCTGCTTCCCTTATGGGGAGCAAAGAACCTCAATTATTATCAACAAGATCCATGAGTGAGGAAGAAGTGATTTTCTAAAGGAAATTGGGGGTGCTAGGAGAGAGCAGAAATGAGCTGGTAGGGGGAAAAAGACAATTATTTAAACTATAATTGTGATCTCACATAATGATAACATTTAGTGCTTTTTGTTTCGTTTCCAGACTTTATTCTAATCATGATAACCAGATTGGGCTGGGCGTGGTGGCTCACACCTGTAGTCCTAGCACTTTGGGAGGCAGAGGCGGGCAGATCATGAGGTCAAGAGATTGAGACCATCCTGACCAACATGGTTAAATCCCATCTCTACTAAAAAATACAAAAAGTAGACAGGTGTGGTGGTGTGCACTTGTAATCCCAGCTACTCAGGAGGCTGAGGCAGAAGAATCACTTGAACCGGGAGGCAGAGGTTGCAGTGAGCCAAGGTTGCGCCACTGCACTCCAGCCTGGTGTCAGAATGAGACTCAGTCTGGGGAAAAAAAAAAAAAAGATTAGGATCTTAATTAACATAGTTTTATGTCTTGCTTAAAAAATTTCAGTATGTCATGAGCATTTTCCCATTAAACATACATCAAAAGTATCCTTTCTGCTAGCAGTGTAGAATTTCATCTTTTGGCATTTCATCATGCGTGGAACTACTCTCTAGAAAGATATTTTGGCTATTGTCAACTCTCTACTTTTGTAACACACAGACAGGGTGACATGGTGGAACAAAATGGGCTTTGGTGCTTGGGAGAATTTTATTTAAATTCCATCTTTACCATTCCCCAGTTAAGTGCTCTTAGGTGAAATGCCTAACTGCTAAGTCTCAGTTTTCCTATTATAAAATGAGGGTACAAACACAGACCTTACGGATTTGGATATGCTGAGTTTGAAGTGATTGTGGGACATCCAAATAGATACAGACTGGGGCAAGAGTTCTAGACTGGAGGTACAACTTTTTTTAAAAAATCTGATTTTAGGGGACATTTGAAGTCCTAAGAGAAGATGAAATCAGTTAGGAAGAGAGAGAAAAGAGAGAAGGGCCGTAAGCCAAGGATTCAAAGTGACCTAAGCCACAGGACAATGAACAAATGGTAGAGGGCTGAAAGGGGAATCATGAAAATAGTATGGTGAAGTAAAGGGTGTTGCTTTAAAAAGAGAACAGAGAGGGAATGAATAGTCAGAGAGGTACAAACAGGAAGAAGAGATGATAAGGGGTCAGGATTGAAGGAAGAAGAGACACCATCTGATTCAACAGTGAGATACAGTAAGGCAAGGGCTAAAAATGGCCATTTAATTTGGCATTTAAGAGGCCTTTTGTTTCCTCAGCTGGGACAGTTTCCACAGGGTGGAGGGTCAGAAGCTAGAGAAGGATGTACTCTAATTGCAGAGCATGCTTTTAAAAGTTTATATAAACAAGGAAGAAGAAAGGATGGAGAAAATCTAGAGGCAATTAAAGAAGATTTTTCTTTTTAAATGATGTAAGAGATTTCAACAAAGTTTTAGGCTGGGTAGTGGGAGGGGTGATAAGACAGTGAAAAGGAAGAGATTACATACCTGAGAAAGAGGGAGAAATTCACCCATTTGTTTATTTCTCCATTCATTTATTTTTTCGACAAATTAGAAGAAAGTGCTTACCATACATTAAGAACTGTTCTACACACTGTGTATATATAGCAATGGGCAAGGCAGGTTAGGGTGCTACTTCCTTTTATTTGGTTTGGAAACAGGGTCTCACTTTGCCACCCAGGCTTAGTTCAGTGGCACAATCTCCACTCAGTGCAGCCTCAATCCCCTGGGCTCGAGGAATCCTTCCACCTCAACCCTTGAGTAGCTGGGACTAGAGTAGTGCACCACCATGCCTGGATAATTTTTGTATTTTTTTGTATGGATGAGTTTCACTATGTTGTCCAGGCTGGTCTTGAACTTCTTAGCTCAAGCTATCCAACTGATTCAGCCTCCCAAAGTGCTAGATTACAGGCATGAGTCACCATGCCTGGCTGGGTGCTGCTTTCATTGGAGGGTATGTTCTAGCAGGAGGAAACAGACAAACAAAAATAACCACAAAAAATAGCAAAAACAATGATGACACCATGAAGGTAACTTAGAAAAAAAAATGGGAAAAATGAAAAGTGTACATAGAGCATCAACATAGATTTACTGTCTTGTAATGAATGCCTTCTTTAGATTGGATGTTCAAGGATGGCCTGTCTGAGGGGTCAATATTTACACTGTATCTATCAGATATCACTAGGTGTTTTTTATTCTGTTTCACCATACCATAGACCCAGATCCCCAAAACCATTGCTCTTCAGTATCCTTTTCTTCTCAACCAGTGGGATGAGAATCAGCTTTTTATACTCTGCTAAACTACTGGATACAACGGTTTACACATTCTGTGATTGTTATATTTTTTAAATCCTCCTTTGCTACGAGTATCAATTTATACCAATACCTTCTTACGATTTTTTATAAAAACATCTACATTAAGGTGTTCATTAAGCTGGTATGCTGACACTTTTATATTCTAAGCCACCATCTTTTCTTACTTGAATCTTTGAAAAACCTTCTAACTGGTTTCTCTTTGTCCTGCCTTTTCATTCTCTACAGTATAGCTGGGGTAATCTCTACAACATGAACTTGATCCTGGCTAGTCTTTTGTTTGTGGTTCTTCATCACCTAAGACAGAGGCTGCTAAGCCCTGCATGCCTTAGCAGAAGCATTGGCCATCTCTGAATGGCCTCATGTGCTCTCTACATTTTCCAGCCTCTCTTGTAGTTAGTTGGGACTTTGTGGCTATTTCTGGTAAGCAAGGGATGAGATGAATGTGTTACTTTTGGACCTACACATGTAAGAAGTGGGGTGCCATTTCCACACCCCATCTTCACCTGCTGTGGGAACCCTGAATGACACATGTTGAGATGGCAGTATCAAAACATATTGGGGTCCTGGGTGTCTCAATTACACCATGGAGAATTGTTCTGGAATATCACCTGAACTGCATTAGAATTTATTTGACAGAGAAATAAACTTGTGTTTGTTGAGCCAGCAAACTTTAAGGCTTCATTCCTGCAGCACAACCCAGCCTACTTGACAATAGTTCAAATAGTTCAGGTGGTATCACAGAGCAAAGATGAGATACACATGGCTAGCACAGTCCTGCAGGCTCGAACTCCAGCCCATCTCTCTAGCTTGTTTGGCTCTTTAGGTATGCAGGACATTTTCACTTCCTCCAAGTTGCCATGTTTTCTCCTGCATCTGGTTGTTTCCCACTTGCTGGGCAATGTCTGCCTCTTCCCCTGCTACTTCCAACACATGCATTTTGGCCCAATCTTACTCATCCTTAAAGTCACAGGCCAGCCATCACTTCCTCAGGGAAGCCCTTGTAATCACTTCCCTTCCATAGCTTCCCATCCTCTTGCTCATTACACAGCATTGCAATTACATTTAAACAAATGTTTGTCCTGCTAGACTATCAGCTTTGTCAAAGTCCAGACACTGCTCTTCATGGTTTTAGTTTGAATAGGATTAGAAGCTATTGAAAAGAAGTAATATGATTATATTCATGTCTCAAAAGGATCATCTGGCTGCTGTGTGCCACTGGATTGCCAGCCTCTACTTACATTTAGTAAAGGCTCAATAAATGTTTGTTGAATGATGAAATGGTTTAATAAATGAATGAACGATGAGCAGAAATAAATAAAGGCAAATGGGGCAAAGATAAAAAGGGGAGATGTAGTAATGGACAGGATCCAGCTTGTGCAGCAATTATGGTTGGTCTAGGCTGGGGGCATTCTGGGTAGCCATGTAAAATACTGATTATTGCTGGATCTTCTCATTTTTGCTCTGTGATACCACCTGAATTATTTGAATGAAAATGAAATCTTTCCTCCTTAGCAATACTTGATGGCTTTTTGTTGCATGTGGAGTAAAGTTCAAATACCTCAGTATGACGTATGAATCAGTTAAAGGCTGGCCCCTACTTTTACCTATCTCCTACCGCTTCCTTCTCCATCCCCTTATCCTCTCTAAGACATGTGAAGCTTCCTTTCACCTTGCCTATCTATCCAACCTTTACTTGTATTTTAAGACACAGCTAATATATCACCTCCTCTGTAAAGATGGTTTCAGTCTGCTGGTGTTAGCCATCAGCATTCTGGGCTCCAATAATACTGTGTCTATAGTCTTATGCAGCACTTAGAACATGATTATTTGTTTATATATGTGCCACTCTTACTGAGAAATGAGCTCCTCTGGGTAGTGGCTATGTGTAACTTATCTATTATTTCCTATTACAGTGTTTAGTCAAAAGAGAACACTGTGAATGCTTGCTGAGTGAATTAATGAATAAATGAATAAATAGCCTTCAAAGAAACAAAGTTGGAATATTACAACAGATGCAATTTCTAGTTTTGCTCTTTGTTTTAAAATATGTTTTCTTTTTTTAAGAGGCAAAGTCTATATGTTGCCCCAGGCTGGAGTGACTAGTCACAGGCATGATTATAGCACACTACAGCCTCGAACTCCTGGACGTATGGGCTTTTCCTACTGCAGCCTGCAGTCACTGTGATTATAAGCACGGGCCACTGTTCCCAGCCAATATTTCCTTTTCTTGAATGAGTACATAGGCAATAAGGGTTGAGGTTGCGAAAGGAGAAACAACTTCTTTGAAACAATTATTTTTGCTTTTACATGTTCTCTTAGGATTGGCTAGGTTTCAAATACCAAGTCATATGGACATCAAATTTCATACTCTGTGGCTGTTTATGGCTTGGTAGCAAAATCTTAATACTTAGAAAATAGTCTTTTCTAATTATTTGAAAATCAATGCTCTGGGTATATTTTTAAATGTGGGCTTTTCTTCTTAAGCTTTCTTTTCTTTTCCCTCTGGGACACATAGGATAAACATTTTTTCTGTGTTAGGAATGGAGGGAGTTTAATTTACATTGATCTTTCCTTCCAACTTTAAGTGTTTTTTAAAATTTGTTATTATTTTTCAATTTTCTACAGACATTCAGCCTTGAGCACTGGGAAAATTCCATTTCCCATTCCCTGTTGAGAATATAATGATGAAAAGTTATTAGTCTTGACAACTCTCCAAGATTTTGTCTCTGGCTTGGGATATTATGCTAATAAAAACTCATGCATCTCAGAAGGATTGGGTTGATTCTGCAGAAGAACCTATGGAAATGCTTACCTAAACACCCAGTGCTGGGGTTGGTTGCTCACATTGTGTGTCCATCTCATATCTCTATAGACTCTGACTGATGAATTCTTTGCCCACCCCTTTACCCCACAGGATCTGAGACAATTCTGAAAGGTAGCTGCCCAAGCATTGGAGCAGACCTTCTAGGAATAAACAATGCTTGGAGGCTCCTCATGTGTAGCTTAGAATCTCTAATTGGGAGAAGGCGGTTGAAAGTTTTTGAAGGAGAAAGATTTTTTTTCTCCTTTCAGATCTGTCTAGGGATTCAGCAGGATCCCCACAAAGTAGATATAAAAATGTCAGCAGGAACAGAAGGTTGCTAGTTTCATCCTCTGTGGTCTAGAACTGCCAACCCTGACATATTCTACTTTAACGTGGCTAAAAGATTCCTATCATACTCTCCAGGACTGTCAAGAAAAATTTATGTGTGTGTGCATGTGTGTGTGTATGTGTACATGTGTTTTCTTACATAGACATTTTCATTCCTCAAGGACAATTGTATTTGGGCTTATAGATATAAAGGTCTGCTTTTCCTCTGTCAGGTGACCATGGGTTTTGTTGTACTCAGCAGGCCTTTTGTCTAAGCCATTGACACCTTAATGAAAAACAAAAGGTAGATTCATCAAAAGAGACAAGATTACCCGAATCATAAATGGAGAACATCAGGGAGGCTAGCAACAACAATAATAATAAATTGCAGCTATTGTCCACAGAAACTTGCTTTTCTAAGGTACTTTTGATAATTACCTGTCAATGTTTCAGTTTTAACACCCTCTCCTTGAATTGATGGAGTCTATTTATATCATAGGAAATTCTTGTATTTGTCTCTTGAAGTACATTCTATTCCCAGGCATGAATAGCATTCAGGCTATTTTATTTTCTAGGAGGGGAAAGTGGCATCGTTGAATTTGATACATGTACACATTGCTTTCTGGTGGAAGAGAAGCAAAACGAAACAACAAATAAACATCAGCCTGGACAGATGTGATGGCTCACATCTGTAATCCCACCACTTTGGGAGACTGAGAGAAGTATTGCTTGAATATGGGAGTTCGAGATCAGCCTGGGCAACATAGCAAGACCTGTTTCTAAAAAAATAATAATAATTAACTGGGAATAGTGGCACACACTTGTAGTCACAGCTACTTGGGAGGCTGGGCAGAGAATCACTTAAGCATAGGAGTGAGCTGTGATTGTGCTACTGCACTCTGGCCTGGGCGGCAGAGCAAGATTCTGTGTCAAAACCAAATCAAACCAAACCAAAACAACAATGACAAAAACCTGCCTCAATAGTCAAGCAAAAGAAGAGGATGGAAGCTTGGATGGTTTAGGGCCAAGTTGTGTTTGTGTTGCCAGCAGAATGCATTTGTTTTCCTCTCGGGAGTCGTCTAACTTAGGTTATGTCTAACCCAGTTTTTCTGTCAGGCAATGTCTTAAAGTTTAAATGAAATATCAGTACAGAGAATAAGGACATTGGGAAAAATTAGTCAATGAAAATCGATGTTAGTAATATAGGAATTTCAGAGGTGATCATTTGTCTTCATTTTGAATGTTCTAATATTAACAACTTAATTTAATAAAACCACAAGTATCTAAAAAGTATGATTTAGTCTTTCTCTATGATTTGATTCATGGAAATGGCAATGGAGGCTGGGCACGGTGGCTCATACCTGTAATCCCAGCTCTTTGGTAGGCTGAGATGGGCGGATCCTACGGTCAGGAGTTCAAGACCAGCCTGGCCAACATGGTGAAACCCTGTATCTAGTAAAAATCACACACACACAAAATCAGCTGGGTATGGTGGAAGGTGCCTGTAGTTCCAGCTACTCAAGAGGCTGAGGCAGAAAATCGCTTGAACTCAGGAGGTGGAGGTTGCAGTGAGCCAAGATTGCACCACTGCACTCCAGCCTGGGCCACAGAACAAGATTCTGTCCCCCGCTCCTCAGAAAAAGAAATGAAAATGGGAGAATTGGTTGCACAGGAGAATGTGGCAGGAACCCCTACATTTCTGTCAGAGGAGAGGAGACTCACATCAGGAGATATATATCCTGGTCCCCACTGTGCTGCTGTGACTTGGAACAACTTGTCTATTCCGGAACTTAATTTTCTTATTTACTAAATGAGAACATTGGGCCAGATTCTATCCAGCTCTAAATGAACTCATTTTTCAAAAGTTTATTTAAAAAACTCTTAGTATTCCTAACTCTCCACACACTGTCTAATGTAAAATTGGGGATCAAAGCCAGGAATAATGGCTCACATCTGTTATCCCAGCACTCTGGAAGGCTGAGGTGGGCAGATCACATGAACTCAGGAGTTTGAGACCAGCCTAGACAACATGGAGAAATCTCGTCTCTACAAAAAAATACAAAGATTAAACGGGCATGGTGGCACATGCCTGTAGTCCCAGCTCCTTGGGAGACTGAGGTGGAAGAATTGCTTGAGCTCAGGAGGTTGAGGCTGTAGTAAGCCATGATCAAGCTACTTCCCTCCAGCCTGGGTGGCAGAGCAAGACCCTGTCTCAAAAACAAAACAAAAAAATAAACAACAACGACAAAAAAACCCCAGTGTTTAATAAACAAACAAATGAATGTTTCTCTTAGACATCATTTTCTTTTGCAGGTCCCAAGTTCAGTCCATTTGATGGATGGTCTTTTAGAATTATAAAGACTATCTGGTAAGGATAATACATTTACTAACTGTACCTCTCACCATTTCTTGCTATGTGTGGAAGACAGCCTCTAAGATGGGCTCCAGTGACCACCACCTCCTGGGATTCATATCCTTGTTTAATCCCCTCCTCTAAGGAATAGACTGGATATAGTGACTCACTTTTAACAAACAGAATACAGCAGAAGTTATAGGTTGTCACTTCTGAGATTAGGTTACAAAAAGATTGTGACTTCTGGTTTGTTCTCTCTCTCTCAACATTTGTTCCAGGGAAAGCCAGCTGCCAGCTGGTTGTGGCTAAGGAGAGAGATACATAGCAGAGAACTGATGTCTCCAGACAACACCTAGCAAGGTCCTGAAGTCCGCCAACAGTTACATGAGTGAGCCTGGAAGTGGGTCCTTCCCTAGCTGAGTCTTGAGATGACCAGAACCCAGGTGGACACAGTGATTGCAGTCTTTGCAGACACTCTAAGCTATGCCCAGATTTCTGATCCAGAGAAACTGTGAGATAATGTTTGTTGTTTTAAACCTAAAAATTATGGGGGTAATTTGCTGCACAGCAATAGAAGATTAATATATTATATACAAAAAAATCTGAATCAGACAGATAATTTAAAGTGCATATAGTCTAAATAAGATATACAACAAATATACAAATAACTATTATGTACAGGTATAGTAGGTACAATAACCAGTTTCTAGAGAGAGCTTATGGTTTGCCCCAAGCTGATAGATACCTATATCTATATTTCTCTCTATATATCCATTTATTCTTCACAATAACACTCTGAGGTACATGACATGACCATCATCATTTTACAGATGAAGAAATAGAGTTGCAGAAAGGGTAAAATCACACATCTAGTAAAGGTAGTAAATGTTTGATGTTTGATTAAAAGTTTAAACCCACTTTCCCAGTTTCTATTCATAGAAATAAAAATGAGGGGACTGGTTGCACAGGACAATGTGTCAGGGAACCCCAACATTTCCATTAGAGGACAAGGGAGCCCCAAATCAGGGGATATGTGTCCTGGTACAAGCTGTGCTACAGTGTAATTTAGGACAACTCGGTTGTCTGCCCTGGGACTCAAGTTCCTTATTTATTAAATGAGAACATTAGGCCAGATCCTATCTAGCTCTAAATGTCTGTTACCACTAAGTTGCACTGTATGAGACAAGAAAAGTATCATGAAATAATAAGAGGCTCAACAGGAGTGATTGCATCCAGTTTGAGAGATAAGAACAGAACCTTATAAAAAAGGGTGAATTGTAGAAAGGGAGAATTAAGCTTAGTGAAATGGAAATAACATCATAAATAGAGTGTTCTGTTGAGGGAATCACAGAGAAAGCCCAGAGGAAAGAAAAATAAGCATGTGATTGAAATAGGTCGTCATGCAATCTGTTTGTCACATTACTCTGTCCATTAGTGTAGCCAGGCCCAGGAGAAATGGGATACAGAGTGGCATAATTATCCTGGGGCAAAATTAGTCTGGAAAATCTTACTAGTGGGAGAGTTGTATTTAGGTGAAGTAGTCATCTGACTGGTCCTTGCTTAGCCCTCATGCATTTTCTCCTAAGTCTTGAATTCATGTCTTCAATTCGCTGCCTAATTCCACCTTATATTCATTCCATTATCTCTTGAAGGTGAGACCCACCACTTCATCTAATGTTTCTATTCCTATAGCACCTGGAAGGCAATAGATAAAACAGAAAAATACCCAGACTTCAAAATATAGTATAAAAATATGATTTCTGAACATATGAATATCCTCCTGACACCCCATCAAAGTAATCAATGCTCGTATCTTAAACAATTGTGAATTTCCCAAATGGTCACTCAGTGATTCTACAAAGGTACACCTCAACTCGATGAAGGTGGTATGTTACCAGCTGTACTCCTGTGATAGCTAGTTAATGCAATTACTAGAATTTTCCAGAACCTTACATTTTATATTTTGCTAATTCTGTATAGTCATCACTCAAACTACCCCTGATATGTATTCATTTCTTTGGTGATCCTCTCCTTATCCACTAGTGCCTGCGTATTGCATGCTCTTCGGTTCACCTATACCCAGCAAAGACTGAGTGAAGCTCATGACATCAGGTTGCAGAATGAGAGGAGACTGCAACTTTCCATTTTCTTGCCCAGTGTGGTCTGGCTGCAAAGGGGTTTCAAGGCTCTCATTCCATTTGACAATCTTGAATCTCAGGAGTTCAATTTGGATGCAGTGTCTCATTTTTAGAGGTGTTACATTTGCATAATGTTACAACTGGGGATATCAGTAGCTCAGGTAAATCAGGTAAGCTTGTACCTATAAACAAATGGAAATTTGCTCCCTTTCCCCAGGCTCCCATCATCCCATTATAACCATTCCTTGGGCTCTGGCTTCTTCTCAGATCTCCTCGCCATATTGCATCTCATGCTCAGAAATAACTTTGGCTCTGTAGCCATTTCCTGCCCCACCTGTGTGTGCCTTCCATAGAAATACAAGGTTTGCTGCAGCCACAGTGGTGGTAAAAGGCAGGAGCTTCAGCCTCAGATGACCTGGGCTCAAATTCTGTTGCTGAACCATCCAAATCCAAGCCACCACCATCTCCTGCATTGCCAGCTGACGTAGCCTCCTAACTGGCCTCCCTGCTCTCTTTTCTACCTCTAATTTTTCTCTCCATACCATGGACAGGATACTTACTTAAAACAACTTACTATTTTTTTAATTTAAAAACAATTCATGAATATAATTAAAAAATAAAGTCAAATTCAAAAATAAATGCAATGATAAGTAAGTCTCTCTACTAAGCCAGCCCTTTATTTCCTAGGGACCTCTTCCTATAAGCAACCACATTTACCAGTTGATTGTATATTTTTTCAGAAATCGTTAATTTATATACAAATATGTATAAGATATATAATACGTATTTTTGATAATTCATTTCCTCTCTATATAATTGCTTTTAATACATGGACTTGATCATAATGTATAACAAAAGCTCTCCATTAACCTGAGAAATACGTCTAAAATTTTTAACACGGGCTTCAAGCTCCTGCTCAATCTGATCCCTCGCTGACTGTGCAAACTTACCATTCTCCTCTTTATTTTCTGTTTTTTGCACTGGGCTCATGTTAGATCTTCAAACTTCTAATCTTACAGCCTAAGATTCTTTGCACACGGTTTTTTGTTTGACCTGAATAGTTTTCTCTTTGACACAGAAAGTGTGTTTGCCTCTTCAATATACATCACATCCATGCTTAGAAGCCATACGTTTGGATAAAATGGATCCACCCTAGGATACAAGAGTATACACATTTCATTTTCCTTACCACATTGACTGGTTCAGGCATCCACTGGTTAGAAGGATTGGTTTGGGGTGGCTTAATCAGCATAGAAAGGGAACTCTCTCTGAATGTGAACAAAAAACTCTAGTTGTTGGTAGACATATCATGACAGAAATCAAATGACTGAAGCCAACATATAATTTGGAAGGACAGTTAGAGTCTCTAAGAAACAAAAACAGAGCTTTGATCAAACTGCATCTGACACTGTTAAGTTCTTAGTGACCAATAAATACCTTTCAGCATTTTTAAAGCTTCTTTGCATTGGGAAAACATCCTGATATACCTCTCCTTTCTCGTATTTGGCTAACTCTTACCCAGTTTCCAAGCCTCTTAAATATTACTTTCTCATAACGGCTTTCTCAGACTAAGTTGGGCTTTCTTTCATTGGTTTTCCTTGCCTTGAGGCCTTTTTCTCCTACATACTTGCCACAGTTGTAACGAGTGATAATTTTTTAATATTCTTATTTCCCAGTAGACTGTAAATTAAGTGGAGTTGAGGCCATTTCTGTCTGGTTCACTGCTCTAACCCCAGGTTCTGGCGTGCGCCTCACACTTATTAACTGCTCAATAAATGTCTGTTGGATGCAAAAATGAATGAATGGTAGAATTTATTATGGATAACTTTATTTTTCACAATGATTTGTAAATGAAAGTTAAAAATGCTTCTGTAGATTGAACTACAGTTTTTCATTATTTTGTTTTGTTTTGCTTTGTTTTGGTAGAGAAGGTGTCTCACCATGTTGCCCAGGCTGGTCTTGAACTCCTGGGCTCAAGCAATCCTCTTGCCTCAGTCTCTCAAAGTTCTGGGATTACAGGCATGAGCCACCTGCCTGAACTATGGTTTTTTTAGTCACTGGTCTAATTCAAGCAAACTATCCTGAGCATCCAAGATAGTTTACTGGCTAAAATCCACTTTCTATTATTGAATCTGTGTGGAGAGGAGGTGTGGGTGACAGTTAAGGGCACCACTGCAGTGCAGGTCAGACTCCTGAATAAGAAACCTGGATCTTCCATATCCTGGGTTTCTGGTTTGGGGCAAGCCTCAGTTTCTTTATTTTTAAAGCACAGATTATATTGGTATTTGCTTCACAGGTTCATTGTGAAGATTAAGTAATGTAATACATAGAATATGCCTATCTCAATAATAAGTGCTCACAGTATTGTTATCATATAGAAAATACAATAATAAATATATTACGAGATAATACTTAATACATGTAGTTATTGGTTATAACAGTTGAACCTTAGTTTTTAGGATTACAAAATGAGATTTCTCTTAACTCTACTCCAGGGCTTTGAAAGACTTACTTATGAATGATTTAATACATATAGAACTGGCCAAATATTAGATGTTTAATTATTTCTGCTTGATTCAGCTTCTTGTGTAACCCCATGATTTTGAACAGCTATTGTTCTTCAAAAAAGAAAGTGGATTTAAAGGAGTATTTATATTGATTTATTGTTGGTTGTTGAAATGTAAATAGCCCTGGATGTGCCACTCACTGGGAAAGGACAGTGCTTTTCATAATGGACAAAATAGCCTTGTTTCACTTTAATAACCTGCTTGTGGTCAAACCAGTCATGGGATTCCTTCAACACAGCAGAATGGCTGCTATTGTTATTTACATATCAATGAGCAGACATTTCTCTGCTCATTGCTATTACACAGCAGTGCCATTTCCCTAACTTGGGGACTGCACTGAGATTATATTTGAAATGCACATATCTTTTTCTTTCATCCAGACACGCATATTCCATGCAGAGGCAACAGCTGCTGAGGCAGTTACACAGCTTATCTATTGTGTATCTGTAGAAGTTGGAAGGGTAAGGAATACATTGCCCACCCCCAGAATCTTATCTATCTATATGTGTATGTTTATTTTACAGAACTATGCTATAAACAATCATTCTGAGTTTCAGAGTTGTGTGCTGTAGATACGTAGGCTTAAATGAGAAAAAAATAATAATTCTGACTTTGCTTACATAGAAAATTCTGACTTTAAAAATCAGAGGAAAGAGCCCTCGAAACTTGTTTCCTCTGCTTATTGCTTCTTTCCCACCAATGCATTTTCCCAGAGTTAGAAATAGCCCTTCCATTTCACCGACTTGGAAATAAATGGCAGATTAGTCTCTCCCTTAGGGGCCACTGAGGGAATTGAGGTTGAATGCAGAGTTGTGTGATTGGAGACTGATGCCCAAGGCAGCACAGGACGTGAGGACTGCTAACCCAGGGATCAGCTCTAGCCCTCTGTAATGAGTGCTAGCATGATGCTTTCAATAATCTTTTTAGGTGACCTTAATCGCCACTGCTGCATTAACCAGTGGTTTCTCCCCAGAGCCCGGATTAGGGCATGGATTTTTTTACTCAGACTGGTTCGGGGGAATACAAAGCTGAGGAAACAAAGTCTGTATCACCTTATCATGTCAATTGCAGCCATCCTCCATACTGTGAAAGAATGGATTTGGGCAAATACCTATGTGTTCCCAGATTTTTTATAATTGAAAATTGGTTATCAAGATTGAACTCATCCTTAGAAAAACTGTGAGGAACACACACTCATACCCACACCCCCTTACACCTATGTGAAATAATATTGACTATGCTTGTTATCTGCTTGGTACTGTTCTAGATTATATCTAGGAATTAGATCATCTAATTCTCTCTCTCTCTCTCTCTCTCTCTTTTTAGGTAGAGTCTCGCTTTGTTGCCCAGGTTGGAGTGCAGTGGCACGTTCTTGACTCACTGCAACCTCTGCATCTTGGGTTCAAATGATTCTCCTGCCTTAGCCACTGGTGTAGCTGGACAACAGGCATGCATCACCACACTTGGCTAACTTTTGTATTTTTAGTAGAGATGAGGATTCACCATATTGCCCAGGCTGATCTCGAACTACTGAGCTCAAGTGATACACCTGCCTCAGACTCACAAAATGCTGGGATTACAGGTGTCCCTGGCCTAAATCATATAACTCTCTTCTCCAGTAATACAATGAGGCACATATTATTATAATCTAATTTTCCTGTTAATTATCTGAGGCAAAGAAAGGTCCAGTAATTTATCTATAGCAGGAGCATTAATTGAAATGCACATATCTAGCTCCTTCATACAGAGATACATAAACTAACAGGAGGAATCACCATTGAAGCAGTTAGCCAACTTCTCTATTATGTATTTGTAGAAGCTGTGTTGGTATGAGATAAACTGCCCACACCTACTGTCTTACTTGGAGATAGATAGTATATGGTGGGGATATTAATAAGAATAATAATTAGCATTAACTGAGTGATTCCTAGGCTAGGCCAGCATTCCTCTATGGGCTTTATGTATATTATCTTATTCCTCACAAGGCCCAAGGAGAGAGTTATTCTGATGCTCATTTCAGGGCAATAATATCTCAGGCAGACAAAAGTTAAATAATTTGCACTGAGTCATACATCTAGGAAGTAGGAGAGCAGGAATTTGAACTCCTGAATTTGTGTGCTTAATCACCAATCAGTAGTTCCTTTAGATGGTAAAACTCTTCCTCTAGGCCTCTGGGAGAATGGTATGGGTCTCCACAGTGTGCTGGAAGCCAAGGATATGAACTAACCTATCAAGTTGCTTCTTTCTCTGCCAAACTCCAAGATCTTCCCAGTCTCTCTCTTGTATCTTACTGCTTTCGTCCCACGCTTTCCTTTCCTGTGTTCCATTTCTTTAAGAGCTGGCTTGGGCTTCTTGGCAAAGGGCCAATCTGAAAATCTACTTCATAACCACATATAGTGAGAGCAAGGGAGTTAATATGTTTCAGATACTTACATATTTTTGGAATAGACTCTAACCAACATAATCACAGCTTATTATCCTTCACAGGCAACAATCATTCTTTTATTCATTCAATAAGCATTAAGTGACTGTGATGGCCTGGGCACTGTGCTAGGTCTCCATTAGCATTTGTGACAGGAGCATTTTGGAAATGCAGTGTCCCATTCATTGGAGTGACTTTATGGTGGATGCTGTGGGCACATTGGCAAGCAGGCTTTTTGGCCCCTCTCAAGTCTCGTTAACTCAATGGCCATTGGCTCTGCTTATTTCAATGGCTGGTCTTGCTGGCACCACTGCTGAAAAAAGTGACAGGATTTGATTCTAATGTAAAAAAAAGCTACTGCTCATCTGGGGTTAGAAGAATATTTTCAGATATAAAGGATGTGATTTTTCTGACTGGGAATGCAAGTTATGAAATAGAACTGAAGTGACCTGTATTCAGCTTCACAGGAGAAGTTTACATTGGTTTCCATGATGAAATTGGGATGATGTCTTTGTAGTTGTTATTAGTTTGGTGTGTTTAAATAACTGGGTTTTTCTTTTGTTTATTTCTTGTCCATTAGCAAACCTATTTCTTTAGCCAGGCCTTGCCACTACTGCACTGTTGTTTTATTTTTAGTTTTTCTAATAGTACCTTGTCCTTACAGCTCAGAAAGGATGACCATCATCTGTAAGCACTTTGTCCTCTCTGACTTCAAAGCAACCAATTTATGATGACACGAACAAGTCAGGAGACTCAGAACTAAAACAGGCAGGATTTTGTAAATCTAATGAAGACTCTGTCAGGCTTCATTTTGATCTAGTTAATGAGGATCTGATTGAATTTGCCATCTTCATAACATCGTGAGGTCTTCTGGGCCAGTAAACGATTTCCCTTATTTTTCTGCACAGAAACAAGGATGAGGTCGAGTTATCAGTGTAAGCATTTGTATGTCATAAGTTGTCAGACGTCATGCATTTGGTGGATGATTTGCTCGGTCATCTTAGAGAGGTCATTTGATCTTGTGTTTTAGTTTTTTTTCATCTATGAAAGCATGATTACACATTTGGGGCTTCTAAGCAAAGTGTTATTAGTAAAAATACATAAGGTGTTTATTTTGAGGGGCTTTTGCAAAAAAGAGTTTGCATCACTTTTTGCTAGACAAAGTGTAGTCTTGAGGTGGTACAGAAATTCGATGGCAAGATAATCTGAGACAAAGTGCTTGCCAAGGAAACATCCAATCTGAGGGAAAGGAGGGATCATTCCTGGCATTTCACACATTTGGAGGTGATTTCTGACAGGACTTGTTAGTACAGTAGTTTCTCTGAGGGAAAAACTGAAATTATTAGAATACCCTTTAGGAGTTCAAATTAAATATACTCACAATTTGAAAAAAACAAATTCTTACACACTAAGCTTCAGATTATGAATTACCAACAATATCTTGATGGTTTTGTTCTTTTGCTTTGAGGGGACTTCGATGCTGAAAACACCGAAAGCTCTGCTTTTCACAGGCAGTATGTGAATAACAACAAGCCTGGAAGATGTTGTTAGTCTTTGAAGATGTGCAGGTTAGCACACTCTGGTTTCATTGTACTCTCTCATGATCCAGTAGCCTTAGCTCTCCCAGACCAGGTATACTCTTGTAAATATACACAGAACCCATCGGTATTTATTTTGGGGTCACTAAAACTATTCTAGCAAATTTCTTAATAAGGTCCCTGGATGAAAATACATCTGAAATCAAAGAATAGTTTCACTTTCGCAACTTCCAGTTCCCATATTTTAAAACACCGGTTTAAACCTTTTCAGATACAGCAAGTGAGACTCAGGGGGATCCTTGCATTTCACCTTGCTGCTTACCCACTCTCCTTCTCCTCCTCCCTCCTCCACCTGCTTGAAACTACAAGCAGGAGTTCTGTTGTCTTCATCTGAGTCAATTTCCCATTGGCAGTTCCCCAACTCTCAGAATCATTCTGTTTCCCCCAAGGTAATCACCAGATGTTCCATGTGTGATTGATGTACCATGTGCCGTTCAGCTTTGCCTGGGCTTGCCCACGTCCTCTAAAAATGTAAACAGAGACCCTGCAACTGTGCCCCAAGGTGGCCAGCAGGGCGTCCAGTCAGATCCGTAACAAAACCAAACTGCAGCAAATGTTGCTCCTTCCCGCAATATGTGCAGGAGGGTGTCTCTCTCATGATACAGTTCTAGCTTTGGTATCTGAACAAGGAGAGTTCTATGGGGTAAAAAGTCACCTGTTAAGAGCTGTGACAATTTGTCAATCTGTGTTATTTTACAGTTAAAAAATTCCCAGCAATGTCATTTCTGCCAGTGTCATGGGAAAATAGTTATGTAGTTCAAGCTTTAACAGCTAAGTTCACTGCATATTGTTTGCAATAGTTCAAAAGTGGAATGAAACGAAATTTGTAACAACAAGAATTTGGTTAAAACATTTTGATGTCTATGTGTTTATCTCTTTCTCTTCCAGATGTATCTAGTTTTACCATTTAAAATTTTTTGATTGTAGACACTCTTAGAGAGCTTAATAAAAGCGATGACTATCTCCTTAGAAAAATCTCCATATGCTCAACATTTTCATATAATATCAAGAAAATTCAACAGAAAATTCAACAGAAACTTGTCTATCACTTAAAGGTTAAGAACTCCTAGTGTTAAGAATTTAGCAGAGATAGTATTTAATAATTTGGATGTATAGAGTAGTGGAACAAGCAAGTTATAAGGTATGATTCAGCTGGGTGCTGTGGCTCCTACCTGTAACCCCAGCACTTCGGTTGGCCAAGGCGAGAGGATCACTTGAGCCCAGGAGTTTAATAACAGCCTGGGCAGACCCTGTTTCTATTAAAAAAAAAAAAAAAGAACTAGGTGTGGTGGCTTGCACTTGTAGTCCCAGATACTCTAGAGGCTGAAGTGGGGGGATTGCCAGAGCCAAGACGGCCAAAGCTGCTGGAAACCACTGCACTCCAGTCTGGGAGACAAAGCCAGCCCCGACTTAATAAAAAAAAGAGTATGACCACATTTTTGTAAAAATAACCCATAACCCTACCATATATAGTTTAAAAAAGGGGGGTGGGCTTTGAAAGGCTGAACATGGAGACGCTAATGATGGCTTCTCTGGGGGATGATATGTTTTCTCTGCAAATCTTGTTTTCTCTTTCCCTTCCTCCCTCCCTTCTTTCTTCTTCGCTTTATGAAAAGAAATATGTCACATAAGTTTGTTTTAATTAAACAGAAATGCTGTAATCAGCTTTGGCAAGTATGTTAGAACATCTGCGGACAGTTCCAGCATCCCTCTTCATTTACCACATGTTAAAATACCAGGAAGAAGTCACATTAGGATGAAGGGAAACTACTTCTGAGTGAGATGTGGTTAGGGCCATATGAAAACAAAGCAGTTTGATGGATGTCTTTTCAACATGAAACACAGATAAAACATATTTAAAAGATTCAAAATGAATCAGAAAAAAATACATGCCCAAACCATATGTGGTGACCAAAAAAAGGCCAGTCTGTATGTAACCTTCAGTTTGACATCAAGAACAACAGTATTTCTATTCTTGTAATGTCCTTTGGAGGTGCCTATGGCAAGTCAACATCTTCAGGGATTATGAATTCAAAAATATTCCTATTTCTTTTGCCTTAGAAGGGAAAAGTTGTTCTATCTTTGCAGGTCTTGTTCTTTCAGTTTGAAGGTGAAGTTTGCATTTCTTGGCAAGTATCTTAAGAAAATACAAGTTAATTTTTGGACCACAAGTGTATCTGCTTGGCATTCATGCTCTCTTTCTTGAGTAACAGGACCCTTTCATTTTCTTTGGGGCACTCCCTCCTCCCTTTTTCAATTCTGTGGGTTTAGTGGGGCTGGCCTCACACTCCAGCTCCAAGTGGAGCACCTGACTCAAGCTTGGTCAGTTTGAGTTCTCCCTGTCTCTCTTCCTCTCTGTCTCTCTGCCACAGTGATTGGTTCAGGGATGGATGGGCATATGATCCAATTAATGAGATACAAAGAGTGAGCTTTTGCTAGGGTCAAGGTTTCTCAGCTGGGAAAATATAAGTGTGGAATTGTTCTGAAAAAAGCCTGAAGAAGAATGAAGGCAAAACAGCAAAGCAGAGCCACAAGATGGAAGAAGATGGGGAATGAGGGCCAGGTGAGCATCAAGCCCTAGGGCCTTATTTCAGACCCCACATCTATATGTGCCTGAACCAAACGTGCCATTGAAATTTTCAGTCATGTGGGGTAACTGTTTTCCTTTTTTGTTTAAGTCAGTTACCTTAGATCTGTTTTACTTGCAGCTAGTTGAGTCCTGATTAACGTACTGATTTAGTAATAACAATAATGATACTTATTGAGTATGTCTGAAGTAACAAACCCTGCATACATTTTTTATATGCATTCTCTTATTTAATTCTCACATAGTTCTTTTTAAGAAAGAAAACAGGTGGCCATGCACAGTGCCTCGCACCTATAATCCCAGCACTTGGGAGGCCAAGGCTGGTGGACTGCCTGAGGTCAGGAGTTTGAGACCACCCTGACCAACAGGGAGAAACGCCATCTCTACTAAAAATACAAAACATTAGCTAGGCATGGTGGCATGTACCTGTAATCCCAGCTACTCAGGAGGCTGAGGCAGGAGAATTGCTGGAACCTGGGAGGCGGAGGTTGCTGTGAGCCAAGATTGCACCATTGCACTCCAGCCTCGGCAACAAGAGCGAAACTGTCTCAAGAAAAAAAAAAAAAAAAGAAAAGAAAGGAAACAGATTCAGAAAGGCTAAGTCACTTGCATAAGATCCTTGGTGAGTAGAAGTAGAGCCAGATTAAAACCAGATATCTCTGATTCTAAAACTCCATGCTCAACCAGCTATCAACTAAGCAGTGATACTTGATGGAAGTTAGACCTGACAGCTAGTGGATTGTGCATGTCAAGCCTTCATTTTAAACTGCAATTTATAAAGGGATTCATTGAGAATAAGAAATGAGTATTTACTAAGCATGGGCACTTTTAGGTGTTAAACTTCAGTTTCTTTGCTAGTGCCTCCTTTCATTATTACTTTTTGCTTTCTGAGATTAGACAATGTTTAACAGAAGAATCCCAACCAGCCTCCATGCCTTCATTCAGTTTGGCAGAAATCAATTTACCTGATGCAAACGAATTTACTTTACAACCACTTGGGGGTTAGCTTTAGATGTGAACAAGTGGACCTGGAGATTAAGCATGATTCCTGTAAGAATCAGGTAAGAACTAATTTACACTCCCACCAACAGTGTAAAAGAGTTTCTATTTCTCACATCTTCTCCAGCATCTGTTGTTTCCTGACTTTTTAATGATCACCATTTTAACTGTTGTGAGATGGTATCTCATTGTGGTTTTAATTTGCATTTCTCTAATGACCAGTGATTATGAACTTTTTTCATATATTTCTTGACCAAATAAATGTCTCCTTTGAGAAGTGTCTGTTTATATCCATTGCCCACTTTTTGATGGGGTTGTTTTTTTCTTGTACATTTGTTTAAATTCCTTGTGGAGTCTGTATATTAGCGCTTTGTCAGATGGATAGATTGCAAAACTTTTCTCCCACTCTGTAGGTTGCCTGTTCAACCATTGTGGAAGACATTGTGGTGGTTCCTCAAGGATCTAGAACCAGAAATACCATTTGACCCAGCAATCCCATCACCAGATATATACCCAAAGGATTATAAACCATTCTACTCTAAAGACATATGCACACATATTTTTATCGTAGCACTGTCCACCATAGAAAAGACTTGGAATCAACCCAAATGCCCATCGGTGATAGACTGGATAAAGAAAATGTGGCACATATACACTATGGAATACTATACAGCCATAATGAAAAAGAATGAGGTCATATCCTTTGCAGGGATATGGATGAAGCTGGAAACCATCATTCTCAGCAAACTAACAGGAACGAAAAAGCAAACACCACATGTTCTCACTCGTAAGTAGGAGTTGAACACTGAGAACACATGAACCCAGGGAGGGGAATATCACACACCAGGGCCTATTGGGAGCTAGGGGAGGGATAGCATTAGGAGAAATACATAAGGTAGATGACAAGTTGATAGGTGCAGCAAACCACCATGGCACATATATACCTATGTAACAAACCTGCATGTTCTGCACATGTATACCAGAACTTAAAATATAATAATTAAAAAAAAAAGAATCAAGGAAGAGTGACAGAGCTACTTCAGTGGTATGTTGTTATCAATGCAGAGTGAGCATTCTTTTTGTTAATAAAATGAACACAAAGAGGTTTATCAGTTCAGCACTGCTCCTCTCTCAGGCAGGATTTTCTTAACTCTTCATAGAATAGAAATGTTCTCTCTTGAAGATTGAAGAAAAAGGTAAACACTTGCCTGGGAAATATGGTTTTTGACTCTAGCTTTGAGGTTCATGCTGTACTCATAACATCCTGTTCTTCTCAACTGACTGTGATGTGGTAGATAGCAGTCCCTCCCAGGCTGTTAACAGCTGAGCTCATTTTTCATAGATGCTGCTCAGTGAGGCTGAGGAAATGGGCCACTGCCGCTTCCTCCTTTGTCACTCTTACCGTTAAGGATGGGTACTCCCCATTGCTTTGAGAATACACTTGCCATCTTCTCTTAAATTAGGCCTTTAATTCCTTTGAGGTATTTGGCAAACTTAGATATTACTGAAAGCTTAGTGACTGGAAATGAAGTCTCAAAAAATCATTTGTTTAGCATAGGAGAAAGCGACTCCGTTGAACCCTGCTGTGATGGAGTTAGGAAAGGAAGAGTGGCTACTGGGAAAAGGTGTAATAAAACCTGGTGCTGATTCTGAGAAAAGACAGCATCCACCCTTCTGACTTCTCATCCACCCCTTCAGAAAGAGCTGGAGAAGTGGCTTTTTGTTCAATAGATTTGGTAACTTCCAAATAAACCTGTGTTTAATAATAACATCCATCAGAAAAACAAATATTTAAGGAAAAAAGTTTCCGTGGTCAGGAAGCTGATGCAAAATTATTGCATTGCATTTGGAGATTATAAAGGCATAAGTGGAATAGGGATGACTTCTGCTGGTCACCAGGAAAGGAATATGTTTCCCTTCTGCTTCCTCCACTGTGTTGCAAAGTCTCTGCTTTGTCAGCCAGGAGATGGACAACAGTGGTGTCTGTTTTTTGGATGGCATTTGTTGGAGAGCATAAAGTGTGTCCTGTGTGACTGTGCTTCTCATTGGGCAGTTCCAAAACTTGCCTTAGTATTGGAATAATAAAAGTGCTTGAATAAAAATAGTGAGATCCTTTGTCAAACCCAGACTGACTGAAAATAAACACATAAGAATAAGTCCCTGAAATCTATAATTTTACATAGGTTATTCAAACTATAATTAACCAGGGGGTCACCACTCTTGTCTTCCCTTTTTGGGCTGGATAAATTAATCAATCAAATTAGCAACTCTTGCCAGGCATCCATTAGGATGTGTAGACATGACTCCAGGGCAGGCCACTTTTCAACTAGGAGCAGTGGGTAAGGAATGGATAATGAAGATTAGAAGGATATGGCAAAGCTGAGCCAACGTGAGCAGCATTGACACAGCATGTAGGAAGGCTCAACATAAGATTAAGAGAATTCTTGCGATGTTTGTCTGTGTGAATTTTAAAGACTGGGTTGTTAAAAAAACAGAGAGTGACAAAGCCCACTTTGCCTCATTCAGGTTAATCAAAATGTCTCATTTCCATCTGGCTATTGTGCTCACCATTTTTATGGTAATCATCATGGTCAGAAATCAGAGATATGTGTTAAAATCCCATTCCTTCCAAACAGGATGTGAAACAGAGGGAATCTCAATCAGATATTTCAAAGCAACACACATGTAGTTGGTGATGTCGTCTCCTTTGACACCCAGGAGAGCACATCACATGCTCGTTGACTCATTCCGTCATTTAATGAACCATCATTTATGGTTGAACAGAACCAATACTAATCAGGCATGGTACCATGTAGTGGGGAACAAATAAACAAAACATGCTCTTTGCCCTCTAGATGGCCACAGATCCATGGGCACATACGAAGTCATGGAAGACAGGGAAGGGTCGGCTCTCACTAGGCAGGAGAAGAAGATGTGCTAGGAGGACTTTCTAGAGAAGGTGATGCCTGAACAAAATGTTTAAGAATAAAAGAGCGATTCACCTGGGAAATGAGCACAGTTTTCTTAGACAGGGAGGATAGGTGGACAAAGGCACAAAGTGGTCTGGCAGGACTGAGAAGTCTGTGTGATTTGCTATGACAGTGTGAGAGGGAAAAGAGGTGGGATGTCATCTGCTGATTCGGCAGCATCCAAATCCTGCAGGGTCTTGAATGTTTCTGCTTCTGTTCTAAGGTAAAGAACTTGGCACAAGCCAAGCACCTGAGCGCATAGACATACAGCAGAGGAGAACAGATGCTGCTCAGGTAAAGAAACAGGAGTATTAACAAACTCTTGCTTTCATTTTGCACATACCTTGAGATTGGGTTTGTAGGAGTCTCCCTCTCAGAGACACTGGGTATAATAATATGGCAACTCATAACTTTTAGAGAACTGCTATACATTTTTCCTTGACTGAAGAATATGTTTTGAAAAAATGAATACCATTTCCAGCTTCAATTTTAAGATGCCTTAATTTGAGAGACCATTAGTCATGAAGGTGTTTCCATAGCAAATGTGTGTGGGATGTCCTAGCTTTGTTGGCAATGGTTCAAGGGAACTTATATCATTAAATCAGGATGAGGCCTGGCATGACGGTTAGGAAATTCATGGCACTGTTCCCATAGCACACGAGGCCTCCATTTAAGGGCAAGATAAAGGAAAGGCAAAGACCAAGAGGAGAAATGCCGAAATGAAAACAAGTAACAAAGGGAAGATAAAAATGGAAATCACAGTTCAGCGTGAATAATAGGAATGCAAATGGTACTACTAAAATAGGAAGGAACATTACTTTTCAAAAAGGCAAAGGAAAATTGTAGTAGCAAAAGCATTTTGCATGGTAAAATTGTACACTGTGTATGCCTCTAAGAAGCAAAGCCACCTACTCTAATTTTGCCCAGCTCGCTGCTGTGAATTTGGTGAGTCATCTTATGAAGGTTTACTATAAAGCCCCAATCTGCATATGTTTAAAAATAATACAGTTGGATTAAATCTTTGCCTTTTTCCAGCAGCTGCCTACTAATGGTCCCATTTTATAGACAAAATTTTTCACCTGGGCTAAGAAGTAACACACTTTTTTAAAAAAATCAATAAATTTATGGAATAATGTCTAGTGCTTACTGCTAAGTAAAAAAACTCATGGTGAAAGAAGTGTGTCTAGCATGCTACTATTTATCTAAGAATTTGAATACAAATTTGCTTTTACTAAAAACAATTGCAGGAAAAGCTCATTTATGAGGAGTATGGAAACAAGGTGGTTTGGAGACAGGATTCACAGCTAGATGTGTCCGAATCGATTTTGTTTTTGTTTTGAATTCAAAAGCACATAAATGTTTAACATAACTATAAAAAATAATCACAAAACAAGCGATCTCTGAAATTTGAAAACAAAATGACGTGAACTAACCTGAGTCTCCAATTAGTGGCATAATCACAGAGAGGAATTATTTCAAATGATGCACTCTGTAGATATCGTCTAAGAAAAAGAATTGTCAAAAAATTTTAGTTAAAAAAAATTATTATTGGTGGTAGTGTGTTATTGTTTTCATCAGCCTGACTGCTTTCCTGCTTTCCCTCCTTCCTTCTTTCCTCTCCTCCCTTCCTTGCTCCCTCCCTTCCTTCCTACCTCCCTCCTTCCCTTTCTCTTTTTTCTCTCTCTCTTGTTCTTTTTGAGACTGTTCTGTGCACTATGGAATAAAGCAAGTGAAATTATGTTGATATCAGGAACTAGGATTTTTGGTATGGAAGAAAGGTGATTTAGATTTAAGAGAAAAAACATTTAAGTAAAAACTTTGTAGTCTCGGCCAGATGTGGTGGCTCACACCTATAATCCCAATATTTTGGGAAGCCAAGGTGGGAGGATTGCTTGAGCCCAAGAGTTTGGGACTAGCCTAGGCAACGTAGTGAGACCCTAGTTCTAAAAAAATTTTTTTTTTAAATGGCTTGGCATGATAGTGCATGCCTGTAGTTCCAGCTACTCAGAAGGCCAAGCAGGAGGATCTCTTGATCCCAAGATTTCAAGGTTGCAATTGGGCCACTGCACTCCAGCCTAGGGGACCACCAGAGCCTATCCCGGAAAACAAAAGCAAAGACAAAAAGAAACCTTGTAGTCTTTAAATTATTTGTAATTATTAATTGAAATTATGATGTCTTTAATGTAAAAATATAAATTTCCTGGCTCTATTCACTGAAAATGAGAAGGTAGGTGAAATGAATATCCTTGGGTTCATTTACTAGGTTTGAAATCTAGTTCTCAGACTGTGGTCTCTCAATACCACTCCCCACTAAAAGGAACCTGGGCTGCTTGGGTGAGAACTGATCACAGATCTGGGGCAGGAATTGTGTAATGTGAGCCTGGGATAATTTATCATACTGAAGGGCAAGATAGCTAACAGTGACTTTTGGGGCTATGTCTAAAATACTCTGGAGCCTGGTAGCAAAGGCTTTTTCTGGGCAAAGATGAGATGATGTGAGCCTCAGTAAAATAATAACTACAGACTTAAAAGAGTCAACTATGTTTTAACCTACAGTGGTACCAAAATACACACATTTATGCACACACATGTGCAGATGTGGTTGACTAGTTAGAAATATTAGTTATTGTTTTTTTTGGGGGGGAGGAAGGCAGGAAGGGAGGGAAGAAGGACGGTAGGGAGGAAGGAAGGGATGAAGGAAGGAAGGAAGGGAGGAAGCGGGGAGGGAGGGAGGGAAGGGAAGGAAGGAAATCAAGCAATGAGAGAGACATTGCCAACTTGGATCTAGAGGTTTACAAGTTGATTTCTTTTTTTTTTGAGAGAAGGAAAGGAAAAAAAATAATAAGTAAAGGAGAGGAAGAAAGAGGAAGAGAAAGAGGGAGAGTAAATGGAAATATTGCTTTATTTTGAAAAAAATTGGGTATTAATGATGGCCAATCAATGTTTCATTTAAGCTTATAGGTAGGTGTGATGTGGTATTGACAAGAATGTATATTTTGTGTATTTGAAGTGGAGAGCTCTATAAATATTTATTAATTTTACTTGTTCCGGATCTGAGTTCGAGTCCTTGATATTCTTATTACTTTTCTGTCTCATTGTGTCTAAGTCTCTATGTATCTGGGTGTTAGGATTGTTAGCTCTTGTTGTTGCATTGATCCTTTTACCACTATATCTTTGTTGCTTTAAAATCTATTTTCTCCGATACGAGAATTGCAACTCCTGCTTTTTATTTATTTATTATTTATTTTTGCTCTCCATTTGGTTGGTAAATCTTTCTCCATCGCTTTGAGTCTTTGTGTATCCTTGCATGTGAAACAGGTCTGGATGTAACATGCCATTGGGTTTTGGCTGTGTCTTTTGATTGGGGGATTTAGTCAATTTAAATTTAGGGTTACTGCCATTTGATGTTGACTGGCTGTTTTATCCATTCGTTGGTGTAAATCCTTCTTTATGTTGGTGCTCTTTACTTTTTGGTGTATTTTTAGAAAGGCTAATACTGGTTGTTTCTTTCTGTGTGTAATGCTTCTTTCAGAAGCTCTTGTAAAGCAGGCCTGGTGGTAATAAAATCTCTGAGTTCTTGCTTGTTCATAAAAGATTTTATTTTTCCTTCAGTTGTGAAGCTTAGTTTGTCTGGATATGAAATTCTGGGCTGAAGGTTCTGTTCTTTGAGGATGTTGAATATTGGCCCCCACTCTCTTCTGGCCTGTAGAGTTTCTGCCGAGAGATCTGCCGTAAGTCTGATAGGCTTGCCTTTGGGGGTAATCTGACCTTTCTCTCTGGCTGCCCTTAGTATCTTCTCCTTTGTTTCAACCCTGGTGAATCTAACGATATGTGCCTTGGGGTTGCTCTTCTTGAGGAATATCTTTGTGGTGTTCTCTGTATTACCTGGGGTTGAATGTTGACCTGCTTTGCTAGTTTAGGAAAATTTTCCTGAATAATATCCTGAAGGGTATTTTCCAGCTTGGATTCATTCTCTCCGTCGCATTCAGGTACACCTATCAAACGTAAATTTGGTCTTTTCACATAGTCCCACATTTCTTGGAGACTTTGCTCATTCCTTTTTATCCTTTTTTCTCTAATCTTTTCTTCACGTTTTATTTCATTAAGTTGGACTTTGACCTCTGATATCCCTTCTTCTGCTTGAACAATTCGAGTGTTTAAACCTGTGCATACTTCTCGGAGTTCCTTTATTGTATTCTTCAGTTCCATTAATTCACTCATACTCCTCTCTAAGTTGTCTATTCTCAATAGGATTTCATCAAACCTTTTTTCAAAGTTCCTAGTTTCTTTACGTTGGGCTACAACATGGTCTTTTAACTCACCGAAGTTTGTTATTATCCATTCCTTGAAGAGTGATTCTGTCATCAGTATGCGCTCGTTCTCCATCAAGCCTTGTTCCATTGTTGATGTGGAACTGTGATAATCTTTGGAGGGAGAGGCGTTCTGACTTTGAGTATTCTCAGCTTTTTTATGCTGGTTTCTTCCCGTCATTGTAAATTTATCCTCCTGTAGTCTTTGAAATTACCAACTTTCAGATTAGGTCTCTTGAGTGGATGTCCAGGTTGTTAGTTCCCAGGGCCAGAGCAGCAGTGTTAAAACTGATGGTGCTTTTCTGCCCAGGATTCTCCTGTCTGGCTTCCTTCTTGTGTCCGTAGTAGGCGACTCTGCCTTCCCGGGGCTCCAAACCTCAGTCAGAAGGGGAACCGGTCCCGTTTACTCTGCGCCGAGCGCTGCTGCGCCAAGGTGCCATCTCAGCTGCTGCGCCGGGCTCTGGTGTCCTGCTGGGAACCTGTGCGGGTCCTCCGAACCTGTTTACTCTGCTCAGAGAGCTGCCGCGCCTAGGTGCCGGCGGAACCGCTGTGCCGGCCACCCGTGTGTTTCCTCCACTGGGGGATCTTCTGCTCCATGAGCGACCAGAATTTGTCTGAAAGTGTGGCGTCCTCTAGTTCTCCGCACCTTCCCTGAGAGCTGCAATCCCGGGATGTTAGCGATTGGCCATCTTGGATTATTCCCCGAAATATTAGTTATTGTTAATCACCTCTAATTACAATAATGAATTGTGCTTAGATTTAAGAAAAAGTTCTTGTCTCTGACATACATACATATATATACACTCATCTTCATATATATATTCATTCATATATATTCATTTCCTCTTTGTATACAAATTCATGTATCTCTTCATGTGTATATATGAATATATCTTCATGTGTATATATGAAGATATACATGAAAATGAAATAACGTGGTGGCTTGGTTTTGCTTCTAAATAATCCAGTGGTATGGAGAGGAAAGGAATTAAATGGGGGTATAAAGAAAACAAGTTTGATCATAAGTTGATAATTATTGAAGCAGAGTACATGGAATTTAGGAAATTGTTTTTTGAATTTCAAAATTCAAAATATATTTGAAATTTTTTATATAAAAAGTTTTAAATAAATCAATTGCTTTGCTCATCTCTCTTTCCCAGTAACCTGAGGAGCCTGCTTTCCAGTGTATTTTCATGCTCACATGGCAAGTACTCAGTAAATGTTTGCAAGTAATCACGCCGCTGTTGTTGAAAGCATTTCTCTAGCATTATTGAAGATTCTCATTGGGGATAAAAATTGGACAGAGAGAGAAATGAATTCCAGGCATTATTCAAGTCGGTTAGTGGGTAACTCCTTTTAGACAGTTAGGAACTTTCAGACTTAAACATTTGATGTTTGAAGTTCCCAAAGAGACTCCCGTCTCAAAACGAAAGCTAGTAGTCCTCTTATCTAGGAGTAATACTTCTTTGAACCACAAGTAAACAAAGTTTCTAAATTCAACTGCTCATGAAAATTGGCGTGATGTGGTCTTATGACTGATTACATCCTCAACTGTAGGAAGACTCAACTGCTAATTATTTTACCATAAAGCAGTTGAGCTCATGACTATCTTTGTTCAACAAGAATTCATAATTCTTTACCAGCAAATTCTGTGCTTCAGTGCATTGTATTAACTCACTTTGACATATTTGCTGTCATTCCAAATGTTTTAATGTGTATAATCTTTCATTTATGTGGTACCTCTTCTTATATTAATTCATTGTTATTTTCCCTCTCAATTTATTTTTTCTGAAACAATAATTCAGGTCTCTGATCGCCTGCATATAATCCTATAATTGTGTTTTTTCCCCTGTCTGTTGTATTTTCCATCTCTATTATTTCAATCTAATTTCTGGGCAATTTCTGCAACTTTATGTTTCTAATTTTATTTACTCAAAAAATTCTGTTCATGCAGAAAGAATCCTTTCATATATTTCTCATGGTCTCTTTAAAAAAGCATCTTATTCTTGTTTTATTTGTTTTGTGGATATAATATCTTTTTACCTTTCTCTGAGACTATAACATTTATTTATTTATTTGCTTATATTTAGGGGATACAAGTGTAAGTTTCTTACATGCATATATTGCACAGTGGTGAAGTCTGGACTTATAATGCACCCACCATCTGAATAGTGGACATTGTACCCAATATGTAGTTTTGCAACCCTTGCCCTTCTCCTACACTCCTGCTTTTTGGAGTCTCCAAGGTCTATTAGTTCCCTCTGTAAGTCCATGAATACCCATTTTTTAGTTCCCCTTATAAGTGAGACCATGTGGTGTTTAACTTTCTGAGTTATTCACTGAGGGTAATGGCCTCCAGTTGCATCCATGTTGCTGCAAAAGACATGATTTTATTCTTTTTTTATGGCTGGGTAGTATTCCATACTAAATATATATAACATATATAAATACATATTTTATATTTTTATATAAAAATGTATTTATATACATACATTTATATAATGTGTATATATATACATTTGATTTATACATATATAAATATATACAGTTAATTCCATATTTTTGCTGTTGTGAATGATAAACGTATGAGTGTAGGTATCTTTTTTAGATAATGAGTTTTTCCCTTTGGGTAGATACCCAATAGCGAGATTGCTGGATTCAGTGAAAGTACTATTTTTTGTTCTATGAGAAACCGCCATAATGTTTTTCATAAAAGTCGTACTCATTTACCTTCCCACCAATAATGTATAAGCAAGCATTCCCTGAAAGTATAACTTTTTAAGAGTTTTCTTCTGCTCTTTGAATTATCTCTTTTCCCTCCAAGTTATATTTATTTATTATTTGTCTTTTCTTTTCTTTTCTGCTTTTTTGAGATGGAGTTTCACTCTTGTTACCCAGGCTGAGTGCAATGGCGCGATCTCTGCTCACCGCAACCCCCGTCTTCTGGGTTCAAGCAAGTCTCCTGCCTCGGCTTCCCAAGTAGCTGGGGTTACAGGCACGCGCTACCAGGCCCAGCTAATTTTTGTATTTTTAGTAGAGACAGGGTTTCACCATGTTGACCAGGATGATCTCTATCTCTTGACCTTGTGATCCACCCGTCTCGGCCTCCCAAAGTGCTAGGATTACAGGCATGAGCTACTGCGCCCGGCCTGTCTTTGCTTTTCAAGTTGGTGGCATCCTTTAATATCTGCTAATCTTTGTCTGTTCATAATAAGAATGATACTCTAAATAGCTGATCAAATGCTCTGTGTATGATGCTGGGCCTTACTGACTGCTGAGTTTTCCAGTGATTAACAGTAGAAGGTTATCTACTGGGGGCCTCCAAGGGTGATGTGGCATAGGTTTCATTTATTCAGAGACGCACTGGGACACTCAGAATGCACTGGTCATCAGCAAGTCATTCAAGAAGACTGTGTGTACAGGCTGAATTCAAACTCAGCAATAGTTCTGTCTCTTAGACAGGATGGTTTCCTCAGAGAGGACTTCTCTGATCTCCTGTCTTGGGTGTAATAGGAATAATAATCCCTCTGCCAAGTTTAGAGTGGTCTGGAGGCTTTTTTTAAATGAGTCCATGGATCTGTTGCCAGGCTGGAGTGCAGTTGCATGATCATGGCTCACTGCAGCCTCAATCTTCTGGGCTCAAGCAATACTCCCACCTCAGCCTCCCAAGTAGCTGAAACTACAGATACACACCATCATACCTGGCTAATTTTTTACTTTTTATTTTTAGTAGAGATGGGGTCTCACTATGTTGCCCCAACTGGTCTCTAACTCCTGGGCTCCAGACATCCTCCCACTTCAGCCCCGCAAAGTATAGGGACTGCAGGTGTGAAGCACCATGGAGTTCTTTATGTAGGCTTTTGTTTAAACGATTAGCTGTGCTTCATGTCCCTGGAGCTCAGAGCTTGTCAGATTTTATTTCTTCAGAATTGTTAATTTTCTGTCTTCTCAGGTTAGTTAGAGGTAATCACCTAGATATTGGTATAAGGGAGGACACGGGGGTCTGATTCCTTTTTGATTAGTCAGACTTCCTTCTTTTCTTTTTTTTTTTTTTTGAAACAGGATCTGGCTCTGTTGCCCAGGCTGGAGTGCAGTCAGTGGTGAGATCTTGGCTCACTGAAACCTTTGCCTTCCTGGCTCAAGTGATCCTCCTACCTCAGCCCTTTAAGTAGTTGGGACCTCAAGTGCACGCCACCACCCCTGGCTGATCTTCGCATTTTTGGTAGAGACGAGGGTTTGCTATGTTGCCTAGGCTGATCTTGAACTCCTGAGCTCTAGTGACCTACCCACCTTAGCCTCCCAAAGTGCTGAGTTTACAGTAGTCAGACTTCCTTCTAAGAGTTTATCCTTCAGTTTCACCCTTTACCCTCACTTTCAGAGATACTTGGAGCCTCCAATTCCTAAGTCATTCTGGGTTTCTTTTGCACAAATTGTCTTGCTTCCTGTTGGCATGCCTTTCTTCAGGTATAAAATTTAGCCTTTTCAGATTCAGCAAATCAGTTAGCACTTACCCAGTGCTTTCTTTATTTTTTCATTTCTTTTTTGTTTTTCACAAACCTCATTTGCTATCATTTCCTTTCCCATTCTTTTAGCTCTTGGTTTACAACGTCTTCTTGTGTGTGCGTGCCTGTGTATACGTTTAATTTCCTTTTAAGTTTTTACTAACACTCTAAAATAAAATAAATATGTAGACTCAATCCATTAAGTTTAACCAGAAGTTTTACTTCTAAATTCTTAAAATATATCTCCAACTACAATTAGTTTTTGACTACAGTTAGAGTTCATCAGCATTTACATGTCCCCAGAAAAACAAAATGAGGATGGGAATGTTTTTCATTTCCTTATGCTTTACCACCTCCCAACTTGGGATCATCTGAAATTGTAACTCCAAATTACAACAAAAATTATAATTTTTATATTTTGCATTAAAAATGATTTAAACTGGGCATGGGTTGAAAAACTACCTATTAGGTATTATGCTTTCTACCTGGGTCCAAAATACCCACATTACAATCCTACACATGTAGCCCCCCTCCGCATATCTAAAATCTAAGCTGAAATTAAAGAAAAAAGATTTAAACTTAACAATATATTTCATTGTTTGTTTTTCTTACTGTGCATTCTTATATCTCACATTTTTCTTTATCTTGGAATCTCAGTTTTGTGGGTGTCCCTGCTATCAACGTGTGTGCTATTGTTTATTGTTTCAAAAAGAAAATTTGATTTGGTCTTCCTTCCTTCCTTTGGTCTTGCCTTAAAAAAAAAAGTCTGTTTATCCTTCTTTTTGTTTAGTATAATCCAACCTGAAGGTAAAAGACTGTCTTTTTAGTCAGCTACAGATAAAAAAACCAACAACAAAATTCTAGCTCTGAGATTCATTTACTGTGAATACTCTGCCAAGAGGCAAGGAATGCATTTCCAGTATAGATTCCCCACTGGTACTAAAGGCATCTGCAAAGACATAGTCATATGAAAGAGAGCCAAAAACCTACAGTAAAGTTAGTGTTGTCCAGAACAATTTTTTTCAAATGTACTTATCTTAAAAGGACTCTGTATGTTCCTTCAGGGAGATGGAGGCTTTCTCTTCTTACATTTTTAATTAGCAGTCACCCCATTTTCTGGAACTGCATTATGAAGCTTCGTGTTCAATACTTTAATCAGTACAAAGAAAAATTAACACTTTATTAGAAAGTTACATTTTCTATAAAGTATATAATTTTAAAATAGGTATTTCTGTACTCGTTTAAGTAAATTGTTCTTATTTATGAGCAACAGTTAATTGCTTCTACCATGAATTCCATCTCTAAAGTTAAAATGTAAAGCTGAAGAATATAAGTTAACTTAAGAAATTTTATTTTAAGGATTTCCCACATTAAGGTTAAGTGTAGAATTAGATTATTGCATTGTATGTAATAAATGCATGCCATAAAATATGGTTTACCTGAATTAACATAATGCTTTCAGATTGAAGGAATGTTGACTCTTCTTCCACACCCATCTGTAAGGAAACATATTCATAGTGGCAATATCATTGCTCATGTAAATTCAGGGAAACTGATCACTATATAGACAACAATATTTTGCAAAAAAATAAAAATAAAAAAATATTTATATATCTAATGTTTTTAACAACTTGAAGTCTGTATATCTGATTTTTGGATTTTCAGCTATTCATTTTTCTTTTATCTCAATCACATGATTCATGTTCTGATACATGTGTGATTCATGTACTGTTAGATGTTAGTTGGGGTCTCTTTTGCTATGCATATTATAGTCATGACAGATATCTCTGTCCCTATAACATATGTTGAGTCTTACCCAGATTTGGGGGCAAATAATAAAAATGAGAACAAAAGGCTCAGGGAATTTTGCTGCTGTAAGAGATTTACAAGGTAAGTTATTCCATGTTTTTCATTGTTGACATGTGAAAACTTAGGCCCAGGAAATGGATCCCTGGTTAAAATTTCACAACTGGCTAGCAGTAGCCATTAACCATAGAAGTGTACATCACTGGTAGGTGGAGTAGGTTTTTCAGCATCTGTCACTCCTGTTCCTGCCTTGAGCCAGATAATTCAAGTTAAGATGATGCCAAATTTCAAGAGATCTAAAAATATTCTTAGCTCTAGAATGTGGATAATATATATCAAATATCTGACTTATTTTTGAAGAAATTTACACTTAAATTTACTTTTCTCATTCTCTTTTTTTCTTAATCAGCTATAGCTGAGCTTATGCCATTTGAGTACATAAAATAAATTAATTTCTCTGCTAAACCTTTAATAACCACAGTATGGAGAATACATAAACGTCACCTTGGAAAAAAATGTTTCTTGTCAAATATTAAACACAGTAATATAATATTTATCATGAGTCCTTGAAAGAGTTCCGGTCTGTTAAACTTAGGTATTTATGTTTAAAAGATAAACTGTTTCTTGTGTAAAATCAAACAACCCCACAAGTACACAGGGAAGTAAGTTAAGTAATCAACTGTGCTTTGTGTAAAAGTCTTTTTTAGAGGTTCAATTCACAAAGAACAGTTTTTTTTTTGACCATATAACACTTGCAGTGGAAAGCTAGATTACTATATAGTTGATATGTTGCCTAAAGCATATTTTTTTTATTGTTTGTGTGTGTGTGTGTGTGTATGTGTGTGTGCCTGAGAGAGAGAGAGAGAGAGAGAGAGAGAGAGAGAGAGAGAGAGTTTAAAAGCAAATAAATGCGTCTTTGCTAAATTAGTACTCATTAAAAAAAAAAAAGTAAAGGGTCTCATTGCAACTTGGTTCAGAGGAAAGAGCATTGAATTACAAAACTCAAATTCCACTTATAACTCTTAGTTGTGTGATGCTAATAAATCCATTTGCCTTCTCAGAATCTCGGTTTCCTCATCTGTAAAATGAAAGAGAATGACATTTCATTTCAAAACCCCTTCTCAGCCCTGAAGTTTTATAATTCTCTTCAATGAAATGAGTATTTTAACTGCTGATCCTCATAAAATAGTAAATATTGTTTAGTGTCAGAATGATTTGTTATCTCATTTTCTTCTTGGAAAGAAATGCATGAGAAAGTATTCTGTCTTACAGGACACAGCCTATATTTAGAAATGTTTTTTTCTTCATCACAAGCTTATCTAGCAAGCTTTATCTTCTTGGAGATTATTGGCAACTTTTTGGTTATTATAACTAAACTTTCAATTAAACTTCTTTACCAAAATCAGGACATTATATAATAAAGATTTTTAAATTTGCTTTTTCTCCAAGAGGAATATAATAGTTTATACTCACCTACATATTTCTGTAATAGTTTGATTATTGATCTTCATAACAGACTATAGGTCCCATGAAGCAGGGATTATTTCTGCTTAGTTAACAGTTTAACCCTAGAGTTTAGCATAGAGAATGGCATTTAATATGTGTTCAATGAAGAAAGACATTTGGTTGAATCTAGCCCACAGAAACACAAAAGATAAAGGTGATCATAATAGTTTAGAGGAAAATAGAAAACCTAGAGGAAAGAGGTAAATTCCTGGAAACACACAACCTCCCAAGATTGAATCAGGAAGAAATTGAGTGGACCAATATCAAGTTCTGAAATTGAATAAGTAATAAAATACGTACCAACCAACAAAAGCCCCAGATTAGATGCAATCATAGCCAAATTCTACCAGATGTACAAAGAAGAGTGAGCACCAATTACACTAAAACTATTGCAAAAAAATCAAGGAGGAGAGACTCCTCCCTAACTCATTCATGCCAAAACCTGGAAAAGATACAACAAATAAAGAAAACTACAGGCCAATATCCTGATGAACACAGACACAATAGTCCTATACAAGCTACTAGCAAACTGAATCCAGCAGCACACCAAGAAGTTAATTGACTATGATCAAGTAGGCTTTATTGCTGGGCTGCAAGGTTGGTTCAACATACACAAATAATAAACACTATTTACCATATAAACGGAATTAGAAACCAAAACCAGATGATCATCTCAATAGGTAAAGAGACAGCCTTTGATAAAATCCAATATTCTTTCATGATAAAAACGCTCAAGAAAATAGTCATCAAAGGCACATACATCAAAATAATAAGAGCCATTTATGAAAAACCCAGAGCCTACTTCATACTTGATGGGCAAAAGCTGGAAGCATTCCCCTTGAAAACTGGAACAAGATAAGGATGCCCACTCTCACCATTCCTATTCAACACAGAACTAAAAGTCCTAGCCAGAGCAATCAAGCAAGAGAAAGAAATAAAAGGCATCTAAATAGGAAATGAAAAGGTCAAACTCTCTTTGCTGACAATATGATTCTATACTTAAAGAACCTTAAAGACTATGCTAAAGGGCTCCTGGAACTGGAAAACAACTTCACTAAAGTTTCAGGAGACAAAATCAATGTACAAAAAATCAGTAGCATTTCTAAACACCAATAACATGCAAACTGAGAGCCAAATCAAGAACACAATCCCATTTACAATAGTTATAAAAAATGCTTAGGAATACATCTAAGCAAGGAGGTAAAATATCTCTATGAGGAGAACTACAAAACACTGTTGAAAGAAATTATAAATGACACATATAAATGAAAAAACATTCCATGCCCATGGACTGGAAGAACCAGTGTCATTAAGATAGCCACACTGCCAAAAGTAATCTGCAGATTTAGTGCTATTCTTATCATCTACCAATGAAACTTTTCACAGCATTAGAAAAAAGTATTCTGAAATTCATATGGAAACAGAAAGCCAAAGCAATCCTAGGCATCACATTACCTGACTTCAAACTATACTAAAAGGCCACAGTAACCCAACATGTTAAAGGCACAAAAACAGACACATAGAGCAATGAAACCAATAGAAATAAAGCTACACACCTACAGCCATCCGATCTTTGCCAACGTTGACAAAAACAAGCAATGGGAAAAGTTATTAAATAGTGTTGAAGTAGCTGGTTAGCCATATGCAAAATAATGAAACTGGCCCTATAACTTTTACCATATGCAAAAATTAACTGAAGGTAGATTAAAGGTTTAAATATAAGACCTCAAACCATAAGAATTCTAGGAGAAAATCCAGGAAACACCGTTCTGGATATTGGCCTTGGGGAAGCATTTATGACTAAGTCCTCAATTGCAACAAAAACGAAAATTGACTAGTGGGACCTTTTGCACAGCAAAATGAACTATTAACGGAGTTAAAAGGCAACCTATAGAATGGGAGAAATATTTATAAACTATATATCTGATAAAAATGTAATACCCAGAATCGATAAAATTTTTAAATAATAAACAAAAAATGACCCTATCAAAATGGGTAAAAGACATGGAAACTTCTAAAAAATAGTTATACAAGTGGCCAACAGACATGAAAAAATGCTCAACACCACTCATTATCAAAGAAATACAAATTAAAACTACAATGAGATACCATCTCACACCAGTCAGAATGGCTATTACTAAAAAAATCAAAAAACAGCAGATGCTGGCGAGGCTGTGGAAAACAAAAAGGGAGTGCTTACGCACTGTTAGTGGGAATGTAAATTGGTTCAGCCACTGTGGAAAACAGTTTGGAGATTTCTCAAAGAACTTAAAATAGAACTACCATTTAATCCAGTAATCCCATTACTAGCTGTGTATCCAAATGAAAATAAATAGTTCTACCCAAAACACACAGGCACCTGTATGTTCATCACAGCACTATTCACAATAGCAAAGACATGAAATCAAGTTTATTCATCAGCAGTGAATTGAATAAAGAAAATGTGGTACATATATACCATGGAATACCATGCAGCCACAAAAAAGAAACAAAATCATGCCCTATGCAGCAACATGCATGCAGCTGGAGGCTGTCATCCTAAGCTAATGAACATGGAGACAGCAAACCGAATACCACATATTCTCATTGATAAGTGAGAGCTAAACACTGGGTACTCATGGGCATAAAGACAGCAACAATAACACTGGGGGCTCTGAGAGAGGGGAGGAAGGTGGGCAGGAGTTGAAAAACTACCTGTTGGGTACTATGCTCACTACCTGGGTGATGAGATCAATTGTACTCCAAACCTCAGTATCACACAATTATTCCCAGGTAACAAATCAGCATGTGTACCCCCTGAATCTAAAATTAGAGTTGAAATTATAAAAAAGGAAAGGAAATTTGGTTGAGGAGACTGACTAGGATGGTTCTACATCTGATGCCATGTATCATCTTGAAATCATCCAGGAAAATTTCCATAAAGAACATATGTGACTCACGTGCAGTCTTTCTGTTCTGTGGATTATACTGTTGATGAAGAAGCACTTTCTTAGCTATTTTTGGAAGAGACGTTTTGCTATTTTTTATCTGTAGAGAAAGGTTGTTTGTAAACCAGCTAATTTGGAAGGCCTCTTCCACCACCTCCTTACAACCTTTTATGACTCTCCATATTGATCCTTAACCTCATTTAGTCCTTGGCCAAGCATCCTCACTCATCATCCTCCACAAAGACATGTGACTCACAGCAGCAATCTAGAGTAGAGCAAGGCCAAAATCGGGACAATACTCATGGGTGCTGGATGTGCCAACTAAGGCCATGTTGGCAAGAAGGGACAGGGTGGACACAGTTTTGGTCTCTACAAGCTGAGGTATCATGGCTGAGTGATGTGGCAGCTTGATTAGAAGAAAGGTTTTGATTATTTTTATCTTCTGAGACACAGTCTCACTCTGTCATCCAGGCTGGAGTGCAGTGATTTGATCATGGCTCACTGTGACTTTCAGGTCCCTAGCTCAGGTGATCCTTCCAGCTCAGCCTTCTGGGTAGCTGAGACTACAGGTGCAAGCTACCACAGCTGGCTAATTTTTGTGTATTTTTTGTAGAGGCGAGGTTTCACCATGTTGCCCAGGCTGGTCTTGAACTCCTGGGCTCAAATGATCCTCCTGCTTTGGCCTCCAAAACTGCTAGGATTACAGGCGTAAGGTACCATGCACAGTCGATTGTTTTATAATATTCTCTTGCAAATCATACCTGCATCAGTTGAAGCATGAATGCTATATGAAAATCAATACAATTATACTTGTTTGAAGAATTTTGCAAGGAATTGGGTACAGTTGAAAAAAACCTCAATCTTCCTTTCTTCCTGTTGTATTTCCTTCTTCATTTTATTCCTCACTCTTTTCTTTCCTCCCTCCTATCTTCCTTTTTTCTTTCCTGCCTTTATTCCTTCCTGCCTTCTTTCATTCTTCAATTCATTTTGCATCGAGTTGGGCTGCTGTCGTGAAAGGGCTGGGTTTTATTGTAGGCAGTTATCACTTAGAATCTTGACTTTGCCATTTTCAATCAAATCACTTTAGCCTCTCTGAGGCTCAGTTTCCTCGTGGTAAAAGGAAGATAACAATATTTACATCACAGGGGTGTGGTAAGGCTTAAGTCATATAATAACATTAGATACTATTTATTAGACACCAAATATGTGCATTACCTAATTTAATCCTCATAATAACTTTGCAGGCAAAATGCATGGTACATGGTTTTACCACATATAGGTGTCATAAATAACAGGGCGATGGAAATAGTGCATGCTCTCTGCTACATGTCTTCTGAGTAAGTGTGTACTTGTCAGGTATCATTATTCATACCATTAGCCTCCACAGTTCCCACCGCCAGAGTGAAATGGGCCATTTATTCATGTTTCTTGAGTACCTGCTACGTATCAGGTGTTTTGTGTGTGTTACTAAGGGGAAAAATGGGGAGCAAAGAATGAGACACAGTTGCTAACTTCGAAGGATTGTAACTTGGAGTTACGGATAAATAAATGGACAACTATAACCAAGTAAAACGAGCCCTTTGATAGTAGGAAATAGAGAGTGAATGTTTTAGGAAGGGCTTCTCATTTCAATTTGGAAGTTCCGGGAGGATTCCCTGCAAGAAATCACATCTATGCTGAGAGCCTAAAGATAAATAAATGGGAGTTAGAGGTAAGAGTGTGCTCTAAGAAACTACATGTGTGAAGGCACTAAGATGAGAGGGACTATGAAATATGAGAGAAACCGAAAACAGTTCATTCTGGAATTTAAAAAGACACATGGTGACAACTGAGTAATGCAATAATGGTAGTTATTATTATTGTTTATAGAGCATGGACTATTTCTACCACCCTGTTGTCTGTGTTACCTGCATGTGGTAAAACCATGTATCATGCATTTTTCCTGCAAAGTTGTTATAAAGATTAAATTAGATAATGCACACATATGGTGCTTAATAAATAGTAGCTAATGTTATTATATTACTTAATTGGGACTGCCAAATCCCGGTAAAATCATTATCATCATAAATAATACATTACCTGTATTACAGGTGGGACTGCTAAATCACGAAAAGGTGTGGAGTCCATGGAGTAGGGATTGTCTAATCTCAGGCTACCTTTTAGCTATTTGGAGTTCTAGGTCTCTCTCCTCCTCAGCCTGGCTTTGGAATTAGGGGCCCGCTGTACTCCTGAGCCCTGGACTGCTGATCTGAGCGGGGATATAGCTGTGTTGCTAACTCCTGATTTTCTTATAATCTCCTGAGCTATGTTCTTGGTCCTAAAAGAGAAAGGCTTATCTTACTCATAACAAGGCTGGATATTCTTGGTCAGTTGGCAGTCTCTAAATATCATCTACCGTACTCTGGGGAGTATGAGGCTATGGGGCAAGGAGGCTTTTATCAAGGGATTCTTCTGGCCAGCACCTTGCAGTCTGGAAGGCCTTTTCAGCAGTCCCAGCCCTCAGAGGCCAGCCTCATCCAGAAGCAAGTCTCATACTACTTGGCCTCGCTGAATCAAAATGCCATCTGGAAGGCCTAGGCAAGCCAGCTGCTGTCACATGATAACCTAATTCCCATGTCACTGTTCTTGAAACTGGAAGGAGAAATGATATATTTATCAACAAGCTAGGTGGAAAACGGATTCATTTATTGACTTGCAGGTAGTTTACCTTTGAGCTTGTGATATAGAAAGGACCATCCTTGTAGCTTGGTCTGCCATAGAGTGCTGAGAAAAGTCTGAGGTGTATGCCTGAGGCTCAGAGACAGGAAAGCAAAAAGCCAGTTTCTACCAAATCCCTCTCTGCCTACCTCTGTTTTGCATGGACAGTCAAATGCTAATGAACTCTGAATAAGGTGACCAGATACTCTTAATGTCCAAATCCACACACTTTTGAGAATAAAATGGGTTGTTATTAATTAGTGTAATGGGACAGCTGGCATAAACTGGGAATGTTTCAGGCAAACCCAGTCATATGGTTGTCCTGACCATGAGGTCTCTGTTGGCTGGATGACTACTCCCTAGTTAGTGGTGTCTATAGTTGAAGGGAGAAACTGGAGTAAAGTCCTTTCTGGTACTTTTTTTCATGTTCCCAAAAGCAATTTTTGGAAACATCTCCATTTTATGAGATCCTCATGTTTCTGAAAGATCAATATTAGCCATTTTAATACAAGGCAATTGGTATCTATTTAAAGAAAGGAAATGGACTGGTAAAAACAGAAAATTTGAAAGGAAAGATAATCCTAAAAAGGAAAACTGCAGCTGTGTCTTCTGGCACCTTATAATCCTTCATTAACTAGAATACAGAGGCTAAGATGTTATTATTTTAAAAGTGTTGGCCCATAAAGTATCTATCATACATTATTAGTTTTGATGTTATAAGACTATATCTATGGAGATGATTACTTTTGCTATTATTATTTGTTCAGAGAGGTGACAAAAAAAATCTCTCACATTTGACAAACACACAAGAAGCTTAGGAGGCGTTTTTTTGATTTACGGAGCTGTTTCCTTACGTTTCTTGGTAAAATAATAAGTAAAAAGTCAGTTTACTGTGAAGTCAACACCATCACAGCAGCAGTATTTTTCTCCACCTCAAATTAAGAAGGGTGTGGGAGAATTTGATTATCAAATGTTACTTTGATTTTGCATTTCTTCCCCTATTATAATAATATTTAAAGCCACCATTGTTAGTACTTACTTTGTTGCCGAGTTTCTCAATTCAGGGTGATTTTGCCCCTCTATGAATGTTTGACAATGTCTGCGCACAATCGCACAGTTTTGCTCATCACAGCTGGGGGTGTGGTGCTGTTGGCATCTCCTGGTTAGAGGCCGGGGTGTTGCCAAACATCCCTCGGGGTACAGGACGGTCCCTATCCCCCAAGCAAATTAATTATCTGGCTCCAAATGTCAGCGGTATCAAAGTTGAGAAACTGCTCTGTAGTATTCTAATCTTTAATTTATTTACTTCACTTTTTTATTTTTAAATTGAGAGCCTACTAGGTGCTAGGCACTGTAATGCTGAGGATATAGCAGTGAACAAAATAGGAAAACATTCTTACTCTTACTTGGTTTGCATTCTGTTAGGAGACATAGATAATAAGCAAGATAAATCATTAAAATACTGAGTATGTTAGAAAGTTATAAGTGCTGGGGGAAAAGTAAAGCCAGGCAGAGAATAGGAGATGTCAGTAGGGAATTACTGAAAGTGAAATCTTCATATCATTCATTAAGGCAGGTGTATTGATCACTATTCATGGATGAACAAACTGACGTTTAGAGACGTCAAGTGTTGGTCAAGTGGGTCGCTGCTAGTTAGATATAAGGCTGAGATTTGGCTTTGGATGTGTGTGACTCTTTAGGGTTTAAAGCAGCAGCCCCCCAACCTTTTTGGCACCAGGGACCAGTTTCATGGGAAACAATTTTTCCATGGACTGGAGTGGGAGATGGTTTTGGGATGATTCAAGCACATTACATTTATTGTACACTTTATTTCTATTATAATTACATTGTAATATATAATGAAATATTAATAATTTTACAACTCACCACAATGTAGAATCAGTGGGAGCCCTGACACCTTGTTTTCCTCCCGTCTAGGGGTGATGGAAAACAATGACAGATCATCAGGTGTTAGATTCTCATAAGGAGCATGCAACCTGGATCCCTCACTCATGCAGTTCACAATAGAATTTACACTCCTATTAGAATCTAATGCTGCCGCTGATCTGACAGGAGGAGGGACTCAGGCAGTAATGAGGCAATGGGGAGCAGCTGTAAATAAAGATGGAACTTCGTGTGCTCACCTGCTGCTCATCTCCTGCTGTGAGGCCTGGTTCCTAACAGGCCAGGGACTGGGACTGGGGGTTGGGGACTCCTGGTCTAAAGTGTTCTTACCACTGTGCCATTTTATATATAATCATCAGAAACCGGAATTTTCTTTCTTCTTGATGAAATTCTCCTTTCTTAATTCACAGATAACCGTATCCCTTCCCACCCAAAGCATTCATTTCTAGCATCTGTGTTTCTGCTGGTCATAATGTTCCCAGGTTATATTCTTTTCCTAGCCTCATTACCACTGTTAAACATGCCCAGAGCTCTCCATCATTCAAAAAAAGCAGTGGTCCCCACCTTCATTCCACATGACCCTCTGGCTGCAGCCGCTCTCTTTCCTTCCTGTTCTAGCAAAACTTCTTTAAAAGATGCTCCATACCTGCCACTCCTACCCCTGACCCAATTTACTTGTAATAGGATCCCTGTACTCTTATTCTATACAAATTTTTCTGTCAGGAGCCACCAATGACCCTGAAATTCTGCTTTTACAGGCATTCTGTGGGTCTGCCCTTTCTCACTTGGCCTCCTCCCACGCTCTTCCTTTCTTCATATCTGACCTCCTTCTCTGATGCCTTATACCTTCTAGCTCTCTGAGATTTCCTTTTTCCTCTAGGAAGCCTTCTTGGATTTCTCTGCTCTCGCAGCAGTTTATCAACCAGTGTTCTACGGATCCTATCCTCAGCTTTCTTTCTTTTCAACCATGGCTTGAACAGACTTGTCATTTAGAGCCATCCCAGAAATACATGGCATTCTTTGTAATTTGCTGAGATGCAATGTGATTTATATGTGAGAATAGTAGGATGTGCAGCATGAGGACCACCTTTGATGGGTGATCCACATTGCTCAACTCAATTAAGTAAGTGTTACAGGGTGGACCTCCCCCCAACACCCTTGACAATAAGAGCTCCTTGGCTGGTCTCGTTAGTCCCAATTTCAGCCCCATGCTTTATCTTTGTCACGTTCATCTTTCCAAAAGGAAAACCTCATCATAATCTAGCTTATCACCCTTTCATTGTTCACAATACAACCTGTTTACACCCATGTTTGCATGCCAAGCACAGCCTGCCATCTGCCTGGAATGCCTTCCCATCCCCAACCCCCCACTCTTATTCCATACTGTTGATCTTGGGAATTCCAACTCATTCTGGAAGTCTCAATCTTAAGCATCATTTTCTTCCCCTTCCCGGATTTCTAGGCAAAGTTTCACCTCATATGCCCCCACTGCTTCCCCCACATCCAATTAGGTTGTGTATTTTTTAGGGCATTGAGAGGAAGACTCAAGAACAAGATTTTTATTCTCAAGCAAGCTGCTCTACCCAGCACATTATCTTATTTTTTGTTTTGTTTTGTTTGCAAAAGCTTTCCCACTCTCTCAATTCAAAATTTATAAATTTTGGACACTAATTTGCGTGTGGCACTCTATCTTTTACTTAACCTCTCTGAGTTGTTATTTTATAAACTCAAATTCCAGCAAATAATGTTCTTCTTTTAACTAAAAGAAAAAAAATAAACAGTTCTAGTTCTCTAAAGGAAAAGATGTCATAAACCAAAGATGAAACAATTTGTCATTCATTGAAGAAGACTGTGTTTTTTTGTTATCAACCATTTCATTCAGAAGCAAAGTGTAAATAGCTCCAAAGAATAATGTTTCCTCTTATGCATCCTTAGAACTTGAAGCTATTTATAATGTTAAATAAAATTTGCCATATAATTATTGATGTGTGTGCATGACATCACAATTTGGCTTCTTCTGGAATTTCTCTGTAAAGTTTGGAAATACTTCAGATTTGTCTTTTGCTATTTTTCTTAGCTTTTTTCTCCCAAAGTGAAAGGAAAGTTTCATGCCAGAAAGTGAGGAGACAAAAGTTTAAATTAGATGTCCTTGACCTTGATCCAAAGGTTCCTTAATCAGTGGCACTTACTGCCACAGCTTAGAGAAAAGAAATGCAGCAACAGAGAAGAGAAGTTAGAAGAAAAGGGACATTAGATATGAATGACAGCTACCGTCATTCACTTTATGAATTGATTTGGAACTAAAAACATTTTTTAAAAATATCATTTTGGTGAGACAGGTAAATGGGAGGTGGTGAATTATTGTTAAGAGAAAATAATGCAGGTCAGGTGCAGTGGCTCACGCCTGTAATCCTAGCACTTTGGGAAGCTGAGGTGAGCGGATCGCGAGGTCAAGAGATGGAGATTATCCTGGCCAATATGGCGAAACCATATACTTAAACTATGCTGAAATAAATATACTAAAAATACAGAAATTAGCTGGGTGTGGTGGCATGTGCCTGTAGTCCCAGCTACTCAGGAAGCTGAGGCAAGAGAATTGCTTGAACCCAGGAGGTGGAGGTTGTAGTGAGCCGAGATTGCACCACTGCATTCCAGCCTGGCAACAGAGTGAGACTCCATCTCAAAAAAAAAAAGAGAGAAAATAATGCAAAGAAAGAGTTTCAGTCAGGCTTTCATTCATACTTTAGTGTCCCTGACACTTCACGGAATATTTCCATGTGTGGAGAACTGATGCTTGGATACTAGAGGTGGAATGAGTATGATGAGTATGGAGAGAGAGAGAACTAGAATTTATTGATTGTATTACCTGTGCAATGTGTTTATGTTACTTCATTTAATCTCTTTAACAGCGCTATGAAGTTGAAGTATATTTACCTAACTCTTATGTTAAGCAGACTAGAGCTCGCTAAAGTTAGAGGTAAACAGATCCGAAGTTAAAACCCGGCATTTTCAGTCAGGTGCAGTGCCTCATGCCTATAATCTCAGGACTTTGGGAGGCTGAGGCAGGCAGATCACTTGAGCCCGGAAGTCTGAGACCAGCCCGGGCAACATAGTTAGACCTCGACTATACAAAAAATTAGAAAACTAGCTGTGTGTGGTGGTGTATCCATGTAGTCCCAACAACTCAGGAGGCTGAGGTGGGAGGATCACTTGAGTCCAGGATGTCAAGGATGCAGTCAACTGATTGTGCTACTGCACCCCAGCCTGGGGGACAGAGTGAGATGCTGTCTACAAAGCAAGCAAACAAGAAACCCCAAAACCTAGAATTTTCTGACTCAGACATTATACCACACTGATATCCTGTTATGTAGAAAATAAATGTCCCAACCTCAAGCAGTTTACAAATCCAGAAAAGAAGTGCAAATCTCTATAAAAGGCAGAGGTGGTAGACCCCACATGTATCCTATTTTAAGTGCTATGAAAATAACTTCATCCAAGTAATTATGAACGTTTGGCCTCACTGCAAGTAGAGCACCCACTTTGAGCTGTTTTTCCCTGGACAGTAGTGCAGAAACAGAGAGACACTATTTTGCTAACATGTTACACAGATTTTGAAGTTATTCAGATTCAAGCCCTCATTTGCCACACAAATTTGGCAAGTTATTTAATCTTGATCAGACACAATTTCCACTCATAAAATAAGAATGATGATGGTATCTACCTTATGGGGTTGCTATAAGACGCCCGTTTAAGGTGCCTGCATCATGTTCCACCTCTAAAATGCTAGTTGTGACAATGTGCTGCAGTCATTGTTGTTGACATGTGTTTTGATACCCGTTGATGCATTTTGGAAACTTTGGTGGGAGGTCTGACTGTAACACCAGATAGAGCCACTGCACTCACTGACCAGTGGTGCTGGTCAGTCTGATATGTGTCCAAAAGTGCTAAGTAATTGGGTGTGGGGAGGAGAGATGCCAGGTTGGAGAGATACTAGAGAGAAGAAAGCAAGCGTTTTACTGAAAGTGCTTTGAAAAATTGAGTCAAGGGAGTGGCAGAATCTGCAGGGAAAAGTAGAAAAAGGGTTATATGGGAGATAATATTCGTTTCTTTCCAGTTAAAGAGTTCCTGGGATAATAGTCACTACATTTGCCTCTTAACAGAGAATTTTCTTCAGAAAGGCTAACCTCAAAAACACAAATCACAAAATGATGACACATGTTTATTCTTCCTTATTTTATTCTTTAACGGAATATATTTAAAAAAGAAGTTGTTTCATGTAAACCTGATTAACTCTGAAGAGAGTCATAATCCATCCAAACCAATCCAAATGAAGGTAAAAGGAATAATCAGCTCTTATTATGCAAAATGGTGCTCAGTTAATTTATTGCACTGCACTAAATAATAAGCTGTTAGGCTCCACATTGCTTTTTGCACTTTAGATTAAATAGCTTATTGCTGCTGGAGCTTATTTCATATTGCATGCAATTTGGATATATTACATTGGAGTAGATATTAGTCCTTTATAAGACACAGGCTAAGTACTTCATTTATAGGATCTCTCCATTTGGAAAATGGTAAGGGAGAGGAAGAAATGCAAACAAGAGTAATGAACAGAGGGGATTTATGTGCATTGCCTGATGGGCTGGTTTTGCTACGGGTGAAGGCTGGTTGCCATGCATGGGGGCCAGGCGCCTTGGAGAAAAGCAACATATCCAGTGGGAAGAAAATCCAAAGAGAGTTTGTGTTCTTTTTCAGGGAAGTGTTGACATTTTAATTACTTTCTGTTTTCTTTGGAGCTACATTTGAGAATTGGAAACAAGTTAGGAAAATAAGAATTGGCTTTATTAGAAATAAGATGAATTGACATGCAGGCAGGAACTGGAGAGAATCCAGGTTCAGCTTTTAACAAACTGAAGTCTCCAGTAGTATCTAGAGAGCCAAAAAGCCTCAGCCATTAAAAAACTAACAAGAAGAACTACTGAGGGCTTATCATCTGTGAGAGTAGACTGTGCCTCTGAGCAATCTAATCTTTTCCAGCCGTGGGGCCTCTCTGTACTTTGCTCTTTAATTATTCTGCTTTACCCTTTGGTGTTTTGCGAACAAGGGTAAGACTAAGTAGTACAGGAATGCAAAACAAAAGGAAAATAATCAAAGAGAATTGGAATGAGTTGGGGAAACTGGTGTGTTTAGAATTATTTAGTTTTGAAGATAATCTGATATTTTTGGTATTTCATAAAAGAAAACTGCCTGTGGAAGTGAGGCTGGAGCCAGAGTAAATGGCTTTGGAAGATAAGATATATTTGCACTTTCTCTACCTGCACCTGGAGTTGCCTAGGACTGAATAAATACTTAGCCAAACCAGTGTGTCTACCTGCATATTCCAGGGTTCACATATCCAAATACAGTAACTCATTTGTAGATTGAAATTTTTTTGAACCAAAAACGCCAAAATCTCCCACCAGCATCTTTGTGGTGCCTGACAGGGTGACTCCTGTGGACGTAGGTTCTCCTTGTCCTTTGCCCACCCTCCCAGCATTGCTGTGCTGCAAGAATAGTGCAAAAACTCCCTAACTTCAGACCAGTCAATTCAGCAATAAGTGGGTCAGACTGAGTCCCCATAAATTATCTAACAAGCCCACTGTGTGCCATGTGATTTAAATATACTCTTTAAAGTTTCAGAAAAACTTGTAAGGCTATATTATCTCTACTGTACATATTGTCATTTCTGTTGAAAACTAAGGCTTTGGCAGATTAAGTAAATCCCCAAGTTATATATAAATTTTATTGTAAATGATTTCAAATATATATAAGAGAAGATGAAATAATATAATGAACATACTTATTTCACTCATTCAGGATCAATTTTGTCAATTACCATCTACTCCCCCCATTATTTTTTATTTATCTTTACTTTTTATTTAAACATTTAGAAAATTGACACATAATAATTATACATATTTATGGGGTACATACTGATGCTGTGGTATAGTGATCCCATCATGGGTAATAAGCATGTTCATCATCTCAAACGTTTATCATTTAATTTTTTAAAAAACTTTCAATGTCTTTCTTCTAGCTATTTAAAACTATGTAATATATTGTTGTTGGCAATTGGCATCCTACAGTACCACAAAATACTAAAACTCATTCTGCCTACCTATCTGTAATATCATTTAACAGATTTCTCCCTGTCCTCCTCTTACTCTTACTCTTCCCAGCCTCTGTTATCCTCTATTCTATTTTTTACTTCTATGAGATTAACTTTTTTTAGCTTCCACATTTGAGCGAGAACACGTGGTGTTTAACTTTCTGTTCCTGCCTAATTTCACTTACAATAATGTCTTCCAGTTTTATCCATGTTGCTATGAATGAAAAGAGTTCATTCTTTTTAAAGGCTGAATAGTATTCCATTATGTATATATACCACATTTCCTTTCTTTTCCTTTATTTTTTCAGACAGGGTCTTTCCTTGTTACCCAGGCTAGAATGCAGTGGCACGATCATGGCTTTCTGCAGCCTCCAACTCCTGGATTCAAGCAATCTGTCTTCCTCAGCCTCTTGAATAGCTGGGACTACAGTAGGCTGGATCACCATGACTGGTTAATTTTTTTTTTCTCTGTACAGATCGGGCCTTTCTATACTGCCTAGGCTGGTTTTGAAACCTGGCCTCATGTAATCCTCCTAACTCAGCCTCCCAAAGTGTTAGGATTTGCATCCTAAGCCATTGCACCCAGCATACTACATTCTCTTTATCCTTTAATCTGTTGTTAGACACTTAAATTGATTCCATATCATGGCTATTGAGAATAGTGTTGCTGGGGGTGCAGATGTCTCCTTGATATATTTATTTTCTTTCCTTTGGATAATTGCTCAGTAGGGGGATAGCTGGATCAAATGGTAGTTCTGTTTGTAGATTTTTGAGAAAATTTCATGCATGTCTCTATAGTGGCTCTACTAGTTTACACTCCCACAATAGTGTATAAGAGTTTCCTTCATTTTGCAGCTTCACCAGCATTTGTTATATTTTGTATTTTTGATAATAGCCATCTTAGTTGGGGTGAGATGATACCTCATCGTGTTTTGGATTTGCATTCCCCTAGTAATAGTAATGTTGGGCATTTTCTCATGTATTTTTTTTTGGCTTTTTGTGTGTCTTTTTTTTTAAGAAATATCTGTTCAGATCACTTGTCCATTTTAAAATGAGATTTTTATTTTGCTGTTGAGATGTTTGAGTTCTTTGTATATTCTAGATATTAATAACCTTTGGATGAGTAGTTTGCAAATATTTTCTACGATTCTGTCGGTTATTTTTTCACTCTATTAATTATTTCCTTTGCTATGCAGATGTTTTTAGTTGTAGTCTCATTTTGTTTTTGCTTTTGTTGTGTGTGCTTTTGAGGTCTTATTTATAAAATATTTTTCAGGCTGGGTACAGTGGTTCATGTCTGTAATCCCAGCACTTTTAGAAGCCAAGGTGGGTGAATCGCTTGAATCCAGGAGTTTGAGACCAGATTGGGCAACATGGGGAAACCTTGCCTCTACCAAGAAAAAAAAAATTTCCAGAACAATGTCTTGAAGTGTTTCTCCTATGTTTTCTTCTATCAGTTTTATAATTTCAGGTCTTACATTCAGGTCTTTGATCCATTTTGAGTTGATTTTTGTATAGGATGATATGTGGGGTCTAGTTTCATTCTCTTGCATATGGGTACCCAGTTTCCCCATCACAATTTGTGGAAGAGACTGTCCTTTCCCCATTGTATGTCCTTGACACCTTTGTCATGAATCAGTTGACTGTAGATATATGGATTAATTTTGGGGTTTTCTATTCTGCTCCACTGGTCTATGTATGTGACTGTCATGCTGTTTTAGTTAGTACAGCTTTGTAATATATTGTTTATATTAAAGTCTGGTAGAGTAATGTCTCCAGCTTCCCCCCCTCCGCACCCAGGATTGTTTTGTCAAGGTCTAGTGTGATTCCATACAATTTTTATGATTGTTTCTTCTATTTTTGTGGAGAATGTTATTGGTCTTTTGATAGGGATTGTGGTGAATATGTAGATTGCTTTGGGTAGTTTGGTCATTTCGACAATATTAATTCTGCTGACCTATGAGCATGGGATGTCTCTTCAATTTCTTTCATCAGCATGTTGCAGTTTTCCTTGTAAAGGCCTTTCACCTCCTTGGTTAAATTTATTCATAAGTATTTTATTTTATTTTGTAGCTACTGTAGATGAGATTGCCTTCTTGATTTCTAATTCATTGTTTGTGTATAGAAATGCTACTAATTTTTATATATTGATTTTGTATTCTGTAACTTTACTGAATTTGTTTATCAGTTCTAAGAGTTTTTGGTGGAGTCTAGGTTTTTCTATATATAAGATCATGTCCTGTGAAAACAGAGACATTTGAATTTCTTCTTTCTAATTTGAATTCCCTTTATTTCTTTCTCTTGCCGTATTTTTCTGGCTAGAATTTCCAGTACCATATCAAATAAGAGTAGTGACAGTGGGCATCCTTGTCCTGTTTCAGTTCTTACTTTCAGCTTTTTCACATTCCATATGACGTTAGCTGTGAGTCTGTCACATGTGGTCTTTATTGGTTTGAGGTACCTTCCTTCTATACCTAATTATTGAGAATTTTTATCATGAAGGTTGTTGAGTTTTTTCAAATGCTTTTTCTGCATCTATTGCAATGATCATACGGTTTTTATTTTTCATTCTGTTAATATAATGTATCACTTTTATTAATTTGCATATGATGAACCATTCTTGTATTCCTGGGATTAATCCCATTTGATCATGGTGTATTATCTTTTTGATGTATTGTTGGATTCTGTTTACCAGTATTTTGTTGAGGATTTTTATGTCTTGGTTTATCAGAAATTTTGTCTTGTAATTTTCTCTTTTATATATGTGATCCTGTCTGGTTTTGGTATCAGGGTTATGCTAGTCTAATGAAATGGGTTAGGAAAAACTCCCACTGTATCAATTTTTTTGAAAAGTTTGAGAGAAGTGGTATTAATTCTTCTGTAAAACTTTGGTAGAATTCAGCAGTGGAGTCATCCAGTCCTGGAGGTTTTTTGTTTTTTGTTGTTGTTGTTGTGAGATTTTTGTTTCCCTTTATGAAAAGCCAACATTTTTTGTTGTTGATTTTTACAATTGTGTTTCTTAGTCTCTGTTTTATTTATTTTTGTTCTGATCTTTATAATTTCCTTCTACTAATTTTAGGTTTGACTTGTTCTTGCTTTTATAGTATTTTGAGATGAATCATTAGGCTGTTTATTTTAAATGTTTCTAATTTTTTGATGTAGGCATTTATTGCTATAAGCTTGTCTTAATATCGCTTTTGCTGTGTTTCATAGATTTTTGGCATGTTATATTTCTGTTTCCTTCTATTTCAATGAATTTTCTAATTTCATTTTCACTATCTTCCTTTATCCATTGGTTAAGAGTAGATTGTTGGACCGGGCACGGTGGCTCACGCCTGTAATTCCAGCACTTTGGGAGGCCGAGGCGGGTGGATCACGAGGTCAAGAGATCGAGACCATCCTGGTTGACATGGTGAAACCCCGTCTCTACTAAAAATACAAAAAATTAGCTGGGCATGATGGCACGTGCCTGTAATCCCAGCTACTCAGGAGGCTGAGGCAGGAGAATTGCCTGAACCCAGGAGGCGGAGGTTGTGGTGAGCTGAGATCACGCCATTGCACTCCAGCCTGGGTAAACAAGAGAGAAACTCCATCTCAAAAAAAAAAAAAAGAGTAGATTGTTTAAGTTCCATGTATTTGGATAGTTTCAAGTGTTCCTCTTGCTACTGGTTTCTAGTTTTATTCTATTATGGTCGGGTAAGATACTTGGTATAATTTAATTTTTAAAAATATGTTGAGACTTGTGTCAAGTCAATATATAGTCACTACTGGAGAATGTTCCATGTGCTTATGAAAAAAAAAGAATGTATATTCTGTGGCTGTTGGATGACATGTTTTGTAAATGTCTGTCAGTTCCATCTGGTTTATGGTGTAATTTAAATCTGATGGGTTTTTTTTGTTGTTGATTTTTTATATGGATGATCTGTCCAATGCTGAGTGGATTGTTGAAGTCCCCAGATATTGCATTGGCATCTATTTCTTCATTCAGGTCTAATACTATTTTCTTTATATATCTGGGTGCTCCAGTGCAGGGTGCGTATATATTTACAATTGTTTTATTGTCTTGCTGAATTAATTCTTATATTATTATGTAATGTTCTTCCTTGTCTATTTTTACAGATTTTGACTTGAAGTCTATTTTGTCTGATGTTAAGTATAGCTACTCCTGCTCTTTTTTGGTTTCCATGGCTTGTAATATGTTTTTCTATCCCTTCATTTTCAACCTGTAACCCTTTGCAGGTGAGATGACTTTCTTGTATGCAGCATATAGTTGGGTCTTTTCCCCACTATTTTGAGATGAAGCTCTAAGCATTAATTTTATTTTATCTATATATTTCAATTTGTGTATCTAAGAGATAGGGATTCTTTAATGTATAAAACCAGTATTACACCTAAAAATATTACAATAATTTCTAATACCAGTAAGTATGCAGTCAGTATACACATATCTCCAATTATTGTACTATCTTTTTTTAAACAATCAAATCCAGATCTAAACAAGGTTCATAATTTCTGATTACTTGATATGTTTCTAGGGTCTCTTTTAACTTGTAGTCTCCATCTTCATCTCTACTTTTTCTCTTGGTCCTTTTTTTGCTTTTTCTTGGTCTCATTGGAGAAATAAGATTGTTTTAACTGAAGATTTTCTAATAATTCGAATTTTCTTGATTCCATCCCTAATGTGTTCTCAAACATATTCAACATCTTGTACTATTACTTTTTGTAAATTCACAGTTACAGATAGAGATCAGATTCTGCTTCCATGTTTTTGGCAAGATTACTTCACAAATAGTGGTATATATTTCAATAAGTGGAAATGTGTATATGTGAAATGTTAACAACTATGGAGGATTTCTGCCTGAATTAATCAATTCATTAGCTATTGGAAAGTGGTGATATTTTAATGTTATAATTTTAAAAAATGAACTTTATTGTTTAGAGAAATTTTAGGTTTGCAGCAAAGTTGAATGGTAAGTATGCAAAATTCCCATATATCCCCAGCTCCCACCACTGCATAGCCTCCTTCATTATTGATATCTCTCACCAGAGTGGTATGCTGTTTACAATGATGGATGTACATTGACACATTGTTATTATCCCAAGTCCATCCTTTCATTAGGTTTCTCACTTGGTGTTATACATCCTATATGTTTTGACAATAACATGTATCCACTAATTTATTTATTATTATTCTTCATTTATTGATAAGGGTATTTATATAAGGAGAAACTTCCCACCCTCCCCATTTCCTGCTTGTATCTAAAGTAACAAAACCCAGGAAAAATGCTTTGTTCTGTACCTCATCTACCAGTTTGCAAAATAGTGAGTTGGTTCTCTCTTCTAAAGTAAATGTGAGTTGTTGTTTCCGTTAAGGTCACTAAGAACTCACATATTCTAACATATATTATATTTTTCAAAGCTCATATATATATGTATGTGTACATGCATACACATATACATATATGTATACACACATATCCTAATAACTTAATGGTAAACTTATAGGTCACCAACATTTGTAAATCTACTTTGTTGTCTGGTTTTTAAAAAGGTAATTTATAAGACAATTAAAAATTTAATTTTAGAGCACTATTTTCTATTTAGTAGCTCTCATAAAGATTCCCCTGAGTCTCTGAGGATGGTAGAAAACCTTGCTTTGTTGCTAAAAAAAAAAAAAAAAAAAAAGAAGCAGTTCTTTATATATATATATATATATATATATATATATATATATATATACATAAGAACAAGAAGGAAGGAGAGAAAGAAAGGAGGAGGAAAAAAAAGCAAGCGAATGAGCATAAAAGACAAATTAGTTAATTAATGGGCTATTGCACAGTTTGGGAAAATTATTGTAGTTAATTTATTAAATGGTCTTATGTGACATTACTGGAAAGTAGTTACGCTTGAGGGCTTAAGATTCAGACTGCTTGGGTCAAATCTCTAGGTCTGATACTTCCTAGTGGTGTCAGTGTGGGCAAGTTACTTCCCTTTGGCTGAGCCTCCTCAATACAACAAGGATACGAAGCAGAGTTTTGTAAGGATAAAATAAATGAATACATATAAAATGCTTAGATTGCTTATAGGAAATGTTGAATAAATGTTAGTTGATTTTGTTTTCATTGTTGTGATGATGATGATGATGATGTGGTGGTGGTATAAATGTGTGGATGGCAAAGCAGTATCTTTCTAGACAAAAAAGAGCAAAAAGGATTTTTTTTTGTTAACTACTATGAGCAGGTACTGCATTAGCACCTGCCTCATATTATATAACGTATTTTTATTTTTAATATTTTTAATTTTTCAACATTATTTTTTAATTATAGCATAGTAGCTAGCATAGGCAAGGGATACAATATACCTTTTTTAAAAATTGAGTGGTATTGTTAGGTATATTTGACACATATTAGGTTTTGGTTATCTGCAAATAACTTTTATAAGATAATGTACTATTCTAACATACAGTACTGTCAAATAATGGAAATTTAAAATTCTATAAGAAAAGCTTAAACAAAAAATCCCAGGAAAGGTGATCACGTACAAATGTGGATAGCGAGGCACTCATGAATCACATAATTCTAGTATTGCCCATGATAAATTCATATCAATACTCACCGAAGTATTTTTTCCTCTACACAGGAAAAGAAAGAAATAAAAGGGAAACAATTTCTGAATTACTCCCTCTAACCACAGAAATGATTGTAATTGCCAGTTCATCTGTTGGCAGACTCTTCTGGCAGATGTACCTGCAACTTGGAAAGATAACAAATGAACCAATTCCTTACTCCAGAGTTGACACTGATAGTGCTTACTGAATTTGCTCTCAGAAAAGAATCCTGGGCAACAATATATCTGGCACTCTGCTCGAGGAATTTGTCATGTCATTGATATGTTCAGCCTCCACTGTCCACACCACCCTGACAGCAGATCCTTTATATTTCAAAGAAATTGCAACCTGAATTAATATAATTAGAATGTAACTGCTATTCACTGCACAAACTCCTTATTTCCAGGAGTAAAGATCTGATAGCAGGTCTGTGCTTAAAATCTTTCCCAAGATGGTTGGAGGGGAGCAAGCAGATAATAAAATGACAGAATATATGCTATTTCACTGGCTTTTTAAAATATTAACTAATGGAAATATAGGGGGAGAAGAAAACTGTTCTGCTCTTGGCATGTATGAATAGAAACATCTTTTAAGTTTACTAGCCTTTATAGTACTTCTACAAAATAGTTCTAAAGAGTATCTAAATTCAGAGAAAAAAGTGAAATCATAAAGATTACCTATCTCCAAAAAATATGCGGAGAATCATGAAGTAGAGGGGCTAATTCATAGATAAAATTACAGATTTAAGAGATGGCTGAATAACTTCAGTCATTTTTTTCCTGCTTCCCTTTGACCAGTTGATGTCACTAACTAAGCAACTGTCACCAAATTAATAACTTGGATGCTGCATTTTTGAAGTCTTGAGGGTGCTGGATTTTGAAGTCTTGATGGTGGAGCTCAAAAAATAAGAGAAAAAAGATCAGAGTGCTCTCTCTCTCTCTCTCTGTCTCTCCTATACTCTGCCTCCAGAACCCCGACTGCAGACCCCCGACTATGTGAAGATAGAGTGGGAAGGTGACTCTCTGCAAGACAGGAAGAGAACACTCACTGAGGAACCAAATTGGTCAGGATCTTGATCTTGAATTTCTCAGCCTTGAGAACCATGAGAAATGAATGTCTGTTGTTCCAGCCATCCAGTCTATTGTATTTTGTTATGGCAGCCCCAGCTAACCAAGGCAGTGCATATGATAGTGCATATGAATTTAGTGAGCATTGAGAAGAGCTAATGTTTTTCATATTTTTCCCCATAGAAGTATCTACTGATTTTCAACTGAAAATCTGTGTCAACAGCTGCAATAACAGAAATAAAGAGAATGGACTAGGTAGTGTAAGAATAGGGCTAAGTTTATGTAAGTGAGGGCTAAGTTTATGTAAGTGAAGTTCATCAAGAGATGAACTTCAGTAGCCTTAAAAGTTTTAAATCAAATACATTTTATAAACAAAATGCATTATGTTAAGGAGCTATAGACATCAGTTTCTCCTTACAAAGATTGCATATACCTTTTAGTTACCATCTTGGACAAGTTAGGAATGATTCCTTTCCTCCAGGTTGTCCTGTGCAGTATCTTCCTTATCTCCCTCAACATGGGGAAACTATCCACCATTTTCCAGTAACTAGCCCAGAATTAAGTGTGTTTCAGAATCACATGTATATATGTATGCGGTGGTTGGATGTTGGCAGATTGAGAAGGACTTGTTGAAATACCCATGCCTGAATTCCTTCTAGATCCATTACATCATAATTTTCAGCTGTGGTGCCCAAATTATCCAAGTTAAAAACCACTCCTAGTGCTTCCGATACATACCAGACTTGACATCCATAGACCAATGTTCTCATTCATTGATACAAATATTCAAGTCTACTACCTAGGCAGATCTTTCTATAGATTATATGTGTGAGTTTAAAATGGGTACATTTAATTTCTGTAAATGGAAATCCACGTAATACCTTTCAGGCCAGTGGTTTTGAGGACAGCCCATTACAGTACTGGCTGGTCTACCCTGTCCCCTCACTGCACACCTTCCTTCTGCCTTTGCCATAGGTTGCTTAGTTTCCTAGTCTGCCTGTCTGGTCTGAGTTAGAAAGAAAAACTGGCATCTCACAGTTCCTGGCAATTTACTTTGGAAAATAATGCATTAGACATTTATATTTTAATGTAAAAAAATCCTTTGAGTAAATAGTTTTCCTTCTGTTCAATATATTTTCTTATTAGTCTACATATTTAATAGTGAGATTATATATTATAAACACATGCTTAGACATCCAAATATATGCACAAATGGAAATATGAAGCTTGCAGGAAAGGGCCATCCCCCAAATACAGATATTTAAGAGGTTTTGCATTTGTTTTCTCTAAGGAATAAAAAAGTTAGACTTGAACAAAGGAAATTTAAGGAATTCTGTTGCTAGTCTTCTAATTTCCACCAAATGCTAGCTCTGACGTTGTCTTTTTGATTTTTAGTGGCCTTTAGAGAATTCTCAGGGGGGTGGGTAGGAAGTGGATTGAGGATTGGAAAGAGTTCCTATTCTATGGCTGACCAATGGATTTTTAGATAAACTAGTCATGTAGAAAACAGCTTGATTTATCCAAGAGAGGTAATGGTGACTCCCAGGATCCAGCCTGCCCTGTTACAACCCTGAGGACTTTTTTCTTGAGGTTTACAGAATACATTGATTGGTCAATCAATTAGAAGTAGTAAATATGTAAACATTAGAATTCACATTTTTAAAATTGTAAAATAAGAACATATTCTTGGAAGAGTATGTGGGGGAGAAATAATGCAGAGGCAAAAAAAGAAGGGAGAAAACAAGGACCAAGGTGCTAATTTTGGAATCAGAGACATGAGGATTAGATTCCAGTCTAGTTGTTATATATCCTTGGGTAGTTACTTCACATCTGTAAGTCAATGTTCTCATCTGTTAAATGGGACCAATATCTCTCTTACATGGCTGTGGTAAGGGTTTGCTAAAGTATTTATTTTACAGTTTGTAAGAGGACAGCAAAATGCCTGATATGCAGTAGCTGTTAACACAATACATCTGAGATAATAGTATTGCTATTGCTGGCAGCAGAGTGTGGTAGCTACTAAATTTATATTTTTGCTGGGCATGTAGCCTTGACTTTGAACCCCTTTTGATTTTAGGCAGAATTACTGCAATTGGCATTTCTAGCACTAAGGCTACATAATATTTTTAAGAATTTGTTGAGATGTCTTAAATTATTACCATTATTATCAAGAAATAGATTTGTTATGTCTGTTTTCAAGATTTATTAACTGAAATTCTGTGATCCTTGCATTAAGCTTACAAGCGTTCTTCTTAGTTTGATTTAAAGAGTACCCTCAGAAACCATTAATATTCACAAGAAAGTAAGAAATCTTTGCAATAGTATTTCATTGTATCATCATATTTTTTCTTTCCTGAAAAACTAGTGAAAAATCGCAGTTTTATATGTAAAACAGTAGTTAGCCTTTATATGAATGACATTTTCCTAAAAGCCTAAAAAAATTTCACATTTGCAGAAAAATACTCTGTTCCCACATTTGATCTGATTAAAATTCAAATCTATGTTAACATCTCATTACTTTTTGAAAAAAGTGAAAGCCACACTTAATGGAAAATGCTCACGGTCTGTCCTCACTGCTTTTGTGGGCTTCTTAGCAAGGTTGTCCTGGGATCCAGGAGGGCTGGACTACAGCTACATCCTTGTTAAAACAGTCACCCGGAGTGAATGTTGGCCTTTAGTTTTTCCTTCCTTTCCCCTCTCCCATCCCTACATTGTTTCAGTTGCCAGGTTCCTAATATTTTTTTTCTGAAGCAAGGGAAAGGGAAGGGCAAAAAAGACTGTGAAAGAATAACATTTCTTTCTATGGACTTAAATAGAACATTCAACTCAAAACATCCTGTGTTTTCTTTTAGTTGATGACACACTGACTATAGGAATGACTGAACTAAAAACCAGGGCTTGATTTTCTAATGAGGGTTATTTTAGTTGCATACTACCTGATCAAGGGAAAGTAGTTCAACTATTTTAAATCACAACATGTTAGTTTCTCCTCTGTACTCTTGATCTCCTTATCTTGCTGTGAGTTTCTTTTCTCCATTTTACATATCACCTTCTAACATGTGTTTATTATGTTTTTTGCTTATTTTCCCACTCTCCTGGCTATGATGGAATCTATGAGAGTGAGCATCTTTGTCCATTTTGCTCACTGTTGGATTCCCTGTTTTATAAACATCACCTGGCCCAGAGTAGATGCTCAATAAATATTTCCAGCATGAATTAATGAACTAGTTTCTTCCTCAGTGTCTTTTCCTATACAATTATGTGGAAAAAAACTGGTACAAATATGGTACAAAACCATCCTATAAATATGTGCTTATACCTAGTAGATATATTTGAAAGCATAGCTCTATTGGGTGTGTACATATCTTAGTTGGTGGAAGAGATAATAGAAGAGTTAGATTAAAGAGAAGCACCTCGTCACTCTCTATTCTCTTATTTACTCTGCTTTATTTTTCCTCGAACCCTGACTCCTAACACCCAACATAATATGTATTTCTTTGCTTATTGTCTACTTTCCCATACCAGAATGTAAGCTTTTAAGGACAGGATCTTATGTGTTTTGTTCACTGCTGTAGCCCCATTGCTTGGATTCATGCCTGTTACAGAGTAAGCACCCAATACATATTGATTGAATAAATGTATGTTTGAATGAGTGTTTGTTGTAGACTGTATTCACGCCTGACTCTGGCTCCATATTTAGATTCTTCTGCATGGTTGTTCACTAAGACCTTAATACTGTTGAGGTGGATGATGGGTGGGGAGATAAAGGGAAGACAATAACCAAGATTATACTAATATTTTTAAAGTTTTTTGTTAATTGTGAAAAAGATATCCAACTCATTATATATATGTGGCATAATATGAGCTTTGGGGTGGTGGTTTGGGTCCTGAAACATTCACCTATTTTCAGAATAAACTAAAATAATTTCTTAATTTCTTGATGTCATATTTTCATTATTTGTAAAATCAAAACAATGTTACCTAACCCATGGCTATAACGGGAGAATAGAGAGGGATTGAGACACAGAAGTTGGTCAGTAAATGTTCGCTATCATCATCATCGTCATCATCAACATCATCATCCAAGGGTTGGTGAACTACAGCTCGTGGGCCAAATCCAGCATGTGGTCTACTTTTATAAATAAAGTTTTATTAAACACAATGGATTCATTTTCTTATTGTCTATGGCTGCTTTTACATTACAACAACAGAATTGAGTCATGACTTGAAAATCCTAAAATATTTGCCCTCTCATCCTTGATAGAAAAAGTTTGGAACTCTTCAACCAGAAAATGTTACATTGCTGATCCACCATATAAACCCATGGTCTAGCAAAGTGTGGTCCAAGGACCAGTTTGATCTGCAAACTGCTTGTTTTTGGGTTCATGACAAAGTGAGTAAAGAAACTAAGAGTAACTATTTAGAAACTTCTATAACAATTTAAGAATGCTGTTGACATCTAAGGGCATTATTTTGGTTTATACAAAAGTGCCGATTTGTGACAGATAGGAAATTTAAGAAAAAAAAAAACCTGGCCTTTTCCACTGGAATAGAGTCGGGTGTTTTGTAATGGGATTTTGTTGTATTGATGACTTAATAAGACATATTTTTGTGTTTCAGATGAAAACATCTGGGGGCCCATCAGCTGGGGAGTGACAAACATGTCCTGAGATTGCAAGTGACCTGGGAAGGTTGATGAGCATGCACATTAATAACGTCACACAAATGGATTTTATATGCAGATGGATGGGCCAGCCACAGTTCACTTATCAGCTAATACAGTTGTAATGTGTTGCTTCATATCTGAGAGAAGGCAGCACCTTAGGATATTATGTGTGTCTCACTTACATGTATAAATGAATTCCCTTTTGAGGTAAATGTGTTTCAAGTCAATAAGTCATCTTCTCTGAAGAGTAAGCCAACAACTTTCCTGGAAATCTAGCAAAACAACAGTTCTGTGACCAGCCTTATGTTTTGTTGCATGTGTGCATAAAAAATGCAGATTGACTCTTTCCTTTTCTGTTTTTAGAATTAGTTCCAAACAGCAAAGCCTGCCAGAAAAAACAGACAAACTCTCAGGAACAACAATGCCCTTTATGTGTGGGGTAGAAGCTGCCAGACTTTGATTACTAGCCAGACATTAACCCCTTTGGTGTCTTAGCAGGGGGGAAATGCCAAGTCTGAATCCAGACATTTCCAGGATTTTACAGTCATTCATGATGTGAGACCAGGCAATTTATAATGACTTCTGCAAAAAAAAAAAAAAAAAAAAAAAAAGACCATTGAGAGAAGGAAGTGCAAGTCAAAGGCCAATCTCCTTGCTTCCTGAATTCTGCCATGACTCATTCCAGCAAGCAGACATAGACTTGATCATCTCTGCTTTTCACTTTGCTAGCCTCACTGGTCATGGATGAGAAGCGTGCTGCTCTTACTACTTTCCTATGATAGTTTGGGTCCTGAAACATCAATCTATTTTCAGAATAAATTAAAATAATTTCTTAATTTCTTGATGTCACATTTTCATTATTTGTAAAATTAAAACAATGTTACCTAATGCATGGCTATAGTGGGAGAACAGAGAGGGATTGAGACATAGAAGTTGGTCAGTAGATGTTAGCTATCATCATCATCATCAACCACGTCATCATCCAAGGGTCAGGTGATGTTTTTGTGTTTTTGCCCAGGTGTCAGAAGGAGGGTGGCAAATTTGGTACTCACAGAGAGGAACCTATGTTCTTCTTGAGGTCATCACTTACAGTAAAACTGCTACCAAGGACATTCCCTGAAAATTCTTTTGTGACCAGTTTCCTCCCTTCTCTCATATACCCTCTGTAGGTCTACTGATTTCATTTTGAGAGCTGAGATAAGCAGAGAGCAATGCAATTTGTCACAGAAGGATGATTACGTATATGTACTGTCATGTGCATGTATATACAGTATGTGTATATACAGTATGTTTATTTCATTTGTTCTTTTACTTTATCCTTCAATATTTATTTATTGATAGTTTACTATGAGAGGCTGAGAATACCAAGTTCATTATAATTAATTATAATAATAGCTATCATTTATCAAGAACATATCGCATGTCAACATTATGCTATTTTACATACATATACTTTAATGCATTTGGTCACTTAAAAAACTTTATGAAATAGCCCTATTTTACACATTAGTAAACTGAGTTCCAGAAAACTCAAGGGCATGCAGCTAGTTAACGTCAAAGCTAAGATTCACATTCAGATCTGTCTGATGCAAAACTCATTCCCTTATTCACTTTGTTAAATTGCCCTCCCAAAGATGAATAATATGATACAAAGGCATTTACCTACTTTTTTGGAATTCACATTCTGGTTGGCGAGAAAGGCATATAATACAGAACATAGAAGAATATAATACAGCTAGGTACAAAATGCCATAATTAACTTATTCTGTTGTAGGGTAGGAGAAGGTGGGAGAGGGTAGAGGAAGGCCTCACAGGGCAAGTCGTGCTTGAGCCATGCCTCTGGGGTGTGGGGTATTCACTTAGCAGAGAGAGAAAGAGAGAGAGAGAGAGAGAGAGAGAAAGAGAGAGAGAGAGAGAGAGAGAGAGAGAGAGAGGTGGTGGCTGAAGAGAAGAGGACAGAGAGGGAGAGAGACAGAGAGATTTCAGCTGGGTATGACTTATTTTTTGTAGGAAGAGACCCGCACTTGGAGTGCAAGTGACATTTGGAACTAGTCAGTTGGAAGTTCTTCAAGGCGATTTCTCCACTGACCAAGGCTATATACTTTTCCTGTTTGTTCTCCTTCAGCTATTTTTATTCCTAACTCAAAGGAGACACAGGGAGAAAGTGAGCTCAGCCAGGGTAAATTGGAGTTGGTGATGACTTCTAGGAAGCCTCAGGAAAGAGAAACAAAGACAATCCTGCCCTGCTGCTCACTACAACGGTGGGACCCTTGTGGGATAACTGTTTTAGGAATGCAGGTGTCTACCCTCTCTAGAAATGAAAATGCAAGTTCTGGCTGTGGTTGAGTATTGCATGGAGGTGAAAAGAAACTGGCATATTTGCTTTTTTCAGTTGTTTGTTTCACCCTGAAGGGCATGGCTGCCTAATTTTTTTTCTCCAGAGAAAGGTGGACAGATGAAGACAGGAAAGTAACATTCACAGACTGCCCTCTGTGAGGGTGACAGTGATGAAGCGAATGCCTGATCTGAACACCGGTAAATAAAGTGAGCGCATATTTCCCTAGCCAGGAGAGAAATCTGGCTCAGAAGAAATGAGAACAATGACATTATTGCCAGGCTGCTCCCAAGCCTTTGGCTATTCTGTTCAGTACAAACAAAAAGCACTGAATATAGCTGTGACCTGCCTTGTTGGCAACCACAGTGTCCCAATTCTTTGGGGCTTCACTTTGAGAAATTGAGACCTACCTACCTTAACCCTGAGGGGTTAAGATTTCAGATTAGAATGATAACTGAACTATTCATTTGCAATAATTACGGGTTTTATGCCTATTTTAAAAAGGAATACCGGGTTTGCCTATATTCATTACAAAGTCCTCCCAGCTTTTAAATCTTCCAATAAAATGCCTCTTCTCTAGTCTTTTAAGTACATCCTGTGGCTGGATATGATTATGGAAGATTTACATGCATCCTTGTCTGTTGTATCAAAAGATCAGGGAATAAAATGCCCATCATTAAAACCCCCAAGTGATTGGATTGGCATGAGGAATGGAGATGGGGCTGGCATGGAAGAGAGGGTTCTGACTCCGAGATTTCATGAAATGCAAAACAATAGGACAGCTGCTCTTCCATAAACAGATTATTATTATTATTTCTACCTAGACAGCTTGATAGCAGCCATTATCTTCTTTCTGGGTGTCTTATCAATTTCCGGCCGTGTGCAGCATGGGTGATAAGGAATGAGAAATGTCACCCATGGGATTGCCAAGGATTATTTCTATGCACTGCTGTTCAGCAACAGCCAATCGCTCTGAACTGAGGAGTAGACCTATTGTTCATGCTGGGCAGTTGCTATTCTGGCTATCCCAAGAGAGCAGAAAAAAGATGTAGTTGCCATTGTGCAAAAGATTGATATTTCATTACTCTCAGCTAAAGTTCAAGCAGTCTTGATTTTGAAAAGTAGAATCATCATGGAATATCTTTGAAGAGAGAGAGGACAAGGGAAGAAAAGAAGAATGAGATGAGTTCAGAGCTTTTCAGAACTGTGAGGGAGTGTGAAAAAAGAAAGGTGTAATACTTTCAAACAGTGCAACTTTAAAATGCCAGGTCTCTAAGCCTCAGAGAAACAGTAGCATCACATCTCCATGACTTGTGGTCCATTTGTGTATTGCAAAGCCTCTATGCTGCATTACTCATCAGAAAATACTTAACTTTGTGTCTGGCATTATTTGAATTAAAAAATAGTTAACTTACTAGATATCTGTTTGTGTTTCATACAAAGTTCTTGAATGAAAATAATCTGTTGATATTTAATATTGTTCCTTTCCTTCTCAATGAGAAAACAAATGTTTTATTGTACATGCAGATGTGCTGGTTAAATATTTCAGAAAAAAAACCCTCTTTGTCGTTTTGTTCTAGTATCTCAGCTTTACAACCTTGTATCTTGTAAGAGAAAAGACTGTGTTAGAAAAAAATTAAAACTGAAGTGTATGACTAACCTGTACTGTATTCATAGAGAATTTCTCCTAAAGTGTTCTGAGTGCTTTAGTCTTCTTTATACATGGTTTTAGGGTCATACTGATATTATAATGTAAGCTGCTTGGAAGTGATCCAAGTCAAATTTTGAAACATTTTAAAACACTATTCTGAAATTGGAATTTCAAATGAATAAAATGCTTTGCTTTTAAACCAATGACTTCAGAAATGAGATCCTAGTCAGGAATTGTTACAATGGGAAGTGGGAGGAGGTGGGAAAGGTAAAGGGCAAAAAGAGGGCAGAGAGGGAGAATGGTGGTTGCAGGAAAAGAGGAAGGAGCTTTGACTCTCCAATGAAGTGTGAGCTCTGGGAGAGCAAGAATCTGCTCTTTGTGTACAACACCTCATATAGAGAAAGCACTCAGGAGATATTTGTTAAATGAATTAGTGAGAGACGCATAGAATAAATGGTTTTCAGTGGTCGGATATGCAAAGGAACATTCCCCTAGCAAAATACATAATTTTAGTTGTTCAGCCCTTAAGCATTTACTAAGAAACCCAGAGATTCTCCAACTTTAATACACATATGAATTATCTGAGAGCCTTGTAAAGAAATCCAGATTCTAATTTAGTAGGCCCGGGATGGGCTTTGAGATTCTGCATTTCTGTCAGCCTCCCAAGGGATGTTGACAGTGGATGCTACTGGATCATGGAATACGCTCTGAATAACAACGTGTTAGAGTAGTGCATAGGGGACTGGGCTGGGGGTCATGAGCTCTGAGTTCTAATCTCTGACATGAACCATCTGTGCTTTTAAGCCAGGTGATTGGTTCTCCTAGACTCAGTCTCCCCATGTAGTAATGAATGGTTGAATCTACATAATTTCTAAAGTTTTTACAGTCTTAATGTTTTGAACTTTTAAAAGAAAGTACTTAGAAAATGCCCAGTTTAACTCTGTCTCTTGAAATCCTGGAGACGCAAAATCACTCCCTTCTACAGTTACACAGGGGATTTGTCATAAGTGAATTGTGCTACAGTTGATTCCCTGATATCTAGCACAGTATTTTTTTCCACTCCCATTTCTTTTGTCATTATTGTTTCTTGTGGAATACTTAGAATTTGTCTGATGCTATGCTAGGTGCTGGGATTATAAAACTGCATTAGAAATACGTTATTATAATTTATTACCAAATTCCTTGCTTGAGTAACCTGCTAAAGATGACAACTAATCCCTGCAAATATGTAACATGTGTGTTGCTTTTAGGATTCCCCTTTCCATGATATAATAATTACTATAGTAGAATGTTTGCAAAGATGACCCGATTCCCCAGTTCTCCCTATATCCATCCATTCTCTTTGCTAAGTGATTTTGTAGCTTATCATATCAAAAAGTGGAATTTCTTTCCCAAGCGCTTGACTCTGGATGGGTCTTGTGACTTGCTTTCACCAATAGACTGCAGTGGAAGGAACAACATGTCAGTTCTATACCCAGGTCTCAAAAGGCCATACCCACTTTTGTTACTTCACTCAGGATCCTGTTTCTGCCATAAGAACAAGCCTGGGGTAGAATCCAGGAGGATGGACGTTCACAAGTGACCTACTGTCCCAGAGAAGGCCAACCTAGAGAAGCCCACAGGTAGTCATCCACAAATATGTGTGTAGGTCCGACCAAGAGCTACAAAGTTGCTTACTCAACCCACAGCTGCCCACTGATACACAAGTGAGCTCAGATAAGACCAGAATTGCCCAGCTTAGCCATAAACTTGTCAGCAATAATAAACGTGTGAATCCACTTAATTTTGGGAAGCTTTGTTTTGCAGCATAGCTAAGTGGTATGATGGTCTTCTGGACACAAAGCTTTATATGAAACAAATAGTTCTAGTTTGACTTCTCCATGGAAAATAGTAGGTGAGATGTTGTGGGAGTGGCACAGACTTTGCAACTTCTTCCATAATTCTGAGATGCTTTTCACTTAAAAAGGAGGGAAACTAGCTCGTATTATTTATATTTTACTGATAAAAGAAAGATATGGATCGTGAATTTAAGTTTGGAGATTAAAGCTCAAGGTAACACACATGCATATTCCATTTTTTTTAAAAGAAGCGTAAAAGGACCAAGATCTGAGATCACAAAAGAAAATGAATGTTTTAGTCTTGGCTTTCCATGTATGTTATCTTGAGCTTCAGTGTTATTCTTGGTAAACAAATATAACTCTGGCTGACTGCTTTCCTTCAAAGATGGCATGAAAGTGAACAGATACAATAAATATAAAAACGTTCGGTAACTCTTAAGTGGTACACAAATGCTACTTCTTTTGAATATTGTACTATATTTTGTTTTTACATAATATATCTAGTACTTATTGAGAACTCATAACTTCCTTTATAAGCATAATAACAGCCATGACATATACGTTTCATAGTCTTCGAATTGCTTTTACATAAATTATCTGTCTTTGATTCTTCAATGGTGTGCTGAAAAACATTTTTATCTTCTCATTTTGCAGATGCAGAACCTCTGCCACCTCCTCTGTGGTGGGATTTATAAAGCTGAGATAATGGACAGGTTTTGCTAAGGTAGGAACCCAGTCATGTTGGGGTTTTCTTTAAGAGTCAAACTTGATGAATAAATCAGATCTTTATCTTTTATTATCTTGTATAAACTCAACCCAGCATTGCAATTTTTAAATTTATCCCAATTCTTCTCATAACAGTTATTATCTATGAGGTGTCATTCTTTTTCTCCCCAAACACATTTTTTTTTAATTTTAACTTTTATTTTAGATACAGGGGATACATGTGAAGGTTTGTTACATGGAAATTTTGTGTGATGCTGAGTACCCAACATGTAGTTTTTTATCCCACATTTCCCTTTTCTCCTCTGCCCTCAGAAGTCCAAGGTGTCTATTTTTATATTTGTGTTCATGTGTGCTCATTGTTTGGCTCCCACTTCATGTAATATTTACCTTTCTCCTTCTTCATTAATTTGCTTAGGATTATGGCCTCCAACTGCATCCATGTTGCAGCAAAAGACATGATTTCATTTTTTATGGCTGCATAGTATTCCTTGGTGTTTATGTACCACCTTTTCTCTATCCAGTCTACCATTGATGGGAACCTGGCTTGATTCCATGTTTTTGCTATTGTGAATAGCACAGCAATGAACATATAGTAATCAAAACAGCATGGTGCTGGTACTAAAACAAACATACAGACCAATAGAACAGAATAGAGAACTCAGAAATAAAGCCACACACCTATAAACATTTGTCTTTGACAAGGCAAACAAAAATAATGGGGAAAGGACTCACTATTCAATAAGTGGTTCTGGGATATTGGCTAGCCCTATGAAAAAGATTGAAGCTGGACCCCTACCTTTTTACATGTACAAAAATTAACTCAGAATGGATGAAATACTTAAATGTAAGATCTCAAAACATTAAAATCCTGGAAGTTAACCTAGGAAATACTCTTCTTGACATTGGCCTTAGCAAATAATTTTTGGCTAAGTCCCCAGAAATAATTGCAACAAAACCAAAAATTGACTAGTGGGACTTAGTTAAACTAAAGAGCTTCTGCACAGCAAAACAAACTATCAGCAGAATAAACAGACAACCTATAGAGTGGGAGAAAATTTTCACAAATTATGTATCTGACAAAGGCCCAACATGTAGAATGTATAGAGAGCTTAAATGAATCAACAAGCAAAAAACAACCCCGTTAAACAACAGGCAAAGGATATGAACAAACACTTCTCAAAAGAAGACATACAAGCAGCTCACGAATATATGAAAAAAGATTCATCATTACTAATCATCAGAGAAATGCAAATCAAACCACAGTGAGGTACCATCTGACACCAGTCAGAATGCTATTATTAAAAAGTCAACAAACAACAGATGCTGGTGAGGCTGCTGAGAAAAGCGATGCTTAAACAACTGTTGGTGGGAATGGAAGTTAGTTCAGCCATTATGGAAATTAGTTTGGAGCCTTCTCCAAGTGCTTAAAGCAGAGCTACCATTTGATCCAGCAATCCCATTACTGGGTATATAGCAAAAGAAAATAAATCATTCTAGCAAAACATTTTTAAACTGAGTAAAAGATAATGGTTACTCTGAAATTGCATGTTGGCTTAGTATTTATGCTCTTTTTTGATTGTTTGTTTTGTTTTTTTTTCAGAGAACCAGCTTTTTATATAATTTATATTCTTAAGCAATCAGAATTTTTATTTGATGATGTTAATTAATGAACTAAACATATAATTAAATTATTATCATCAGAGGCTTGAGCCAAGAAGTTTTATTTATAAGTACGCAGTTGCCTTGGCTGATGATGTAGAGACTGGGCTTGGGCAATTTTTATCTGAAATATGTACAATGGCCTAAGTATTTGGTGAATATTGTCTGGCCCCTGACCAGTGATTAAAATTTCATCCAACAGTTAAAATAAGTCTTGTAAGCAGAGCATTTCCTCTGTTCTACTTAATTTTAAGAGTTGTGCTTATTTTGAGCCTGTCTTAAAACTGAACCAGCGGCATCACATTTTGGTAGTGTGAAAGACAATTGCTATTTTGACAATATTGTAATAGCTGCCATTGACCAAGAGCTTACTTCCTACATGTGAGCCAGAATTCTAAGTGTTTTTCTCCCTTAAGTCCTTTAATTCTCATTAAGAGACCATTGGGATGAAGTATATTATTATTATCCCCATTTAACAGACAAGGGAACTAAGACACCAAAACATAAAATAAATTGCCCAAAGTCACACCACTAGTAAATGCCAGTGGTGGATTTAGCTCAGGCCATTTGGGTAGAAAATTTCTATACTATACAGCATTATTTTACTTGTACTATCAGCTTTTCTTTAAGTCAGATAACAAGAAACTTATCTGTACTTGTCTTGCCATAGCAGTGCTGCATCATCAAAAAGTGTATATTTTCACAGAGGTCTAGGTACTATGAATTCCCTTACAAAAATCTAGTAATCTAATAATTCATCTCCAGTAAGCTATTTTCCTGTGTAGTAGACATGTTAAAGGATGTAAAAGAAGTAGAAAAAGTCCTCCCTTTTAATGGACCTGAAGATGTATAAGAGTAGATGATCTTTTGGGGAGGTTAAAAGGATAGAGTTGGTTCTATAAGGTCCTCAGGTCATACTGGAGAGGCAATTGATAATAGCCCTTGTATTTACTTCATTTTAAGCCATGATCATCCAGATTTTAGCTAGGTCCTTATCTCAGTTTGTTTTGTGCTATTATAACAGCATATCTGGGGTTGGGTAATTTATAAAAAGCAGACATTTATCTCTCATAGTTCTGGAGGCTGGCAAGTCTAAGACTAGAGTACCAGCAGGTTGGATGCCTGATAAGGGCTCAGTCTTCATTTCCACAATAGTTCCTTTTTTTTTTTTTGAGACACAGAGTCTCACTCTGTCACCCAGGCTAAAGTGTAGGTGGTGTGATCTGGGCTCACTGCAGTCTCTACCTCCCAGGCTCAAGTGATTCTCCTGTTTCAGACTTTTGAGTAACTGGGACAACACATGGGTGCCAACATACCTGGCTAATATTTGTATTTTTTGTAGGAATGGAGCTTCACCATGTTGGCTAGGCTGGTCTCGAACTCCTGAGCTAAGTGATCCACTCACCTCATCCTCCCAAAGTTCTGGGATTACAGACATCAGCCACTACACCCAGCCACTGTGATGGTGCTTTGAATGCTGCATCCTGTGTGTGTTTGCATCTGTATGTGCGTATGGTTGGGGAAGGAATGCTGTTCTTTACATGGCAGATGAGCAGAAGGGGTGAACCCATTCCTGAAAGCCATTTTCAATGCAGAATGAATTCATTCACTAGGGCAGAGCCCTCGTGATATGAACACCTCCCATTATGCCCTACCACTCAACACTGTTGCATTGGGGATTAAGTTTCTAACACATGAGTTTTGGAGGGGACAAACATTCTAATCATAGCTGTCTGCCACCCCTTGAGACACATGTAGGCTTGCTTCTAATTCCAATTTCTCAACTTGAGAGAGCTATAGGCCACTCCACATATCTCCCAAAACTCATAATCTTATTGTCCTCATCTTGTGGTAAATAAGTGGTCTCTGTTTGTTACACATTGACTCAGATGTAGAACCCAATCTCTTTACATATTTGCACAAGAAATCCAATATACATTGATTATGAATTAGATTATGTGCCACAAAAACTCATATGGTGAATATTCCTAACTCCTAGTACCTCAGAACGTGACTCTATTTGGAAATAGGGTTGTTGCAGGTATAAATAGTTAAAGTGAGATCATACTGGAATAATGTGGGCCTCTAATCTAGTATGGCTATTGTCTTTATACAAAGAGGAAGTATGAACACAGACATAGGCTAATGCCACATGAAGATGAAGCAGAGATCAGAGTGATACTTTTATACAGCAAGAAATATGAAAGATTGCTGAGAAACCACCAGATGCTGGATGAGAGGCAAGGAACAGATCTGTCCCTCACCACCCTCGGAAGACCCCACCCTGCCAACACTTTGATCTTGAAGTTTTAACCTCCAGAACTGTGGCAATACACTTTTGTTGTTGAAGCCATTCAGTTTGTAGTACTTTGCTATGGCAGCCCTAACAAATAAATACGTTGTCAAACTTTTCCCACGTTGGGTAGATTTTACTGAAGACATTTGCGGGAAGGCATGTCACGGAGAGAAACATCACACAGCCCACAGCATTCTCCCAGTTAAACTGTCCCACATCTCCCTTCACTCTCTTTCCTCATCTCCTCTATTCTGGATTAACCCCCAGATATAGATTCAAATTTATCTCACTGTTTTTTCAGAGTAGCTTTTCTCTTCCACTGAAGTTGTGACAGGTACCATCCAGGTCCCGGGGTTCTGCTACAGACATTAATCAAACAACACATTTGACACAGTCCATTCACTGAGAGAGATGCCCCTACCAAAGGTCACGGTAAAAACATTTTCTAGATAGCCTGCTCTCAAATCTTGGCTCTGCTATTTACTAGCCACATGAAGTCAAGTAAGTTACTAGACCTTTTGAAAATTAGGATAACATAAAGAAAAATAAATTTTTCTACCAAAAAGACACATGCACTTGTATGTTCACTGCAGCATATTCACAATATCAAAGACATGGAATCAACCCAGGTCTCCATCAACTCTGGATTGAATAAAGAAAATGTGCTACATATTCACCATGGAATACTATGCAGCCACAAAAATGTGCAAAATCACATCCTTTGCAGCAACGTGGATACAGCTGGAGGCCACTATTTTGAGCAAACAAATGCAGAAACAGAAAAGAAAATATCGCATGTTCTCACTTACAAGGGAGAGCTGAACACTGGGTACACATGGATGTAAAAATGATAATGATAGGCAGCCGAGACTACTAGAGGGAAAGCAGAGAAGGGGTCCAAGGGTTGAAAAACTACTCTTTGGGTACTATGCTCACTACCTGGGTGATGGATTCATTTGTACTCCAAACCTCAGCATCATGTAATATAACTTTCTAACAACTGGCACATGTACCCCCGATTCTAAAATAAAAGTTTCCGTTTGTTTGCTTGTTTGAGATGGAGTCTTATTCTGTAGCCCCAGCTGGAGTGCAGTGGTGTGATCTTGGCTCATGAAACCTTCGCACCTCCTACGTTCAAGTGATTCCCCTGCCTCAGTCTCCCAAGTAGCTGGGATTACAGGCACCCGCCACCACACCTGGCTAATTTTTATATTTTTAGTAAAAACAGAGTTTTGTCATGTTGGCCAGGCTGGTCTCGAACTCCTGACCTCAGGTGATCCACCTGTCTCAGCTTCCCAAAGTGCTAGAATTACAGGCATGAGCCACCATTTCCAGCCTTAAAATGTAAGTTTTTAAAAAAGGAAATGACAGTACTCCGTAGCACCCATTTTACTTTCAGTGCTCCCCAAAGCAGGCTCTGAGGCAGACCATTGTGTATAGATGGCTCACTGGGGAAGGCTCCAAAGAATAACACTGTAATAGGGTGAGAGGAGCAGGATGGGGAAGAGAAATTGGGCTGGAATGCAGGTGCAACAGAGGCCTTAGCCCACCATGGAAGCTGGGGAGCTGGATGGCCCTTTAGAGAGCATTCTCATAATAAGGTAAGGAGACTGAGGCTTTGTCCCTTCTAACCCACAATGATTAGTCATTGGAAGTGGAGTACCCCCAGTGAGAACTCATAACTTTGAGTGAGGCAGTTCCCTTGGGTGAAAGCAACTTCTGGAGAGCAGCTCAGCTCTGAATGGTCATTCGCCAACACTGTCTTAGGTAGCTGGGAAAGTGAGGGTCTCAATCCTGTGGCCAGTTTTGGGGTGACACATCACAGAATTTGCTACAGGATTATTGCAAGCATGGAATGAGTTAGTATACAAAATATGCTTGGAACAGCACATGGCTTGCGGTTAAGTACTGCATACATGACAGCTGTCACTATACTCAAAATCTATGGTAAGAACACTTAGGTTTGTATAGTTACATACACTTTAGAAAGGAATTTCATGTGGATTTTGACCCTTATAGAGGCTCTATAGATGAGTGAAGTAAGCAATCTACAACGTTGATATAAAAAAGTTCAGGCTCGGAGCAATTGAATGATCTGTCCAATACCACCCAGTTAGTAGGGAGTAGGTCTCTTCTGTTTTCAATTTTCCCTCTTACTTGTTCCACAGCTAATTTTCCAAGCCACAAGTACCCATATGTAAGCTCAGCCTCATCAGTCCTAATTTTAAAATGGATTGCTTAAGAATTTACAATGATCTAGTCTAACAGCAAGATGAAGCATCAAGGATCTTGCATCTGCCTGCCTTGGCCCTACCTTGAGCCTTGTTAAAGTTACAAAGGTAGTTTATGAAAGTGAAGGCATTTCACCAGGGAAGGTTGACAGCTGACTGTAAGAGTCCTTATGATACAGTTTTTAGTGGATTCTGTTATATGTTGTCTGTTTGGCCCTCCACTTCGAAGACCTGATTCTGTGTTTTCTGAAAGTACAGTAAATGTTCAGGGAAAGAGAACAACACCAAATAAATAGAAAACACTGCTGCTTAAGCAGATTCCTACTTTATTATCATTGTTTAATGGCCTTTATTTTTTACAACAGTCTGATTTACTGAAAAATTAAAGATGGTACAGAGAATTCCCACATTCTTCACACCCAGCTTTCCCTATAATTAACATCTTACCTTACGGTAGCACATTTGTTATAATCAATTAACCAATATTGATACATTAACATTAATTAAAATTTGTACTTTATTCAGAGAATCCTACTTTAGTACGTTACCAAAGTACTTGGATGCCTATAGCCTCCCTATGGGCAAACTAATCAGACATTTGCCTGGTGAGCATAAATTAGAGTAAGGAGAGTTGGTTGATCTTAAGACATACACCCCAACTAAAATAACTAGAGGCTGTTTTCTCCATTATCCGGGTACCAGTGAAGCCTGCCCTCATGTTTTTGTCTGGTAACCAGAGGCTTCTCTCCCCTGATTAGCATTGCACATGCACTGTTAGTCTTTGTCTCTGGGATTCTCATTTTTCTGTGTTCCACGGATGACCAACTACCCTTTTAAGGTCATCACATTAATAACTCTAATGAGTTTACAGGGAAGGTCTACTCTGGCCAGATGGTCATGTTGCCTCCTTCGAGAAATTTTGCATATTTCTGTGCTGATTTTTTTTTTTTTTTTTTTTGAGACGGAGTTTCACTCTTCTTACCCAGGCTGGAGTGCAATGGCGCGATCTCCGCTCACCGCAACTTCCGCCTCCTGGGTTCAGGCAATTCTCCTGCCTCAGCCTCCTGAGTAGCTGGGATTACAGGCACGTGCCACCGTGCCCAGCTAATTTTTTGTATTTTTAGTAGAGACAGGGTTTCACCATGTTGACCTGGATGGTCTCGATCTCTTAACCTCGTGATCCACCCGCCTCAGCCTCCCAAAGTGCTGGGATTACAGACTTGAGCCACCGCGCCCGGCCCTCTGTGCTGATTTTATAGCTTAACTTTCTGAGGGCAATACTCTACCCCCTGTTTAGCATAGTAAGAGGAGTGTTTAGAGCTCGGACTCTGAAATTAGGTTGACTGGGCCTACATCTCAGCTTGCCTTTTGCTAACAGTGTGACCTGGGACACGTAGCTTTAAACTGATGTGCCTCAGCTTCTTTATCTACACAATGGAGGTGCGTGGGTGGCAAGGGTGGATATTCATTCTGCTTTTCATTTATGTTGTTTGTCTTCTAGGTGTTAGGATATGACAAACAAATAACCAACTTTGTCCAAACCAGTAAGAATGCTAAAGATTAACTCTGCATATGTAGGCAATTTCAGAAGAGTCAACCAAAATTGAATGGGCCTAATGAAATGATAGGGGAAAAATAATAAAATTTATTTGCAGTTTTTATTTAATTAAGTAAGCTGTTTTGCAGTTCTATATTAATGAAAGAACCTGAGGCTGAACATATCCTGTCTTCTATCAGGGACACAAGTGAATTTGAGAGACAACCCAGGGACAGAGGGCAGGGATGGAGGTAGGAGTGGTGGAGAGACAGTATACTCTTGCTCTGGTCAGATGTATTGAACTTTGATGTGACACCACCCAGGTCAGATATTCTTAATGTTTAGCACTCTTCTGAATATCCTGGTCACTCTTGAAGTAAACTCTTTTCTTTTTCTCTTACCAACATCTCTGCTTTACTGCCCACGTACTAAAACACTGAAACACACACAGTCAGATGTCGAACTAGGCTGTCTCAGGCTCTAAAATCACCCAGCATGCCATTGATTAAAATCCTCATTTGAAGCTCACCCGAGAAGCCCAACTCAGGGATTTAGAAATAAGTATGTGATTCTCTTTATAGACTGACATGTAAATTATGAACTTGCCTTTTAATGAAAGACATTTTAATATTTCATTTCTAAGTCTGGCAAGATATAATAACTTCAGGATGGGAAGTAAGTGCCACTCCCGACTCCTGAAGCCATGACGGGCATTGTCAATCCATCTCTGCACTCCCTGTCATCGGTCCTGGTCGTGGCCTCAGAGTAGTCTACAACATGGTGCTCCAACTACCACTTGGTTGGAGTAGGCTTGAAATTTAAACTCCTTGACATCTTCTGCACTACATGACACTGTTTTAACTCACTAAATATGTAAGTAACAGTAAGATATTCTGACACTTTGTCTTATGCATATGATATACCTTAAAATAACATATTTTAAATTATAAAAAACATTAAGTCTGCAAAATTATCTTTCCTTGGGTAAGCCAGTCTTTAAAAGCACGATTTTAATATCAGAAACCTATTTATCAAAGTAGTTATCAGCAAAAACTATTTAATGTCAAGGACTACTGTTTTATGGATTTCAGAAAATGCTAAATAATCAGCTTTGGTGTTTGGCAAGGGCAATGGGTAGTCTAGGACACAAAAATCATCTTCAAATAAGTGGACAGGACAGGAGGGATTGCAGAGAAAGGCATGAGGGATGAAATAAGATCATTCTCCCTTCACCTTTAAACGGCTTCTCTCTGTGTGTGTTTCTCTCTCCCTGTCTGTCTCTTTCTCACTCTCTCATATACACAAATAAGACAATTGTATTTAGTATGTATGACCATGAAATATGCCTTGTATATGGGGAGACTCTTCAATCATCAGTTTCATTTGTGTAAAATTATGTTTTGAGGTTTTATGGAGAAAGGCAGAATTGGAAAGTTTCAAAGGATTTTGGAATCAAACACCTTTTGTGTGACTCTTAGTGCTGCCATTGATATTTGCCTGTAGACATGAGGGAAAATAATTCACCATCGTGGAGTCTTTGTTTTCTCAGGAAAATGGCTGAGATGGTAAGAACACCCATCTCTCAAGATTTCATGAGCACTAACTGACTGAAATTTTATTAACAACACTTTAAACTTGTACAGTGCTAACAAATATGGGCTATTTTTGATAAATAATATGTGGAGAACTTATAAAAATATAAAACACACAGTATCTACTGCTATTAATGTTATTATGAACATCTATTTTAATCTTGAGTTAAAGTTAAACTTATAAAAATATAAAACACACAGTATCTACTGCTATTAATGTTATTATGAACATTTATTTTAATCTTGAGTTAAAGTTTTAAAATATAAAACTTTCTCTATTTTCTGTTTTTAAATAGAGGCAATATTGTTGAACTTAGGTAATGTTTCATAATATTTTTATTTCCTCTAATTTTTCTGGATATTGATAACTTTGTATATTGATTAACATAGATTCAGCAGCAGCTTCTATTAGACCTTCATCCATAGGTTTGAGAAGCACAGTGGTCATTACAGGTTGGCCCAAGTGTGGAGCAGTTACATGTGACATTCTCTCAACATCAGGAAACTATGCAGTACCTTATCTACAGGTTTGTCTAAAATTGAATTTGGATTTCCACTTGGTGCTTTTGTGGTCCAGCAATCACCAAATAAACTATAATCTGTTTATTTAATATAAACAGTTAATGGGCTGAATTGACTAAACACTCAAAATCCTCCCACAGAAAAACTAGGTTTCTCCCTGAATTCTTTCTCAGTTCTTTTTTCCTTGGAATACTTGTTAATACAATTGACTTCCACTGTCTGTACTAATGAAAGCAGAGCTCAAGTGGAGATTATCCACAGTGAATGCCATCAGTCCCAAGAAGCTACTTGAAGGTACATAGAGATAGAATTGAGAAAGCTTTTTCAGCCTTTTAGAGGGATTCTCACTGGTATGGTTAGGATCTTTGTCCCCATCCAAATCTCATGTTCAATTAGTAATCCTCAGTGTTGGAGGTGGAGCCTTGTGGGACGTGACTGAATCATAGGGGTGGTTTCTCATGGTTTAACACCATTCCCCTTGGTTTTGTTATCACAATAGCGAGTTCTCGTGACATCTGATTGTTTAAAAGTGTGTAGCACCTCCCTCTCTCTCTATTGCTCCTGCTCTGGCCATGTAAGACATGCTTCACTCCCCCTTAATCTTCTGCCATGATCATAAGTTCCCTGAGGCATCCCCACAAGATGATGCCATTATGCTTCCTGTATAGCCAGAAGAACTGTGAGCCAATTAAATCTCTCTTCTTTATAAATTATCCAGTCTCAGATAGTACTTTATAGTAGTATGAGAAAGGACTAATACAGAAAATTGGTACCAAGGGGTAGGGCATTGCTACCTGAAGATTTGGAAGTGACTTTGGAACAGGATAATGGGGAGAGGTTGGAAGAATTTAGAGGTCTCAGAAGAAGGCAAAAAGACGAGAGAAAATTTGGAACTTCTTAGAGACTTGTTGAATGGTTTTGATCAAAATTATAGTAATATGGACAATAAAGTCCAGGCTGAGGAAGTCTCAGATGGAAATGAGGAACTTATTGAGCACTGGAGAAAAGGGCTCTTTTGTTATGCTTTAGTGAAAACTCGGTCACATTACTCCCATGCCCTATGGATTTGCGGAACTTTGAACTTGAGAGTGATAATTTTTGGTATCTAGTAGAAGAAATTTATAAACAGCAAAACATTCAAGAAGTGACCTGGCTGTTTTTAACTGCCTATTCTCATATGTGTGAGCAAAGAAATAACCTAAAACCACAACTTACGTTTAAAAGGGGAGCAAGGCCGGGCGCAGTGGCTCAAGCCTGTAATCCCAGCACTTTGGGAGGCCAAGGCAGGTGGATCACAAGGTCAAGAGATCAAGACCATCCTGGTCAACATGGTGAAACCTGGTCTCTACTAAAAATACAAAAAATTAGCTGGGCGTGGTGGCGTGTGCCTGTAATCCCAGCTATTCAGGAGGCTGAGGCAGGAGAATTGCCTGAACCCAGGAGGCAGAGGTTGCAGTGAGCCGAGGTCGTGCAATTGCGCTCCAGCCTGGGTAACAAGAGCGAAACTCCATCTCTAAAAAAAAAAAAAAAAAAGGCGGGGGGGGAGCAAGACCATAAAACGTTGAAAAATTTGCAGCCTGGCCATGTGGTAATAAAGAAAAGCTCATTCAGAGGAGCAATTAAAGAAGGCTGTGAAATTTTGCATAAGTAAAAAAGAGTCAAGTGCTGATGGCCGAGACAATGGGGAGAAACCTTTGAAGCAATCAGAGATCTTCATGGCAACCCATCCCATCATGGGTCCAGAGGCATAGGAGGGAAAAATGGCTTCATGGGTCAGGCCCAGGATCCTGATGTCCTGAACAGTGGTGCCTGGATCTTAGCCACTCCAGCTCCAGTTATGGCTAAAAGGGGTCCATGTACAGCACAGGCCACTACTTCAGAGGGTGGAAGTCATAAGTTTTGGCAGGTTCCACATGGTGTTAAGCCTGCAGGTGTGCATAGTACAAGAGTTGAGGTTTGGGAACCTCTGACTAGATTTCCGAGGATGTATGGAAGAGCATGGATGTCCAAGCAGAAGCCTGTTGCAGGGGCAGAGCCCTCATGGAGGAGCTTTACTAAGGTAGTGTAAAGGGTGAATGTGGGGTTTGAGCAACACAGAGTTCCCACTGGGGCACTGCTTAGTGGAACTGTGAGAAGACTATCATCCTCCAGACCCTAGAATGGTAGATCCACTGGCAGCTTGCACTCTGTGCATGGAAAAGCTGCAGACACTCAATGCCAGCCCATGATAGCAGCCATGGGAACTGACCCCTGAAAAGTCACAAGGGTGGAGCTGCACAAGGCCTTGCATCAGAGTGCTGTAGACATGAGACATGGAGTCAAAGGAGACTATTTTGGAGCTTTGAGATTTATTCACTGCCCTGCTGGGTTTCAGACTTGTATGGTACCTGTAACTACTTTCTTTTGGCTGATTTCTATTTTTTGGAATGGAAATATTCACCCAATGCCTGTGCCCCCATTGTATCTTGAAAGTAACTAACTTGTTTTTTGATTTTATAGGTTCATGGGTGGAAGGAATTAGTTTTGTCTCAGATGAGACTTTGGACCTTGGACTTGTGAGTTAATGCTGAAATGAGTTATGAGTTTGGGGGATTGCTGGGAATGCATGATTGTATTTTGCAATGTGAGAAGAACATGAAATATGAGAGGTGCCAGGGACAGAATGAAATGATTGGGATCTGTGTTCCTGTCTATATCCCATTTTTAACTGTGATCCCCATTGTTGGAGATGGGGCCTGGTAGGAGGTGATTGGATCATGTGGGTGGTTTCTCATGGATTAACACCATTCCCCTTGTTGCTGTTATTGTGATAGTACATTCTTGTTAGATCTGGCTGTTTAAAAGTGTGTAGCAACTGTTCTCTCTTTCTCTTGCTTCTGCTCTGGCCATGTAAGATGCACCTGCTTCCCCTTCCCTGTCTACCATGATTGTAAGTTCCCTGAGGCCCCCCCAGAAATTGATGCCACTATGATTCCTGCACAGCCTGCAGAATTGTGAGCCAATTAAACTTATTTTTTTAAATAAATTACCCAGTCGCAGGTATGTCTTTATTTCAGTGCAAGAATGAACTAATTTACTCACCAAAATATCCTTTCCCTGAGAACTAAAGGGACTGCCTTCTTCCTTTGCCATGCACATCTTCATCATTTTGCCGATAGATCCTAGCTCTACTCATATTTGTCACTGATATCATGTTTATTTCTCATGATTTTTGTGGTGTGCCAGTTAACACCCTGCTTGCACTTCTTAACTACGTTGAGCCATTATATAACTGGCTTTAGACTAGTGCTTCTCAGGAATGATCCCTGGGGCTTCTTGGGGTTGAGTTCTATTGTGCCTCAGTATGTGGCCAGAGTATTGGAAAGTTCAGGTGAATTGTGCTGGTACCAGAGATAAGGAAGCATCTCTAGTTTTTGTCTTTCTCTAGATTTCTCCCAACAGTGAAACTCAGATGACTAGGACAAGCTGCAGTGAGAGAAGCCATTGGCTGCCATCTGGACTGTGTTGAAGCACATAGTCACTTGTTAAATGCAGTGAGTGCTCATGGCTGACCTCCACCTGGACAGTCTAGCCTTCTCATATCCTAGTTTCAATGCACCCCATTTTGTGGACCTAGATGAACAGATAATGGCCAAAATAATAAAAGGACTATTTCTGTGCTTTATTGCTTTTGATTTTGTGTTTTTTATCCTGAAGGAACAGGAGAAAATTAGAACAAGAAGTGGTGGATTTGAGCAGTTACATTTTTCATCCCCGCATTCAGCTTCCTTCCTGCTCTTGGGTGCATAATGAGAATGGAAAACACTATTTCCCATGTCAATGACAAATGGCACCTTAGAGTTCAGCTGCTTCCCATCACACTGAGTGTGCAGATTTACATCTCCCTTAAGCAAAGAGGAAGCTTGTTTGGACTGCTATCTACTTATTTTAATTATATTTAATAAATATTTACTATTTACAAAGTGTACATAGAAAGGTAACTACTTCTTGGTATGCAAGACAATAGCAATAGGAATTTTGTAGAAAGATTTGCTTCTAAGTGGAAAATTCAGTTGCAAATTCAGGAGAGGTGGAATTCAACATTGTGAACAGTTGTAAATTGCGTATGTCATCATACCCTGCACAAATGACTGGCACTGTTCTAAATTTTGAAAATCATGTGCAAAGCTCCTCGGGCTTCCTGAATATTCCCGAATGTGCCAAAGCAGACTCTGTGACAGGGCCTTTTCCCTGCTCTTTCCCCTACCTGGAATACTTTCTATCTAATTATTTCTCTGCATATCTCTCTTTTTTTCAGGTTTCTGTTCAAATATCATGTTAGTAGGTCAGCTGCTTCTAAGCAGCTTACATCAAATGCAACGTCCTACCATCCCTAATCATTCTCTTTTTCTCTTACTCTGTTAATGTTTCTTCTTGGTATAGGTTCTCACCTGTCATATTACGCATGTATTCGTTTATCCATTTTCAGTCTCCTTCTACTAGAATGTAACTTTTTTCTTCTCTACTAAAGTCCAAGAGTCTAAAACACTGCATGGCACATCACAGGCACTAATATTTGTTGCACTAATAGGTAAATGAAGCCTGGAAGCATTGTTTCACCAGCTCATAAATCAAATTTTACCTGTGGCACAGCTCTGGGTCTGTGGCCAAATTAATTAGTAGTAGTCATAGCTACAATTTATCAAGTGCCTAGCCTACCATTTTCCGGTTACTTTTTATATTGTATTATTTTATCTTTATAGAAACCCTATAATAGGAGTTTTATTGCCAAATGGAGAGATGAGCAAAAGGTAGGTCAGATAGGTCTAAAGAAAGTGGCCAAAGCCACACAGCTAGTAAGAGAGGAAGCCATGTCACCAAGACATATCCTTGTGACTCCAAAGCCAAGACTTATGGAAGAACAAGAAGAACAGAATGTTGCACTAATTACTCAGCAAAGCGCAGCTTAGTGAGCACTAGCTAATTATGAATTCAGCTAACTAGTTAACAAAGATATGACTTTGAATTTTAGTTTTCCCATAGAAAAGAATAAAACATCAAGCAGTTCTCTCTTTAAATAAACTTATTTGAATGTGATCAACCTGACTGAGAAAAAATGACTTCATTGAGGTGTAATTTAGATACAATGAAATATACCCAACTTAAGTGTACATTTTTATGAGTTTTGACACATTTATATGCTGCATAACCACCAGCACAACTAAGATGTAAAACATTTTATAAAAGATATAATTCCCAGCACCCCCAAAAGTTCTCTCATGCCCTTTCACAAACTCTTGCCACCTCATACCCTCAAGACATAGGCAACTACTGTTATGCTTTGGATCTCTGTAGTTTGCATTCTTTAGAACTTCACGTAAATAGAATCAGACAGTATGTACTCTTTGTTTCTTCTGCCCAGCATAATGCTTTTGAGATACATCCATGTTGTGTGCACTACTAGTTCATTCTTTCTCATTGCTGAATGTTTTCAATTATATGAAATTTAGTTATCCATTCTCCTGTTGATGGACATTTGACTGTTTTCACTTTAGGCTGCTATGAACATTTGTATGCAATTCTTTGTGTGGATGTAGGTTTTTATTTCTCTTGGGTGAATACTTAAGAATGGAATGACTATGTTGCCCATATAAACATGGTAAGTCTAAGTCCATGTTTAGCTTTATAAAAAGTGCCAAATTTTAAAAATATAAGATTAACTACCCAAATAAAAAGGAAAATATTTTCATAAATAGTTTTATCATTGAGATGTTTCTTAGCATTGAGTTGTTCATCTGTAAAACAGAGACATTTGACTAGATTTTGTCTAAATTCTCTTTCAATGATTTGTGGCTCTAGGACTGAAGACTGCCTTAACTTCTCTTCCCAAGTCCACAAGGGGCGTGGTTTCAAAAGCAGAAATTTCCGAGCCACATGCCCCACCAGCCTTCATTCACATCCTCATCCGGGAACTAGAGTTCTTTGTCTAACTTTTGCCTGTGCAGGCTAAGTAGACTGCCCAGGTGAGCTTTCTTCGTTTAGAAAGCCTGCCAAAAGCCTTGGAAGGAAGGGCTCTACTGCAAGCCAGGCAGCCTATTCAGTATCAAAGTTGACGATCAGTTATTCCAGAGGAAGTCTGGAAAAGCTCCTCTCACTGGACGAGAACTTGAATGGGGTGAGAGTAACTCTGGGTTTGAAATTCCCCGTACTCCCTTACCTATACAGACTCCCTCTCTGGACCCCGTCCCAAGACAGCATGGGAGCTCTCTCTGTCTCCCTACTTTTCTTTCTCTCTCTCTGCCTAATAAATCACTTTTCTGCAAAGCCCTTTGGGTCCTATATTTACTTGAACAAGATCACCATGCTGCTAGGGTCTCTTCCCCATTCTTGGGTGAGTGAGAGCCCAAGAACTTCAGGGCACATCCCATCAGGGAGGCAGGCAAGCCTCCCCGATGTCCCGCTGCCCTGGTTATAGGACCTGCTGCTGTGTTGGATTTCTGATTCTTGCCTGCCTTGAGCTGCTTCACTTTATTATTTCTCTTTTTTGTTTTTCACATATCTTAATTGCTATACCCCTATCTTGTTCCTGTTAATGTCAGTGAAAATGATGATGATAGTAGAAAGTTATGTGTCAAGCACAATCCTAAATATTTTGCTTGATTTTTCTCTTTTAGTCTTCACATAAGCATTTGCAATAGATACTATTTTTATATAATCTGTCTTGGTGATGAAGAAACTGAAGCTGAGAAAAGTTAAGTAACTCTCCCAAGCTAACAAAGCTATTAACAAGTAGAGTTGTGAAGCAAAATCAGGTCTGCCTGGATTACGTCTGTATTACTGATTTCTTGACACTCACTCTGATATCCTAGTTCCTACTTCATTTTTCTACATGACCCTAGGACCTGCCTGGCTGTATTCTGGATATACTTCACCTTCCCAGTATTGTTCACCAGTTTTCCTTTCATACCGTGGCATGACATCAGTGCTCAATGATCTAGCAATTTTCCAGAAGGCAACAAAAAAGACAATTTAGAGAGTGAGGCAAGCTTAAGATCATCTTACTTATGTCAGCTCCATTAAGTTTTCATTAACAGTCAGAATGGGGTTTCTTAAATCAGCATAATGCCGGTAAGCATTGCTTTGAATAAAAGAAATGCTTAACTAATAAGATATCTTGTCGACATTTTAGTGAATGTAGAGAGCCCAGTCATTTGAAAGCATCATAGGGGTCATTGTCAATTTTTCACTGAACAATCCCTCTTCTCATCAAGTGGTGAAATTTCCATGCTAGCTTTTTGCAGGAATCAGAATGTGTTACTGGCTCTTCATGCTTTTTTTTTTTTTCTGCAGCCATCATTAGGCATAACATGGACTCAGATACTGAGTATTATCATTTAAATTAGTAAAGCATTGTGTGAATATCCTGAACATTTCCCATTTAATTATTTTTCAGTATAGTCTTATGAGGCAAAAGTCAAGACTGTATCAGTATCATGGTTCGCATGCCACTGTAACATCCATGCTATGTTACCTGGCTTGTGAGTGAACCATTTCTTACTTCCACAATATTTATAGTGTTAATCATCCATTATTATTAGAAAAAACAAAAGCATAAATGGACTTTAATAAATCCTTAGGAGAGTTCTGAAATTCTTTTTCCTGAGATGACCTCTGTTCCACTCTTTGCTATCATCTTGAAGAGTTAACCTAAGCTCCAACTCCTCCGTGAGCCTATTGTATCTCATTTTCACTGTTTTTATTCTTTGAACTTCTAAATCATTTACAGTCATCCTGGATATTTTTAATTTAATTTTCTGTTGTGTTTTGTCACCTGTGTTTCACTCACAGGGAGGCATTGTGGCATAAAGGAAGAATATGAAACATTTAATTCAGAGAAATATTGGCTTTACCACTAAAAAACAATGTGACTCTGGGTGTCATATATTCTATGGGTCTCAATTCCTTCATTAAAAAAAAGACAGTGGTCCTCACAAATTATGGTGATAAAATTGTCTCATAAGGTTCTTGCCAGCAACAAATGACAAAATGTATGAAAATTTTAAATCCTGCAAGGCAAAGCCATGTCTTATGTCTCTGAACATATTGCATTCTCTCATTTGTTTAATAAAAGTTTATGTGGTGCCTATTATATACTAAGCCATGAACTTAGTACTGTGAACACAGTCATGAACAAATCAACTATCCCTTTGCTTGTGGACTTGTGGTTTAGCAGAGGACACAGAAATGTGGCAAATCAAAATGATTACCTGGTTCACATATATTCAGAACATCAGGGAATCCTCCACACAGTTATGAAAATCAAGGGTCAGAACAAATTTGTTCACAAGCTTTTGCTGGAGAATGGAAAAATCATACTGATGATGGTGCCTTCTCTCTCTCCCTGACTTTCATGTTTATACGTACTTCTTTCTTTTATGCCTTATGAATATTTTGTAATCAAATAAACAAAGGCATGTTCTAGACAGAATCTACATTCTCTCTTGTTATAAACATGTTCCAATCATAATTCTTTCAAATTATTTTATGGTAAGAAATCTCATGTTTAAGAGTCAATGTTTTAGAATTGTTGGCTTTATTTGGCCTTTTTTTTTTTTTACAATCTGAAGCTTCCCGATTGGCTGACATTATCGCTGCTATATCTATAATTACAGGCATGCAACATTTAATGATGGGAATACATTCTGAGAAATGTCTTGTTAGGCAATTTCATCATTATGTAAATATCATAGAGTGTACTTTTACAAACCTAGACGGCATAGTCAACTACACACCTAGGCTATATGGTACAGCCTATTTCTCCTAGGTGAAAGACCTGCACAGCCTGTTACTGAACTGAATACAGTAGGCAACTGTAACACAACTGTGAGTATTTATATATCTAAAATATAGAAAAGGTACAGCAAAAATGTTATTATAATCTTATGGGACCACTTTCATATAGGTAATCTATTCTTGACTGAAATGTTGTTAATGTGGCACATGTCTGTATTATCAAATATTATTTGAGTGTCTCCTGTGGGTTAAGCACTGTCCTATGTACCTAGGATAATTCTGCATAAGAAATATAATTTAAAAAGTGAATCAACACATGTGTATTTAATTGAAAAGATGTAATGCAGAGCAAGTCTGTGTTTGGGCAGGGAATGCTGAAAACAACTAAAATTATAAGATAAAATATAAAATACTTTCATAAAAGCAATGAAAACTCTAATATGACATAATAAAAATTTATTTAAAAGCTATAATTTAGAGAGGTGAGCAGATCATTGCTTTGGCTTTGAGGATCTTTGCAAACTTAGATTAAATTAAGCTATCAAATATAGCTGTGAGTTTGAAGTTTTCATAGCACAGAAGAAAACAGAAGTAAAATTCAGCATCTGCCAGAGGTTGTCATGGCAGAGTCTGATCTCTTTCTTAGGGCACCAGATTTGGACACCACCACATGTGATGCTGGGCAGATTGGCCAACAGGAGCCAAGTGAAGTCAGATACCCAAGATAAAGGTAAACCAAAGTGCTTGCTGTGGGGAGAGAAGGAAATTTCAGCATGAAGCAGTGGATTCAACCAATCCAGACCAGAGGGAGCAGTATTAGAATAGAGAGCAGAAGGCAGAACCTAAAATTTTGTAGCAGGGGTTGAGCAGCTGGATCTTACACAAGATTAATGAAGCAAATTGAACATATAATGCAAATCAATAATCTCAGAAAGAGTTATTCCATATGTGAGACTTTTATTGTAAGCAATGCTTGCTAGAAAATCAAATTTGAGCTCCACTTCCCAACCCCACCCAGCAATTTCATCTGTACCAAAGAGTTAAATGTAAAATGTCTAGCTATCGAAAAGAGAAAGAAGAAGAAGAGGAAGAAGAAGAAGGAGAAGAAGAAGAAGAAGAAGAAGAGGAAAAAGAAACAGCAGCAGCATCTGCTGCTGCTCAAATAAACATATTATCTTGTGTTTATTTCTGGAGCAGAGAAGATTTTCTACCTTTAAAAGCAATGGTAAATCTCAAGAAGAAATAATTAAAAAATTAATACTATTGAATGGCTCTCAAATTTTGTGAAAGGCAAAAATGTTAGAAATAAATTTGCTATAAATATAATCAAGCATTAATATTTTAGTACACAAAGAACAGTACATTTAAATTAAAATATTAATATTCTAATAGGTAGTGAACATAGAAAGATAATTAAAATAGATATAACTAGATAATAAATGAAGACATTAATAAAATAATCATATTAGGCAACATTTATTGAATATTTACTATGTATAAGGAACCATGCTATGTACTTTACACGTATTATTTCATTTAATCCCACAATCCTAAAAGCTAGATTCTATTATAAGTCTTAGTTTATAGAAGAGAAAGTAGGTAGAAATAAGCCAGAGGGTCTTTGGGCTGAGTTTTACTTCTCAATTTTTTTTGTATTGATTAAATTTAGCCTGTTTTATTCTCAATATCTTCATCCAAGAGAGTGTCAATAAATACTTACTGTTCGTAATAATATGTAGAAACAGCCTCAGACTCATTTGACTTGTATAGTATTATATATAGCAGACTCTAGCATATTAGAGGGCATGTGAGCAAATAAGGAAACATTTCACATTATTAAATTAGAATACAATTTTATTAAAATGTCAAGCTTTCTTATGTAATTTCCAGGGTTTCTTAAAAAAATCCTACAAAATCTTTTTTATGAAAAGTATTTTAAAATTTATTTGGAACCTTAAGAAAAAAGTTAGTTAAAATTTTAAAGAGGTAACTACAAGAGAAAATTATTTTATTGTTGTGTCTATAAGTTTTAAAATAAATACTCTTTTGCATATTTCAAAACATTTTAAAAACAGTTGTGTCTACATTATCTTTCTTTTTAGTTTTTCAAGACCAAGAATTTGATTTTCAATTAATTTTATAGAGGTCTATATGCAATTTGAAGCTTTAGTAAATGTATTTGATAGAAAATAAATTAAGACGATTTCTTTTTTATTGAAGCTGAGGAAAAAAAATAAGACTTAGAAACCAATTGATTTCAACATCTGTCATGTTTGGACAGACTGTTTAAACCACAGTCTGAATACAAATTGAGTTTTGGCTGGAAAACAAGTTTTTATTTCAGAGGTAGTTTACCGTGAAAACATTTTGAGGCTAAATGTTTTTTACCTTTTCCAAACATTTATGCTGATTCAAGCATGGGCAAGTTTAAAAGCGGAAAGGAGAAAAGACTTGGAAAAAGAAGAATTGAAGATACTAGTGAGAAATTTGAGCCCCTGTGATCCCATCATGAAGCCTGTGCATTTGATTTCTCCTTTCCCTACACCACTCTTATCAAATCAGTCAACTAGTCTCACAAATTGTCTACAGTATCTCCTAAATTGTTCCCATTTCCTCCTATTTGCATTGCTAGCATTGCAATGCAGGCCTTGACCCTCTTACTCCTAGACTGGTACACTAATTTATTATTCCATTTTCCCATTTCTGGTTTCTCTTACCTTCCATCTGTTGCCAACTGACCACTGAACACATTTTCTTAAAGGACCACTTTCTCCTTATCACTCTCCTTCACAGAATTTTTATTGTTTTCTTATTTTCTAAGTTTTTTCAAATTTTCTATATTTGAGTTCTTTCACTGATATTGGGGAGACTTTCACATCTGATTGGCATCTGCACAACACGATCTAATTTGCCTGTTTCTCTGGCCTTGTTTCTAACGTTCCTAGATGTTGAGACATACCTATTTGCAGCCTACTTACTATTCTCCAAGTGCATTTTACTTTTCCTGACTGCATGATTTTGTTCAGGTAATTATCAGTTTTCTCAAATTTGGTTTACCATTTTTATAATATATTGTGTGAAGGTAGAAGGACTGTCATAAAGTTCGTCTAGATTCTTAGACTTAGGAGTTGCATTTCCACTTCCCATCCACTATAAATAGACTCAGGACCCGGAAAGCCAATGGCATAACACTATGTCCAAGGCCTGAGAAACTGGGGGCTGCTGATGCAATTTCTGGAGACCAAAGGCCAGAGAATGTGGAGTTCTGGTGTTCAAGGGAAAGAGAATGGTGTCATAGGTTCAGAAGAGAGAGTGAATGAGAATTTGCTTTTCCTCTACCTTTTAGTTCTATCTAAGGCCTTAGCTGATTGCATGGCGTCTGCCCACATTGGGCAAGTGTGGGTTTTCCTCACTAAGTCCACAGATTGAAATGCCAGTCTCCAGAAATACTGTCAATCAACACACTCAAAATTGATGTTTCATCAGCTATCTGGGTATCTCTTAACTCAGTCAAGTCGACACCTAAAATTAAGTGAGTAAGAACACATGGGCCTACTAAGAACTCTCATACATTTAAAAATATTAAGTAGGCATAGATAGGAAAATAATAATTTACATACTTAGTTAGAAACACTTCCTGGCTCTAGTCAGAGTGTAGAAAGCTAGAATGTTGCTTTCACCTTACCAATAACACGAAGCCAGTAATCTTCAAAACCATAATTTTTCTTGATCTCATCAGAGAATTGATAACACAGGGGAACTAATTAGCCAAAAATCTGAAGAAAGTCAGGAACCTCCAAGGAGAAGTAGAAATGTGAGTACTGGTTTACCTGGGCACTGTCTTACCTGGGCACTGGTTTACCTGGGGCACAGTGAGGGAAGAAGATGGAGTTGTCATAAAAGTGAATAAAAAACATTCAGATATACTTTTCGAGTGGCTTCTTGGGTGTATAGAACCCATGGGAGATGCATAGACTACAAGGTGTGCCCTTGAAAAACATGGAGAACAGGGTAGGGGATTAAAAACACTTTCTCTTTGATACCAAGCTGGCAGTGGGTGGAGCGCAACAACCAGTGTGGAAAATAGATGACACTTGGTCCTGATCCTTCTGTCATATCTTTCCTACAGAAAAAAAGCCTTCCACCTTTGGGGGAAGAGCAGAAAACTCTATGGCTCCAATGACACCGTTAAGATCTATTGCAGCTAGTCAGGTACCAGAGAAAAGAAATTCTTCATCACCAGGTGAAGAGCAGAATACCACCCTGTACTCAGATTGTTAGAAATCTCCTTTTGTTGGACAGGTGTATGTATGATCATTGAAAAAACCCTATACCCAAGATCCAGAGACATAGGACCCACCTAAGAAGAGGATGAACCAGCACAAGAGAAAACTACCCTTTATCATTCAAACATCAAGTTGGCAAATGTCAAATAACGTGTTACAACAGTGTACCACTGTGGCGGTTGCAGATCATGAAGAAAGACCCTTTCAGGGGCACAGTGTCTCAAGAAAGCCTAAAGCTAAGGTTGAAAGTGGTTAGAACATTGAGAGAAACCCTACTCTAAGCACAAGGTAGTATGAAAGGAATTTAAAACTGGTGGTACACTCAGGGTAATCAGAGCAACATCACAACCCAGCCCAGCTCAACTTCTGACTAGATTGACTCATCAACTAAAAATCTCAGGAAAAATCCAAGGTAACAAAGAGGATGATTACCTTTTACGGATTATCAGTAGACTAGACATGGACAAGAAAAGAATTCACGAACCTGACAAATATGTTAGTAGAAATTACCCAAAGTAAGAGAGATAAGAGTTAAGAAAAAATAAAATTTTAAAAAAGAACATTAGAGAGCTGCCGGACAGTATCAAATAGTCTAGTACCTACATAATGGGAATCTCAGGAGAAGAAAGAAGAAAAGCTTGAAGAGTAAGAATTACAATAGAATTCTCATTTGAAACTATACAGGCTAGGAGACAGTAGAGTAAATTTCCGGGGGCAGGAGGGCCAAAAACCACTGTGAATCCAGAATTTTTACCTAGCAAAATATCTTCTTAAAACAAAGGATAAGTAGTGACTTTTTCAGACAAGCAAAAAGTGAATTAATTCCCAGGATAACTGCATTACAAAAAAATGTGAAAGGAAATCTTTCAGATAAGGTTGTAACACCACATAGAAACTTGGATCTATATAGAGGAAGAGTGTTGAAAATAGTAAAAATAAATTTTAATATAATTATTTTTATTATTTTAATCACTAAGAAATAATTGTTTGTTTAAAGCAAATATAGTGGCAATCTATTCTGGGTATGGAGTGTATGTAAAAGTGAAATATCTGATAAAACTAGCATAAATAATGGAATGGAGAAGTTGGTCGTATACTGTTGTAAGTTTATTACATCACAAGCAAAGTGTTATAATATTATTTAAAGCTATACCATGATTAATTTAAGAGTTATATTTTAAACCTTAGGACGAACACTATTTTTTTTTAAATTTTACTTTAGGTTCTGGGATACATATGCAGAACGTTCAGGTTTGCTACAAAGGTAAACATGTGTGATGGTGGTTTACTCAACCTATCAACCTGTCATCTAGTTTTTAAGCCATGCATAAATTAGGTATTTGTCCTAATGTTCTCCCTCTTCTTTGCCCCAACCCCCTGACAGACCCTGGTGTGTGATGTTTCCCTCCCTGTGTCCATGTGTTCTCATTGTTCAACTCCCACTTATGAGTAAGAACATATGGTGTTTGGTTTTCTGTTCCTGTGTTAACTTGCTGAGAATGATGGATTCCAGCTTCTCCCTGCAAAGCACATGAACTCATTCTTTTTTATGGCTGCATAGTATTCTATAGTGTATATGTGCCACATTTTCTTTATCCAGCCTATCATTGATGGGTAGTTGGGTTGGTTCCAAGTCTTTGCTATTATAAATAGTGCTGCAATAAACATACGTGTGAATGTGTCTTTATAGTAGAATGATTTATAATCCTTTGGATATATACCCAGTAATGGAATTGCTGAGTCAAATGGGTGTTTCTGGTTCTAGACCCTTGAGGAATCATCACACTGTCTTCCACAATGGGTTAACTAATTTATACTCCCACCAACACTGTAGAAGCATTCCTATTTCTCCACATCCTCACCAACATCTGTTGTTTCCTGACTTTTTAATAATCTTCATTCTAACTGGCATGAGATGGTATCTCCTTGTGGTTTTGATTTGTATTTCTCCTATGACAAGTGATGATGAGCTTTTTTTCATGTTTGTTCATCACATAAATGTCTTCTGTTGAAAATGTCTGTTCATATCCCGTGCCCACTTTTTGATGCGGTTGTTTGTTGTTTTCCTACAAATTTGTTTAAGTTCTTTGTAGATTCTGGATGTTAAACCTTTGTCAGATGGGTAGATTGCAAAATTTTCTCCCATTCTGTAGGTTGCCTGTTTACTCTGATGATAGTTTCTTTTGCTGTGCAGAAGCTCTTTAGTCTGATTAGATCCAATTTGTCAATAAAAAAAATTGTTTTAAAGGTTCAAATAATAATAAGATAAAAATACAGGCATACCTTGAAGATATTCTGGGTTCAGTTCCAGACCTCAGCAAACAACAACAACGACAAAAAGAATATCACAATAAAGTGAGTCACAAATTTTTTTGGCTTCCCAGTGCACTTGAGTTATGTTTACACTATGCTGTAGTCTATTAAGTATACAATAGCTAATGATTATCTGAGCCTTCAGCAAGTCATAGTCTACGCTGGTGGAGGGTTTTACCTCAAAGTTGATAACTGCTAAATGATCAGGATGGTGGTTGCTGAAGGTTGGGGTGACTGTTAGGTTTCTTAAAATAAGACAACAGTAAGCTTTGCTGCGTTGATTGACTATTGTTTTCATGAAAAAGTTCTCTGCAGCCTGAGATGGTGTTTGATAGCATTTTACTCATAGTATAACTTCTTCAAAAACTGAAGTCAATTTTAAACCCTGCCACTGCTTTATCAAGTAAGTGCATGTCACACTGTAAATCCTATGTTGTCATTTCAACAGTGTTCACAGCATCTACCCGGGGAGTAGTTTCCTTCTCAAGAAATCACTTTCTTTGCTCATGTATAAGAAGCAGCTTCTCATTCATTCAAGTTTTACCATGAGATTGCAATTCCTTTGCATCTTCAGACTCCACTTCTAATTCTATTTCTCTTGCTCTTTCTTCCACATCTGCAGTTACTTCCTCTACTCAAGTCATGAATCCCTCAAAGTTATCCATGAGCACTGAAATTAGCTTTTTTCAAACACCTGCTCATATTGATATTTGAATTTCTTCCATGAATTATGAGCGTTTTTAATGGCATCTAGAATAGTGAATCATTTCCAGAAGGTTTTCAATGTACTTTGTCCAGATTCATTAAAGGAGCCACTATCTATGGCAACTATAACCTTATAAAATATATTTATTTTCTTTTTTTTTGTCTTTTTCAAGAGATAGGGTCTCATCCAGCCTGAAGTGCAGTGGCATGTTATAGATCGCTTCAGTCTTGAACTACTGAGCTCATGCAATCCTTCTGCTTCAGTCTTCCAATTAGCTGGAACTATAGGCATGTACCACTGTGCCTGGATAATTTTTTTTTTTTAAACTTTTTGTACAGATGTTGCCCAGGCTGGTCTCAAACTACCAGCCTCAAGCAATCCTCCCACCTCTTCCCCCAAAAGGGATGGGATTACAGGAATGAGCCACCATATCTGGCCTTGAAATGCATTTCTTAAGTAGTAATACTTAAAAATCAAAATTACTCCTTGATGCATGGATTGTAGAATGAATGTTGTATTAGCAGGCATGAAAACAACATTAATTTTCTTGTACATCATTGCCAATGAACAGCAATATTTCGAAAGGAATCTTTTTTTTCCTGAGCAATAGGTCTTAACAGATGGCTTAAAATATTTCAGTAAGCCATGCTGTAAACAGATGTGCGGTCATCCAGACATTGTTGTTTTATTTATAGAACACAGAGAGAGTCAATTTAGCATGATTTTTAAAGGCTCAAGAATTTTTGGAATGGTAAATGAGCATTGGTTTCAACTCCAAAACTGACTAGCTGTGTTAGCCCCTAACAATAGAGTAAGCCTGCCCGTTGGAGCTTTGAAGTCAGACATTGACTTTTTTTCTCTAGCTGTGAAAGTCCTAGATGGCATTTCTTCCAATATAAGGCTGTTTCATCTGCACTGAAAATCTGTTGTTTAGTGTAGCCACCTTCATCAATGATCTTAGTTAGATCTTCTGGATAACTTGCTGCAACTTCTCCATCAAGCGCTTGCTACTTCACCTTGTGCTTTTATGCTATGGAGGTGGCTTCTCTCCTTAAACCTCAAGAGGCAACCTCTACTAGCTTACAACTTTTCTTTTGCAGCTCTTTCAGGCTTCATCGAATTGCAGAGAATTAGAGGTTTGTTCTAGATTAGGCTTTAGTTTAAGGGAATGGTGTGACTGATTTGATCTCTTATCCAGACAATTAAAACTCTCTATCAGCAATAAGGCTGTTTTTCTTTCTTATCATTTGTATGTTCAATGGAATAGCACTTGCAATTTTCTTTAAGAATGTTTCCTTTGCCTTTACAATTTGACTGTTTGGCACAAGAGACTTCGCTTTTGGCCTGTCGCAGCTTTCCACATGCTTTTCTCAGTAAGGCTAATCATTTCTAGCCTTTGATTTATAGTAAGAGCTGTGTGACTCTTTTTTCCACTTAAACACTTAGAGGACATTGTAGGTTCATTAATTGGCCTAATTTCTATATTATTATGTCTCAGGCAATAGGGAGGCCCAAAGCAAGGGAGAGAGATGGGAGAAGAGCCAGTTGGTGCAGCAATCAGAAAACATACACTATTTACCCACTGCGTTTGCTGTCAGTTTGGTATGGTTCACAGTGCCCCAAAACTATTACAATGGCAACATCAAAAATCACTAATCACAGATTACCCAACACAGATATGACAATAACAAAAAAGTTTTAAATATTTTGAGAATTACCAAAATGTGACACAGAGATATGAAGTGAGCACACGGTGTTTGGAAAGTGCTGCCAATCGACTTGTTGGACCAAGGGTTGCCGCAAAACCTTCGATTAGTGAAAATCGCAGTATCTGTGAAGCACAATAAAGCTAGGTAAAGAAAATGAGGTGTACTTGTGTTCTCTTTCTGATTACTCTGCTCCATTCAGTATGTTATTGTCATTCTCTTTTTAAATTTGATTTGCATTTACATATTACTTTTCCTTTTGTAGCTTCTTTTTAGATCTGTCTGCAATAGTTTCATATTATAGAGATTTTTAAGAACTGTATACATATTTTTACCTTGACATTCTGTACAAATGACATGCAGATTTACATTTGAAAAAAAAAGCAAAACAGGACAAAACCAGAATTATATCACAATTATGCTAAAAACTACATTACTTATCTGAGTTACAGGATACAAGACATAAAGAAAACTGGTTTGAACATGAAACTTGAAAAATGATAATGCCAGTGGAAAATATCTTTGCAATATTCCCCTCCTGTGAGCACATGTACAAATTTGATTTGCAATATAAACAGAAGACCTTTTGAACAAGGAAAGAAATTAATATGTAGAAACATGTGATCTCTGATACATCAAAGACTGGAAAAGCCATCTGCTTATTCTAATAAAATAGAGTATCAACATAAAATAAGAGGTGATCATCGATAATCTTAGGCCAGAAAGAGATGAAAGCAATTCTCAAATAAGGTTTTCATTTGGTCTTTCTATATCCATATTCATTGTGCCTCGATTTTAATAAAGTACACATAAAAAGTAGAGCCAAAATGTGGCAATAAACTATGTATTCTCTGTTTGTCCCCTTGGGTCTTCTTATGATGATCTGTTGTTTGATGGCCAACAGGAAACATTTAAGTTTAACTAACCTTGGCAAATACATGTACAGGATTTACCGTTAGATTGGATTTGAATGTAGGCTTGTTCAAGTTGCTTAACATTCTTGAAATTTTATCTTAAATGGGGCAAATATTTAGAGATTTTGCTGGAATCATTGGTAAGTACAGGTAGAACACCAAGTAAGATGTTCAACATTTAGTACATGGTAGGAATTAATCTTATCATCAGGAAAGCAATATGGTGGAAATGACCTGGATTGAGAATGGACAATTTTTTTTTACTGCTCCTGATTCTGAAGGAATCTTAAGTGACTTGTGCTACCTCTCTGGCCTTCAACTTCCTCCTCTCTAAAATAAGGAAGTTGGAATGTATCAGCTAGTTAAACATTTTTATGGTAACCAAACCCTTTGTGCAAATGTAATCTTAGACAAAAGGTCAGTGTTTGAAAGTGATAACGGCAGTGCTGATGGAATGGAGCTAAAGAAGCAGAGCAGGAGCTGAACCTTCTTCTCCCTGTCTCCTGTGGCTGTCTCCTCGGGCTCAGGATTATCTTGGATTCAGCAGAGGATGGAAAAAAATGATTGCCAAGAAGCTTTGGAACAAGTCTCTCTGCTCTCTTGATGTTTGCTTAGTGTGTTAGCTAGATGATTTTTCTTTAAGTCAATTGATTATTGCATTTCCCTTAGAATGGTCCCAAACAGTAGTCTTAAGACAAAGCAATCAACTTTATATATGTATTTATATATGCTTCTAGTAAGGTCGCATACAACTGTAATTATCATAACTGGTAATGTGGGGACTACATATATGTTTTTACTTGTCATTTAATTTCTAACAGAAAGGTGTTATCAGCTTCACACTGGTCAAAATAGAATTCCCAAAGTAAATAAAGTTAATTAATAATTTTGTGGAATATTCTCACTTCGAAATCAGATTTAATTAACTGTTACTAGGTTCTGTTCTCATTTTATCTTCAAATAACCCTTTGTAGGAGGTATCATTATCATCATTTTATAGATGTGGAAAATGTAACTTAGGTTTAAGGAACTTACCTGAAATCACAAGGACTATCAAGTGGCAACGCCAATATTTGAGCCCAGATTCCTTTTTTTTTTTTTTTTTAGACGGAGTCTCACTTGGTCACCCCGACTGGATGGCACTATCTCTGCTCACTGCAACCTCTGCCTTCTGGACTTAAGCAATTTTCCCACATTGGCCTCTCGAGTAGCTGGGATTACAGATGCCCACCACCACACCTGGGTAATTTTTGTATGTTTAGTAGAGATGGAGTCTCACCATGTTGGCCAGGCTGGTCTCGAACTCCCGACCTCAAGTGATCTGCCCACCTCAGCCTCCCAAAGTTGGGGAATTACAAGCATTACAGGAATTAACAACGCACTCAGCCAGAGCCTAGGTTTCTTGATAATATATTCAGTTCCTTTGTCGCTAAGCTGTGAGAGCCAGTGGAAATTCAGATAGAACAATGCACAAACTTTTCTTTATTAAGGGTGTGTTCTTATTACTTTGCTTGAGAATTTCAAGTAGTTCAGAGAAGCTCTGAATCATTTGATGACACACAGTTAATAAGTATTCAGGCTGGCCTGGATTTTTCAAAGGCATAATGGGTAAATATTCTTCATGTTTTAAATTATAGTGAAAACATTTGCATTCTGATATTAATATTTATTAATTTTTTGAGGTTCAATGAACAATTCTCATGACAATTCCCAAATCTTCAGAGAAAACCTGCATTCATAAATAACAAATTGTGTCATTATCTACATCTGTTCTCATTTTCTATAGGGTTAAAAATTCTGTTTATTATGGGAGCCAAAAGAAATAGGTGCCAACCAGTGTCTCTATCGAATTTTAGCCCATTTCCTCACATAATTCTTTATTTGAGAATGAAATGCTTATCAAAATAAATAAGGGACCTACTAAACTGCAATGATTAGCATGCAATGAGTGTCAGATTCCATTTTCATATGGAAATCGAGTCCAATAGTTTAGCAATACTATTGTGTTGTTAGCTGCTCTATTAGGCTGTTATAACTACTTTATTTTATTTCATTTCATTTTATTTATTTGTTTATTATTTTTGAGACAGAGACTTGCTCTATTGCCCAGGCTGGAGTACAGCGGCGCAGTCTCGGCTCACTGCAGCTTCCACTTCCCGGGCTCAAGTGATTCTCCTGGCTCAACCTCCTGAGTAGCTGGGATTACAAATGTGTGCCATCACACCTGGCTAATTTTTGTATTTTTAGTAGAGATGGGGTTTCACCATTTGGCCAGTCTTGTCTTGAACTCCTGACCTCAAGTGTTCCACCCGCCTTGGTCTCCCAAAGTGCTGGGATTATAGGTGTGAGCCATGGCACCCTGCTAGGCAATCATGTTGAATTGGACATTTACATATTTATCAAAGTTAATACTGCTTAAAATGTTCTTTTGCCACCATATCCTCTATTATTTTCCTCTGGAACTCCTGTTAAATGTATTTTTAGAACTTCTCATTCTATACTTCATATCTCAACATCTCAAGAATATTTTCCCATTAGTTAATCATTTAGTTAAATATTTCACCTGCATTTTGGGTGATCTTCTCAGATCTACTTTTACATATTCTTTCTTTATCTGTAACTGTTCTAATTTTTGTTTTTAGAATTTCTATTGTGGTCTTTAAAATCAGCTTATTCTTCCTTTATGAAATAATTTATTATTTTTAGAATATCTACTACTTTTTTTTTGAGATGGAGTCTCACTCTGTCACGAGGCTGGAGTGCAGTGGAGCGATCTTGGCTCACTGCAACCTCTGCCTCCCGGGTTCAAGTGAGTAGCTGGGACTACAGGCATGTGCCACCACTCCTGGCTAATTTTTGTATTTGTAGTACAGTCAGGGTTTCACCATGTTCACCAAGATGCTCTCCATCTCTTGACCCCATGATCCTCCCACCTTGGCTTCCCAAAGTGCTGGGATTACAGGCCTGAGCCACTGCGCCTGGCCAGATGATCTTCTACTTTTTCTTTATCTTCTTGAATGTTTAAGTATACTCATTTTAAAATTGCATTCTCATTGTACTAATCTGAGTTTCCTTGGATGTAATTTGTTCTCTTTTCTTTTCTTCTGATTTGCTCCCATTTGGTTTCCTTTTTGCACCATAGGATCTCTCTCTGTGTGTGTGTGTGAACACATTTTGAAATGGATATGTTATGTGTTCTCTGAGTGTGCTCTAATGAACTTCAGATTAGTATAAAGGGAATGCAATTTAAAAATGAGTGTGTTTAAATATTCAAGGAAATTGAGAAAAAATAGAAAATAATGTAGAAACAAGAAATTATCTTTAAAAAGAAGGCTAGGCAGATATTAAAGGGACAAATAGAAATATTGAGTACCTCTACAAAGCCCTGGGAAGGACAAGAACCTCATTTCAGTGTTTGCTCAAGTTCTGGGCTTGGAATTTTTTTACTCTTTGCATCCATGTAGGAATTCAGGTCCCATGGTGGGTACAGGTTCAAGGCTGCAGGAGTTAGCAAACTGATTCCATTTTTTATTCATGGCTTCAAATGGGCCTCAGTCTTGTTTACTATGGGAGAAAAAAAAAAAAGAAAGTAGAAAAAGGAAAGAAGCCTAATAGAATACTGTGACCTTTATTCAGTAGCATGTACCCATAACTCAGAACAGGATGTTATCATCAGTCCCCAGGAAGGCTGCATTCAGTTGAAAGCCTCAGTATTTCTGCCAGCAGTGCTTGCTTGAAAATATTCCTGGATGTGTAAGGCTTTATCTCTGTGGGCACAGCACATCCATGGCATTTCCCTCCAGGCTGCCTTTCCTGGTGTTAGAATGGACACTTGTCTTGTGGGAATATTTTTTCCCTGCTTTTAATTTTCATTCCCTGATGACCAAGTTAATACATGCTTATGTTGAAAGGGGGGAAAAAAGAAAGGAAAGTATAGAAAAACACAAAGAAGTAGGGAGAAAAGCTACCTATACTCTTAAGGCAGTAATATTCTGATATATATTCTACTGGTCTTTTGGCTTTTATTTTTATCCTTTTCATAACTGAGATCATACTACAATACTTTTTTAAAAATCTGCTTTTGTTGCTTACAATTATAGTTAAATCGTTTAATGAGGTGTGATGTTAAGCATTCTAAAAGGCCTTCTTCTCTAAAACTTTTACTGCCATTGGCTAGTTACAGATTTCTGAAATTCCAGTAGTGGACATTCATTTCTTTAGATCTAATAGACAGTTGTCAATTACTTCACTAGTGAAGTAAACCAGAGTGATCAGCCATTAATACTTTATCAATCATTGATGGCTTCCGTTAGCTCCACAGATTGCATGCTTACTATCCTTAGCTAAATTTCAAGAGTGTGACAGGCCAACTTAAGAGAGTATTGGGTGACAGGGGTATATGGCAGAAAAGGGGAGGTGCATGGATGGGGTAGATAGATGGAGATGATGATTTTGTGGAGTATATTAAAACAATTCCATGTAGCCACTTGCTCTGAGTAGCAGTCCAAGTGCCAAGTCCATGATTTGAGGGTCAAAGGGGATTAAAAGCCTGGCTTTTTCACTTCCTACTGGTGTGTCTGAAGTACACTGCTTGAAGTCTTTGATTCTCAGTGTTTTCATGTGTAATATGGCGTTACTAAAGCCTACTTCAAGGTCATTGTGAAAAGTAAATGAGGAAATGCAATTGATTCATAGTAATTGTATACTAGATGTTTCTTTTCCACCCCTATTTCCCCATTAGCCCCTCAATAGCTCTGTTTTATTGCATAAGTACTTAGAAAAATGGACTTTCTGCAGCTTGGTCAATCAGAATGAACTTAGCCACAGCAGGACTAGGAATATGGGATGCTATTTTGAACAAAAACATTAGAAGTAGCTTACACTAAGTCGTACTGACTCATATCAAGTTTCAGTAGAGTTGTTCAGCTATAGTCAGCCTCTTGGTATGGTGTACTGGGTTGGTGTTAGTACAGTGCCTAGCACATCATAGGGGCCAAATAAATGTTTGTTGAATGAAGGTTTACAGAATCAGCATTCATTAACTCATAGAAACTTTTATGGGCCAGAAACCCCTTAGAATGTACAGTCTTTAGTTGTTTTTTATGATTATATACATGTCATGTATTCTTAAAAAGTTATATTTGTTTATATGAAAGCTTCTCGATAACACAATTATACACTTTGTTAAATTATTATAAAATTAAGAATAATTGAAGCTGAAACCTGAAACTGTAGAAATGTAAGTTCAAAGACACCTCTGAAGCTGTTTTTCTTACTCTCATTTTTTCGAAAACAATTTTTCAGTTTTCAGAATCATAATGTTTACCATTTTAAACTATGTGATTATACAATTCAACTATAAAGCTTAATGTTTTATATAAAATTGCTTAAAATCAGACCTGATATTATATTAGAGAATAAATAGTCTGTAAAATAGCCTGCACATCTCGACCGTTATTTAACCATGGTTTGCTGAGACTTATAAAGGAACAGAAAAGGAAGTTGATTTTACAAAAAGAAATGCACACAGAAACTTACTTTCATTCAGACAACCTTAATAATGTTTCATCAAAATCATTGCTCTTGGTACACAGTATAGATGAAAAGTACTTGGGGAAAAAAGCCAGCGTAACTATAGAAGATTTAGTTTCGTTTTTTTTTTTTTTTGAGATGGAGTTTCGCTCTTGTTACCCAGGCTGGAGTGCAATGACGCGATCTCGGCTCACCGCAACCTCTGACTCCTGGGTTCAGGCAATTCTCCTGCCTCAGCCTCCTGAGTAGCTGGGATTACAGGCATGCGCCACCATGCCCAGCTAATTTTTTTGTGTGTGTGTTTTTAGTAGAGATGGGGTTTCACCATGTTGATCAGGATGGTCTCGATCTCTTGACCTTGTGATCCACCCGCCTCGGCTTCCCAAAGTGCTGGGATTACAGGCATGAGCCACCGCGTCTGGCCGAAGATTTAGTTTATTAATGTGGCTGTACCAAGGTGCATTAATAAAACTTAAACTCTTCAAGTTTGTAGCATCTGCATTATGGATACTTGAGTTCTGGATACTTATATTCACCACCAAGACATCCTTCAATTCTGAGACTTAGGTATTTAGAGACTTTACAGGTGAGACGACATGAAAAAAGTTAAAAAAAAAAAAAAAAAGCAAAAAAAGTTTTGAGTATCCACTCTTTGCAGTATAAAAACATAACAGCCCTTGTTCTTCAAGAGTGTAACATTTTCATCAGTTGTCATTATTACAGATTGAATTAGTGATGTGCCATTAACTATTTTCATCAAGTCATGACAAATATAGGCTGTTAACACTGTTTCAAATAGCTAGTGAAGAGAAAAGCATGGAGCTCTTTATTCCTTTGCTCCCTCTCCTGAAAATGAAGATAATAAGTCCTCCTTCCAAAATTATGGTCAGGATTAAATGGGATAAGACCTGGAGAAATGCTCTGCAAATGCTAAATCAATGGGTCCCAAAATGCAGTTCCTAGGCCAGCAGCATGGGTACTTCCTGGGGACCTGCTGCAAAAGCAAATTCTTGGGCCCCACTCCCAGATCTGCTGAATCAAAAAACTCTAGGAATGGGGCTCAGCAATATGTGTTTTAGCCAGCCTTTCAGGTGACTCCTATGTTTGCCAAAGATTAAAAACCACTATCCTAAAGTGTTATACGAATGTCAAGCATTGCTCTTCTACGATGTTCAAGGACCCAAGATATCCATCAGCCCTAAAATACATCTTCCTTACTGGCCTATCCTCTGCTTTCAATTTGCATAAGTAATGAGAAAGAGTGGATCAAAAAAACAATATCCCCCTTGTCCTGCTCCAAAAAAACCTCCAGGATTAATTGTCCCTTAATTACCTGATTAATCAACAGTACATCAGCCAGGATGAAACTTTTTCCACTACCACCCATTGTTCCTGAAATGAGACTTGAGGACTCTTAGGGGCCACTCCTTCAGCAAGACCACAGAGGTCTAAGGAACAGCCGTCAAAAAGAGAGGAAACTGACACATTTGAAATTTACCTACTACTAAAAGCCTCCCTCAAAGCTAAAACATGAGGATGGTTTAGAGTTGACTGGTTTACAAGTGTGGTAAGATTAAAAGGGATTTTCATCTTGCTTTCCTTGAGACGTCATCTACAATGTTTGCAGGAGCCTCCGTTTTGGAAACACTCATTCTGTGTCACACACAGTGCTAAATACGAGTGTGTTATCTCGTTCCCTTTTATTTACACATTCAAGGGGTGTGTGCTAACATATATCTTGGTCATTGATGAAGAAAATTGGCCTGGAGAAGGTAACTGACTTGCTCAAGTCACACACCTGGTGCTTATCAGAGGCATAATTTGAAGACAGGTGCTAACTGCAAAGTCCACACAAGTAATTGCTCTACGTTTTTGACATTCAGAATTTATGAATATCGTTTGTCCAATCTGAAGAACCATGTCTTATAGTTGGCCACTCTCGTGGTTCTTGTCACCTTCTGTTGTTCGGAGGAATCTAAGGATTTACGGAAGTTATGTTGGTATTTTAGAAGCTGATTGGTAGGTATTTGGTGAGTATATATTTGTTGTTTATTCAGTTCCAGCTTCTCTATAAATAGTCTCCCCATAACCTTATCTATGATGAACAAGTAAAGTATCACAGGCAACTGTTTAATTCCACGGGGGCCTTCTCTTTCTGGTCATAGTCTATTGGATCAGGAATAAAGTCTTGACAGAGATTAGGCTGATAAGTATAGTTATTGGGGGAAGATTTGAATCTGGGACTAAATTACAGCATTTGAGTCACACGTAGAATAATACACAGAGGCCACAGGGACTGAGAAACAAATTGATGCTCAAAGTAGTGACATTGTCTCAATTATATTTCAGTTCTTGGTTTCTCTTCCCTTTCAATTTTTTTTATCATGCCCTCATATCTCTACGATGAACTTCCCCTTTTCCATTTAAGTTAGGCTCAGTTGATTATCATTTGGTTGCAATTAATCATCTAATTGGTTGATGGAAAACACCTGCTGACAACTCAGCAACCCTCACATAAGATTTTAGTACTCATGGACCATTATTTTCTGGTTGCCTGGAGGTCTTTTAGTGTCCAACTCCATCTCCTTATCCTTTCCTCTCTAGTAAGCTTGGTTGCTTGGATGGTTGATGATGTACTTGCTTGTTCCTTTCAGCCCTCTTGGTTTACCACTGCACACATGTACACACCTCTACCCTCCCTGTTGCCCACATGCTGTGTGGATCTTGCCAATTGCCACTTTTTACATTTTGTCAAGTTCCAGATCCTGCAAACTGACAGTTATCCTCTTCAAACATCATTACTGATTGAAATTCACTGCTCTGAAACAGTGAATTATCTTTTTAATGGCTTATGCTATTAAACCAAATCACAAAATTCAGTGCCAAATCCTGAAAGTGCAAACCTTAAACATTATGATTTTAAATGCTCTCCTGTTTCAATGTGTTCAACATCCCATTAGATACTACCGCTAATGTGTTCCATATCTCATCCCATAACCTCTAAAAACAGGTAAACAATGTTTAAAAAAAGAGTTATGCAAACTTAGAGATGGAAGATAACCAACTTTTTCCAAATGCTAGAGTCCTTGCTACAACCCTCCTGCTTTTTAGTTTCCTAATCAAACCTCTTAAACACTTTCAGTGATGGAGAGTTGCACAGTCTTCTAAATGAGTATTTTCTTCTCTTAAAATAAAACCTACCTCTTTGTCACTTCCAAATTTTGCTACATGAAGCACCTTAGAGTGAATATATTCCTGGTTACTATGATAGATTCATTACTAAATTTTCCTTTCTTAAGGTAAACAGTACCAACTTCCTTCAACTCTTTTTCATTAAGTGGTTTTAAAGGCTTATAGTCATTTGATGTCCTTTTTCTGAACATTGTCTTATTTCACGGTGTCTTTCTTTAATGTGGCCCTTCAAAATTGAACATATCACTGGTATGTGTTCTGGATGTCTAGCTCTGTGGAAGTAGATTGGTACCACATTTATTTTCCTAATGCCTCTGTCGGCTTGCTGTCTCCTAGGATCTTTTTCACATGTTATGTTGTCAAGTCAGGAATCCTGAATCTCCTATTAATATGATTTTAAACAAGAAAAAAAAATGTAGGATTACCACTGTGACAGTAAGATATCATTGAGAAAATTGGTCACCTTTAACTTTCCATACACTTTTGCCCAATGACTTAGCCACTATCATCCTCATTTTCTCTCCCTTTTTATTCTTTTGGTTGAGATGATCCTCTTTTTATCAAAGCTCACTTTTCCAATGGTGGAATCCATTCTTTCCTTTGTTCTTGGAAGTTTGTCTTATTCCTCTTTTGCTCTTCTTCTCTTTTACTGGCTCTGCCCTCTGTGCCCCTAAACTGTCTCAAATCTCTTCCATTACAAAGGAAACAGGTTCTCTTAGGTAGCTGCTACCTTATCTCTGTCCTTTAATTACCAAGTTTTCGAAGAAAGTGCATGCTACACTTACTCTTTTCTGATTTCGTTTTTAAAATACACTTTAATTTGTCTTCCATCTGAATCACTCTACTGAAACTGTACCTATTAGGTCTAACAATTGATCTGACTGTGAAACTCGAAGGTCATTTTAAAATGCTCTACTTAATGGACCTCTGAGTTACATTTACTACTGTAAATCACATCTTTCTTGTATTTCCATGGCTTCAAAGGCCCAGAACTCTTAGAGTTTGTCCCATGTCCCTCTATCCATTTTTTCCTTCATTTTTTTCCCCTTTTCCTCCATAAACTTTTTTTTTTTTTTGTCTTTTAAACCCTGGAGTACGCAAAGTAACATGGGATTATGTGAGGTCCTGCTCCTTTATATAACTTTGTGTTTTCACAGGTTCTCCAGTATCATCTGTCACCATTTCCTTCTCTGCTTTTTAGCACTCATAGTTTTCTGTGTACACTCTGCTAGTTTTTACCTGTGTGTCTTTCTCATGTGGTGCCCTGTAGCCAGAATAAAACCTCTTCAGCTCAAAGGCCTACTTCACTGGGACATGTTCTTCCTTCCATCACTCTTCACTGAATGAGTGAAATGCTGCTCCTCTGTACCTGTATAAATAGGCCTATTGCTGTACTTTTAATTTTATAGATCTCCCTCCTCAAGGGGACTGAGTGTTATGAGAAACTGGGATAAAACCTTTTTTATTTTTAAAAAATATCTGTATCTCCCAGCAAGGAACCCGAATAAATGATCAACTACTGTATGGAATTTTGCTCTTTACATTGCTCTTTATGTTTATAAATGCCATTTTATGTTTACTTTTATTATAGCTAGTTTTAGTCCAGCATTCTAGGCTGTTCTTCTCTTTTTAATTTTCCATTTGACCATCAGTGCTATTCATCATTTTGCCACTCTTTCTGTACTGGCAGATTATATATGCATGCCCTCTTAGTTTTTATTCAAATCATTTAGAGAGAATGTTGACTAGGACAGATCCTGTGGTGGAATTCTAAAACTGGCGAATGGTGTCCTAGCATCTAATGTCTTGTTGTTCTTTATTCACAAATTGCCAAAATAAAACCATCTTTGCCAAATAGCTCAGTTGCAGATTGGGCTTATGCAGCTGTCAGCTACTTCCCCGCACAAATATTTTACCTAATAGCTTCATTACAAGAGAATGTCAAGTAAATCTTTAATGAACACTTGTGTTACAGCAACAGTCTTAGTATTTCCTCATTGGATACTTAGCACAGAGTTATCAGGAGAAAGGGTCATATGGGTTAAAGCAATTTTATTTTTTAATGAGGAATTTAAGAACATGGCCATTTTTCATTGGTTATATCAGAATCCCTGTATTAACAAGTTCAAAATACACTTTCTACTTAGTATTACTCCAAGAAAAAAAAAGCTACATGATTTGCATTGAAGAAATATATAATTATGTCTTCTGTAATTATATAAAACATAATTTTAATGTTGATTGTAGAAAACTAAATATTAGTAATTAATTGAGTATGTCTATGTGTCAGGAACATTTTGAGGTGTTTTAATATATTATTTATTAGTAAGAATAACTCTATGAAGGAAGTATTATTTATTTGTATCTTTTGCAGATGAGACATTGAAGCAGAGAGAAGTAAAGTAACCTGTTCAAGGTTATATAATCAGTCAGTTTAAGGCTTACCAAGTTCAGTTCTAGAAAATTCTCCAGTATATACGCATGTTGCCACAAATTCTAAGTATCACTATTCTGCCTAACAAATAGCCATGCCTTTCTTAGAAAGCAACATCATCTCTTTCAATACAATACATCCAGTTCTCCTTGTGTGTAATTCTGTGAGTGAGTGGGCAGTGTTCTTGAGCGTGGAATACAAATAATGAAAACCCTGGTGGGTGGAGAAGCCAAAAAAAAAAAATTAGTTCTTTCTGCTCATTATTTTGCAATCTATTTTTGATGGGCTTACAAGGGAATTGGGGATAAAAATAGACCCACACCATCTTCTTTATGGTAGGCATCATCATTATCTTCAATTTGGCAGAAAACGTTCTATTCCTTTCCCAGTATATCTCCCTTGGCCCATAAATAGAAACTTGGGCTTTTAAAATTTATTAGGAAGATAACATGGGTGTTTCCCTCCACCACTGTCTACACCCAACTTTGCTCCTCCTTGCTGGGGGAGCAGTGAATCATATGCCTGGGGTATGACTGGACCTGGTGGAGATCTGCATGAGATCTGCCCTTGTCTAGCTTGAGATGTTGTCTATACAGTAGCTCAATCTTATTGCCATGCAGTAAGTGAATTAGTTAGTCATGGTTTCTTCATCCTGCTCCTGATTAGGTAAAATTATTTCAGGGTATGAGGAATATAGAACTCCTTTTGTTCAGGGGTGTAACCTGAATTTATAAATCTAGGTAAAAGTGGCACTATGATTCTTTCAATATTAACTGAACACCCATCATGTTCATATACTGTTCTAGGTGTTGAAGATTCCACAATGAACAACACTAGCAGTGACTCTGCCCCCAAGGATGATGCATTCTAGTCCGGGAAGACAGACAGACAAAAATATATAAAACATATCAGATAATAAAGAGAGTTGGGAAGAAAAATAAAGTAGTTAAAGGGAAATAGAGGGTGCATAGTTTGGTGGAATGGTGCTATTTTCCATGGAGTGGTCAAGGAAAGTCTCTGTGACTGTTTAAAATTTGAGCAGAGAGTGAGGAATTGAGTCCTGTGGCTACCTGGGGTAAGAATACTTTTCTTTTTTTTTTTACAGTAGCAAAGACATAGATTCAACCCAGGTGGCCATCAATTGGATTGGATTTTTAAAAATGTGGTATATACACTCCATGGAATACTACACAGTCATAAAAAAAGAACAAAAGGCAGCTTAATTTAGGAAGGTAGCAGTGGAGATGGTAAGCATTAATGTATTCTGGATGTCTTTTAAAGTTAGAGGCAATAGATACATATCTTTTGTAGCAACATGGATGCAGCTAGAGGCCATTATCCTAAATAACTAATGCAGAAAACAGAAAACCAAACACTATATGTATATGGTTGGAGGTAAACATTGAGTAGACATGAACATGAAGATGAGAACCATACACACTGAGAAGTACAAGATGGGAGAGTGAGGGAGGGAGGCAAGGGCTGAAAAACTACCTGTTGTGTACTATTATGCTCATTACCTGGGAAATAGAGCCATTCATACCCCAAACCTCAACATCGTGCAACATGTCTTTGTAACAAACCTGCACATGTACACCCTGAACATATAATAAAAGTTGGAAATAAATAAATAAATGTCTAAAAACAACAGACACTGGCAAGGCTGTAGAGAAGGGGAATACTTATACATTGCTGGTGGGAATGTAAATTAGTTCAGTCATGTGAAAAGGAGTTTGAAGATTTCTCAAAGAGCCAAAGAACTAAGAGTTGAACTACCATTTGATCCAGCAAATTTTCCTTTGGGTAAAAACTGGGTATTTACCCAAAGGAAAATAAGTGATTCTACCAAAAAAATTTTCTAAGAGCAAGTTCAAAAACCTTGAGGCAAGCTAAAATTTTCTCTCTTTTTTTTGTCTTTGAGAGGTGTAGGGAGGCCAGTGTGGCTGGAACAGAATGAGTAAAAGAGAAAAATGTCAGAGATGAATATGGAGAGAAGAAAACAAAGTCACACAGGACCTCAATAGCCAAAGTAAAGAATTCTAATTCTACTTTGTGAGAGATGGGAAAGCAGAAATTTGAAATGTGAGGTAACGTAATCTGACTTCTGAATAGAAAAAATAATTCTGAATTTAGTGTGGAATATAGATGCCAGGGGGGAATTGTGGATGTAAGGGAAGTAGCTAGGAGGCTACTGTAAACGTTTAATTAGGAGATAAAGGCAGCTTAAGTTAAGGAGACAGCAATAGAGGCGATAAGCATTAACCTATTCTGGATGTATTTTAAAGTAAGAGGCAACAGAATTTGCAATAGATTCGTACAGGATTTAATACTGTCCATGTGGTAATTTACATTTTTATTAAGTAGTTGTTTTAAAATGTATTTTTATTTTTAAAGTTTAAATATACAAATAATTACAACAGAAAAACGCATCCTCAGGATCCCAAATTCTACACTCATCCATATTTGACACATTTGCTTTAATTTTCTCCTTTTGTATTTGTTGAATTATTTTAAAGCAATCTAATGGATAGTAACCTAGAGATTAATACAGGATAGCAAAGAGGGAGTAGTGGATGGGATAGCCTGATGTTATGAGAATATGGAAGAGAGATGATCTGTAACTTTTTTTTTTTTTTTGAGATGAAGTATTGCTCTTGTTGCCCAGGCTGGAGTCCAATGGCCTGATCTTGGCTCATCACAACCTCACCTCCTGGGTTCAAGCGATTCTCCTGCCTCAGCCTCTCAAGTAGCTGGGATTACAGGCATGAGCCACCACACCTGGCTAATTTTGTATTTTTCGTAGAAACAGGATTTCTCTGTATTGGTCAGGCTGGTCTCGAACTCCCAACCTCAGGTGATCTGTCTGGTCTCCCAAAGTGCTGGGATTACAGATGTGAGCCACCATGACTGACCACGATATGGAAATTTTAGTGAAGAAACAGGCAGGATACCTATCCCCACTTTAGGTCCAATAGGATAAGTGTGGTACAGAAAACTAACCACCTTTTAAGTCAGCTGAAGGTAAAATAATGAGCAAATCTGATTTCTGCTATACAAAAAGGTAAAGGAACTATTCAGATCAGAGACTGAGGACATATAAGATCTTGCTGTTGATGGACTATGGGTAAAGAGTTTCAGGAATTGGAGAGAGAAGGGAAATGGGAACAAAGTAAGAGATTGTGGAGCTATGTCAGGCTTAAACGTGGAGGGCTAGGGTTACCTGTGATTCTAAAGCTTCTTGAGGTAACAAACGTAACAATAAGGCAGTTTCTAGACAGAGAATGGTGGCATGGTTATGGCTTTTAGAGTGCAAGAAATTCTGGGTGTCAGAGACCCACCACTTCATACTTGGTGGTGGAAACAGGTGGTAAAGGGAAAGACAGTTTTACTCTGAGTTCACATATCTAACTCTCAACTCCCATTGGGTCATGAGTTGATGAGGTAGTGACCAAGCTTCGTTCAAGCACATACTAAAACAAAACACGACCAATAAAAAAACATACTGTAAATTGTTTTCCATTAACACGTGTAGTACACTTTGGGAATCATTGCTCAATACTGCCTCTCTTTGAACCACCTTAACCATGAATGATATCCAGGAAGGTAACAAACAGAAGTAGCTGCAGAGGTTACTTGCTGAACATCACCATAGTGGGTACTTTGAAAAATACAAAGATGAGAGGAAGATGGTTTCTCAAGGCGCTTACAGACCTTTGGGGGAAACAGGCATGTAAGTAATCACCTCCGATAGAATGGAGAAGTAAAAGTAATATTTTGTGCAAGTTTAGAAGTGATAAATTCTAGGTATGGGAGGAGTATAGCGCAGGGGATCTGGGAAGCTGCTATGCAGGAAGTGAAATGTGACCCAATGTTTGAAGGAGGGCTGGAATATCTATAGAAAGTGAGTGAGGAATGGGTAGTTCAGACAGAAAGAAGAAATTTACAAAGTTGCAAAGACATAAATGTGACTAATCTTTGTCCATCCAGCCAATAGGGCAAAAACTTTTGGGGATTATCTTTGATTCCTCCTTTCTCTCACTCTTGTGACATCTGTCACCAAATTCTATTGGTAACACTTGCACAAAGTCTCTTGAATCGTCCACTCTCTTCTACTCCCACTGCCACATCCTGAGTTCAAGCCCACTTTTTCTTCTTTTCTCTTCCCTACACTGTTGCAACTAACTTCTGACTGGTTTATCTGCTTCTGATCTATCTTCATTCTAATTCCTTTCAGACACTGCTTCTGGAACTCCTTGCTGAATACAAAACTGTGCTATTTTCCTGCTTAGAGCACTGATGATTTTACCATGTCTGTCACTCAAGGCCTTTCCACATCTCACCTCATTTTCTTTTCTACTCTAATTTCTGGTCTTACATTCTCTGAGTCACCCTGTGTTTTACCTATAACAAACAGTTTCGCTCCTTAAATATTGCCTTACATTTTTTCCCCCCTGAGTTTGCAACTTTGCTGAAACTATCAAGTACAGCCTTCAGGGTTTTTTTCCTTTCTCTCTGCTTAATTGATCCTCTGAGGTCAAATTCAATGTTACTTCCTTCTGAGAAGCTTTTCTCAACTTCTACCCCTGTCAAAGTGAATCACTCTTTAGACATTGCTGCTACCACGTAGACCATGCTTTGTATCATAATAATTTATATTAATTCCCATTCCTTCACTGGACTGTGACCTCCATGGAAGAAAAGGCCATGTTTTGGTTACTCTGGGCCTACCAAAGATTCCCCTTAGGAATAGTAAATATGCCTTTTCTATTTCTGGCTCTCTTTATGTTATTATCATATAAAATCATTTTCTTTTATTTAAAGGTATACTGTCTTCTGGAAATAAAACTCTACAAATTTTAAATCATTTTTGTCATAATATACAGGCTGATACGGTACCAAAAGCCACTGAACATGGCTAATTATGTGGTGAGTTTTAAAAATTAGATCATAGCATGCCCAAGCAGGTAGGTAGTTTATCATCTGGGAAATTCATAGCCTTGACTTAACTTGTAGACATGTGAGAATTTTTTTTCTTTTTGCTACACCCATATTTTAAAATGTTGTCCTTTATAACTGGAGGGAAGCATGTCTTATTTAAGAATAAATTATCTGACTCAGGCAAAAATACAAGATCATGTCGAACATATTTTCAGCATTCAGAAATAGGACACGTTGAGGTCTTGGGAACTGTAACATTAAACTGGGGTGGAAATATATTAAATAGACTAAAACATAGTGTTTTATGATTGAGTGCATTTCTAGTATTTGGTCCTATGAAGTATTCAGACTGAACTAAGATTCTCATTACAGCTTACTGAAATAATGAACTCTCTGTTGAATTAGGGATAAGAAAGTAAATCATCGTGTCTCCAGTCTTGGCCTGATTCATTCAGCTTCTAGGACATTTCTCTTCTTTGTCATTAATATAAAATAATAATGGAAGGTTATATATATGAACAATGAGACTAATAATCAGTTATTTAAGTCATGTGACTTCTTGGTCTGAATGTCTTTAAAAAAATACTTTGTTGTAACTTATGATGTGAAACCTATAAGATACTTAAATGAGCATTGAAATTGACATAATATCCAGGTTTGTGCTCTAAAATCATATGAATTTTAACTGATGCAAATTCTTAAGTTTTCTCAGATTCACATTATTAAGAAATTCTTAAACAATTTTTATGTGCACTTCCATGCTCCTCCCCCACCTAATCTCCAAACTTCGCCAGTTACCACAGCAGACACTAAACAATGTAGAAAATAGATTTGTTTCCATTGAAGGAATACACACACACACACACACACACACACACACACACACACACATTCAGAGTACATATCTTCAATCATTACAAGTTACTTTGAACAAATTCTGTTTTTGTTCCTCTCTCATTTCATATACACAGGTAACACAGCAAATAAACATTTAAAGGCACAGAAGGATATCTATAAAGACATTCTTCTCAAAAGACAGAATAATCTTGGTTTCAGAAGATACATATCATTTTCATTAACAGGAACACAGAAGAGAGTTTGCATTTTATAATATAAGTACAAGTTGTGGAAGTATCTCAGATTGCAGAATCAGGCTATACACATGTGCAGAAAATAATTACATTGTGATCCATGCATGGTTCTTTATGATGTGATGTTCTTGGAATTGTTTGGTATCCTAATTTTCTGAATATTTCCTCGTTTATGTAAATGCTATGAAACTTTCTTTGTTATTTATTTGGAATAAAACAAAGCATAGATGAAAACCTTGTATCAAAAATATAAAGAATAAATAAAGAATTTGGGGTGAGGGGGAAATGGTCAATCTATTTGGTTCCTAAAATAAAAACTGTGTAATTAAACTACTTTTTAGAAAAAGAATATATATTAACTGATGAAACGGGAAGTAAATAAAAGGGAAGATAAATTTTGCTTTAAAAGTTGTTATATTATTTACAAAGTGAAATCAAAGTGGTCATTTTTAGAAATCATGTCAGATGAAGACTGGTTAAAGGAATTGAGAATTTTGTCCGGAAAAAGAGAGAACTAAAGAAAGATACAACAGTTTTCAATGTTTAAAGCTTTCCCTGGAGAAGTAGTAAGAGGCCTGTTTTGGATTACACAGGCTGGCTTCTGAATGCTGTAACTCCTCGGCCGACCTCTTCCTGTCAGCCTTCGGGTGTGCTGCAAATTAAGGAGAAACCAAGTCTGGGGAGGAAGAGGGAGTGACCAGGAAGGTGGCTGAGTGTGTGACATCACATCAAGAGTTTGAATGATGGCCTTGCCCTTTATTCTAGTGTTTCTGCAGAATCTTATTAACAGTGACGGTAACAATAACAAGGTAGAAATAACTTTATTCTTCTAAATACTTTAGAGACAGCAGGTAAAATAAATGTACCTTGACAATAAAGCAGCAGCCATACTTAGACTATTTTTATTTGGTCATTTAAAAAGATCTTACCTATGAAAGCAAATATATTTTCATATAAAAAAGAAGACCATCCTAAGATACCGATATATCCAGGATGATTCTGTCTTTGAAACAAAGGTAATTTCGGAGAATAAATAGGGCTCTATTGAGACAGATGTAAATGGAGTCTCACAAATAAGCTGTGATGTTAATGGGTTTCATTATATTGTTCAATTAAAATTAAAAATTTGAGCAATTAAAAAATCCTCTCATCATTATTGTCTTCCCATTTCAACTTGCTCATTAGAGCTGTTTCTTTGTCATGCCATACACTTTTTTGAATCATGGTGAGACATGAACCTGAATATTTCCTTGACTGTATTCTTGCTTGAGACAATGCAAGAAGTACTAAAGTAATATACATATTTTAAAATAAATATACATTATTCATTTTATAAAATGAATGTGTATTCATATATACAAATATAGAGAGACAAAAAGAGAGAGTCTTTCAGAACAAAATATTCAACAGTGACAAAGGTAATAAAATTATTCATAGTACTGGTCTCATAGATGTTTGCTGTAAATAGACATATGTAGAAAATCATTTACGGGAAGGTCAAATTTACTACCAATTGATTTCTCTAGAGGGTATTATTTATGAATGCTCTTAGTTGCATCAAAAGAAAAACTTCTAGAGATCATACTACATTTTGATACAGGTTTTATAATTGCTTACACAAAGGTCCTGTGCAATTTTGACAACATGTTCTTGCTGGAATGTTACTAGCAAGAGTGTAAATGTATATTGACATGCTTACTAAAATTCATTTGCATTTGATCTACCTCTATCTCTGTCAACTGTTCTCCTCTCCTATAAGCAAACTGCAAATCTTTATCTTCCTCCCTTTCCTTCTTTTTTCCTCAATACTTCTGTAAAGAATTACAATTTTGAAATCAGTTTTTTATTGATGGTTTCCTAGACACTGTTGCAGGTACTGCTGTACTCTGCAGGATGATGTTTTACCATACTCTGTTGCAGAGTCTGTTGGATACACATCCTCTTGTGGGTCAGGGGATTTAGTGAAGAATAGCACCTTGTCAAGGGACACAGCATTGGACAGTTGTGATGTGTATACATGTAAACACATGCACACACTTGACTATAATACAATGTTTGCAATGGCACAAGGAGAGTGTTGTAAGAGTTAGAAGAAGTAGCCCTTATTTCTGACAGGCATGGTCATAAAAGCTTCATGAAGAAGGCTACGTTTGAGCTCAGCTTTGAAGTATTGGCAATCTGTCAAAGAAAATGATAGGGAGGAGAAGAATTTAGGTGAAAACAAATACTTTTAAAAATTAATAGTCATTTATTTTTAGTTTTCATCTGTGTCTGCATGATTCAGCTCTAATAAATTTTTGTGTGGGGTGTGAGGTAAAGGTTAATATTAATTCTTTTCACCTATTTATTCAGTCATTCTAGAACAACTTGCTATCTAGACTTTCCTTTATCTGTTGAATTGTCTTGGTTCTCCTGTCAAAAATCAGTTGACTTTATATGTGTGGGTTTATTTCTGGACTCTTCTTTTTCATTGATCTTTAGGTCTGTCCTTGCACTTTTCCTGTCTTGATTACTGTTGTTTGGTAGTAAGTCTTAAAATTAGGGAGCTTTTGTCCATCACATTTGCTTTTAATTTTTAAGATGATTTTTGGATATTTTAAATCTTTTGAATTTTCATTTAACTTTTAGAATCAGCCTGTTAATTTCCATAAGAAAGCATCAGCAGTTTGCTTCTTGGATAAGCAAAGACTTTTTAGATTCTATAAAGCACTAACATTAAAGAAAAAAATATCATAAATTGGATTCTGTTCAGATTAAAAATCTCTGCTCACCATAAGATATAAAATGAAAAAGGTAAAATGCAAAAAGAGAAAATGTCTGCAAAACATATAAGGAATTTGTATCTAGATTACATAGTCATTGCACATCAATAATAAAAGGACAAAATCTAATAAAAATAGGAAAACATCCTGAAAGTCACAAAGTAAGATACATAAATGGACAGTAAGTATATGAAATGTGGTCAACATCACTGGTGATCACATTAAACCACAATTGGTGTGAGTTACTCCTTCACACCAATTGGAATGGGTAAAATGAAAAAGATAATGGCAAACATAGGGACCCTTACACATCGATGGCTGGAGTGTAGAATGAGAAAAACCTCTTTGGCTGGAGTGTAGAATGAAAAAAAAAAAAGAAAGCTATGGTAATCTCTTATCAAGTTAAACATACACATACTGCAGGACACCCAAATTTTATCACTAAATATTTATTGAAAAGAAATAAAAACATGTGTCTGCAAAAAGACTTATATATGAAAATTCATAGCAACTTTATTTGTGGTAGCCTCAAACTGGACACAGTCCAATTATTCACCAACAGGAGATAGAATAAACAAATTGCAACATATTCACATGACGGTGTACTACACTGCAATGAAAAAGGAACATGCCAGTGACACAAGAAAAACATAGATGAATTCTACAGACATTATGTTTAGCTAAAGAAGCCAAACTAAAACAATGCATTATCTATCGATGTATTTGTACAGAATTCTGAAAACAACCAAAACTAATATACATAGAAAGAAATCAGAATAGCATTTGTGGTTGGTATTGGGGTTGATTTTGGAAAGGAGGACAGGGACCTTTTTGGTTACTGAAAATATTCTCTTTGGAATGGTTTGGGTTTCATTAGTGTACACATTTGTCATTTGTCAAAACTCATTGAAGTGTACACTTAAACTCTCTTCATTTCAATGTATACAAACATTATATGTTAATTTAAAATGTGTATTAAGTAAAGCTTAAGACCAAAAAAGAGGAGGAAAGCCAACTATGCAAGTATATATCCACAGAGTGTTAGATACAGAACAGGAAACAGTGAGAGGTAATACTAGAGGGTCATCAATGTTAACCTTTCACTGAAGGAAGGAAGTTTAAAGAACAAGCTATTCCACCAGGATGTTCCACAGACTTTGCCCGTAAATACATTTAGAATCCATCCAGTTCTCTAGATCTTCATCTATTGTTTTACCCTTGGTCTAAGCCACCATCATCCAGCTTTTGTCCTGGCAGCTATTCTTGCTTCAGTTCTCAGATTCCTACAACCTTCCATCTTCTACACTGCAACCAGAGAGACTGATCTTTTATTAACATAAATCTTACGACATTAAATTTTCCTGCTTAAAACACTGCAGTATCTATTAGTTGTGCTTAGAAGAAAATTGAGACTTGAAGGTTTTACATTATCTGGCTCCTGCCTATCTCTCAATACTTATACTTTTCTACTGCTGACTGTTGACCTGCTTCTAACTTATAAGCTAGTACTTTTCCCTGTTATTTTTGGGTAGAGGAAGTTGTAGTTTTTACTCTTTGCTACTCACAGGTTGGTTTCCTCAGCTTTAGGTAATAGCAAGCTGCTCTGACTAGTTGTCATCAGCTAGACCAATGAATCTTCTGTTTTAAATTCTTTGATCAATTCCCTGTACTGATGCACACGGAGTCTAGCCCCTACTTGAGAGTTTTTTTTCATGCAAATGACTCTGTTTTAGAGGCACCACTATATTGTCAATTTTGAAATTTAGAACAAGCTCTAATTCTAGGTCTCTGCCTTGTGTTCATGGAACACCTCAAGCTAAATTTATATTTTCATGACTTTTCTTCCCTTTCTGGACTCTGTCTCATCTCCAAATTGTTAGTGGTTTTGCTGTTCTCATTCGAGCAGCCACATGATTATGGGAACCTACAAACTGGGAGCAGAACTAGTGATTAAGATGGGGCATGTAGAGTTTGGAACAACTTATTAACTTCTGGGTGTGGCCCACACGAATCTGGCAAGCCCAGACTCATAGCACTTCTCCTTGAATTTACCCTGGGGAAGAGGCTTAGCTAGCAGTTCTTTAAAGAGCCCAGTGTTTGGTGCCAGGTGTTTTCCTTGTAAAACAGCTGACCAACTTTACACAATGCAATCAGAGTCTTGGGTTGCCTCCTGCAAGGAGAAACTGGTGACCCATTTCAGTTAACACTACAAAAAACTTACTCAGAGACCCAAAATGATTTGAGGGAATAAGAAAGTGCCTATTAATTGAATTTTGGATAATTTTTTAATTGTCGAAAACTACATATAGCATGAAACAGTTTCCACTGTTTAAAAGCATGCAATTCAGTAGCATTAAGTACGTTCATAATATTATGCAACTATCGCTACTACTTAGTTCCAGAACTATTGCATTACATCAAAAAGAAACTTTTACCCATTAAGTAATTATTTCCAACTACTCCCTCAATTAACCCCTGGAAATCACAAATACGTTATCTATCTCTATGACTTTGCCTATTCTGGATATTTCAAATAAATGAAACCATACAGTATGAGTGGCTTTTTGTGTCTGCTTTTTTTACTTTTAGCATGTTTTCAAGCTTCCCTGGTATTGTAGCATTTAACAGAACCACATTCCTTTTTATGGTTGAATAATATTCTATTACATGGATATACCATGTCTTGTTTATCCATTTATCTGTTGATGAACATTCAGGTTGTTTCTACCTTTATGCTATTGTGAATGGTGCTGCTATGAATATTATTGTATACTTTTTTGTTTGCACACCTGTTTTTAATTATTTTTGACATATATCTAGGAGTGGAATTGCCAGGTTATATGCTAATTCTATATTTAACTTTTTTTTTTTTTTGAGACGGAGTTTTGCTCTTGTTACCCAGGCTGGAGTGCAATGGTGCGATCTCGGCTCACTGCAACCTCCGCCTCCTGCGTTCAGGCAATTCTTCTGCCTCAGCCTCCTGAGTAGTTGGGATTACAGGCATGCACCACCATGCCCAGCTAATTTTTTTTGTATTTTTAGTAGAGATGGGGTTTCGCCATGTTGACCGGGATGGTCTCGATCTCTTGACCTCGTGATCCACCCGCCTCAGCCTCCCAAAGTGCTGGGATTACAGGCATGAGCCACCGCACCTGGCCTCTATATTTAACTTTACTGAGGAACTGCCAAACTGCTTTCTACAGTGATGGAGCACTCTTACATTCTTGTCAATCATGTGTGAGAGTCAATTTTGAAGCATTTTTGAGTATTTTATGAAGGTGCCCATATCTATAAGTGAATCATTAAATAATATTTAAATGGTAGTAAAAGAAAACTGATTTGTGTTTTTAAAATAAGGTGAATTTACCTTTTCCTCTTCAAGTGAATTCTTCCTTCCCTTCTCGCTCCACCAAGGGGTGAGAATGGACCATGATGGCTAATTTTGAGTTAGGTCCGAGGAAGTTCTGACAGCTACTTGCTAGGGTACCCATATGTAAAAAGTTTGCCTGTGTAGTGTTTTGAAACAGTCACAGCTCAGATGTGAAGAAATATTAATATAACGTTATCTTTTCTATTACTAAGCTCTATTTAGCTCTGACACCCGCATTTTTGCCACTGTTAAAAACCTCTTTATCTTGTGACTGAAAGCTAATATGGTCTCTTCTAGTTTAAACAGTAACAAGTAATTGAAATTTAGTCATTAACTCAATTCCAACTACCTACGAGGGCTGTTCTCCTGACCCTGGCCCTCTCTGCTGCCTCCCTCCATCCTAGGAATTTAAAATCATCATGGCATTGGAGGTGTGGTTGATCCACACATCCTTATCAGGTCCCCCCCACCTCTGTTTGGTCTTTTGGTGTTAACCTTGTCCTTGACATATGTATTAAGTGTATCAGCCAGGCCTTCAGGATGTACCAGAAGTTTCTAGTCATATACATAGCTTTGCCCATACTCTATGAAAAAAAAATGTGGCTCCCCTGAACTCAGATACTAGGTTTCCTCAAATACCCTGGACCACTCGGCATTTGTGTCACTCTCTCTATCTTGCAACCTGTGGGTGATGTGTGATAAGTCCAGTGGATCTCAGCATTTGTGTATCACCCTATTTCCTTAGTCATAAAGTAAGTTCACTGGTTTGATGTAGGGTTATGTGGGAATCCAAATTGGTGGTTGGAACTCTAAGCCCTGAACAGTAGTTCTGGTTGAAGCCTTGTAGATAGGAAGTTCAATTCACATCCAGAATATGCACTGGCAATTCAAAATGAATCTTTGTTTCTTCCAGAGTAGGCAGGCTTCAATGAAGTCAACTTATACCACTAAGTGGATTGTTGATTTTTCGATGGATGTGACTGTATAAGGGGATTAACATTAATCAATGTTGCTGTCAGGTTAGACATTCAGCAGCAGCCTTGGTAAGTGGAAATCCATAGTTGTGGGTCAGTGCAGGGCCTTTTTCCCTGCCATCATTCTTCTCCATTTACAAATACATTGTGCCAGATCTAGGATAGCAGGTGATAGAGGCTGACTGATGTCAACCATCCAAGTTATTCTCTGTACTTAGCTTTCTGGTGTCTCCTTGGAAGATACTCAACTGGTGATAGCATGTAATGCAAATGTAAAGATCTCTTTTCAAGCCAAAAATTCTATCCACATGTTTCTATTCCACATCTTCTGATAACTGATCTTCTAATATTTCTTCTTCCAAGTCTCCAACTAATCAGATAAGCTATTGGTTGAGGCTTTGTGTATTTTGTATTAGGATACTTCCCTTTCCAGCTAAAGAAAATGAGGTATATTTCCTGAAGATCTGCCCATTGGGAGAGTTTCACCTCACAGACCTCATCTTCAAGATCATCACTTAATGGGAATGTAGTGTAGCCAAAGTCCATTTTTGGCTCATATCTGCATACTGACCTACATTCGTGGTCATGAGACAGCCCATCCATGAATCAAACTTGACTTTCGTCTGCCTTTATCAGCTTGAGGTAGGAAGAGTCATGAATGGAACCACCATGAGTGACATGGGTTCACCTCCTTATGCCTTACATTTGTGCCTGTAGCCCTGACTTGGCTTTCATCCCAGGTATTTCTCTTCCAGCATATGTCTGATAACTTTTGGAACTGTCCAGTTTGGTGTGTCTGGTAGAACCCAGCTCCTACTGGGAAGTTTTGGATTTGAGATCACTTTGTGCATCGTGGTCAGGCACTTAGTCTTTCCAGGACCAAGTATCACACTTAAGCACTTTTCGAAAAAGGATATAATTCTCTGCTACAGACGGCATGACATTCTCTCAGAACCCTAAAGGATTCTCCTATTGGGATTTTTAACATCTCATAATTTAGGTTCTGCTGAGTCAAGTGGCCCAAATGGCAAGACCGTCTACATCACAGCCTAGACTTGCCGCTGAGAGAGCTATTTCTTGCCCTGGGTCCCACTCAGAGCTGGTGGCTTTTCATATCACTTGGTTTATGAGTCAGAAAAAGTATTCAGATACAGGCTGCCTCCAGGAATAGGACATGAATTTGGTTGAAGTGGCTGTCTTCCATGGAGAGCATTTTCTACTAAGGCTGACAGCCAAAGGCTGGTGGCATTCTCAGTATTTGAGGGTAATTTCAGTCCCTAAAAGGGATAACATAGCAGCACCTAACAGAGTCCACTCTAGCTTCAAATCAGTGGCAGTTAGACTGACAGCTGACTTATCAGTAGCAACAAAGAAAGCCAGACACAGTGGAATAATATAAGGAATGTGCTGAAAAAATAACTGCCAAACTAATAATCTATATTCATCCAGTATCCTTCATGAATTAATGTAAAATAAACACATTTTCAGGAAGAAAAGGAAAAAACATAAGAGAACTTGCCCTCAGCAAATTCTTCCTAAAGCAATTAATTTTAAAGGACATATTTCAGGAAAAATGAAAATAATCTGAAATGGGTGCAAGAAAAAATAAAGAACAAATAATACAGTTAATAGGTGTGTAAATTTAAGTTAATATTGGCTATATAAAATAGCAATAATAATGTCATGTATGTCTTATTTTAAAATATCCTGAAATATCGCTAATACCTGTATTATATATAGCATATTTAAGTATATTTTGTATACTTAAAATTTTAATACTTCATAGAGAAGCCAAAGTACAGAGTTACATGGGTATATATTTGGGTATAAATAATGTTGCAGACATATACAGTGCCTTCTCCTTAAGAAAAACACAAAAACCAAGAAACAGAAAATAAAAGAGAATACACAAATACAACCAATTCTATGAAAATAAACAGCTGTAAATACTGACCATTACATAGAATTTCACATTCCTGCTATGGTTTTTGTGGTGATTACTTAATAACAGATGCTAAAAATTAAATAAATAATATGCAATCATTGATTTGCAGTTTTCCTGTCCCTCTCCCCCTTAGGAGATCATTCTCAACCACTTGTCTAGTACATATTGATTGAAAGCCATTTGGAAATTCCTTCATCTGTCAATGAAATGCAAACACCTATGTAGGGAAACGAAGCAGCTGTTTAAATGCTCAGGGCTTCACTAGACAAAGACATCCTCTTCCTTAACACAGACTCTGTTTACACTATTCTAAAACAATGACTCACTCAGAGAAAAATTCAGTATTTCCAGGTTTTGTAAACACAACCATTATTTATAAAGAGATTTATAAGAAGGCCTGGTTGAGGAATTACTAAGCACTAGAGTTAGACTCATGTGTGTCTGTGTATGCATATGTGTATTTGGCGAATTCAGAATTGTTTATATTTGTGGGCCACACTTAAAACTCTAGTCTTCCTTATTTTGCAAAATCAACTATCAAGCTCAGAATAAATAGAAATGTTACAAGTGGCCACATAATTTATAATTCTAAATAGCATATTTATGCTATAAAAAAGTTAGCAAATATTTTTAAATAAACAAAGTCATATCATCGTCAATTATTCTTAATTATTTTCTCATCAAGGAAAATTGAGTGACATGTAGATTTTGAATTTGCCTATGGTTGAGTACCAGTTTCATCTCTGGTTTTTTGAACTCATGACCTCAGGTGATCCACCCACCTCAGTGCTAGGATTACAGGCATGAGCCACCGTGCCCGGCTCATCTCTAGTTTTTTATATGGCATTGGGCAAGGCACTTCTCCCTCCCAAGCCTTGGTTTCCACATCTTTTTTTCTTTTTGAGACAGAGTCTCACCCTTTCACCCAGGCCAGAATGCAGTGGCACGATCTCGGCTCACTGCAACCTTCACCTCCCAGGTTCAAGCAATTTGTCTGTCTCAGCCTCCCAAGTAGTTGGGATTATAAACACCTGCCACCAAGCCCAGCCAATTTTTGTGTTTTTAATAGAGACAGGTTTCACCATGTTGGCCAGGCTGGTCTCAAACTCCTGACCTCAAGTGATCCGCCCTCCCAAAGTGCTGGGATTACAGGTGTGAGCCACCACACCCAGCCAGTTTCCACATCGTTTGGATGGCAAAATTATTATACCACATAGAATGATTGTGAGGATCAAAATAATCTTAAAAATGTAAATTATCTGATGCAATGCTTGTCACTCAGCATTCAATACAAGTTACTTTTTATTTTAAATCATGATGTATTTTCCGAGGTTTAGTATTGATGATCCTAAATTAGTTAATATTCAGCCCTTGTAGCTTTTGGCAATAAATGATTGTTCACATAGATTTGCTAGAAATGAAAATTCCTGTCAGTCACTAAGCTTTATTCAAAACACAATTGAGTCACTCAGTAGTCAATTGCTTTAATTACTTGTGACTCTATCTCACAGTGTGTACTTGCAGGTAACCTGGGAGATTATGATGTTTAAAATCAGCCACTTCACAATTAGGGTCCTAGCAGGGAACGGTGACACATTCAAACTAGGTAATGGAGGAGAGTTTGGTAGAGAACTATTTACAAAGTTGTTGCCAGGGCTTAGGAAAAAAATGTGATAATGAAACACCCTGAAGTTAGATAACGTGGGGACGCAGTTACTGCTTTTAAGTCTGAATGGGCAAGGGGGTTGTGGTTACAGGACCCTGAAGTGGATTGTTGAGAAGACAGGCCCTTTTAACAGGGGCTGTGTCTTTTGGGAGAGAGACACAGTTACTATTGTTGCCATCTGGCTATAAAGTGGCTAGGAGACAACTACCCCAAACTTACTCTCTTCCTGCCCTTCAAATCTCCTTCTAGAGCTTCCAATTGGTATACCCTATTAGAAGATGAGGTCAAGGGAGCCTGCTGACAACTTCCATACTACTCATTTTCTAGAGCACTGAATACTGAAGCACGGGTTTGGAGGAACAAATAGAAAGCAGCCAGTATCATAGTTATTGAAGTTTGTCCATAGTTGACATGGGAACTGTTAAAATCTACTTAAAATATGTGGCCATCCCAGATCATCTCTGTTCAAATACTGCAGGACTCTGGACCCACTTGGCACATTTCAGCTCCTGGAATGCATACAAAGTGGCTCCATAAGAAAAATACGGGCTCGATTGCACTTGCCCTGTCATTTCCATGTGGAGACAGGGCAAATTTTCACGGGGTAAAAATCCTGTTATGTTTTGTGACTTTCAAACCCTTAAGTTCCAAATTTAGAAAATGGATCTGATCCTAACTTCAGGATGTCTTACCTAGGTTGAAAGTTCCAGGGTAAGCCTCCAGTAAGTAAATCAAGTATCATGAGATCTACAATCTGGAATCAGACAGTTTTCTTGATTGCTGAGATAGGGTCTATGGCAGGTCCTATGTTTTGTGTTCTCCAGCCCTCATAGAACCTTGAGAAGACTGCAGCTCTAGCCAACTTTTTGACTGCAACCTTGGGAGAGACCCTGAGCCAAGCTAAGATGCTCCTGCCTGCCTGGCTCCCAGAAATTGTATGAGATAATAAATGTTTGCCGTAACTCAGCAATAGATAACTCATGCAATAACATGCAAGGCATTTTGTACAAGGCCATGGTCATTTACTGAAAACTGACTAAGAAATAGTCTTGAACAGAGTAAGCATGGAACCTTGGAGAAAAGAACCAGAGTTGGCTGGGAAAAGTTCATATGGCTGTAATGAGCAACAGAGTAAGACACAACAGACTATGTGTTCAGTAAAACTATAGCTACTAATTGAAAGAGATGAAGAAATAGTCATTTTTCTAGTCCTTGCCCTGTATATTCTTTATCGTTTGCAAAAATTTTGTGGTTATGTGAAATACATTATTTTTGGATCAGAAGTAGACACAGCTACTCAGAGTCACACAGATAGTAGATAATAGAACTTAGACCCCAAGCCCGCCCGACTCCAAAGTTTCTGTGCTTCTTTGTGCTAAAGAAGGGAAATTAAACAAGGGAGATTGTATTGGGAGATGAAGTGAGATAAACAAAACTCTCAGAGGAAAAATCCTTCAGGCTTTCCGAAGGATGGGGGAAAATGCCCGTGGTGAAAACAAAGCAAAGCCTAGGAAAGACACATGGCTGATTAAAAAGAGAAGGCAAAGCTGGCCTCACTAGAAAACAGAAGGCATTTGGGCGATAATAGAGGTTAGAGTGAAAGAAGCCCCATCTGTAGTCATCTCTTCAAGGCTAGATCAAAATTTGTAGAATATGGATGGTTCTACTTCTTTGCAGATTGATGCTCCTCACCCACCCGAAATGGGTACACAAGGGGAAAACACAGCATCTATAGTAACCTATAGTTCATGTTTCCATGAACACCACAAAGACAACACTCCCTGGCTCAGAGCAGATGGGGAAGAGATCATGTCTTGGAAAATTCTCTAGTAGGAAAGTAAAAGGAGGTCAAGGAGAATTTTGCCAAGAACATGCCACGTGGTACCACAATTTTCTATTTCTACATCTTCAGTGCGATTGTTCAGCTAGAATAAAAGCCACCGCAAGTAAAATTTATAGGAGGATGCATTCTTGTTTTACAGGGGTGGTGAAAAAGGGTGTTATAGGAAACAGATTTGAGGAACTTGAGTTTTGGGGGAATCTGTTTAAGCAACATGACTTAATGGGTAAAGTGGTTAAACAGAAAGTCTCCACAGCTAATTATTCTAGGGGTGGGGGTTTAATAGTATGACACAGGAAGGGTCGTGACTTCAGTGATTTGGCCCAAGGAGAATCTGTTTTGTGATCTGATCCAGGTAGAAGGGGAACATCAGTCCTGGCACACCAGGCCAAGGGACATAGCAGTTTCTCTGCGGTTGCGGAGAACTAGCACAGGGAGAAACTCAGAATGCTTAGAGAGACACAGTACACAGCTGCTGCAAAGTCGTGTCATCCTTGCAGGTAAGCTCAGGCACTCATCAGTTTTGCTTAGCTGATTGGTTGTCCTTACTGTTACTATCTTAGCCTGGCATACTGTCAGACAGCAGAGTCTGAAACACATCTTTTATGAAGGTAGTTTGCTTGGGGATGTGATCTCAGAACCACAAGTTGGAGACTAGGGAGAGTGAAACTGGGGAGGAGGGACTGCTGAAATAAGAATGCATTAACTATCCAGTCATAGCTGGGGGATTTGGTCCCACGATGACTCTCGAAAGAGGCATGTACAATGTGCCTCTGAATTGTCAGTATTTAGAGGAAGTCAGTATCTATCTACTCTCTCCAGCTCTGCATTGACCAAGGGTTGCCCCATAGGATGGCAGTCTTCCAGATTTATGCATTCATTGGTACCAATCAGGTTTTCATAGACACCCCATGTCAGAGAAGTCTGAGTGCAGAAAGCAAGAGCACTGGGTGTAGTGGAGACAGGGTGCTGACAGGCTTTAGCAATCCGAAGTGGATTTGTGGCTACCGTCGATGGAGTGTAAGCCTTGAGGCAAGGCTCAAGAAGTGTTTGACAGCAAATATCTGCTGAAAACTGCTTAGACAAATGTGAACATTACAAAAACTGAAACAATGAGAGGGTTCTAATTCAAGAAAACACCACCTGCTTGGCTGGGACGGGGATGTGGGGCACACGAAATACTCAGATGTAAAAGGTGATTTATTGTACTTGAATGATGCCCTTGATTATTGTTGTCGTTTTACTAATTCCTGCTCAGGAGTGAAAATGAAAATGACTCTGAATCCCCTACTACTTATTATATGTCATTTGTTTAATGTAAGTATATTTAAAATTGTTTTAAAAATATTCTTATGTAGTTCTCATTTGAATGAGTGGGTTCAGTAATTTTTATCAAATTAGTTTGCATTTTTTAAAAGTCCAATGGCCCCTTCCAACTCCACAACACACACACACATTTATATAATTATATTTTTAGGTACCTAAATTGGTTGGACTCTGCTGGGCTACCAGTCAAGATTCCAGTGCTTTGAGAAAGCAAAACCAGATAACCATTAACCCTTTACAAACTGAGATTTCAGTCTATGTGTGCTTTGTGTTATAACAGTCACTTTTATGGGTTCCTGAAAAAGGATTTTTAACTTGTGCTTGCAATAAATCATATTGGGTGACTTCTTTAATTTAGAGAAAATGACATTCAGAAACAAACTTAGGGAGGAATTTTTTAAAATATAAAAATCTCAAAAAAGTAAGTATTTGTGTGCCTTCTCTTTGCCAGTTGCTTTATGTACATAACACTTAAATTTACAATAAACATGTCAACGTGATATTATCATCTCTATTTTTACAGACAAGAGAATGAAGGCCAAATTGAGTTTCCTTGAGCAATTCATTTAAAGTTAAGAATCAAGCTGGTGCCCACGCTCAACTGACATCCTTTCAAACCCATTTGGAAGGCTCCTCTCATAAAAGGCATGAAAGAAAAGAGAATGGGAAGGCACAGGCTCTTCTCTTGAAGCAAAGCCCTCAGTCCATGCAGCCAGACCTCATCTACATATGGATTGCTGAGAGACCAAGGTCTTTCGACATAAACATTGTGAACAATACCGGCTTTAAGACTATTGCACTCAATGTCAAAAGCTTGCAGGATGCAGGAAATCCCTGAATTTGAGTCTCCAAAATTTTAAAAAAGGAAAGGAAGTAACTATTTCTCTTATCTATTTTTCAATGTATGGCCCTATATTTGCCCAAAAATTATTGCTTCTGTTCTTAGATATTCATGTATATTTAAGAATAAAGAAGGTAATGTTGATGTGCAAATACAAGACTAAATTGACAGATAGCCATAAAGAAATATGCAGTGAAATTAAGTTAAGGGTCATAATAAATACCTAAAGGTCCACTGCCAGATGAATGTAAAGACTGAAAATGGTTTATATATACAGTGGAATATTATTCAACGTTAAAAAGAAAATGCCGGCACTTGGTAATATAAATAAATCTTGAAGACATTATGCTAAGTGAAAGAAGCCAGACACCAAAAACCGAATATTGTACTGTTCCATGTATATGAAGTGGACTTCACATATTGTTGAAGTTCTCATCCTCAGAAAGAGGCAAAGCTAAGATTTAAATTCAGACATGCCTGATTCTGAATTCAGTTGTCTCCCTACACCCAGGACCTTGTTATATTCATTGTGCTAGTCTTCTTGGAAATCACGCAAACTCAATCCACTGCACCTCATCTCCTTATGTAATAACCTGGAGAGCAGTGAGAGCCATCTGCTTTGAGAACGACATATTTGAGTCCATAAGGTAATAGGTTGGCAGAGAACAGAGGGATTATGACATTGCCATTTGGCATTCTTGACTTACTCTGCATTTATAAAATCAAAATGCGTAGTCCATCATGTTCTCGCAGAGCCTACCATTATCAGTCATTCTGAAATAAACATGCTTAGGGACATCATGTACAAAATAAGTGATCCTTGTTTTCGGGAGTGATGTCTGGCAGGAGGAGTTTTTAAATCCTACTTTCTGAAGCATTAGCTTACAAATGACTTCATAAAGTGTATTTTGATACTGAGGCCCAAGAAGGAGATAAACAAGTAAGAGAGACATAGAATGGATCCTAAGATCACAGGATAACAAAGGAATTAAAAAGGTTGAAACCATAGCAGTGGTTCCAAAACAAGGTTGATCATTCAAATTCATCTGAAGAGCTTTAAATATATGTACTTACCTGAACCCAGCTTCAGGAATGAGGCTCAGACATCTGTGTATTTAAAATCTCTTGTGGGTTATTCTAATAATTAGCCTTAGTTTTGAGTCATCTAACAGAGAAAAAGTGAAGCATATGTCTATCAGTTTATCTTAATGTAATTAAACTTTAGTAGGAAACATAAAATGACCCCAAGAAGTGGTTAAGTGTGGCTTAAGAATTAGTTAAGCTAATGTAACAAAAGACAATTTTAAAACAAAATAAAACGAAACTTTAGTTTATTCTTTGGGGCTTTCACAGAAGTCTAGAAAAATCTCAAAAATATCCAGGAAGTTCCCATTGAATAGTTCAGCTACCTGAAGCACTGGGTAAAAGGAGCTCTCCCAAAAGAAGCTATGAATTCTCTATGTCCACTCTTCTAGTCATAGCCTTCCTACTTAGAGAGGGAGAGAGACTCTAATCCAAATCCAAACATAGGACATATGGAGAAGATTATTCTGAGAGACACAGTCCCAGATTCTTCTCTGCTATATAGGTGTGACAAAAAAGGAGCAAGAACAATGACTCTAATATAATTCTTAGATGTTTATAATAGAAAAAAGAATGGAAAGAAATAAACTTTAACACTTACACAGGTTGAGGAGACCTAATCTGAAAATTTGAAATCCAAAATGATGAAAACTGATTGAGCTCTGAAGCTTTGAGTGACAAAAGGAATTCACAAGTAGAAAACTCCACATCTGAACTCATGTGATAGGTCATGGTCAAAATGCTGTCAAAACTTTGTTTCATGCACAACGTTATTGAAAATATTATATAAAATTACCTTTGGCTATACATTAATATATAAGGTGTATATAAAATGTTAGTAAATTTTGTGTTTAGTCTTGGATCCTATTCTCATACTATCACTTTATATGTATGCAGATATGCCTACTCCCTGCCCCCCCCAAAATCTAAAATTTTATGCACTTCAAAAATTCAACACTAAAGCTGATCGAGTATATCAAGCATTTTGGATAACAGATATTCAACCTGTATCACTTGTGGTCCATTCAGGGAAAGAAACCCTACTAGGTATTTCAACAGAGATAATTTAATATAGGAATTTGATGATAGGGAACTGAAAAAAGAAAAGGAGAACATTAGAAGAGATCATTACAAAAAGCTGCTACCTCCCCTCAGGCTGGAGGAATAAAAGGAAGCTGAGATCAGAAGCTCACTGGGAAGCTGATCAAAACTTACAAGTTTTATAGAAGGGCCCAAAGATTTAGGACTCAGAATTCCAAGGAGGGTGTCACCTACCTGGCTGCTACTGGAATTTCAGGAGCTTGAAGGGAGGGACCTCACACAATGGGGCTTTAACCTCTGAAGTGAGGATGCTACACAGCTGGTACTCGTACCTCAGAGGTTGGGAAGAGGTCCTGTGTTGTTGAGACACAGACACGTAACAAATTGGTTCTGTAGCTGGTGCTCATGAAGGTACACAATGACTGTTAGTGAGAGTGAGCCAATGATCTGAAAGCTATAATTAACAGCTGCTGCCAGGGTAAAAGGCCAGAGTGGGATGATCTGATGGAAAATATAAACAAGCAGAAATGAACAAGTTCCTTCTCTCCTCCTGCTATTTTGTCTCTCCCCTAGTTCTTCCTATTGATAGAAACCAACAGGAAGCCTTCTGACAAAGGAGACATGTTGTCTTCAGAACCATTATCACAAAGCAGAGGTTAGGAAAGTAGATTTGAAACCTAATACCAGGTGCATCATTCATTACACAATTTGGTAAATAGCAACAGATTTAGCCAAAGAAAGTATAGGATGGAAATAACAAAGGGAAGAGCAGAAATAAAACAAGACATAAACATTTGGTGGAGAAGACTAACCAAACAAAATTTTGATTCATTAGGAAAAAAAAATAAAATTATTACAAGCATGAGTAAAAAAAAAAAAAAAGGAGGAAAAACCCCAACATTTTGATGGGAAAAAAAAGTAGCTAACAATGTTGCAAGGATAATTTTTATGAAAATGTGAACAACTTTATGTTAATACATTTGGAAACAGATAAAACAGGCATATTGGAGAGCAATACAATTATTATAGCTGTAATCTAAGGGATTATTTAATTAATCCTTTAGAACATTCAATTTCTATCTATTTATATGATGTATTTTAATATATATTTCTATATATTTATACTTCTATAAATATATAGAAATTGAATGTTCTGAAGGATTAATGGAATTAAAGAAGTAGTTAAAAAAATTCCTACTCTAAAAAAGGATTAAAAACTCTAGGTTTAGGCTCTTTCAGAAAATCGATAATCCTTGTTGTTTGATGACTTTGGTTTTTATGTCCTTAATTTCTTCAAATATTTCATACATTCCTGTTTTATATTCTGTATCTAATAATTTTGGTACCTCCAGTCCTTCAGGGGTGCACCGTCTCTAGCTATTATTTATCATTTTTGTTGATTCATCCACGGTTGCTTGTGTATTCTTTGACTGCACTTGCTGTCCTTTGAGTCTGAATTTACTGCCTGATTTTAATACGTATGATGTTCATGTACCTAAATTAAAACATCTTTTCTCCAGAGATGGCTTGCTTCTATTTCTGCCTCTGCTTTTGTAAGTAGTCAGGAGATACCACTGACTTGGGAGCATTTATATACCTGCTTTAAGGTTTTAGGCTCAGCGCCAGAGTACCAGACTTAGCTTCTCTGCCTGTGCTCTGGACCTAGGCTCAGTATCCCAATACTATTGAGAATTGTAGTGGAGCTATTGATATTCATGCTTGCGGAAAAAGCTGCCCCACCCACCTTCCTGTTGCTCCAGTCTGAACTCCTCTCCAGCTTTGCCCCAGCTGACCTTTTCTGGGAAAAAATATAAAGATCTTGCTTAGTTTCGAAAATCAACAAAACCTCAAATAGTTCTAGATGAGGTTTAGTGATAAACACTGGGATCAGAGGAATGAGTTTAAAGATGTAGAGGAGTCTATAAAGCTCTGGTGATGGTTTCTTTTGTAAGCTGAGTGGTAGGTACAAGTTGTTATTTTGTTTATTGTAGGTATTATTGCTCTTTTTAATGTATCATATATTTTATGAAAAGTTAAAAAAACCCTAAACTTAACAACAGTTTTACTAAAATCTCTCTGACATTGAGATAGCATTAAGGTATCAGCAATAATATTTGGTGACAGCTCAGACACTGGCTGAAGACAGGGCCTCAGCACGAATATAAAGCTCTGGAGACATGCTGGCCTAACAGGAGACATGCCCAGCTTGAGCTGGGTAGAAAAGGAGGAAAGTGGTGAACGACATATCGTAGCCTTGAGGGTTTGTTCACAGAATACATACAAGATGAGTTCTGGGGACTCCCATGTGAATCTGAGAGAAATCTGGGGTGGACTTTTCAGTTACAGTGGATATACTAGAGAAGTCCCATATATGGCAAATATATAAACTGCTGTGGCCCTGGGGACATGAAGTATGCAAATTGCATACAAATTGTAGCCTTAAATCCCCTTCGGATCGTGAGAGCATCTTTGGAATTTTTTGCTTCTGAATCTTGTCCTGGATCTTCATTCCAGATCCAGTTGTCGTGAAATCCAGTCACTCTTGTGTTTCAATTCTATAAACTGATCTTTGGCAGCCCAATAGAATACCATGGAGAAACGATTTACAAAATGGATCCATGGTGCTTAGAAACATTAATTCCACTCTTATGGGGAACAATTTATTCCCAGGGTACAGCTTTTTCACCATAGGATCAGGCCCATTGAGATAGCAGCATAGCAAAAAGATCTGTTAAATTCTTATCTTTGGGTCAGGATATTAAAATGTCATGTAATTGGAGCTCCTATTTAGAAATATTAATAAATAGTGCATTGAAAATCGACCTAGTAGTAAATGAGAAAACAGCAAGCCAGGAAGGTTTGTGTAATTTCACTCAATTCTATGCTCTACCCAATTTACCAAGAAAAAATAAATTATGTTTCAAAATCAACCATGCAATATTTTTGGCCGCTTTTCATAAAAATGGATGATCTGTCACAGTTCTCTGAGGCTTTAACCCTGTGTGACATAGCAACATTTTAGACAGTGCTGTGAACCAGACTTACACAGGCACCAGCCACCATGGCATAATCATGAGGGCCTCAAAGGCCTGCCCTCTCCAAAATATTAATGCTACCTCCAGTCTTCTTGTGTTTCCAAAAGGGCTATTTTGAATTCACTGCTCAATTTTTTCTAAAGATGAATTCTTTTTTTGCCTTTGTCATTTGCATCCTAGTAACCTGTTCTTTTTTTGTCATCTATGAGAAATATCCATATTACAAACCCCAAGAGTAATTTTAAGTTTATTACTCACTATTATCATGAGGCAGACAACTTAATTCTGGATTACTTTGCTTCATGCAAGGTAAGAGTAACAATAGTGGTAGTTGTTATTGTTACTTCATACAACCTGCATAAAGTAAACCTGTGTTAAGTGTTCAGCTCAATGAATTTTTACATGTTTCTAAACGCAAGTGACCACCATCCCTGGGCTTTTTCCTGTCCCTTCCCAGTCAATAAGCAGCTCTTTCTCCCTTCCCACATACACCAGGAGGTAAACATTATTCTAGCTTCTATCACCGCAAAATGGTTTTTACCTATTTTAGAACTTTTTATAAATGCAATCATTCAGTAGTAGTCTTGTGTTTGGCTTTTAAACTTCATGTTATATCAGTGAGATTCATTCATCTTGTTGCACTTATGAGTGGCTTATTCTTTTTCATTGCTGTGTGCTCTTCTATTCTATGAATATATCACAACGTATCTATTCTACTGTTGAGGTACATATGGGTTATTTTCACTTTTAGACTATTTTAAATAAAGCTGCCATTAACATTCTTGTGCATGTAGTTTGGTAGTTATACACGCTCATTTCTCTTCAATATATATTAAGGAATGGAGGTGATGGGAGGTAGATGGTGGCTCTCTGTTTTTCACCCTAGACACATTTTCTGTCTTTCTGTCTTACTTTGTGCCCTTAATCACTCTAGTTCTCTTGTGCTTGGGCTCCTAGTTGGATTCAGCTAATGGAGGGCCCAGCAGTTGACTGAAGAATGGGAAGAGAGAGATCACAGTACTTATTCCTGCTCTTCTCTTCCTGCTGCACCACGCTTGAGAGTGACTCCATTTTCCTGCCACCACTACTCCTGTCAGATGGCTCCACTTCCAAGGCTCCAGCTCTCCATTAATGGTTCCATTAATACCATCCTTCTTTCTTGCCTCTTTAGGTCCAGCAGACTATTATAGATTCCCAATTGTTAATTCCTGGGCATTTGAGTCTTCTCTTCCTAGCATGATACTCTTAGCCCTACCCACATTCCTGGGAAAAAGGTTACTCTATTAAAAAATAAAAAACCTTATAATATACTTCTTTCTCTTTGAGGGATTATAACTTGTTACAGAAGAAAATGAAGTGGATTTTGAGATCACATTGAGATCAGAATGTTGGTACACACTAGAAGGTCCTGCTCAGTGTCAGAGAGCTGGCACAGGAAAGAGGCTATACTGCAAGGAGATATTTAGGGCAATTCAAGTGAAGAAATGTACTGGGTATGGACTAGAACTCTAGATACAACAAAGGTAAGTTTCCCATTCTCAAGGAGTTGTGTTAACAAATAGAACTTGATTTTGATCTTGATTTTTCACAACTCCGGTAAGTCTCGATTTCCTCACTATAAAATAGAGATGATGGGCCAGGCATGATGGCTCATGCCTGTAATCCCAGCACTTTGGGAGGCCGAGGCGGTGAATCACCTGGGGTCAGGAGTTCAAGACCAGCCTGGCCAACGTGGTGAAACCCCATCTCTACCAAAAATACAAAAATTAGCCGGGCATGGTGGCAGGCATCTGTAATCCCAGCTACTTGGGAGGCTGAGGCAGGAGAGTCACTTCAACCCAGGAGGTGGAGTGAGCCGAGATCATGCCATTGTACTCCAGCTCCAGCCTGATCAATAAGAGTGAAACTCTTGTCTCAAAAAAATAAAAAGGAGATGATGATAATACCTGTTTCAGCTTGATCAGCGACCCAACCACCATCACACTTTGAAGCAGTCAGATCATGAAGAAAATCAAGGTAACCACATACACCAGAGGTCTTGTGATTTCATTAAAGGAATTAATGCAGCAGTGGTAGAGTTACCAAGAGGGATTCTTGAGATACTCTGAGCCTTGGGAGTTAAGGTTCCATTACATCTGGTAATTTCCAAAGGGGCTGCAAACATCAACCAAAGAAAGACAGAGAGGCTGGCTTCAGGGGTGGCAGGCTAGCATGTTGGCTGAGATAAAACAAAGGCTTGGGAGTCAGATCTGAGTAGGAATCTAGACTGTCTGTGATTGACCATACACCCTTGAATGAGTGATAAACATTTCTCAGCCTGCCCACTGTGAAGTGGTGATAATCATTCTTATGCCTCTTATGCTAGCTGTTGTTAATGGATTTTTGCCCACACATAAAAAGGTACATAAACACATATTTATGAACATGGTTCTTCCTACCTCTGATAAGTGCTGGTATGAACTTTCAGGAAATATAACACTTGAAATAGAGGGTGGAGTCGAGGGCAACACTCCTGTAGGGATGATTATGAGTGTGTGTGTGTTGGGGGCAGGGAGAGGAGTAGACAGGAGGAGCTGGGAATGGTGGTGCCGAGGGCTAACATATTTGTATCTTGAATTAAATCTTCATTCTAGGAAAGAAATTTAGAATCTGCTATGCCTAAGCAGAAGAAACATGAGAAGCAGTTCACCATTGTGTTACCTAGACTGGACCTGTATGCAGGAACTCTTGGTTTGGGTTTGGGTTTTGTTTTTGAATAGCAGTTATTTGAATCGGTTCTTTTCCAAGTCCAGTTCTCTATTCCAACCATCTTCCTTTTGTTCATAGACACAAAGTCAACGTCAATCTGTGTGTGTGTGTGTGTGTGTGTGTGTGTGTGTCTTACATACGCAATCACATATTTTCAGTAGCTGCATATGTCAAAGCAAAGTCTGATAGTAATTAGCTGAAATAGAAGCAAGGAAAAATAAGGGGATTTCTGAGAAAATAGATTACAGTTTGTTTGTGAGCATGCACATGAGAGCAAAAATTTCGAAGGCAGTTAAGGCTTTGGACAAAATCTAATAGCACTGAAGGGTGAGGAACTAGGCAAGGAGGCAGACAATGTGATTCTGGCATCCTGCTGGTGATTCAGAAAATACTGATTCAAAAACAAGAACTATTTTCAAAGGCCTTTTGACAGAGCCGACAGCTCCTCAGTTGTCAGCCACTCTCCAGAGACCCTAATGAGCTCTTCCTTGTCAGGCCTTTCTGTCTAAACATGAAATTGCTAGTCTCTCTATCTGCCACCCCATTGTGAATGCACCTACCTTTGCTTATGCATAATATAAATTATTACTGAATGCAAACACTTGTTCAGGTTGATCAGTTGGTTGTTTCTGTCAACCTACATCAATGTGCTCTTTAATGTGCAAATGACTCAGCAGCAGGAATTGTGTGTAAGCAGGTGATCAGAAAGTGCTTTTCTATTGATAAACTAATAGGTATTATTAAAGAAGTTGCATTCATGAAACTCTTGTAGATGGACAAAATGCTTTACCTTATTTTCCACCATAGCTAATTATGCTGGGGGCAACAAAGATGACATCCCAGAGAAAGAATGTTTCTTTAATATGTTTGATAATATTCAAGATACTTGCCCAACTCTGTATAAAGGGCCTGCTGTTTTAATTATAGATGTAAGAACTGTTTTTAAAAGTAGCTTATGTTATTAGGCAATACAAACAGCAACATTTTCTGAAATAATCCTTTTTGCTCATTTTATCTTGTTTCTTGCAAAAACTCTGTACTGGCTTCCCCCTCTCATGTTTTGTATCTTTAGTTTTAATACCCTTACACAGTATATCATGCGTGATCAACAACATGGAAAAATGGAGTAAATGAAACCTGGTTTGAGTTCTGGCCAAATATTTTTGTGGTTTCCTCTCCCAGATACATCGCTTCTATCATCTAATGTGTCATCAGTGTTTTTGGAATTATCTTTTACTCTATTCTGTCATAAAGTTACTTTTCTTTTGATTAAAATATCTCCAGCCACCTCAATTTTCTTAGTAAATTTGCCTCAATTGAGAAGGAGAGAAGCTACTCATTTTATATAAAATAAATAAACAAACTAAAATAACAAGTTTAGTGCACCCAAAAAGGACATATAGAAACAAAACGACACCTACCCTCATCATAGTCAATCTGCTAGAAACCAAAGTTGAACAGAAAATCTTAAAAACAGCTAAGGAAAAATGACATGTACAATAAAACGGCAATCACATTCCTCTCTGCAAAAGCAATGAGGGCCCAAAGACAGTGTAAGAACATGCTGAAAGAACAAAACTTCAACCCAGAGTTCTAGACCCAGAATAAATTCCAAATATCCTTCAAGAAACAGCAAAATAAAACATTTTCATATTTTAAAATGAGAATTAATTACCAGCAGACTTGTGCTACCAAAAAAAAAAAAAAAAAAAAAGCTAAAGGAAATCCTCCAGTATTAGGGGAAATGATAGTGGTGGAAACTCTGATCCTGAAAAAGGAATAAAGAACAGAACAGAAAATTGGATAAACATAAAAAATTACCTTTTATTCTTAATTTCAATATATATGTGACTGCTTAAAGGAAAAATTATAATGTTGTATATAAGGTTTTTGCTGTATAAAAATATAACGAATGTATATGACAATTATAATATAAAAGACAGAAGATAAAAGTTAAGGGACTTATATGATGGAGTATTTATTTTATGTGAAGTGGCTCAATATCAATTTTATGAAGACTATGAGAAGGCAAAGATGTATGTTGTTGGCCGGGTGTGGTCGCTCACGCCTGTAATCCCAGCACTTTGGGAGGCCGAGGCAGGTGGATCACGAGGTCAAGAGATCGAGACCATCCTGGTCAACAAGGTGAAACCCTGTCTCTACTAAAAATACAAAAACTTAGCTAGGCATGGTGGCGTGTGCCTGTAATCCCAGCTACTCAGGAGGCTGAGGCAGGAGAATTGCCTGAACCCAGGAGGCAGAAGTTGCAGTGAGCTGAGATCGCGCCATTGCACTCTAGCCTGGGTAACAAGAGCGAAACTTTGTCTCAAAAAGAAAAAAAAAAAAAAAAAAAAAGATGTACGTTGTCATTCAAATGCAATCACTAAAAATAATGCAAAGAATTAGGACTAAAAAGGCTAATAGATTCGTTCGAATTCTCTTCAAATTTGGATTTGAAAATACTGCAAAGTACTAGATATGGTACAATTAAATTATGTTTTCCGATTCTGAACCTATACGTTAACTAAGAAAAAATATGCATTTGAATAAGGTTATGATGTGTGCTGTTTATTGGATTTAAGACAAAACAGAATGTTCTTTTTTTTCTTTTTGCTTCAAGGAATGGTTTATGGTCTTTTTTTTTCTTCAACTTTTAAGTTCAGGAGTACGTGTACAGGATGTGCATGTTTGTTACATAGGTAAATGTGCGCCATGGTGGTTTCCTGCACAGATCAACCCATCATCTCGGTATCAAACCCAACATTTATTAGCAATTCTTCCTGATGCTCTCCCACTTCCCACCCCTCCCCTCTGACAGGCCCCAATGTGTGTTGTTCCCCACCATGTGTCCATGTGTTCTCATAGTTCAGCTTCCACTTATAAGTGAAAACATGCGGTGTTTGGTTTTCTGTTCCTGTTTCAGTTTGCTGAGGGTAAACGACTTCCAGCTCTATCCATGTCCCTGCAAGGGACATAATCTCATTCATTTTTATGGCTGCATAGTATTTTATGGTATATATGTATCACTTTTTTAAAATCCAGTCTATCATTGATGGACATTTGGGTTGTTTCTGTGTCTCTGCTATTGTGAAGGGTGTTGCAATAAACATATGCATGCATCTTTATCTTATGTATCTTTATAATAGAATGATTTATATTCCTTTGGGTATACACCAAGTAATGAGGTTGCTGGGTCAAATGGTATTCCACCTCTAGATCTCTGAGGAATCCCCACACTGTCTTTCAAAATGGTTGAACTAATTTACACTCCCACCAACGTGTAAAAGTGTTTCTTTCTCTCTGCAACCTCACCAACTTTTTAATAATTGCATTTTTTAATAATTGCTATTTTGACTGGCACGAGATGGTGTGTCATTTTGGTTTTGATTTGTATTTCTCTAATTATCAGTGATGTTGAACTTTTTTTATATGTTTCTTGGCCGAGTTAATGTCTTCTTTTGAAAAGTGTCTGCTCATGGCCTTTGTCCACTTGTTCATGAGTCTTTTTTGTTTTTGTTTTTTGTTTTCTTATAAATTTAAAACAGAAATCTTGATAAAGTTAAGATAATCTGCAGTTCTGGATTTTAGATTTAACTGCTAATGTTGAATGAAGTAAAGAAACCATTTTCTCTTTCTTGTGACAAACTCTTTGACCTTGTTTTTCTTGTCCCATATTTAGTGGGTTCCTGAGAGACCGTTTCTGACTTCCCTTTATCTCCATCCACATTCTAGGAGCAAATTTAGAAGTTTGTAGCGGGAAAGTGTTATGAATATCTCTGGGAAAATAAACAAACAAGCCTGAAATTCCTGAAACACCAATGTGTTAGTTTTCCTTTTCATAATAATAGATGAAAATAATAAATTATGACTGATATTTTAAGCAAGATATGACAATTGAGGTCACTGAGATATCACCCTAAGATATCTGCCTATCTCACTTAGGAATAAGTAATATGCACAGATTCCTTTCTTGTTTAGAATCTTCTTGATATATCCATATTTTTATGTATCCACATCCACTTATATATAATATACTAAGGACAAATGTGCCCATTTCTATCCAAAATTAAACAAAAGAAAAGTGGTAATATGATATCACCATGAGTGGAATTCATACCTGGAGTCAGATTTTGCTGTAAATGTTTGGGGGTATATTAGTTTGATCTCACATTGCTAATAACGACATACCTCAGACTGAGTAATTTATTTAAAAAAAAGATGTTTGACTCACAGTTCCACATGCCTGTGGAGGCCTCAGGAAACTACAATATGTTGAAAAGGGAAGCAAATGTGTCCTTCTTCACATGATGCAGGAAAGAGAAGTGCTGAGCAAGGAGGGAAGCCCCTTGTAAAACCATCAGATCTTGTGATAACTCACTCACTATCATGAGAACAGCATGGGGTAACTGCCCCCATGATTCAACTACCTCCAAACTGGTCCCTCTAACAGCATGTGGGGATTATGGGTGCTGTAATTCAAGATGAGATTTGGGTGGGGACATAGCCAAACCATATCAAAAAGTATAACTGAATTCCCATCTGAGCTTACAATGTACTTTGAAAGAAATAATTTGAAAGGTGGAATACTCTTTCCCTCTTATGGAATAGCTACTTGGTGTTTTCTGTGAAAAATTAATTATAGCCTTCGCATAACCCTTCTATCCACTTAAACCCATTCCTTCTTTTCCTATCTATGAATAAGAAATTCCAACTTTGGGGCTTAGAACAATTTGAAATAGCTAAAGTACAAGTTATATCTAGAAGTTTGCATATTAAATTAACTAGGGTACAAATGCATATAAAATATTTTCACCTGTCTCAACTGCCCAGAAATTGTAATCTCATGTTTAATGAATTCAGTTATATTTCAGACAAGAGCAGTGCTTTCAAGGTGGTGTAGCTATAGACAAGTCCAATTATATTTTAACCCAAAGAGAGGAAGGCTTACTTTCATGAGTTGTTGATTGGTCTGGAATTTAATTCTCAACATGAAGGATGCAGCAAAATATAATATGTTAAGGTCTACAGGAAAATGATGGTTCTAAAGTATATTACATGGAGTAACTCTTCAGTTCCACTCTATTTCTAGCTACTGTGAGCTTGACTAGTTATTTAGCTTCTTCAAGCCTTGATGTTCTCATCTGTAAAATAGGGGTAATAATAGTATCCATGCCATAGATTGATTGTATTAAATAAACCATTTAAAGTATTTAATACAATGCTTAGCATGTCATAAGCAGTCTATAAATATTAGTTGTTGTTACATTTCTGTTTATTTTGCTTTTCCCAGCTCAAGAAATTTCCTTTTTTTCTCAAAGAAACCAAAGCCATTGTTAGCTCACTCCATCAAATATCCATTAATAATGCAGATAGACAGGTTCATGTTTCATAGCCAGAGGCCCAAATTGCCCACAACCATCTTGTCCAAAAGAGAGGATAAAAGTCAGCAGGTTGAATTTTTTCCAAACTTCAGCTTGCAGCCTAGAGCATCTTGGATCCTCAGCTACTTTAGCAGAAACTCAAGGTTAGTTGGCTTTTTTGTTCACTCTCTTTTTAAATATAAGCTACTTTTCATTCAAATGATGAAAGAGCATCAAAATAATGTATTCTGAAGTGGAATTTTGGGTTATTCTTGATTTATAAATGTACAAGAAGTAACAGAAGTGTGAAAATATTCATAAATTGAATTTCATACTGCCTAATCCTGAGGCAAGTATATATTATAAATCTATACATCTGAAACATATACATTGGGTAATACTTACTCAATGTCCACTTGAAACCAAGAGTGGAGAGATTACCCACTAAATTATGAATGATTCTTCTGTGAATATTGAGTTCAAATCTCTCTTCTGTTCTGATTCAAAGTCATCATCTTCTCATCTTTCCTTTGCATCTTGTCCTGATGTCCTTTTATTTATTTATTTTCCAGTAAAATTTTTCTGCTTCTCCTCTCCCCCACAATCATCAGCTGACATCTTTTAGGTATCTGCCCAATTTACAATTTTTTCCTCTAGCAACTGGCCTTTCATTCATGGGGACACATAGAGAATTTGCTTGTGAGTCACGCTTGTCATGTGCGAATCTGTCCTCTTTGTGAAAACCAATTGGACCAGGGTGAACCCTTTAAGCGAACCAATCAGACAATCTCAGGAGTTTGAAACTGAGAACAAAAGGCAGTCTCTGAGGGGTGGATGAATCCCCCTCACATTAGCGTATTACACAGATTTAAACTCAGAAGAAATGAGACATCCATGGACAAAGCAGCAAAGAAAGCCAATTCGTGAAGAGGGAGAAAAAGGAAGCAGAAATTAAGGTAAAGAAAAGTTCTGACAGCTTTCTAGGACATGGTTTCAGGCTCCCCTGATAACCAGTTGCATTCTTGCTCTAGCTAGGATACATTTATTTACTCATTTAATAATAACTCATTCAGTATACATTTTTTGAATGCCCACCAAGTACCAGGAATTATGCTATTTTTTATACCTTCTCTCACTAAATTTTAATTGGAAGTCTAAATCACAACCAACCAAACAGCAAAACAATGGTAAACATTTAATATTTCTGACAACTTCTCAGGAAAACTTGGGAACTCAATTCTGGCTTTTACTGTACATTTTCAAGTAAAGTCCCAGTTATATTATAACTACTCTTAGCTAGGTGAGATGAAACAATAATTCCTATTTAAGAAATGTGGTGCTATCTTCCAAGATTGCACTGGCAAGCAAATGATAATCTCTGAACATGATTATGACCTACTTAAGAGTTTATATAATCACTGCAGAATTTTTATATGAGAAAGAAAATTCACAGGGTAGCACAAATAGGATGTTTTAAAGTTCACCTGTGAAATATCAATGACTAGCGGTATAAGGCAAATGATAGCTGATGCATTATGGCAAAATAAAAAAATCTTCTGACTTGCTATTTATTTCCTAACTTCCTATCGCCATATAGTATAATGGTACAAGTCCATAAATATCAGTCTCCAGGGAAAACATATTTTTAGATTATCCTAAATACAAGATATGGAGAAATTACGATATTTTTTCTTTGAGTAGTTGATAATAGGTATAAGTATTTCATTAGGAACCTGCTGGTTCTTTTTCCACTGAAGATGAAAAAAATATTAGATCAAGGTACTAAACTTGTATTTAATTATTCATATTAAATACAAGCCAGAGTTACCTGGTCTAGAGAGAAGGCATAGGGACTTTTCTCACCTCTACTTCCTCAGTCTGTGTTCTTACTAAACCCTATCCAGTTTTTAATCCACTGTGTCACTTACATCATTACTTCTCGATTTAAACCACTCAAATCTTACCTTCTCAAAGGGTTTTGTCCTTGCTATTGAATTCCATAGTCTTCTTTCATCTCATTGAGAATAAAATTCTAATTCTTTCCAATACCTTGAAGACCATACAGAATCTTACACTAGACTTTCTTGCCAGTCTTACCTTTTGCTAGTTTCTCTCAGCCTTTCATAGGTGTTCAAAGCTGAGTTAGAGAAAAATAATTGTATTAATTTTCAAGAGCTGCCATAGGAAATTACCACAGACTGGGTGGTTTAAACAGCAGAAATTCTGTTAGATGACAGAAATTAATTTTCTCTCAGCTCTGGAGGCTAGAAGTCCAAGATTAAGATGTTGGCAGGGTTGATTCTTCTAAGGTCTCTATTTTTGGCTCATAAATGGCTGGCTGCTATTGTTTAAATGTTCGTTTCAAAACTCATGTTAAAATTTAATTGCCATTGTAACAGTGTTGGGAGGTGGGACCTTTAAGAGGTGATTAAGTCAGTGCCATTATTGTTGGAATCTGGTTTCTTTTTCTCTCTGTTTCCTCTCTCTTACCCTCTCTTGCCCTCTCTCATCATGTGATGCCTTCTGCCTTTTCACTATGAGATGACACAGTAAGAAGGCCTTCACCAGATGCCAAACAGATATTGTCATCATGCTGTTGGACTTCCCAGTCCCTAGAACTGTAAGCCAAATCTCTCTCTCTCTCTCTCTCTCTCTCTCTCTCTCTCTCTCATAAATAAATTTCCCAGCCTGTGGAATTCTGTCATAGCAATGTGAAGTGGACTAAGATACTATCTTCTCCCAATGTCTTTATATGGTCTTCCTTCCATGCATGTCATTGTCCTGATCTTCTTATCAGGACACCAGTCATATTGTTAGGTTGTACTCATATGACCCCATTTTACTTTATCCCTTTAAAGGTCTTATCTCCAAATATAGTCACATTCTGAGGTACTGGGGATCAGGACTTTGGCACATGAATTCTGGGAACACTATTCAGGCCATAACAATGGAATTCTTTAGACAATTGATTAATATGCTGTGGCAAGTTTGGACATGGCCTGTTAAGATCATGAGGGACTTGGATAGAGGTGACAACAGAAGTGCAAATTCAATGACTCATCGAAGCTTTGGGTGTGACAGAAATTTGAGCAGCTTGTGTTCTTGGCTGAATAGACTGAAATGTCCATTTTCCAGAAGCCCTTCTGCACAGAGTCAAAGTGAAAAAAGAGTAGAACAGAGAGATGACGGTCACTGTACAAAGTCAGCAGACTGCCAGGGCAGCACCACGTCTCTTCAGAAGGTTGGGACAAACTAAAGTGGGTCTCAGGAAAAAATTGCTTCTCATAAGCGAGTCTTGTGAAAAATGGCACCATAAGAAAATACTTTCCCTTCCATTTATCATAAACTATTCAATGAAATGACTATGCAAATATCAAGTAACATGATGGATTAGGATAATATTATCAAGGAATTTAGAAACAAACTTTTTTAAGTGGTGCATGAAAATGTTTCTGAATAAATAAATAAATGCCACATTGTCTAGCTTAGGCAAAATTCCATAGGATTTATCATATTATTAAAAAGAAAATAAAAGGTGGAACATTTAATGTCTTAAAATATTTAATGAGGCTGCCTTGAAGACACCAATAAAAGCTCATCTTTAAATTAACTGTTTTGTTAATGTGGGAAAACAGTAAACTGAAACAAACAATAATAAAAAAATGCATTTTAAAAAGAAAACAACAGCATTATAATGGATTGTCTCAGAGTAGTGACCAAAGTCTTCCCTTTCAGAGAGGGGGAAACTCTAAGTACTTACTGCTTAGATTGTATTTATTATTACCCTTTGTCTTACATTGAAATATGTGTGTATTAGGGCATATTTGATGGAATATGTTTCAAAGAGAAAGAGTTAGAGTTCTAACCCTAGAATGCTACAATTTTATTCTACAATTCTCTCAATAGTCCTTTGGGATTAGGTTTTGACATAGGCTTCACGAAGCAGTTATCTAAGATTTTGAAGATGAAATTACTGCAAGGAAAATTTTAGAATTTTTGCCTGAAAAGAGTCAATAGCAGCCTCTGGCTCCCAAACTCTCTTAAAGGGAAAGCTGAGCAACTATGGTTTCTGTGCTATATTAGTTTGTTTCACACTACTATAAAGATACTACCTGGGACTGGGTAATTTATTAACACAAGGCATTAATTGATTCACAGTTTTACATGGTGGGAGAAACCACAGGAAACTTAGGTTTATGGTGGAAGGGGAAGGGGAAGAAAGGCACCATGTCTTGCATGACAGCAGGAGAGCAAGTGTGAGAGCAAAGGGGTAACTGCCAAACAATTCTACAACCATCAGTTCTTGTGAGAAGTCATTCACTATCATGAGAATAGCATGGGAGAAACCATTTCCATGATACAGTCACCTCCCACCAGGTCTCTCCCCTGATGCATGGGGGATAATAATTTGAGATGAGATTTGGGTGGGGACAGAGAACCAAACCATATCATTCGGCCCCTGCCCCCCTTTCAAATCTCACATCCTTCTCACATTTCAAACCAATCATGCCTTTCTAACAATCCCCCAAAGTCAACTAATTCCAGCATTAACTCAAAAGTCCAAGTTCAAAGTCTCACCTGAGACAAGGCAAGTCACTTCCAACCATGAGCCCATAAAATAATTTAAAAAGTTAGTTACTTCTAAGATACAATGGGGATGCAGGCATTGGGTAAATGTTTCTGTTACAAATAGGAGAAATAGGCCAAAACAAAGAGGCTACAGGTCCAATGCAAGTCCCAAACCCAGTAGGGCAGGCATTTGGTCTTAAAGCTCCAACATTTTCTGTGACTCCATGTCTCACATTCAGGATATGCTGATGCAAGGGGTGAGCTCCCAAGTCCTTGGGCAGCTCCACTTCTGTGGCTTTGCAGGGTACAGCTCCCACAGCTGCTTTCACAAGCTGGTATTGAGTGTCTGTGGCTTTTCTAAGTCCATTGTGGAAGCTGTCGGTGGATCTACCATTCTGGGGTCTGGAGGACAGGAGCCCTCCTCTCACAACTTCTCAAGGCAATGCCCCAGTGGAGACCCTATGGGGGCTCCAGCCCCACATTTCCCCATTGTCTTGGCTATTAACATTTGACTCCTCATTACTTATGCAAAGCTTTGTAGCCGGCTTGAATTTTTCTCCAGAAAATGTGTTTTTCTTTTCTACCACATGGTCAGGCTGCAAATTTTCCAAACCCTTACTCTCTGCTTCCCTTTTAAACAGGCTCCAATTTCAAACTGTCTCTTTGTGAACTCATACAACCGAGTGCTTTCAGAATAAGCTAGGTCACCTCTTGAATTCTTTGCTGCTTAGAAATGTTTTCCACTAGATACCCTAAATCATCTCTTGAGTTCAAACTTTCACAGATCTCTATGGCAGGGGCAAAATGTCACCAGTCTCTTTGCTAAAGCATAGCATGGGACCTTTACTCCAGCTCCCAATAAGTTACTCGTCTCCATCTGAGATCATATTAGCCTAGACTTCTTTGTCCATATCACTGTCAGTATTTTGGTCAAAACCATTCAACAAGTCTCTATGAAGTTTCAGACTTTTCCACTTCTTCCTGTCTTCTTCTGAGCCCTCCAAACTGCCAACCTCTACCTGTTACCCAGTCCCAAAATCATTTCCACATTTTCAGATTATTCTTATAGCAGTGCCTCAGTCCAGTACAAATTCTCTATGTTAGTTCATTTTCAGACTGCTATAAAGATACTATCTGAGGCTGGGTAATTTATAAACAAAAGAGGTTTAATTAACTCACAGTTCCACATGGCTTAAGAGGCCTCAAGAAACTTGGAATCATGGCGGAAGATGTAAGAAAGCACTTCTTACATGGTGGCAGGAGAGAGAGAGCAAAGGGGGAACTGCCAAACGCTTTTAAAACCATCAGCTCCTGTGAGAACTTACTACTATCATGAGAACAGCATGGGGGAAGCTATCCCCATGATCCAATCATTTTCTCACCAGGCCCTCTCCTGACACGTGGGAATTACAATTTGAGATGAGATTTGGAGACAGAATACCAAACCATGTTCAATGGTGTGTCTGTGCCTGTGGATGGGAGGGTTACTTTACCTTTATCATGAAAACTTGAAGTGAATTCAAATTCTTCATTGACAAAAAGGTTGACATGCAAATATAGTATCTAAGATTAGAAAAATGGCTTTTTAGAAATGTTCATAATAATTAGACATACCCTTGGATTTATTTACAGAGCAATTTAAAACTTAAGATTTGTATATTAATCCCTATGATAGTTTAACACATTTTAGATGGTTGCATAGATTTAAACATAAGGAGATGATTTTGAAAATTACTTTTCTATTGTAATTTATGCTGAGCTCTATCCAGAGATAACATAGTTATTATGTTCTTTTAAGACATTTAAATCTGCTATTGAGCTTCTTATTGATGTGTTTGATGGGCTGATGAGTTATGGTGCAAGCAGTTAAAGTCTTCGAGACACAATGTTTCTAGAAACTATTAACTTACCATCAAGGCAGCATGAAATCTATTTCTCTAATATTGGACTAACATGGAAAAGTGTCACCAGTAAGACTACTTTTCAGGCAAAATTTGTCTTAGAATATAAAAATATCCCTTCTGAATTTTTGATGTTAATAACAAGTTTATGCCTTAATAACAAGTTTAAATCAAGTTTATGTTTAATTCCACTGCCTGGGTTATTCATTACCATGCAGCCTAGGTAAGCAATTAAGATCTTGCGAATAACACATTCCCACCTGCGCATGAATGACTGTTGCCAATTTGTTCACCCTCTCTGGCACTCATGTTCTTATCTTCTTGATAAGGGCTTAGACAAAGTTTTCAGTCATTGCTGTGCATCCAAAATAGACTTGGTGTTAGCTAATCTGGGGACAGTCTGAGAATCTCTATGCTCGCAAAACTCCTGAGATGATTTCTTTGTGCTGTGAGGGTTGAGAACTACTCAACTAAATAATGTGTCAGCCTTCTAGCTTTACTATTTTAAGATTCAACATTTTTTCTTATTTAATGATAGATCATCAACCTTTATTATTTGAGAAGAAATTTGCAGAGTTTTGTCCTGGTGAGTTGGGAATGGAAGGTTGAAATTTCACCCTGCTTTCTGTGTGACAGTCCCTGAGAGCTTATCTTTGGACATAGGTAAAGGGTCCTAGGGTGGAGAAAAGCAGGAATGGGAGAGCTGATTTGAGAATGTGCCATACATTCCAAAGACTCTTAGGAGCCTGGAGTGACAATCACTGAAATAAATTGGCAGGACCAGTACCGAATGATAAGCTTTTTAGATATGATGACACCTACCCAGAGAAATGTGCAAATCCTAGGATTTCTGAGAAGAGAAATATGAACTAAAATGTCTCAGTAAATGCAACGATAGTTTTTGAATTAGAAAAGAATGCTGGTCTGTAACAAAGAAAGAAATACAGTGTAGTAGGAAGAAAAACAACAACAAAAAAAGGCTTCGATTTTTGCCAAACTCGACCTGCCACTTTTCAGAAGTAGCCAAGGCTTATAATTTACTGTGACTCCTTCTAGATGTTTCCTTTGTTTAAACAATACTATCAAATATTCATGGATTCTATCCATTGATATATAATTTAAAATAAGATTAGCATCATCACATTATAATGGTGATTCTTTTTTTTTTTTGCTCCCATCTACTGTATTGAAACAATATATGATATATGCCACACCATAAGGAGTGTTTAGCACTTTTGTTGGAGGTATGTACCATAACTTCGTAAGCCACTTCTCTACTGGTGAATATTTTAATCATTTCCTGTTCTTTGAACCTGTGAAATATTCAGTAAGGACCATCCTTGTTCATATATATTTGAGCAATTGCACAAGTATCTCTGTAGAGTAGCTCTAATGATATGACATTCTTGGGATAAAAGGATTTAAAGTATAGATACATTTCCAAATTGCCCTTCCAACCTGTAATTTCAATTTATAAGGCAGCAAGACTATTTGAAGTTTCTGTTTTGTCACAACTATTCCAACTTGAGGAGTGATCAATATTTTGGATTTTCACCATTTTGATAGGAAAATTCTTATTTTGTAGCTTTAACTTGCATTGCTTTAATTGTCAGTACAATTTTAAAAATAAGTAAATTTATAAAGAGACTCCCACTTACCCACCAACAATAAAAAAATTACATAAAGTTTCCAGTTAGATGATAATAAAAAAACTAAAAGGATATAACGAAGGAACTTGGGCAGAATGCAGGCATTAATTTGCATTTTCTAATCAGAAATGTATTTATTTTTCTCTTTGTCCTCTGCGGTTCTCCAATTTGAATATTCAGCAGGAGAAGAAGGCTGACTGAATGCTTAGATTTAACAACAATGGCTAAACATATTCCTTTCTTATGATTTTGCTCCATCTTTCTAAGGTGAAACATTTCAAGCAAAGCAAATCTTAATTTTGAATTCAGATGGCTTACTGCTGAAATAATTATGAACACAATGGAAACAGGAAACTTTTCAGAATATTTCACCTCTGTAGACAAACTGGCACTTTCAAAGAACATTAGGATGACGTGGGTCCCATGCACCCCTGTCAATCACTCTTTATCCCTGCCCCCAGGTTTGTCAACACCAAGGTAGATGGATGCCCTACATTGAGAATGGCCCTCAACATGAACTTCCTGTGCTGGCTGGCTGGCACCATGTTTTCCAAAATGATCTGTTCTAGCACATTTGCTCTCTCACCAGGCTCTCCTTTTCCCCTTGTCCTGTCCTCCCCCTCTCTTCCTGTTCCAAGCTTGTCATCACTCTTCTGGCAAAATCTTCCCTTCCTGCAAGGAGCAACTTCTCTCAACCAGTGCGATCACACATTTCTGTCCTGGGACACCCATCGAAAAGAGTGTCCTCCACTCACTATAGGCTCATCCCTTAGTAGCCTCACTCCCTTTCTCTTTCTTTCTCCCCCTTTCGCCTCAACTACAGGGCCTGTGTTATCTGGCTCTTTTCCTTTGTCCTACATTAGTTTATCAAAAATCTGGTCCCTTTAGTCAACCATGAGTGTCCAAGAGCATGCACTTGGATCAGGCCACTGCTCTTGGTGCCAACAGAGTAGTATGCATGATGAATTATGAAACCCTTTTCCTGACAAGTTTAGAATCTCTGTTTCTGCTAGGGCACTGGACCAATGAATGGGAACATGTGTGACAAATCAGAAAATTCTTTTTGGGAAATGCTTGGGAAGAGAAATCTGTAGTCGACTACTGTGACAAACTGAAGATCTGATGAAAACCCTTCACGGGTGACCTGGAAACAAGCCACTTCTCATTTATGTTTTAAATTTAGAGACTGCTTAAGATTTAGCTAATATAGTCCAGGCTGGATTTTTTTTTTAAACTGTGACAACAACCTCTTTCTCTGTGTTTTGTTTTATGCAGTGTCTGTGTGAGTTAAACATCTATTGATGCTGTAAATGCAAGCATTTAGTTTGATGAGTAAGACTAATGCTTTCATCTATTTAGACAGCAAACACCGTCTCCTTTCACATGCTTCTCTGCCTCTGGGATTGGCTGTGCAGGACTTGTTATGCTGCTAAAAGGGTTTCTATTCTGCTTATGTGAATGCTCTGGATGCAGATTTTCCACACAAGAGACAAGTTCAGATGCTGATGAATTTCCTTTCTCCCATTCTCTTTTCTTATAATCATAAGACTAAGCACCCGGATGTATTAAGCCAGGCATTTTTATCATGAGATACATACTTGTACACATAAACACTCTTCATATTTCTCAACACTCATCAATTATTCACCTTGGATTTTTCCTCTGTGCAGTAGGTATAGATTCTCTTTTTATGTCTTCCACTTCTAGCTTTCTCTCTTTTTTCCATGCCTCCCTTTAAAAATTGTTAGTAAAAAGAGAATTGAATATTTATTAAATTTTTTTTTTTGAGGCAGTGTCTCACTCTGTCACCCAGGCTGGAATGCAGTAGCACCATCTAGGCTCATTGCAACCCTTGCCTCCTCCCACCTCAGCCTCCCCAGTAGCTGGGATTACAGGTGCATGCCACCTTGCCCAGCTAATTTTTGTATTTTTTGTAGAGATGGGGCTACGCCATGTTTTTCAGGCTGATCTTGAACTCCTGGGCTCAAGTGATCAGCCTACCTCAGCCTCCTGAAGTGTTGGGATTACAGGCGTGAGCCACTGTGACCAGCCAGGATCATTTCTAGTAACTTGACACATATATCTCATAATAGGGATAGTCTTGTCCTGATACTTACCATCCATTGCCTGTATCATTCCTATCCTATGTTTTGTGAAAATAAAATAAAAACACTCAAAGTCCATTGAAGATTTCTCTGTGTTCCTCTCTTGATGCATCATTCAAGGAGAAAATAATTTTATTGTATTTGGCTCTATTCACAGTTGCTATTTCCATTTAGTTCCTATGCACTGAATTTAATTCTGTGTCTTATATTTTATCTGAAAATCCTGAATTAAATCCTATCCTGTGGCTATTACTGTCTTACGATAGAATTGTCTTTACCTTATAATAACCATGGAGGAAAATAGTTTAACAGGAACAATTGCAGTGAAACTAGAAAAAAGTTTTAAGTTCTTTGAGGCAAAGGACTCTATTGGATTTATTTCCTTGTACATCCTCAGAGCCTAGCACCCACAAGTACTTCACAAGTATTTGTCAAATGACTTAAAGGATGATAAATATTGAGTAAATCAGTTCCTATGTCTGTTTCTGCTCTACCTTTGATCAAGTCAAACTTTTTCTGTAAACGGCCAGATAGCAAATATTCTAGGTTTTGGGGGCCACATAGTTTCTGCTGCAAGTGTTTAATGCCAGCAAGTTGGCAGCCATAGACCATAGGTAAACAAATAACTATGGCTGTGTTGCAATAAAACTTTATTTACAAAAACACGTGACAGGCTAGTGTTGGCCCACAGGTGAAAGTTTGCTAACATCTTCCACAGGCCCTTGTCCCACACCCCCACCTTCCCATAATGTTGATCTGTTGATCTGTCCCAACGTTTTCTGGGTGGTAGTGGTGGTGGAATGGAGAGTAAACAGTTGTGATGACAAATACAGGCCTTCTTTCTCTGCAACTCTTTAACCACCAACCATCCCATGGAGAATATGAATATCTTCCTTTTTTTTCTTTCTTTTTTTTTTTTTTGGAGACAGAGTCTCTCTCTGTCACCCAGATTGGAGTGCAGTGACGTGATCTTGGCTCACTGCAAGCTTCACCTCCTGGGTTCAAGCAATTCTCCTGCCCCAGTCTCCTGAGTAGCTGGCTAATGTTTATATTTTTAGTAGAGATGGGGGTTTCACCATGCTGGCCAGGCTGGTCTTGAACTCCCAACCTCATGATCTGCTCGCCTCAGCCTCCCAAAGTGCTGGAATTACAGGCGTGAGCCACCACGCTCTGCTGAATAGCTTCCTTTTAATCCACAAACCTGGTAACAGTCTCAGGGAGCCTTAACTTATGTGTTATGAAGTGTCCAAGATGACAATAGTGAATGATATCAGAAACAAATTAATGTTTTTCAGTATTAAAATTATTTTTTAAAAATTTTGTGGGTAGTCAGTAGGTGTATATATTTATGGGGTACATGAGATGTTTTGATACGGGCATTCAATGTGAGATAAGTACATCATGGAGAATGGGGCATCCATCTCCTCAAGCATTTATCCCTTGAGTTACAAACAATCCAATTACACTCTTTAAGTTATTTAAAAATGTACTTTTAAATTATTATTGACTAGAGTCACCCTGTTGTGCTATCAAATAGTAGGTTTTATTTATTCTTTTTATTTTTTTGTGCCCACTAACCATCCCTATCTCAGATTTTTTATAATAAACAATTAAATGGAAATCATAACATGGGCAGCTCTCCTTGAGAGCACCTCCTCTGGTTCATGCTTCTGGAAGCACAGTTCCTAAGGGGAATGGGCTCATGACTTACATGGTAGCCTCTCTAGGGGCTAGCCATTGAGTTGCTATTCTCTAAATAATGCTGTGGGACACCAGGGCTCTAAATAAAAGACATCTAGACATCAACAACTGGAGCCTCATGAGACATCTGGAAAAGAGGTGGTTGATGGTTGCGTGGTTTCTGATTAGCCTTTTAATTCAGTAATAGCTTCTTTACTGGGGGAGTGTTGGTTGCTGCTGTGATCTCTGAGGCTTTGGATCCCTGAGGAAGTTTACTTGCCAAGTATGTCTGTTATCTGGCACTTACGGATGCCACCTATCTAACCACAAAGGAGAGAAAGTTTGTATGAACACTACTGTTAAATTGTGTTGTGCAAATGCAAATAAACAGCAAAGGCAATGACAGCACACAAAGAAAGAGAGATCATTCTTCATGGAAAAGCATTTATTTGAAGTGGTCTCCAGTCATTCTTCTGATTTTTCTTTCTTTTTCAATCAATAATTGTTCTTTGCCCCTTTTAACTCTTTACCTGTTTAGGCATAGAATGTTTTCCTGATTTACATATGTCTTTCTCCTTTTATACTAAGAAAGGATCTTTTTTGAAAAAAAAAATATATATATATATAAATGTTTATTTTTATATAAATGTGTGTATATATCTATATCGACATATATAGATATGTATATGTTTTTCTCCATTTTAAAAAATTTTTCCTTTTTTTTTCTCTATAAACAACGTATTCCTTTCTCAACTGCTCCTCATACTTAATGATTGAGCCCAGGTATTTCTTTCTCCACCAGTCTTTTCCTACTTTGGAAGCCCCCCCAACCCTGACCAGGCATATACCTTGTGTGTTTGTCTATCACTGCATTCACGGAAAATTGTGTGATAATTATGCATTTGTATGAGTTCTTTGTTATTTAATTTAATCATCTTTGTTACCCAATCTAAGCACCCTGGCTTTTACGTGGTGAGTCCTCAGCCCAATGAGTACAGTTTGTCATTGAGGGTCGTAAAGGTGAAATGCTACCAAAGCTAGGGAGGAGGGAAGCAGCAGTTGGAGGATTCTGGCTGAGTGTGTCCCGGCCCCCCAAACCACTGCCTCTTCTGATTAACCTACTTTCATAGTTCAGGAATGCCTGGCCATCTGCAGCAGACAGCTCAGTAATAACAATATTCCATTCTTTCTCCTGAGATTTTTCATCTTTTACTCTATTTTCACTCTTCCAGCCAAGGCAGCCATCTGGTTCCTTAAAGAAAATCCCCAGGTAGAGCTGATGGAACATATTTCCTGGGTGATTCCTGGACCCTGCTTGCTTCTTGCATTGGCTTCTCTCATGGAAGGGATCTCTTTTCCTTATCCTATCTCTAAATGCTAGGTCCTCCCATTAGATAACCCTGTCACAAAATCTCAGAAACTACAGGTGCACTCTTCAGTTCTCTCCTTATCACACAGAGCTGTGAATAAAACTGTATCGCTGAAATGGTCTAAGGGTTGTCTGATTGTCCCATGGGGATTAGTGTTTCTTCCCATGTCAAGAGAAGCCACATAAATAACCCACGTTTATTTGTGACTTGCTGATTTTCCTAGTGTTGTTTGGGAGAACAAAATTATAGTTTATTACACAAACACACACACACACACACACACACACACCCCTGATGTTACTCACCCCAGAGGACAGCTTCACAGAATACAATAGTCACTAGCTCCTAGTGGCTATAGAGTCCTTGAAATGTGGTTAGTGTGACTGAGGAACTGCCATTTTTATTTCACTTAATGTATTAAAAATAATTTTAGACACTTAAATATTGCTTCTTTATTTCCTTGGTTTGCAAAGGTGTCTGTGAAGTCATCGCCAAATGTCAAAAAAATTATTCCAAAGGATAGGAATAAGAACGTAAGAAAGTACCCCTTTCTTATTTTCCACATTCCAAGAATGCCCAACTAAATTTCAGTTTCTTTCAGACAATCCAGGGTATTTTTAATGAGAAAAGATTTTTTACGGTCATCTATTGATGTTTTTTAAAATCTAAATGTCCCAGTGTGTTTTATCTTAGTGTGTTTTATTTATATTTTCCAATTTCTAGGCTGAAATCTAAACACTCTTTTGATTGACAAGTATAATAGTTTTCAAAACAATCTATTTTGTTCTATTTACTTTAGTGTATTTGAAACGATATATGGCTTATGTTTGTGACCATTTAGTAACAAAAGATCTATTTTATCTTAAACAATGAATCAGGGAATGCCTTGGCAATCCAATTTTTGCCTTTTGGGGCTTTATATTTTACACGTTAACATTCCAGCCAAGCCTAAAGTCTAGATATTTTATGAGTTTATATAAAAATACATTTAAAAAATAAGCCATTCTATAACATGTAACATAAATATTTGTAGCTGAAAGCCATTCACATATTGTAAAGTTTTCTGAAATGTAATACCATGGATAAATATTCCAATATGGGTTAATATCACATAAAGCCTTCTTCACATTACGTGAATCATGAAGACATGTTTTAATCGTTAAGATGTGTGTCAGTTGATCTAAGCTAGAATATGCATTTAAGACTTTGAGAGCTCAAAACTAAACATTGTGCTTCTTCTCAACTTGACAGAAAATCTAGAAGAGCTAAAAAAATAGCATGGGAGTACAGCTAAGCTGTATTCAGAAAAAAAAGGTTGCTTTGATTATGTTCAGACATTCCCACAATTATTTTTTGGAAGCAAATTGGATGTTTTAAGCAATCTACAGCTGCTATTTCTGAAATTGCTACTATTATGGCAGACTGGGAGTTTCATAGGCGCCAGACTCCGTCATAGCGTTGTATCTCATTTAATGCTCAGACACCCTTTCATGATGTGAGTAGGATTCTTAGTTTATACATGAGAAAGTGGAACTAAGAGAGGCTTGGACAAATCAGCAGAAAAATTATCATTAGTTCTAACAACCAGAGACGTGTGTAGATTTTTATTTTTTTAGTGGATGGAAGAAACACGGAACTTGTGAAGTTAAGCAGCAGTACTAGTCTACCATTTAAAGGGCACATTTGAACACAGTGTCTCCCACATCCCTGCCCTGTACATCTTCTCTCCAGTTAATTATTTGTTCTTCAAGGCTCAGTCCAAATGCACATCTTCCTTGATTTTCCATTATGAATCTCCAACTCCTTTTATGTTTACTTAGTGTGCTGTTAATATTTCTGTTAGAACTCCAGCAAAAATACATTCATTTGTGGAGTACCACTGTGTACTTGGTGCAAGAGTTAGCTGTGACAAGGTCTATCTTTCCCGGAGTATAGGCTCCTTGTCTTACTTTTGTGTCTTTCACAGTAACTAGCAGAGAAATTTTCTCGTAGGCATGCAACAGAGATTTGAGTAGCATTCCATTCTGGCCACTCACTGATTCACATCCAATGACCTCCCGACGATCTCTTTTATTTAATAAAACAGGAAGCAAACAGATGACACACTTAGAGTACTCTGTCATATATTGAAGAGTTCATAATCAGGAACTCCCACAATTGGAGTTAGGTGTGTACTTCAGTTGCTGTCATAAACTGCTTTAGAACGCCGTCAACATTTACTGTGAAAGTCTTTTTCTTCTCCGAGTTTTCTTTCATTTAGGAGAAAAAAAAAGCCATTCATTAAATATTACTAAGTCTTTAACACCTTGCAGTTTCTATTTGCTCCTAATGTGGGAAAGCTTTTTAGAGTTCTTGTGGAATACAGTGGCTAGAAAGGAGAATGAATCTGGAGCACCTAGGAGCAATAAGGCCTAGGACAAATCAAAATTATATAGAAATAATAGGGAATCCTGGGGTTTTCTTGGATGCTACTAACTCATTGACATATTTGGCTATAACCCAGCATCATTCTGCATATTCTAAATGTTGAAATATGAAGTGACTTATTTAGGAATATCAAGAATGTCTCTCTCTATGTAAGGTCCAATCAAAAAGCACAGTAAGGATCTTACGTGAGTCATCTCCAAAGATCAGACACTAACCATGGTTCATAGCAAGGCATGTTGCAATTAACAATTAGAGTTATGTTCACATGCCAATTTAAAGATAATCATTTATTAAATAAAATTTTTTAAAAACTCATTACAAAGGGAGCACACAATTCTGACATTTATGTTTTCCAAGGCTGATTTCTTGTTGAGAATTGCAAAATGTGAAATTTTTATATTTTCTGATATGTAAGCTAATGTGGAATTACTCATGGCTGTTCTAATTAACATAGATCATCTAATTAAAAAAAAAACCAGAAACTAAGTTTAGTGATAGATATTGAAACTGTTTTCCTAGCCATAATATTATGTAACACTTGGTGATATGATTTGCATTTGTGTCCCTGTTCAAATCTCATGTCGAATTGTAAACCCCAGTGTTGAAGGAAGGGCCTGGTGGAAGATGAATGGATCATGTGGGTGGACTTTCCCCTTGCTGTTCTTGTGATAGTGAGTAAGTTCTTATGAAATCTGACTGTTTATAATTGTGTGGCATCTCCATCTTCATTCTCTCTCTCTTGTCACCATGTGATGTGTTTGCTTCCCCTTTGCCTCTGGTAGTTACTTATAGCAACTTGAGAATGAACTAATACACTTGGTTAAGAACATTCTTTTATGTTGATATTAATTTCTAGGCATTAAGCATAGGCTGTAAATAATGGCAATCTCTTACATTTGAATAGAGCTTAAAAATTCTTCAAAATTTTTTTTAGATTTATTCAAGGAAAAATTAATACTTAGAGTGCTAGTTGTGTCATCTTATTTCACAGTAAAAATTAGGAAGCAAAAAGACACATTTTGAACTTGTTAAGGTTTGCCCAGCTAACACAGGGCAGAGATTCAAATTCAGTTTTTTTCTGATATTTAGAACTCTTCAAAGTCCTTGTAATATCCCCTTGAAAACTAATAACAAGGAATTCTAGTGATTTGCTCAAGGTCATAATTCCTGGCAGAATAGAATACAGAATCCCATCTTTTAGTTATTTTCATATTCTCTATTACTGTATGCTTCATGCATAGATATTAGAAAGTCGAGATTAATTTTTACTCTTTAAAGATTTTCCTTTTATTATAAAAGTAAATGTGGTCTGCTGCCAAGGACTGACTACCTAACTAGAAATTCTGTATAAATTCTGAAGCAAGTAATTGTAGTAATTAACCTGAATGAGGTAAACACTCTTTTTCATGTAGTCATGCTATATATAGTAAAAGTTATCTTAAGCATCATTTTACTAATTAGGAAGTGTTCCTCTGAAAATCTCTTCCATCTGAAATCTCTTAAGATTGCATATAATGCAATATTTGGGCTCCAGTGTCACCCATGTAAGAGCCCTCACTTAAATTGTTTCCAATTAAATAGATGACTCTTTAGGAAATAGGGACCATGTATTTTTCAAAATTGCTTTCTTGAATCTCAGATATTATGCAAATAAGGTAGTATACATATTTGTAGAAATTTGCTGGAAAAAACTTTAGGACCCAGCATACAACCCGCTCTCTGGAATAACAAATAGATTTAAGGACAACAGTCCCATACAAGCAAATTTTAATAATTAGCTATTATGTGACCAGAGGAAAGTGACAAAATTTCCTTTTGCAAAATCTAGCTCCTTCTTTCCATATACTTAGCTCCAGAAATGTAGCCCTATGTATGCGTTTGCTCCTAAGTAAAATGAGGAAATAATCTATTGAGTCCACTGGGGTAATGAGACTTAAAATTAAGTTATAAATACCTTTGGAAAATATTGAATTCCAACTCTCACACAAGACTGAATACAAACCTTTTTATTGTAAAGGCCGTGATTTACCCTTCCTACAGTTCAATGAAATCAGAGATATGAAGTAGGCATGTTTACTTGGTGAGGCACAGACCCAGATGACACTTAGTAGATTAATACTTCAATGTCCTAAAAGGCATTTTGGAGCTTAAATGAATCAACGTGCCTCTGAAAATACCTTGCATCCAAGGACTGGTTGGGTCAGGCCAAGTAAATATTAGCAATGTCAGTTAATTACAAAAAAAAAAAAAAAAAAAAATCCAAATTCTCAACAATTTCATCAGGAGGTCAGGTCAAGAAATCTGAGAGGGATTAGCTCACCAGGTCAATATTCACGATTTAGAATTCAGATTTGTGTTGGCACTGGCCATGGACACTGAGGAAATTACTTACCTTATTTTTTAAAGATATGTGGTATCTTTCTTAAGATATGCAAAAGACAGCAGCCTTTTTTTTTACCATGGATCCCTCCTAGGTGCTATCTACAGAGTTTAAGCTAGGAAAGGTCACCCATTTGTTTCTCTTTCTTGTTTATAGAGTCCAAGCTGCCAGTTATTCAGTTTCACAATGGATTTTGATTGACATATTTTCCCACTTGCTTATTTTCTGAGAAGGTAGCTCTCAACAAAATGTAAAGCCATGTATTCAATCTTGATGACTCAATATTGCAAATGTCAGGAATGTGATTTGAAAAAAAAATGGGATATACAATTAAGTTAAAAGGAATTTGACTTCTTATCAAGATGAGATTGCCAGATGAGATATGTACAAAAGAGCAAATACTCTCCTCAAGAGTGAAATGTTTCAATACAGGAATGACCAGTTTGACCAAAGCTCTCATTCTGTCTGTCTTTATGTGAATTTCAAAACATTTTTTTTTTTTTTTGTGAAACAATAGAGTGGTACTTGAGGTGTGTTCCTTACCAAGGTAAATTTCATTTTGATTCCAATAAAAATATTTATGTGAGATTCTCAGAATTTAAAGAGACCCTGTCAGATAATAGAAACTAGTTTCCTGCAAATATATTGCTAAACTCTGTGAAACTGGTTTTTGGGAATAGGTAAAATTTATTTGGCACTTCTAGGGCTCAGTGTATTTCTCAACTATTGCCTGATATTTAAACATTATAACCTTGTTTTAGAAATTGAAACATTAAAACATACATTCAAGTAGAAGACACTAAATAGAATATTCTAAAACTACGTTTTAAATATATCCGAGAAGCAGGATTTAAATGTATCTATTGTTTTTTCTTTTGAACAGATTTGTGTGTTTAAGTTATACTTTTCTCAAAAAAGTGTAATTGCTCATTCCTAAGACTTAGAAAAGAATGACTTTTTAATAAAAAGCATTAGTTAAAATTACAAATAGTCTCCTGTCAGCCAATCTAGCACTTAGCAGCAGACTCATGGCTCTGATTAAATTATTTTGTATTTGCTTTTTGCACGTGTGAGTATGAATATCAATGATTTCAGTTTTTTGTAAACATGTTTTCCCTTCATAATGCTTTATTTAAACGGGAAAACAACAACAATAAGCACCCAATGACTTTAGTGAGACTAGCACTGGTTAGTGAGAGGTTTGACACAAAGGAAGTAAAAGCTGTAAAAGAAAAGGAAGCAATGAATGGATCCAGGTGCGTGGTGGATGGTGGTGTGCTTGTCATTAGCGAAGAAGCGCTTGTGGGTTATCACGTATTTCATGTCAAACTGGTCAAAGGCATTATTTTAAAATGACATGTGGTTCATTGGGAATCGGTTTACTTTCATTCTTATGTCCAAATTAGGTTAATTTTTTTCTTTGGTTTTCTCAAAAGGTGAAAATATCCCATCTCTTTTACAGACCTCCAGGGAAAGGCATGGAGGTTTGAGGCATGAAGACTCTAAACAGCCAAATTATGTCTTGGGCACAGATTCTATTATTCAGTGGTAACCCATCAGTCTAGCTTTCTGTGAAGAGTGAGTCCTTCCCTTTGTATTGCCCGGTCGGTTGTTCAGTTCTGATTGTAAAACATGTTCAATTAGGAGGTTTCCCTTTTAGACATAGTGAGCAATGAATGCAGAGGTTCATCTTTGAGGGCAGGCATTTATTTATACCATGGATGGACGTTTTTCTTTAAAGCATAGTTTTGAGGTTTACTGTTCCCAGGAAGCATACCAAAGTATGTATTTGAAAGGCTCAATGTCAGGATCCCTGCTTTGTTTACTAGAACTGTTTCTCACCTTCTGTCAAATCACAGATGGGTGTTAACATTTCAGTGAATAAGATGTTCCATTGTGTGAAACAGTGAGCTCCTAGCTTTCATGCCACAATACATGTCCAGGATCAGTGCCATTTCACTTTTAATAATAATGATCGTAATAATGATTACTGTAATAGCTATTGCATAGATACCACCACTAAGCAAGTTATGTAAGTTCTCAATACCTCAGTTTACCTGTCTGTACAATAAAGATAATAATGTCCTCCTAAAATGTTGTGAGAATTAAGTGTTAAGAGTGTATTAATTACCAGGCTGTAGTAGGTGTTTAATAAATGATAGCTATTGTCATTCGTTTTATGTGCTTACATCATATAGGACTTCTGTCACTTTGTTTGAAAGAGCTAAAGATGCAATCAAGTGAAATTCCTTCTCCAGGGAGTCAAGCCTGAAAAGAAATAAACACCACCACTCACTGAATGACTCGCCATTAGGATGGTAATAAATACAGCTCTGCTGTCCATGGTGAAATAGTCCTAATGATTACTACACTCCTATTTTCCTCTATCAGAAGATGTACAATTATAGCCCTAGGTCAGTTTGACTTAAACTCAGCTTCTGGTCATCAGGGCCTAGTGCTAAATACCTTTTAAAAATCAGAATTCTCCAAAAAAAGGGAAACTTTTAATGTGGTAGTATTCTAATAAGCTCTTTTCATATAAAGCTATGAAATTGTAATTGACTATTATGCATTTTAATTAATTTTTTTTTGTAATTGTGCCTGAGGATAACACTGAGAAAGGCATTATTTAAAAAAAATTGAATGAATAACCCAAACACAAATGATTTATTTTTTGCTGAATTATGACATTTAGAAAAAAATAAAATCGTTAGGTTTTTAAATTATGTGATAGATCATTTCTTCTCTCTTTTTCTCATTATGTTAACATATTATAACATAATATGTTATATATAATATACACATATATAACACATTATGTTAGTCAAATTCTCCATCCTATGAATTTTTTAATAAAACCAAGTATTTATTTCTATAATTTATTTAGCGTTCTGTTTTAGTGACTAAAGTGTGAAATATAGACATTTCCAAATAAAACCGCAAAAGCCCAAAATATGTTATTTTAAATAAAAGCTAATATTCTAATATTCATCGCCAGTGTGCGACATTCTTAGAAGCTGTCAGCCGGTGGGAATACTATAGCTGATGTTCACAGTATACAAGGCTCAATCAGTTCACACTCTGCAGGGTTCAATAGTTCATCACAGAAAAGCATCTATAGTAAGATGTTCTTTTGAAACTTGTCAGGAAAATCTTAAAAGCATTGTCTCATTAATTTTCTCATTATTTCTCATTGTATCACTGGTGGCAGATAAGGATGAAAAGGGCTCAATACAGTATACCTAGAAAGAAAAACAAAGAACCCATTTGTTAATCTAAGCATGGAATCAAAATTCTCCAAGTTGATTATATCTTGCCTCATTACCCATATAAACCAGGGATTTGGGGTAAGGCCTGAATCCAAGGCTAACATTGATCTTCCCACCTTCCTGCTATCCCTTCTAGAAGAACCCAGGAAAAAAGCAAACCAAGAACTAAAATCTTCACCTCTCAGAGATTCTAAATTTTTTTTTTTTTAATTGGGGGCAAGGATTGAATAACTTTAGGTGCCATCTAAATCCGTTTTTTTATCCTTCATAGTTTTTTCTTCGTCAGCCCCACAATCTGCCTTTTTAATCTACACAGTTTGAGGCTTTAAATTTTCCCAGATCGGTTTCATATCCCACTCAGGTTAACATTTGCTTATATGCTGTTCTCTTGGCCAACATCTCCCTTCAGAGAAGAAGAAACCATTAGAAGAAATGTCCTGTGTCTAATATTTTACAGTGTAAACTTTTCTTTATTTGAGATGGAGTCTTTCTCTGTTGTCCAGGCTGGAGTGCAGTGGCATGATTTCAGCTCACTGCAGTCTCTACCTCCCAGGTTCAAGTGATTCTCCTGCCTCAGCCTCTTGAGTAGCTGGGATTACAGGCATGTACCACCATACCCTGCTAATTTTTGAATTTTCAGTAGAGACAGTGTTTTACCATGTTGGCCAGGCTGGTCTCTGACTCCTGACCTCAACTGATCTGCCTGCCTCTGCCTCCAAAGTGCTGGGATTACAGGCATGAGCCACCGCACCCGGTCGACAGTGTGAACTTTATGTTCACTTGATTTCAGTGTCATCTGCAAAAATAGGATGAGGGTGAGCTTGGGTTATCTAATGTTAGCAGCTTTTAAAGTTCTAACCTTGAATGTGGTAGAAATTAGTGTTCATGGACTCTTGCAGTCAGAATGCCTGGATTTGAAGCCTGTTTCTGGACCTGTCACTGTGATCTCATTCAATTACTTGTTTCTAAGAGCCTCAATTTCCTCATCTGTGGTATGGGCATAATAATTTTCCGTTCACAGTGTTGTTACAAAAATTAAGTCAGAAACACATACACATATTACTAAAAGAGTATCAAATACTCAGTTAACATTAGCTACAGTGGTCCTCCCTTATCTTTGTGGGGATTATTTTCCAAGACCCCCCAGTGGATGCCTAAAACCATGGATAGTACTGAACACCATTTATTCTATGTTTTCTTTTAGACAAACATGCCTGTGATAAAGTTTAATTTATAAATTAGGCACAGTAAGAGACTGACAACAATAACTAATAAAATAAAACAATTATGGCAATATTATTTAATAAAAGTTATGTAAATATATTCTCTTTCTCTCTCAAAATACTGTTGTATTTTTGGACCATGATTGACAACAGATAGCGGAAACCTAGAAAAGTGAAACTGTAGCTAAGGAGAACCGATTGTACTAATCCTAGCCATTTCTGCTAATTTATAGGTTAATTTTATAAAGTACTTTCATTTACAATATTTCAATTAACCATTGCAAGGATTCTGACATTAGGATGAATAATGAGGCCTTGAAAGGTTAATTGATTTATTTAAGGTGAACAGGTGGTGGTGGATCAAGAACTGGAACCCATATCTTGTCCAGGGTTTTATTAACTACACAAATACAATGATACATTTACAACTTAATTAGTCTTTGATGACTAACACCCAAGACTTTTTATCTTTATAAGATCTTATAGGAGACTCTGTTGTTGATATTTTACACTACATACTAAGAAAATCAAGATTTGTTACCTGAATTGCCTAATCTAGGAGCAATGTCCATATTCATGTAAAATTTGAGTATATTTGGGTGGACTCTAAAGTGAGACTGACTTTCTTACTTACATCTTTCGGTTTTCCTGAGGATGTAGGTTGGGGTGTGGAATGAATGGATGGATCATTGCAGAATTAATTTGAAGATTAGCATACAAGTGAAAGCTGCTGTTTGATTTCTACAAAAATGGGCCAGTCTTAGAATAGTCTGCAACATTAGGATGAACTGTGAATGTACGTGTGTGTGTATCTGTGAGTCTGATGATAGTCTTCTTTTGAGAGCTACACGAATACATTTCTGTTCAAATACAGTAATCAACATTCCCATTTCAACTATTTATTTGGGGAGAAAAAGTTCAAGTGCAGGACTGACTTGTTTGACCTGTTTACTGAAAGTGTGATTATTTTTCGTGCTTACATGGATAGAAGCGCAGAAAAGCTTTTCCTTTCCTTTGTTATCTCTGTGGCATCTTTGGACCTACACCTGGCAGTTCTCTGTGACGAAAATGTGCAGAAGAAAACAGCTGTGTGCAGTTAGACAAGAGGAAAAAGGCACAGGAAGAGGAACTGAATGGGAAGTGCATTTTACAAAGGATGAAAATAGAGTGTTTCATTTTATTTTAGCAACAACAAAAAGGCACTACATAGGAATAATATAATTTCAGATGGACCAGGAGCCCATCCAGGCAGTGTCATCAACTAATCTGGTCTCATCTTCTTTTAGCCAGACTTACTTTGTTTTCACAAGAAAAAAAGTGATATTAGTTATTTCATACAAGGTGCGCATGCCAGGTGCGATTCTAAATACATCAACTGCATTGTTATTTAAATTTCTTCGTACAGCTATCCTAAAAATCTTATGCTGTGGGGATCTTGGTTTCTGTTTTTCAGGTGAAGTCTAGAAAGCTGACATATAATAGTTTTCAGAGAGCTGATAAGTCAAAGGGTCAGGATTTGAACACATTTCTGCCTCATTCTGAAGCTTGAAATCTTAACCACGATGCTAATGAGCATCTGTTGGCGATGGTGTTCATGGGATGTGGGATAATTAATTTAATGTGTCACTCAGCTTGTCCATGGTACACAGACATTTGATCAAACATTATTTTAGATGTTTCTGTGAAGGTGTTTTAGATGAGACTAACATTCAAATCAGTAGATACAGAGTAAAGCAGATTACCTTCCAGGTGGGCTTATCTAATACACTAAAGGCCTTGCTAGAAGAGGATCTACATTCCTGGGAGATGAAGGAATTCGGCCAGCAGATTACCTTCTGATCTGAATTGCAATTCAGCATTTCCCTGGGTCTCCAGCCTACCAGCCCACTCTGCAGATTTTGGATTGACCAGCCATTTATCTTAAGAATATATTTAGAAATGAGCCCACAGTTAGTAAATATATAGTATATAGATTCTTACATAAAATTAGTACTTCATGAAAGCCTATTACATGCTGGATGCCATGATAAGTCTTTCCATATCCAAAAAATATGTTATCTTTTGCCCTCATAAGCAACTCTGAGAAAGCAACGTTGATAATCTTAAGTTTTAAAATGAAAATACTGATACCCCAACATAATTAGTAACTCACATTAGATAATAGAGGAACTGGAATTTCAACCCAGTTCCATCTGATTTCATAGTTCATCTTTTAAATGCCTACAGTTAATACCCTCTTTTGTACATTGTATGCACCTGGAATAAGCACAAGAATCTGCAGTATAAAAATCACATGAAGAACAGTCCACTAAAAATAAATTTGTAATAGTCCTAATTAAATCTCTGCTATTAGAATAATCGTTGGTGATCTACTTTTATGATTTTATGCTTTTCTTTTTCTTTAATAGTTGAATGAATAGTTGACCTGACCTAGTACAATAACTATCCTGTAACATTTTATTATAATAATTTTATTTATTTCAATCATATTAAACTTACAAGGTTTAAAACTCATATTATTATTTTATTTGTTCATTTTCATTCATTTAGTAAAATAATAGGGACAGAATGCAATAAAACAAACTCAGCTTTACAAACAAAAATAAAGATATTTCTAAACCAGAACTCTTAGCAAACAAGAACTCTCAGTGGAGAAAAAAATGATTCTTCATTTATCAGTTTATGTACATACTTCCAAAAGAAATTTTGATATATAGTGTATGAGAATGGTCAGCATTTTTTTTTAGGGATTAATTTGCAAAAGTTAAGGATTATTTGTTTTTCTATAATATCTCTTTTATTTATCCTGTTTTCCATCACGAATTTGCTTTCAGACTGGAATTCAGTTTGGCCAACCCATGGGCCAGGGCAGAAGCCAACTAAGAAAAATTAAAACCAGTTAATGTGAAAGGTAGAACACTTTGTAACAGCTCCTTGATAACTTACAAGTCATGAAGATATTTTCACAAAATATGTTTCAAATCACATTTAATGTGAAAACCAGTGGTAGCCTTATAAGCATCTACTAACTTAAATGGAGACCATCATGTTGGAAATTGATAGTGGAAGATAACATTGTCTCTAATATCTACCTCCAACTCTAGAAAGCAATAGTATCTCATTATCCTGGAAAATTGGTATGATTGGCCAAACTAAAGTTTGAAAAAAGTTAGACCAAGTTTAAAGACATCAGACTGGTGGGCAGACAGCTCTAATAAAGCCTGAAATAGTATCAGAAACATTGGAGATGTTCTACTTCTGAACATGGAGACATATTGCCAAGACATGTGTCATCATCGTTACAATGAGTACGTTAGAGACTGGGCAGAGTGTTGGAAAGTCCCAAAGTGAAGTGGCTGCTGAGGGAGGGGTTTCTCTGTGACCCTTACCCCAGGTAACTAGGGTGCTATCAAATTTATTTCATAAATGATTCAGAGCTATGTGAACTGAAGGGATATTCCAAACTAGAAAAATGTAGAGTAAGTTTCTCCAACATCTTAGTTTATTTTCAATAAATCTTGACCTCTTTTTCTTTCCTCTCCTCCCATGCAGAGCTAAAAATGTCCAATTCAAAATAAAGAACTCCTATGAGCACTTACATTGATATAATAATCTGATTATTACTTTAGCCTGGTTAATTAAGTGGGCAAAGTTCAAAAACATAAAACCAAATCCAACATAACCACAGCTTTATATCCACAGCATTTTGTAAGCTCAGAGAAACAGCCAGATCAAAATGTCTAATTGGCTTAAAGTTTAAGTGGACTTCAAGACTACAAACACTCTATGTAATTCTCTGCAAGTTTATTTGAATGGTGCAAACTAAATGGATGAGATTTCTTTAAAAAAGAAAGTGTTTAAGTCATGTTAAATTAACACACAAATGATTAAGTGTGTTGAGTTACCATTTGTTCTGTGGCAAAAGCTTCAGCACATCACCAGGGAAATAACCCTGGCCCACATTTGGTAGACTTCTGCAGAACTCATACACACATTTCCTTTCTGCTGAAAAATAACAGACGTCTATATGAAAAAAATAAGGCATATCCTCTTTGATAAATCACTTAAAGGGAGAACTAGTGAGAGCATAAAGCAACAGGATGTGGGTGTCTGACTCACAATGCCAACTGGTCACATGCTGTACATGTTGACATCAGCTGTGGCAGAGACATTTTCCTTGTGTTTCACACCGAGAGTGGCTGAACCCACTCCTGTGAGTAGCACCACACATTTCATCAAGCAAGACTCTGTGCCACAGCTTCCCTCACGGCCCTGCTGTCCACAGAGTCTTAGAGGGAAACTGGTCAACAGCCCTTTCCTCTTTGTGACCTGCCTTGGATCGTTTTCACAGCTGTCACATTCTGGTCTGCTCACAAAGACCAACAGATTGCTGGGAGAGGCGTGCTCACCATACAGCTAACTGAAAGATAAGAACTGCCACTGTATTTCCCCTTCCTTGTTCCAACTTTCCTGATAATGATGGAAAGGTGTTCCTTTCTGAAATATACATGGGAAGTGCCAGAGAGATGCTCCATCCTGTGGACCATCATCTCTTTGTCTCTGAGAAGTCCCCCAACAGACCACATTCAGTTTCCTATGTGACACAGGTCATATTTTGCCTTGTGTTATTTTTTTCTGCGCAGATACTATTCCACCTATTTGAGATAGGAAACATGCCCTGCTAATCTTCTTATTGTCCGTTACAGCTTTCACAGGCCCTGAAAATAAATATTTGTTAACTTGAATAAACTCCAGAAGCATTATAAATGAAAAACAGTATGTGTATTAACCCAATACCTATTTACTGAGTGGCTACTAGGTTGTGAGCATAATCATATCCTAGTTCAAAGTGACATGAACATAAATATCGTAAGTTCCTGCTTTCAAACCAGTTATATGCTGGAGAGAAATAGAGGGAGGGAAGAAGCGAGAGAAAGAACAAGGTGTGGTGGTAGTCCAGAGCAGGGAGCAATAAACTTTGGGACAATCAGTCAAGGTTTCCAGAAGAGGAAGAGTTGATTTGGGTTCTGATAGATGGGTAATACTCAACAGGCAGTTAATGGGAGTGTAAATTACTTCAACCACTGAAAAAATCAGTATGGTGATTCCTCAAAGAGCTAAAAACAGAATTATTATTGACCCAGTTATCCCATTTCTGGGTATATATCCAGAGGAATATAAATCATTCTACCTTGAAGACCATTGCACGTGAATGTCCATGGCAGCACTATTGACAATAGCAAAGGCATGAGATTAGCCTGAATGCCCATCAGTGATAGGTTGGATAAAGGAAATGTGGTACATATACACCATGGAATACTATGAGTCTTTCATAGAAACGTGAATGGAGCTAGGGGCCATTATCCTTAGCCAACAAATGCAGGAACAGACAAATACCATATGTTTTCACTTGTCAGTAGGAGCTAAATGGTGAGAACTCATGGATACATAAAGAAAGGGGAACAACGGACATTGAAGGCTATTTGTGGGTGAAGGGTGGGAGGAGGGAGAGAAGAGAAAATAACTATTACGTACTGGGCTTAGTATCCGGGTGAGAAAATAATCTGTAAAACAAATCACTGTGACATAAGTTTATCTATATAATGAACCTGCACATGTACTCCTCAACCCAAAATAAAAGTTAAAAAAGAATCAAATGGCAGAAAAGAGAATAAGGACATTACAGGCAAAGTGAATAGTTCTTGCAGAACCACATTTATGAATGTAATGTTTTAATTAGGAAACTAAGAAAAGTTCAGAGTGACTGGAACATTGAGAGAAATAGGGGAAAAGGGGGCATATTTATTTTTGACTGCTGCATAATGAATGACCACAAATTTAGTAGCTTAAAACAATATGGTATTAGGATTCTCTAGAGGGACAGAATTAATAAGAGACAGATAGATAGATAGATAGATAGATAGATAGATAGATAGATAGATAGATAGATAGATAGAGTTTATTAAGTATTCACTTACACTATCACAAGGTCCCACAATAGGTCTTCTGCAAGCTGAGGAGCAAGGAAAGCCAGTCCAAGTCCCAAAACTGAAGAACTTGGAGTACAGTATTTGAGGGCAGGAAGCATCCAGCACGGGAGAAAGATGTAGGCTGGGAGGCTAGGCCAGTCTAGTCTTTTCACGTTTTTATTTTTTGCCCACTTTATATTCTAGCTGCACTGGTGGCTGATTAGGTGGTGCCAACTCAGATTAAGGGTGGGCCTGCTTTCCCAGCCTACTGACTCAAATATAATCTCCTTTGGCAACACCTTCGTAGACACACCCATGATCAATACTTGGTATCCTTGGGTCCAATCAAGTTGACAGTATTAATCATCACAAACACATAGCTATTATCTCAAGACTTTTGTGGGTGTGGGTCCTCTGCTCAGGGTCTCATTGTGCTGAAATCATGGAGTTGGCTGGGGTTATAATTTCATTTGAGGATCAGGGACCTCTTTCAGACTCACATAGCGGTTGGCAGAATTCAGTTATTTGAAGCTGTGTGATTGGGAAAATTCTTTCTAACTAGCTGTCAGCTGGAGACTCCTCTAAGTCTTAGAAGTCACCCACATGTCCCCTCCACAGGTTCTGTCAGAACATGCCAGTTTGCTTCATCTTGAGCCCAACAGAAGAGCTTCCCTGTGACATTTCACCTTCCCCTAAAGCACTCATCTGATTAGGTCAGGCCCACCCAGGATCATCCTCCTTTTGATGAACTCAAAGTCACACGATTAGTAATCAGTGATATCCCACCCTATTCACTGACTCTTCTCACATTCAAGGAGAGAACATTATAACAGGCTGGGGACTCCGGAGTCACAATCTTGGGACTCTTTCTATCACAATTGAAGTAGAAAAAAGCTGAAGGAGTCCAAAATTTGAATTTTCTGTAGGCTGTGTCACTATTCATCTAGTTTTGGGTCCCTTCATTGTTACACACTTTTATCTATAAAATGGGATAGTAACCTTCATAGAGATGGTCTCAGTCTAAATAAACAATATGACTAACAGAAGTCCTCACAGTGCTTTGGGCATATGTCTATAGTATGAAGACTCTCCATATCAAAGCCACTCAGAGGAACTCATGCTAGTCTTTAGGGTGGAGAATGGAAAATTTAACATCGTTAAGAAGGGAGGGAACATGATCAGATTTGCTTTTTGCACTGGGCTGGATGATGATCAATCCGGCCTCAAACTGACTAATAATTTCTATTTTAATTACCCTAACACAACACATGACTAAGAATTTGATAATTACTTTATAGAAGTTTTTATGATGGAAAATTTTAAACATAAAAAAAATTTAAACATAAATTTTTTTAAATAAACATATTCTATTTATTTAAAAATAAATAGAATAATAAATTTCCCCGTGTCCTTATCACCTGGCTTTAATAGTTATCCACTGTCAACGCCATGCTTGTTTCACCTCTCCTCTCTTCCCATCTTCACCTATTTTACTAATATTTCTTTCTTTAGTTCTTTTTGAGGCAAGATTAATATATATTCAAATATACTAACTGTACAATTTTGACCAATGCATACACCCATGTAACCCACACAGCTGTCAAGATAAAAAGCATTTTTATTACTTTTACTACTCAGAAAGTTTCCCATGTCTCTTCCAAGTCAACCCCTCCCACTCTGCTAAAATTCAGCCACTGTTTTATTTTATTTTATTTATTTTATTTTTTGCCACTTTTAGAGCTTTACATAAACAGAGTCACACAGCATGTGTCCTTTTGTGTTCAGCTTCTTTTCCACAGTATAATGTCTGGGAGAAGCATTTATGCCATTGAGTGTATTCACAGTTTGTTCCTTTGTATCATCAAGTAGTAGTCCATTAAAAGAATATGTCACAATTTGCTTTTCAATCATTTTCATACCTGGGCTGTTTCCAGTTTGGGCTATTACAAACAAAGCTGCTATTTCCATTCTTACAGATGTCTTTCTGTGAACATCTATTATTATTTTTTTTTTTTTGAGTAAATATATAGGGATTTGCTGAGTCAAATAGCACACATATTATATTGAAATTTATTAGAAACTATCATAGTTTCTTTCAAAGTGTTTGTAGCATTTTATACTTCCGTCAGCAACGTATGAGACTTACAGTTGCTCTGCATCCTCACCAACACTTGTTGCCTGTTTTAACTGCAGTCATTCTGATGGGTGTATGTTGGTGTCTCATTGTGGTTTTAATTTGTATTTCCATTATGATTGAGGACATCGAGTAATTACATTTACATGTGGAATAATACTGCTGACGAGTCTCAGTTTTTGTATTAGACCAACCCTGGTTCAAATCTCTGCTTTGCTTCTTACCTGTCAAGATTCTTGACTTCTTTCTAAAGTATAAATCCATGTAGCAGATACTTGATCTACCTATCTATCTATCTATCTATCTATCTATCTATCTATCCATCCATCTATCTACAGACAGACACACACACACACACACACACACACACACACACACACACGACAATCCCCAACCTTTCTGGCACCAGGACAATTTTTCCATGGATGGGGTAGAGGAAAGCATGCTTTTGGAATTAAACTGTTCCACCTCAGATCATCAGGCATTAGATTCTCATAATGGTTGCAACCTAGATCCCTCACATGTGCAGTTCACAATAGGGTTCATGCTCCTATGAGTCTAATGCCCCTGCTGATCTGACAAGAGGTCAATCTCATGTGGTAGCTACTGTGCCTCTGGGTTTCTAACAGGCCAGAAACCAGTACGAGTCCACTGTACTAGAATATATAAATACTATATATGTTTTAGTGCATATATAAATAGAATATTTATATATAAATATGTATAAGTATATATATCATTATATTTTTATTTATTTTTTTGAGACATCTCACTCTTGTTTCCCAGGCTGGAGTGCAATGGTGTGATCTTGGCTCACTGCAACCTCTGCTCCAGGGTTCAAGTGATTCTCCTGCCTCAGTCTCCCAAGTAGCTGGGATTACAGGCATACACCACCATGCCTGGCTAATTTTTTTTTTTTTTTTTAGTAGAGACGGGTTTCACCATGTTGGCTAGGCTGGTCTCAAACTCCTGACCTTAAGTGATCTGCTCACTTCAGTTTCCCCAAGTTCTGGGATTGCAGGCATGAGCTACCACATCTGGCTTATATACAATTCTAGTATCTGCTACATGGATTGTTGTAAAGGTTAAGCAAGAAAATACACATAAAGTTCTTAGCAAAGTATGTGGCCCAACAAATACATGTTTCACTACTCATTAAAGACTTTCATGAATTATACTTATTGACACCCAAATGGTCAAGTAGATTATTTATTGTTATTTTCAGATAGAGGGAATTAAAGGAGAGAATCCCTTGTACTCAGAGGTCACAGTCCTAAACGCTCCTTTCTCACCTCCAGATATAGCATAAGCAAGTCTGTCTCTACCCCTAATGACTCCTTGCCACAGCAAATCTGAATGCCCTTGACTGCCTGGAGTTGGCTACTCAGTTCACCCTGTTTCCCCCCAAGGAACTGACATGGATTCCAAGGCTACACTTCCTTTGTGTCTTTTCCCCAATGTTGCTTCCCAGAAACACACACTACCTATGCCATCCACTTCTGTTTTTTCTCTTCCCCATCCTCCAGTTCCTTCTTTTCATTATTTGTAATACATGCTCTTTAAAGGACTTTTTTTTTAAATGTCAGGCAAAGGCAGGCAAATGTGATTCTTAGATGTAGTGTTTGTTTTGGAAGTGGGAGTGAGGGAGGCAGACCCATTTGTTGGGGTGGGTAGTGGGTGTGTGAATGGGAGAATGAGTCTTTCTTCCTCAGGTAGTTTTTGCTAAATTCACTAGGTATTAAGAAGGGATGAGGGTGGCTGGGTGCAGTGGCTCAAGTCTGTAATCCCAGCACTTTGAGAGGCCGAGGCGGGTGGATCACGAGGTCAAGAAATCGAGACCATCCTGGTCGACATGGTGAAAATCCGTCTCTACTAAAAATACAAAAAATGAGCTGGGCATGGTGGTACATGCCTGTAATCCCAGCTACTCAGGAGGCTGAGGCAGAAGAATTGCTTGAACCCAGGAGGCGGAGGTTGTGGTGAGCTGAGATCGCACCATTGCACTCCAGCCTGGCTAACAAGAGTGAAACTCTGCCTCAAAACAAAAACAAAAACAAAAACAAAAAGAAGGGACGAGGGTAATGTGCTGCTCCCTGCCTCTATCCCCAACAAAGTGTGGAGGTATAGCAGAACAACCAGGATCTCAGAAGGGGACATCAATAGTTTTCAAAATCTCCCCGGTTGTTGATCTCCTCCTGCCTATACCTCCTATATCACACTGAGTCTCACTTTTCAGAACCAGAACCAGAAGAGAAGGAAGTGAAGATAGTGCCTGGAGCTGTCCAGAAATGCAACGAGGGGCTGAAATTAATAAAATTAATTAATTTTATTAACAGATATGCTCAAGAGAGTTTTGAAAGCAAGTGGCTAGCAAAATAGTAGGACCAAAGTTAGAAGTGGGAAATGCCTGTATATTCGAAGAGAAGGGAGTGTCAACATAATGAAACGCTTGAGAGAAGTGAAATAGAATGAGGAATAAAAGTAGGTCACTGAAAGTTAAGTGTTGATGTTTCTCAAGGGTGTGTTTGCATGTGTGTTTGGAGAGGTAGTAGGAAGGAAGTCAGATTAAAAAATATATAGCAAGGTACCTCATATATACATATATATACACACATATATATGGGGCTTGTATGTGTGTGTGTGTATACACACATATACACACATGGTGTATGTATATGTGTATGTGTCTGTGTGTATATATATATATATTTATATACATATCTATACATATGTGTGTGTGTGTGTGTGTGTGTGTGAGGTACCCTGCTAGATATATATTTTTAAGTTGACTTCCTTTCCTATATTTTATCCTATAGGATTACATTTAAAAAGTCAATATCTTATCTACCCCAAAATATGTAAAACTATGATGTATTAGTTATTATATAAATATGATAGATGTGCATATTGGGGGTACATGTGCTTTTTGATACCTGTCTGCAATGTGTAATGATCAAGGTGGAGTGATTGTGACATCCATCACCTCAAACATTGATTACCTTTTTTTGGATGTTGGGGACATTGCCATTTGCTTCTAGTTTGAAATCTACAATAAATTATTGTTAACTATAATAGCTGCACTATTAAATACTAGAACTGATTCTTTCTATCAAACTGTATTTTTTGTTTTGACCCATTTACCAATTTTTTTCATCCCTGGAAGTTAAATTTTACTGGGTTAAAGAGTTAAGTGGAAGATAAGTAAACTCAGATCTCTCCCTTAAGAAATGGCTTAAGAGGTAAAGCAGAGAAGAGAGAGAGAGAAAAATAAAAGGAAAAAAGATGGCTCATATAACCATAGGCAAGTTACTTCTCTGGGCCTCAATTTCTCTCTCTGTAAAATGGGACAGTAATGATACATTTCACACAGGATTTTGTGGGGATTTTATTAACAGATATGCTCAAGAGAGTTTTGTGAACATGGAAAATACAAATGTCAAGTATTATTATATTAGTGAAGGAGAAATTGAGCAATTCTCTTTATATTGAATGTCTTAGGGATCATTAGATTGCCCCCTTTCCATTGCTACCACCTGCTATTCCATTTAGAGGCCTCCTCTAGGAGGTAGACTCACTATACCCCTCATTCAGTCTCCAATTGCTCTTCATCTCTGCAGTGCCACAGAAAAATTCTTTAATCTTTGAAAAGATTTTTTTTCCTCTTCTAGTAACTACAAGATGAGGATAACAAAAAAGCACAACTGGTAGGGAAGTTACATGAAATCTGAAAAGAAATGGTATTTCTCATTGACCTTCATTTTGAAGTAAATTGTAACCAGCCCTGTCAATTTTCCTTCCTCTTCATTCCTCCTCTCCCCAGCTATTATTCTTCTGTTTACAAGGTTTCCTTGCTCAGTATATCAGTATATATATATATATATATATATATATATATATATATATATATATGCTGTTGTTGTTGTTGTTAATATTGGAGCCTTCCTTCTTACTCAGCTCCCCTTGCTCTCCTTGTCCTTTTGAAATACTGCCTCTGCTGCCTAGGTAACCGCATGTTTGACATAGGATACTGAAAGGGTAAGAGAAAAATAAATAAAATCAGGTGTTCTGTGGGGGGTCTTTTGTTTATTTATTTATTTATTTATTTCAAGACAGGGTCTCTCTCTGTCATCCAGGCTGGAGTGTGGTGGTGTCATCACGGCTCACTGTAATCTTTAACTTCGGAAATCTTGGGATCCTCCAGCCTCAGCCTCCTGAGTACCTGGGACTACAGGCATGCACCATCTTGACTGGCTAATTTGTTTTTTGTTTTTAGTAGAGACAGAGTCTTCTTATGTTGCCTAAGCTGGTCTCAAACTTCCGGCCTCAAGTGATCCTCTTGCCTTGGCCTCCCAAACTGCTGGGATTTCAGGCATGAGCCACCATGTCCAGTCACATACAGATGTTACGGTGCAAAAACACCCGATGTGGTAACATGAAAGAAACAGTGGCTCTAGAACCAAGAGGGTTTAAACCCCAGATCCAACACTTATAAGATGGTAACACCACTTTGAGCTTGTATTTGCTTATTAGATATTATTAAAATGGGACTAATAACGTGACCAATATCATGGGGTTTAGGGAGGAATAAATGGAATATTGTGAAGGAGACCTTAGTAGTACAAGACCTGGTGCTTATGTATCAGCAACTTTTCTTTCCTGGGCTTTCAAAAAGGATTGAATGCATGTAATTTATATTTGGAGTGTAACTTGGCTGCATCCACCTCAAAGTGGTTCCTGCTTTATGAAGGAAAAAAGTAGCTCCTTTCCTGATGGGAGTCATCGAAGGGGAATAAACCTATTTCAAATAATGGTGAATGGAAACTTTGAGACTGCCATAGCATCCTGCTGTACAGCACACATTTATATAAATGAAAATAGAGTTTGCTGATGCTGAAACCTCAATGAGACATAAAGGAAATACATATTCTAGCCAGCAAAGGGGTGTTGAGTCCTAAATTGTAGTCCCCTTGTGTTTGTATATTTTCTGAATTCTGTAAGATGTATGAATAAAGTGGGAACTTTTCTGTATTTCTTAGAGGGCCATAACACAGAATAGTTACACCTGATTTTATTTTTTGCTTCACCTTGAGCATACAGGAGCCTTCATGTGTACAATAAACAGTGTGTTTAATGTACTGCTGCTGTTGCATCAACACCTCTTCTCTGACACCTGCTGCCTGCCTGCCGCAGAGGCTGGTCAGATGGCCCCTATTTAGAAAACAGACAGGAGGAAGATGAGCTTTCTCAACAGAGCTGACAGAATTTACCTCTTCCATTTGCCCCAGGTGGACTCCCAGCCAGAACAAGGGTCTATGTGAAGAATTGCTTGCTTGTTGAGCCTTTCTAAAATTGGAATTTTCAAAATGGGGAGTGGCAGGATCAGACACGGAGGTTGACATCAGCTCCCTCAGGCCTTTGTGGCCACTAATTTGAAAAGGTCATGGTCACATTCATTGTGGGTGAACACCTGTGCCAGCCTTTGTCAGGAAAGCTTTTGTTCCAAAGGTGCATGCTTGTCTCTGTCTTGGAATGACTTCCTGCTCAAGACTCGGAAAAACGGTGGCTTTGTGCCTGAATACTCATCAGGCACATTTTTGGTCATTGTTTTTGGCTTTGTTTGCTTGGTTTTGCACACTTTCTTGGAGTTCTAAATCATGGGAAAAGCACATAGACACTTTTGCTTTGGGGTTCTGTGATGTAGGAGCAACAAACGTCAGCTTGAATCCACTCAGCGCAGTTTTCCAGTATCTCCTGAGTCACTTCCTTCGGTGAAGCCAAAGTCATATTGCAAATTTTTCTGTCCACAGCAAATCCAAAGCCTTTATAAGACAGGTGAGTTTCAGCGAGGACTTGATCAAGCTTGAGTCTAGGTTGCCTAAAACAGCTAGTTCCTGTGGAGAAGGATTTTTGGCAGGAAGGAGTCCTTAGCTCAAGATAGCAACTCAGAGTGATTCCGTTGTTTGTTTGAAATGGGTGTGTAAATATACTATGGTCAGCTAACTTACACCCATGTGATGATTTGCACTTAAAATTTTTTTTATTTCCCTGAAAATTGAAGTTTTTCTCCCTCTGCATACAGGTACCAGGGTCCCCCTTCACAGAATGCCTGATGCTTGGCTCGTGGTCAGCGGAATGTGAACAATAAATGTTGGCTCAGGATATCAATATAAAAGCTGCAATATTCTTAATAGTTTTGAAATTACCCTAAATTAGTCACCTTTTCCTGGACCAACAATAAAAAATAATAACATTCATCTGTACTCGTAAAGGTTTGCTGAGAACTCCAACTGGCAAATATCCTAATATGAGTGATCTTAATAGCTTCACACTTTCTGAATTGGAAGTTCTTTCTAGAATTTCTCCAGGACTAGCTCTTTTCTCTCTTTTTCTCCTTCTCTCTGTTTGTCTGTCTCTGTCCCTGTCTCTGTCTCTCTCTCTCTCTCTCTCTCTCTATATATATATATATATATATACACACACACACACACACACACACACGCATGTATATGTGCGTGTGTATATATAAAATAAATTTATTTGTTGGTTTGTTTGCTTACTTATAGAGGCAGATTTTTAGGACTCAGACTGTGTTAGCATGTAGGTGCTCCATCAACTTCTTTTAGTTTAGTACCAACCGGTGATGTCTTAGAGCAAGGTAGTGAACTGATCACAGAAACTAACCACACATTTCACAATGTTTCTCTTTCCCTTTTCTCTGTGCTTACCTCTTTACATCTAGGCTTTAGCTGATCCTTCCCTCGGCCTCTTGGACTTTTCAACTAGAACTATCACTTACTTCAAATCAGGTGACAGAGCCAGTGTAAGGCTGGGATCTGGGCCACCACCCCTTCCCAACCAAAACAACAGCTTCCCCTGAAGTGGCAGCCCCAGGGTGCAGTGGGCAGTAATTTTCTTAGGGGGCTGGAGGGAGCTTAGTTCCTGATTCTCTGGAACACTTTTAGGCCTGGTAATTTGGAAGCACCAAATTCTTTCTGGTATGTGAGTGATTTTTAGTGTAATTTTATGCCTTTTTACCTTTCTTTTTAAATATTTAGTTATCATTGTTCTGTACTTGGAGCAGAAAGATACACCAAGCTGCTTTTCAGGCCGGGCGTGATGGCTCACACCTGTAACCTAGCACTTTGGGAGGCTGATGAGGGTGGATCACTTGAGCCCAGGAGTTTGAGACCAGCCTGAGAAATGTGGAAAACTCTGCCATTATTGGATTAAAACAAAATTAGCCAGATGTGGTGGCATGCACCTGTAGTCCCAGCTACTTGGAAGGCTAAGGTGCTAGAATCACTTGAGCCAGAGATGTCGAAGCTGAAGTGAGCCAAGATCATGCCACTGCACTCCAGCCTGAATGACGAAGTGAGACCCTGTCTCAAAAACAAAAACAAACAAAAAAATCCTGCTTTTCAGTATTTATCTCCTCTTTCAATTTGAGTGCCAGGACACCTCTGTCTTCAGGGCAATCTCCAGGGGTGGAAAGGGCATATAATTGAGCTTAAATCTTGAATTTGGCACTTGTTGGGTATGAAATCAGGAATGATATTTAACCTTGCTGCTGCTTTTGCTTAATTAATTTTTGCTAGGGTTACTTTGGATTGTTGGTGAAGTCAAGTATTAGAAAGTGCCCAGCATGGTATTTGGCTTAGAGTTAGTTCCATTCCTCTCCCTACCTTAGTTTCCACCTGGTTTTAGTTTCTTTCCTGATGCTACTTCTAATCTGAAAATGTTGGGTGATGGGAATAAGTCATTCTCCACATCAAAACTTTTGGGAGATAGTTCTGAAACTGGCCATAATTGCGATATGTTTGTTGTGGTATTTTGTGATTAGTTTTTGTATCTTGATTAGTTTATTAGCTTTCCTATGATATCATGGTTGGTAATAAACTAAAATTTGATTGAGAATCTAACCACCAGCTCAGGAGAGGTGAAGAGGTGGTAGAAGAGATAGCGAAGACTCCAGTGCAGACTCCAGCAGATATTAGGGTAGGAGTCACAAGGAAATGAAGCCAGAGTAAGGCTGGGACTATGCCTGCCCTTCTCTGTCCAGGACAACAGCTTTCCATCAAGTGTAGTCCAGAGTAAGGCTGGGACTATGCCGCTGCCCTTCTCTGTCCAGGACAACAGCTTTCCATCAAGTGTAGTCCCAAGGATCAGTGGGCTCCAGTTTTCCCTTGGGCCAGTGAACCAAACGGGTTAATGAGCCCCATTCTAGCCCTTGGATTCAAGCAGTGGTCTGTGAGCCTGGCTACAGGACCAAATGAGAGCCAGGACCCTAATGGGAACAGGAAGCCCCACTTGCAGCCCAAGTTTTCTGGTCTCTGCTCTTTGCTAAAGGAACCTTCACTCAAGTGAGTTGTGAGAAACTTGTTTTCTACTTCCCAGCTTCAGCCTCCTTTGTGGCTAAGATCAGACATGTGATATACTTCTAACATCCTACATAGGAGCTGGAGAAGAGAGTCTCCTATGTCTGTTCTCAAAAGGCTGCTTCTGTGTATAGGAGCTTGAGTACAGCTGCATCGATATTTCATGTAAACAGTATGTAGAGTACTAAGAGCTTCATAAACCTGCATTCAATGCCAGGCTTTATTGATTTCTTACTGTCAGAACTTGGGCAAGTGTCTGATACTCTTTAACAATGCCTTCTGCTTCCTGTACTGGAGCATTGCTGAACACATATTGCTTTCTAACTGTGTGGTTACTTCAATTTTTTTTCTCTGTTAGACTAAAAACATCTTGAGAAGGGGCTGTGTTTAGAGTAAATAGCACATGATAGGCATGGGAAAAAATTCAGGGCCGGGTGCGGTGGCTCAAGCCTGTAATCCCAGCACTTTGGGAGGCCGAGGCAGGTGAATCAGGAGGTCAGGAGATCAAGACCATCCTGGTCAACATGGTGAAACCCAGTCTCTACTAAAAATACAAAAAATTAGCTGGGCATGGTGGTGTGTGCCTGTAATCCCAGCTACTCAGGAGGCTGAGACAGGAGAATTGCCTGAACCCAGGAGGCAGAGGTTGCAGTGAGCTGAGATCCCGCCATTGCACTCCAGCCTGGGTAACAAGAGTGAAACTCCATCTCAAAAAAAAAAAAAAAATTCAAATAGATAAATGAATTTTCTACTTCTGAGGAGGTGACCAGCAATGAAGATATGCTATTGAACTGCAACATGAACTGCTCTTCATTAGTGAGAAAAGTGTAAAAATGATGACACAGAGGATTCTGACACCTACACTAAGCATTTCATTGAGACAGGGGACAAAGATAATGGCAACATGCACCCAGTTCTAGAATCAGAAGTGGAAAGGATCTAGGGAATTAATTTTAGGTACACAGCAATTAATTGTAGGTCTACATCACATTCTAGAGTGCCTCTTCTATTTATTTATGGAAGTTTCAGGAACATTTTCTTATGAAAGGTTTAATTTTCAAAGTACTATCCAAGGAAAAATTAGTGGTTGTTTTAAATACTGAAACTATAGTTTAAATACTGAAACGATTTCATTTTGAGAGTGGTAGTATTTCATCCTTGCCAATTACAGCTACAATCCGTATTTCTAGAACCTTGACATATCCAACTACCTGCTTCCTCTTCAGCAAGTTATCATATGCAATCTCACTTTCACAACACCAAAACTAAAATCTTTTCATATTTTATACTAGTTTACACTTAGATTTTGAGCCATATATTGCATAGTTTACTGAGAGGCATTAGGTGCAACTTAACCTTACAAACTCAGATTCAGACACAACTAAGTATCCTTATGAAAACATGTACACAGAATGGTCTCAAATCAGATTTTCAGTTTGTCATAATGGTCTTAAAATCACGTCTATTATAGTGGATCAACAGCAAAAGAAAGGGGAAGTTTGACATTTCTTGATCCCCTGGCCTCCAGTGATCCTTCTGCCTCAGCCTCCCAAAGTGCTGGGATTACAGGTTTGAGCCACAATGCCTGGCCTAGGTTCAACATTTCTGATAGAGTCAGAATTATTTTCTTGTGACCCTAAAGGAAGGATGGGAGCTAACAACAACAACAGCAACAAAATTGAGAGAACAAATTAAGAGATTCTATTTGCAAAACTGAAGGGCTTCTTTGCACACAAGTTACAAGTTAAATTCTTTTATTATTAAGTTTTTATTTTTAACAGACTTTGTGTAGTACCCTAAAACCTTATAATGACTCCTTTCTTGTTTGACAAAAGGTACATTTCCTCACTGTTTCTATAATATTCTTGCTTTCCTCTTGGAGAAATTAATGGAGCAAACACCACTTTTATTAAACAATCTGTCAATTTTCAGAAGCACATACCATCCTCCAAACCTTACCGAAAAACAAAGGCTCTGGTTGCATAGTTCACACCATCATTCTTTTGCTTCCAGGCTGCACAGAACACTGTGATCAAGGGCATGACAACCAGATGCTGATGATCACCTGAAAGTGCTATTCACTGTATGCAAATTCCCTCCCATTCCAGTATTCTTAGGAAAGCCCTTTGGTGTGGCAGTGGTGCTGCGACAAAGCATATTTGAAAGAGGAGGGTCAACCATGGATATTATAGTGCACATATGGCTGCACAAGGCTTGAATGTAAAATGCTTTTCCTGAAAAATAACTTGGCAGCCATAAAAATCTGCCATTAATATTTGGTTCTGCTATCCCGTATCTGGAACAAGTGGGGAGTGATTCTGGGCACATTTTGTGTTTTTTTTTCCCCATGGCTATTGTCTTGTCTATAATCACTGCAAAACTGACATTCAGGAGATGTAGCAGTAGAGACCCAGCAGTTGCAGCCAGGGAAAACTTGGTCCATTCTTTACTGACTGCACAACAAACACTATTAAAGGCAGGGGAAGCCATTTGTTCATGAATATACATTTGATACATATAAATGCTTTGTGCCATGAATATTTATCTCTTTCATGGATTGCAGCTGTTGTGTATTGAAAACTATTAGCAGGTTGGAAACTGTCCTTTAGAAACCTATGACTGTCATTGGTGTGCAAAACCATCCCTGGAAATTTATCTTTTTCTTCCTTTCACTTTTGTGCAAAAGATAGCATACTCCTGGGGTTTATAATGAGGTTAGTCCTCTAGCAGATAGAGAAATGAATTTGGTAAAAATGAAAGGCAGCTTTCTCAGGAGAATTTATACACACACACACACACACACACATACACACACACGTGATTTATTTAGTTTTCTAACTTAACTTGTTTAGGTAGTGTCAGAAGGCAGAGTTTTATCTGCCAGCTGGTCTTCAGATTTGATGAACCATTGATAACAGAGGTGAAAATATTGGTCATTCAATATTATGTATTTGTGAGGGTGGAGAGTGTCATATGATTTCTACTTTCACTCAAGATGAAAACCTTAGCCTATGGATATTCTTGGGTATTTTTTCTGGATAGAATGAATAGTTTTTCAGACTTCAATCTTGTACTTCTTCATGTTCTGTATAATTTAGCCACTCTTAACTCTTTGTTTCCCAAACAAATAATGTTCTCTTATGCCTTAGGACATTTGTTAATTCTGTTCAAATCGTCTGAAAGATTTTTCTTTCCAATTCTGAGCATTACCTGCAGGTTTCCTCTTAATCCATTTCCCTTCAAGGGTAGATGCAAATATTTGTGTCTTGGAATATCTTTTTATGCTTTCTGTTATCTACACCCCATCTGTCACTCCTGCCAATGTCCCTTCTCATGGTAAATTCCTTTTCTAGATCCTTCTGCTGTGCCTCCCTGGACTCTGGTACAGGTACTTATTGTTTTACAGTTATTTGTTTTGGGGTGTGTCTCTCTTAGTAGAAGGAAAGTTTCTTGAATATAAGACAAGATCCAACACACCTCTTGACTTTCAAAAGTGAATGCAGTGCTTGACATTATTTGTTTAACATATGCTTATGCAATGAGTAAAACTGAGGGGGGGGCAATGGTATTTAATTTTTAATATTTATGGATACATAATAGGTGTATGCATTTCTGGGGTACATGAGATATTTTGATACAGTTATACAATGTATAATTATCACAGCAAGGTAAATGGAATATCTCTCACCTCAAGTAGTTACTGTTTCTTTGTGTTACAAACATTCCAATCATACTTTTTTAGTTATTTTAAAATGCATTATAAATTATTGGCATTTAAGGGTAGATGTCCATGAAAAATATTTTACTGTTTCTGTAACAATATATGAAGCCACAAGACAGATACTCTTTCCCTCCCTTTTTCTGATTGTCTCTTTTCTTTCTCTTACCATTCTAGTTAGCTCTTCTTGGCCAGCTCTGAATTCTCCACTGGAAAAGGACAACTGTGGTTTATACTGTCACTCAGGTTTATAACCAGGCTTTTCTGAGTGCTAGCCTTTTTCTTCCCTAACACATCTTTACCCAAAGAGGCAAATTTGTCATTCTTTACTCTTTCCAATCCTACTCTAAGTTATAGAAAAGATGAACTACTCTGAAATATTTAGGGGCTTTTGACTCTAATGAGTCTTTAAGGTATGTTGATATAAATACTTTTTTGTATATGCAATGTTATTGTAGTAGAATATGATTTGAGGATGTAGTCATAGCTATGGGATGTCTGATATCTATCTGTGAAGATGCTATGTGTGTTGACTGCTCTCTTTCTTCAGCTCTCATTGCTATAGCTTTCTTTAGCATGGAAAACCAGCCTTCGACATATTTTAAGTGGATTCACTTACTGTCTGTGATAGATGGCAAAAATGTCTCCAAATACATCCCCTCTCTGACTCCATACCTCTTTGCATGTGACCTGATAGATCCTCTAACAAAGAAGTAAAATGTATACTTTTTTCCCCTTGAATTTGAGCTGGCCAGTAACATATGCTAGAAGAGATGCTGTGTATGTTCCGAGCCTTGATCTGCACTTACTGCCATTGGGACTCTGCCACCACCATGTGATAAAAACTGAAGGTAGCCTGATGGAAAATAAAAAGTGATGGGAAGAAAAGCTCCAGTTATCTGATCTGTCTCAGAAATGGCCATCATAAACCAGCCAGCCTCAGCAAACTAGCCAAGTGATCACAGATGTCTGAGCAAATCCAGTCAAGATCAGCCAAGCCCAGATCCGACCAGAGCAGATTGTCTATCAGTAGATTTAGGAGCCAAATAAATGGTTGAAATCACTAAATTTTGGGGTAGTTTGTTACACAGGAAAAGGTGACTGATACAATGATAGGGTACAAGAAGTTCTGATAATTCAAGCAAAATCCTGCACTAGGCTGGGCATGGTGGTTCATGCCTATAAGTCCCAGCATGTTGGGAGACCAAGGCAGGTAGATCACCTGAGGTCAGGGGTTCAAGACTAGCCTGGCCAACATGGTGAAACCCTGTTTCTACTAAAAAAAATAAAGTTACCCAGGCATGGTGGGGTGCCTGTAATCCCAGCTACTTGGGAGGCTGAGTCAGGAAAATTGCTTGAACCTGGGAGAGGGAGTTCGTAGTGAGCCAGGATAGCACCATTGTGCTCTAGCTTGGGTAATAAGAGTTGAAACTCATGTCTCAAAAAAAAAAAAAAAAATCCTGTAGTATGAGTCAGTGCATAATAAATACATAACAGAGGAACATATGGAATAGAGATTGATTTGAGACAACTTGAATCAATTCTGACCGTATGTACTACCTTTGATCTTGCCTTTCTTGAAGATGGCTTCCATAAACTTTTAATTTACTTCTGTATGATGTACCTCCACTTGCCTGTAAATCAACCCTTTATTTTCCCCCACTGATTAAGTCTTTAGGGTTTGTGTTACAGGCCAGTTAGCTCTTTCAGTCTCTTCTATCTTAATCTTTCCCTAAAGCCACTTGGTTTAGAAAAGTAGGCTTAGCTTAAGTTTTGGAGGAGAGGCAACACCACCAGCATCAGCTATTACTTTCTGAGGACTTCCTATGTTCAAAATCTCATTTAATCCTATCACAATGTAGGCAGTAAGAACCAGGAGTCTTAGTTGTAAGCTGGGAAACATGAAGCCATAAAGCCAGAAGAATTATTCTTGCAACCTCATGATCTACCTGCCTCAGCCTCCGAAAGTGCTGGGATTACATGCATGAGCTACTGCACCCAGCCTCTATTTGTATGTGCTTGGTTCTGCCTTCATTAGCATGAGCAGACAATTCAGAAGGAGGTCTGGTTACCAGAGGCCTTCCAGTCTTAACTAGACTTTAAAGGAAAGTAGGCTGGAAGCAATGATTCAAAGAGAGGCACCTGTTGTTAGTAGGGTAGCAGCTAGGTGCACTCTTTTCTTTTTTTTTTTATTCTCTTATTTTTTATTTTTCTTTCTCCTTTTTTTTTTTTTTTTTTTTTTTTTTTTGAGACAGAGTCTCACTCTAGTGCCAGGATGGAGTGCAGTGGTGCAATCTTAGCTCACTACACCTTCCACCTCCTGGGTTCAAGCGATTCTCCTGCCTCAGCATCCTGAGTAGCTGGAATTACAGGCAGGCACCACCATGCCTGGATAATTTTTGTGTTTTTAACTGAGACAAGGTTTCACCATGTTGGCCAGGATGGTCATATTCTTGAAACCTCATGATCTACCTGTCTCAGCCTCCCAAAGTGCTGGGATTACGGGCGTGAGCTACCGTGCTTGGCCTCTGCTCTATTTCCATGTGCTTGGTTCTGCGTTCATTAGCATGAGCAGACAATGGATGATGGCCAGAGAGACTAAGTTTTCAAATGTCTACTGCTCAGTAGAGGTGAAAGGCTCAGACTTCCAGTACGTTTGAACATTACGTGTGTTAAATGCAATCTCTCAAAAATGTCTACAGAAAATTGAGTGACATTCATTCTCTTTTATCAACAAATGTCCTTTTTTACTTTGAAGAGTCCTTAAATCAACCTTAAACAAAACAGTATGCCACTTAAATGGATAGACAAATATATCACACATCAAGTATGAAGCTTCTTTTAGTTATCCAGTATCTTGCCCAGGTAATATTGGGTTGCATCTCAGGAATGTTGTCTGCATCAATGTTTAATTTTGTTTAAAATGTGTTCAATATTAACATACTGCTTGGGAAAACTCTTTTATTGACTAGTGATTCAGATATCTACATGTCTTGGGCTTACTCACCTCTCATTATGTGGGCTGCAGATAAAGACTTTTTGCAGAACTAATTTGTGCTAGATTAACTAATCCTATTCTTCTTTAGGGCCTGTAAATTAAATTAGGCCTAAGCTCGCATGTTTCCTTAGTTACTTGTATTTAGCCTTGAAATTTCATCATTTAGTTCCCGAGTGAAGGTTATTGCTCTTGTCTGCATGTTATTTAAGACTGCTACCGCTCTATAACCATTAAAGCCACATTTGAATGTGGAATTTCAAATGATGTTTTAAGAAAGACTTTAACGTCACCCAATTGATTTCAATCAGTGAAATAAAAGCTATTATTTACTTATCTTAAATGTATTAAGAACTGCTAATAAAATTTGTTTTATATTTGTGTCTTTGTGTATAGGTCTGAATAAAGATCTAGGAGTATAGATGTGCCATGTATATCTTTGTCCGCTCTATAGATCTCTGTATACATTTGCATGATGTTTATGTCTATCATCTGTCATCACCATTCTCTTTCTTGCTCTTTCTCTCTGCAGCATGTGTGTATAAACAGATCTCTTAATATATTCAAAGGACTTGTGATTATTGATATTAAGAAGCCATGGGAAAAGTATAGGCAACTTTTTACTTAAGAACAAATTATTAATTCCTTTGATTTTTCTTGCTTTTTCACTTTCATGTCTAGATGTTTGCTATTTCATTGTTCATTAAAATATCCCCCAGGGGAAGGAAGATGAGCTTTCAGTATCTAGTGCAATGTGCAGCACTCTAGGGATACCCATTAAATGTCTGTTGACAATGACAATGATGATGATAAAATTCAAATCAGTTAATTGGTTCTGCACCTGTTAGTAATGCCAGTGAAACTTTGCATCAGATACAGGTTAAAACAATTGGAGAATTTTCTGTGAAGGCATGCTCCTCATACGGGGAGGAATATTCACGTCGAGGGTTCCTACCTCTCAGTTTCTGTCAGCGTGAAATAGAGTAATAGAGCAAGGCTAAAAGCAGGGGAAGGCAGAGGGTGCAATGTGTCTGTGGTGATTGTGGGGTTAGGACAAGGGACTATCATCTCTGACTTTTCCTACACCTGCGATTTATCTTTTGGGCTAAGGCATCTCTTCTAGTCTTTTTTGTTTATGTATACACAGGGGATTGTAAAAGCATGAAGAAGGACATTCCAGAGAATAAAAATGTTCTAACTCAGAGAAGAGAGCATTTCAGCTCATTCTTGATGGATATGTGAAAGTAAGTCAAATGGACTTGAATGTTTGAGGGGAATGAACAGGTAGGGATGATTTCTCCCTCTTGCCTCAGTCAAAATAGGTCAAGTTAAAAGCCTAAAAGGGCAGCAGGAGATTAGAAAATGCCTAAGGAGGAGAACTCAAAGAGAAACCTGAAAGACAAACTTCACCGACATTATCATCTCCCTGAAGGCCACTCAGTGTAGCCAGAAAAGCACTCTTCATTTTCATATTTCAGAGAGATTTTTGTTTGTCAAGTTCTTTTAATTCTTTTCTACATTTAATTGCAGTAATATTTTTTTAGTGCTTATTGATGTTAATGGCAAATAGAAGCACACATAGAAAAGTACATATACTTTCCTTATAGTGTATTTTCCATTGCATTATTGAATAAATCCAACAGGATCTGGGAATACAAAAAACGCTACCAATCGGTTTGCAAAGTTATAATATTACCCATAATGCCCATTTTACTTAAAAGATGAGCTTCATGAGATTCAGGACCAATTTTCCAAATCTAAGATCAATTTCATAAGAAATGAGTATGCTCTGAGACTTTAAGAGGAAATTTATTCAAGAGAGTGTTGTATATTTTACACCCCCCCAGATTACCTGTTTAAACATGTCATATTTGTTTCAAATGTCCTTTCTACACGAGTCTGTTCCTGATAAACACTTCTCTCTGTCCTACCTCACTCAGCTTCTTTTCTTGTTTCTATTTTTTTCTTAGAATTGTATGTCTTCTAAATTTAAATAAGCCTTATGCCTTTTAAATTTTGCAAGATCTCCCAAATGCTATTTGCATCTCAAATTCTTACTTTTATTTCCTTTGCCTAAAAATAAAGAGAAAAACAAATAAAACACACACACATGCACACACAATAAAATCCTACAGGCTTCATTTTCCATGAAAGGAAAGCTGAAAAGGGAGAAGATGGCAAATTGGGGTTTATGCTGGAACTTAAGCAGTAAATAATTAACCTCCCTCTTTTCCCTGCTTCAGTTTGGAATCACTGAGAAATAGGAGTCAGGATGATCATCAAAATATGACCTTTGTCTGGTGGGGAACATGGCTTGTGCATGTAGAAAAATGGGCTTAATGGTTCTATACCCCCTGGGATGAAACAGATTTATCCATCTGTTCACCAGGCAGAGGCAGAAAAAAATTATAGTGTTCCCGAAATGGAAAAAGTGGCACAGAGGGGAGTGTACCCTTGCCCATTTTATACCAACAGGAAGCACCAATAGCATCTTCCTTGAAGGCAGACCAGTTCCCAAAGAGAGTTAGAAGGGGCTAAGAAGACTATTAGCAGTTCTTTCTTTCAAATCACCCATCTTATAAAGAGAGTTGAGGGAGGGGAATGGGCAAAAGACCCGAGTCTTTCTCTAGAGGTGGCCCTTCCATAGAGAAATCCCAGGACAGGGAATAGAAAGAGTCGCTCATCTTACTATTTAAGGACTTCTCTTAGCCCTACTGTCTGAATTTAATTAAACCGCTTCGATTTTCTTTAGGCCTTTGGCAAGCTTCAGGGTCACTCTGAACTATTCCTGATGTACTTTTGTGTTTAAAAATTATGCTTAGGATAGTTCTGAGAAAGTGGCTCTTGGGAAAGAGTACATTTTGTTCCAAATATCTAAGCCAGAATGAAGCCAGATCCTGGTGCTTTCAAAACAGAACCTCTATATTAGTCACAGAAATTAGAAGCAACAAAACCTATTAGATCATCTGCTACCTCCTCATGCCAAGCCCAGGGAATATGCGCTGCTTATTCTTTTGAACTTACAGTGTTTATCAGAAGGGCAACTAAATAAAGCTTCTTCAGAAATAGACACAGAGGGGCTCATTATGTGTCAGCATACACAAATTCAGAAATGTCTCCAGAGCCCATGAAGAAAAATGTATGTGGATAAAAGAAATTTGTACTGGGAAGTTTTTTTTTTTTCTTATTAAGCCAGTTTAATTCCTTAACCAACTTCATATCTAGCATACTTAAACCATACCCAATTTTTTAAATATTTATTTTTATTTTGTTGAAATTATTCTCATCAGAATAATTTGCCATGTAAAATTTTCAGTGAAGGTGATATACTGCTAATCAAGTTTTAAAATGTATGTTAATAAATTTATAGCATCTACAACGGGAAATTTTATTGTACAACATTATATCTATTCCAAATCTAATGTTGCAGATAGATACTTTGTTAAAAAGTTTAGCTTCTGTCTATTTTTAGTCAATAACAAAGTTTACTACGTGCAATTTTGTTTTATTTTGTGTCATTATTTTTTCTATTAATATTAATTGTAAATTGTATAAAAGAAAGTAGTTTATATTTATTTCTTAGCTAATTTATGAGAAAATAGCAAGCAATTTTTCTTTGCTCTTCCAGAGTTGCTGTAATGCAAAGGACTAGACAGCTCTATCACTAACCCAATTCTTCTGTATGTTTTTATCACTTTGAATATTGCATTTTAAAGTACACCATCTTAGTCTAGTCTAGGGATGCTATAAACATTTATCATGGACATAGATATGTCACCGATAGCTATACCCTAGGTGGCTTAAGCAACATTTATTTATTTCTCACAGTCCTGGAGTCTGGGAAGTCCATGATGAAGCTGCCTGCAGATCCAGTGTCTGGTATGGGTCCTCTTTCTGGTTTGCAGATGGCAATGACCACGTGGCAGAGTGCAGAGAGGGAGCAGCTCTCTTTCCCTTGTTCTGTGAATATTAATCCCATCAAAGGGGTTCTACGCTCATGAAAACTTACTTCTAAAAGGTCCCACTTCCTAATGCTATCACATTAGAACTTCAGCATATAAATTTCAGGGAAACACAAATATTCATGCTGCAGTACACATCTTCTGCTTGTGGAACCAAGGGTGAGTAATGGGTCCAAAATGATTTACTTTGCTTTATATTTGTCAACATTTGGGAGACAAACAAATAGGGGTGATTAAAAAAATAAAATAAAAAACTCTTTGTTCTCTTCATTTCCTCTGATTTTCTTTTCCTAGTTTTTCCTTTCTCATCTGTAAACTTCCAGTCTTATCAAAGCTTTCCTGACTCATCTTTTCTTCTGTAACTATTTTATGCTGTTAGTCTCTTGCATCAGTCCTCTTTCTGCCTGCTGTCGGCTTGTCCTCTCTCTCCCATTCCTTCTGGGACCCTTGTGCTCTCCCTGACAGTTTTCCTGTGTTTACTTAGGTGCACTGTCTCCTGCGTTGCCCTACCGCCATCTCTAACCAAGAACTGCTTATTCAATGTCATGATTATAAAGGTTTAGAGAAGAAACACTTGCCCCTGACACTCAACATCCCACCCAGATAAGGTAACTTTAACAAAAAGAGTATTTTAAACTACTTATGGTATGAGTTTAAATGCAGTACTGAAAATAGTCCACTTATCTGAAATTAAGAGATGGATGACAGAATCTCAGGAGGACCTTTCCAGTTCAAGGAATTTGGAATCCTTGGTTTAGCTGTATTAGACATCCTTGTGGGGATTGGAGTTGTATTACATGAATTCAGACTTCAGAGCCCTAAAATCCAGTTTCTTTCATTTTTCAGAATGCTTAAACTGTTGTGGTATGGGCTGAGTTTCTGCAAGCTTCTGTCATTATTTACTACAAACAAGGCTTGTTTGTCTTACCACTGAGTAGTTTTTTAGTATGTTCACAGTTGTGCAACCATCACCACAATCTAATTTTAGAACATTCAAAACCCATAAAAAGAAACCCCAACCCATATCCATTAGCAGTTATTCCCCATTACCGTTCTCCAGTTCACCACTGCAGCCCCAGGCAACCACGATACTATTTTCTGTTTCCATGGATTTGTCTGTTCATGACTTTTCAAATAAATGGAATTATACAATATGTTGTCTTGTGTGACCAGTTTCTTTCACTTAACATAATGCATTCAAGGTTCTCATGTAGTAGCATGTATCAGTATTTCATTCTTTTTTATTGCTAAATGATATTAGATTGTATACATATAGATATTTACTAGTTGATAGACATTTGTTTCCACTTTTTGGCTGTTATAAATAATGCTGCTATGAGCGTTCACATATGAATTTTTGTGTGGAGATACATTTGCACTTCTTTTGGATATATCTAGGACTGGCACTGGTATGTCTTAAGATAACTTTATGCATAACATTTTGAGGAATGGCCAAACTGTTTTCCAAAATGCTGCACTATTTTACACCTTCACATGCAATCTGTGAGGGTTTCAATTTCTCCTTAACCTCTTTGACCTTTGTTATTGCCTGTCTTTTTAGTTATGTTAGTGTGTGTGAAATTTTATCTCATTGTGGTTTTGATTTGCATTTTTCTAGTAAGTAATGATGTAGAGAATCTCTTCATGTGACTGTTGGTCATTTATATATCTTACCTGAAGCAGTGTATATGCAAATCGTTTGCCCATTTAAAAAGTGGGTTGTTTATATTTATATTGTTGAGTTGTTTAGAGTTATTTATAAATTCTGCATACAAATCCAATGTCATATATGCTTTACAGATAATTTATCTCATTCTGTGTTTGTCTTTTCATGTTCTAGATGATGTCCTTTTTAAATTTGTTGATGGCTAATTTTTATCTATCTGTCTATCTATCTATCTATCATCTATCTAGTTGCTTGTGCTTTTCATATCATATCTAAGAACCACTTCCTAACATAAGGTCACAAAGATTTACTCCTACATATTATTTTAGTTTGGTAGTATTAGCTCTTCTATTTAAGTTTGCAATGTATTTGAGTTAATTTTTGTATATGGTATAAGATAAAGGTCCAGCTTCATTGTTTTGCATGTAGATATCCAGTTTTCTCAACACCATTGGTTAAAAAGACTATCCTTTGCATATTGAATTGTCTTGGCACCTGGTTGCTGATCAGTTGGCCACAAATTTAAGGACTTTTTTTTTGACTATCAACTCAATTCCTTTCATATATATATATATACATATATCCATACACATATTATATACATCCATATACATATTATATATATATATAATCTTATGTCAGTAGCATGCTGTCTTAATTACTGTAGATTTATAGTAAGTTTTGCAAATGAGAAGTGTGAGTCCACTGTTGAAAAATGCTGAGTGTATGATAAAATATATTGTTTGCTAGAAAGAACAGCAGCGAGAAAAACCTAGCTGCTCCCCCCACCAAGAAGAAAACTACTTGGGTCAGGCAAATAAAAAGTAGCAGGACAATATATAAATATCATATACTGGTTAAAACAATTCTTTAAATGTGGGACATCTGACCCTGCCCCCGTGGCTGCCTTGTGGAGAATACTTTTTAGTTTGTCTGTGATTAGTGATAAGTGGGCACCAGCTGTCTACTTGGTATATTTTTGTGTTATGAGAAAATACTGAACATGTTTGTTAATAATCATTACCTGTTCAGAGAGAATAAATGTGTGGGTCAGAGTCTGCTGGAGGCCCTCAGTCTGGAATGCTGTCAGCTCAGAAGGTGGTTGACCCCCCTGATAGAACCACTTTACTGTTCTATCTGGGTGTCTGCTTCTCAATTCCTTCAGCACCACCTGGGTAGGGTCTCTACGGCTGAGCTGGTTCTCAGCAGTCCACCAACTTTGTCCTTTTTCCCCAAGATTGTTCGACTACTCTGAGTCTCTTGAAATTTTATATGAATTTTAAGATCATTGTATCAATTTCTGCAAGAAAATGAGCTGAAATTCTGATAATGATTGTATTGAATTTGTAGATCAGTTTGGGTAATATATCTTAGCAATATTAAGTTTTCTCACTCATGAATGTGGAATATCATTTCGTTTTTTAAGATCTTCTTTATTTTAAAATACTTTTATATTTTCCAGTGTCCAGTGTTGCCCTTAAGCATTTATTCCTAGGTATTTTATATAATTATTAGCTGTTACTATAAGTCAGATATGTTCTTAGTTTCATTTTTGAAATATTCATGGCTAGTGTACAGAAATACAATTGAGTTTTGTATGTTGAACTCATATTCAATAACAATGTTAAACTTGGTCATTAGTTCTAATAGTTTTTATAGTGGATTTTTTATACACAAGATCATATTACCTAGAAATGAAAATAGTTTTACTTCTTTATTTTCAATCTTATACTCTTTATTTCTTTCTTTACCTAAATACTCTGGCCAGAAATTTCATTACAATGAACAGAAATAGTAAGAGTGGACATACTTGTCTTGTTTCTTGTTCTTGATCTTAGAGGGAAATGATTTGGTGATTTTCTATTAAGTAAATTAGCTATGTTTTTTTTTTTTTAATCAGGTTGAGGAAGCTCTCTGTAATTGTAGTTTTAACGATGTTTTTAGCAAAACAAGAGTGTTGGATTTTGTCAGATGCTTTTTCTGCCTTTAGTAAACCATCCTTGCATTCCTAAGATAAATCCCTTTTGATCACAGAACATAATATTTTAAAATAATTTTTTGGATCTGATTTGCTAATATTTTGTTGAGGATTTTTGCATCCATATTCATAAAGAATATAGTTCTGTAATTTTTTTTATATCTTCCTGATTTTTGTATCAGGGTAATACAGGGATCATATAAATAATTGGGGTTCTTTTGCTCCTCTTCTGTTTTCTGAAAGAGATTTTGAAGAATTGGTATCAGTTCTTTAACTGTTTAGTTGAATTTGCCTGAGAAACCATCTGGTCCTAGATGGTAATTTATAAAAAGGTTTTGTTTGTTTGTTTGTTTGAATGGAGTTTTTCTCTCATTGCCCAGGCTGTAGTACAATGGTGCGACCTTGGCTCACTGCAACCTCTGCTTCCCAGGTTCAAGTGATTCTCCTGCCTCAGAGTCCCAAGTAGCTGTGATTACAGGCTCCTGCCACCATGCCTGGCTAATTTTTTGAATTTTAGTAGAGACGGTGTTTCACCATGTTAACCAGGGTGGTCTTGAACTCTTGATCTCAGGTGATCTACCTGGCTCGGTCTCCCAAAGTGCTGAGATTACAGGCATTAGCCACCATGCCTGGCCACGTTTTTTGACTAGCAATTAAACCTCTTTACTTATTAGAGGTCTAGTTAGAATTCTTTATCTTCTTAAATCAGTGCTTGTTTGGGTATTTCTAGAAATTTGTTCATTTGACTTAGACAATGTAACTTCATAATTTATTTCTTTAAATTTGATAGTGTTTATCCCTTCTTTCATTTGTGGTTTAGTAATTTGAGTATTTTTATTTTTTTTCATGGTCAGTTTAGACAAAGATTTACAATTTTGTTTATTTTTTCAAGGAACCAACATTTTACCTTTCCAATTTTCTGTACTGATTTTCTATTCTCCATTTCATTTTTTTCTGCTCTAAATTTTATTATTTTCCTTTTTTTGCTTGATTTTATTTTATTTTTTCTGCTTTTTCTAGTTTCTTAAGGTGGAAAATTAGGTTATTTATTTGAGATCACTTTTCTTTTTGATGTAAGCATTTATAGCTATGAATTTCTGAAAGCAATGCATTAGCAGCATTTCCTAAATTTCGGTATGTTGTGTTTTCACTCACCTCAAAGTCTTTTCTAATTTTGCTTATTAATGATATTTGACCTATTGGTTATGTACGAATGTGTGTTTTATATTTAAATACTTGTATGTTTTCCAAATTTTCTTCTGTAGTTGTTTTGTAACTAAATTTATTATGGTCAAAGAACATATTTTTGTTTTTTAAATTAGAAAAAATTGTTGAACTGTGTTTTATGCCTTACCATATTGCTCATCCTGGAGAATGTTCCATATACTCTGGAGAATAATGTGTATTCTACTGTTGTTGGATTGCAGACTCAATAGGTTTTGTTATATCTAGTTGGCTTAGGTGCTTTTCAACTCTGTGTTGTTTGTTTTCATTTTCCCTGATATTTTGGCTATTAAATCTATGGTTTCTTGAAAGTAAAGTGCTGAATTCTCCAACCATTATTTTGAATTGTCTATTTCTCCCTTTAATTTAGTTAATTTTGCTGTATGTATTTTGATGCAATGTTGATATATACATACGTTTTCATAATTGTATTCTTCAGGATTGACCTTACTTATTATAAAAATGCCCTTAATATTTCTAATAAATACTTTTATTTTAAAGTCTGTTTTTGTTTTGTTTTGGTTTTTTGCTTCTGATATTAGTGTAGCCACTCCAGCTGTCATTTGGTTATTCCCTAAATGGTATTTCTTTGACAGCCTTTATTTTCAATCTATTTGTGTCTTTTAATCTAAAATATATCTCTTTCAGGCATCATATAGCCATATTATGTTTTTTTAAAAATATGTATCCATTCTTTCATTCTCTGCTTTTTGAGAGGGAAGTCTTATCCCCTCATATCTAACATAATTACTGATAAGGCAGAAGTTAAGTCTACCATTTTACTATTTGTTTTCTACATATCTCACAACTTTTCTGTTCAACAATTGTTCAATTCCTGCCTTCTTGTGTGCCAAACAGATGTTTCCTAGTGAACCTCTGTAATTCCCTAGTCATTTCTTTATTATATTTGTTTTAAATGACCTTTTTAGTGGTTGCTTGTGAATTACAATTAGCATATGAACTTAATCTAGTTTTGACTAATACTCATTTTATTTCAGTAAAAAATAAACATTGTAGTTTCATTTACCCTTGTTCTCTTTGTAGTATTTTTGCCATACCAATGGCATCTCTTAAGTTTGTAAGCCTATTCATATGGTTTTATAATATTGTTTAGGCAGTTTTCTCTTCAAACAGGAGAAGAAAACAGTTGCAAACAACAACAAAATTATATTGTCTTTCATAAAACTGACAATTACTTTTATTAGTGTTCTGTTCTTTCAGGTGGATTTACTCACCATGCAGTGTTTTTTATTTTAGATTTAAGGATTTACATAGTATTACTTGCAGAGTAAGAATGCTAGCAGTGCTTTCTCTAAAATTCTCTTTATCTTAAAGGGACTTAATTTATTCATTTGTGAGAGTTTAACTGACTGCAAAAAATTTGGTTGACAGTCTTTTTCTTTCAACACTTGGAAGGTATTATCTTACTGTCTTCCAGGGTCCATAGTTACATCTTTTATTTTCAAATTCTTTGTAGCTTTATTTTTATTAGCCCAATAGTACCGAATGTTAAACACATTTAATAAAGAGATCTTCCAAACAGGCTTTGTGTGAAGAAAATGGCTGTTTTTTCACCTGGGTGCAGGTGGGCTGAAGCTGAAAAGGGCATCAGGGAAAGGCAGTGGGATAGGAGTTGGTTTTATAGGTTTGGGGTGGGCAGTGGAAAGTTACAGAGTAAGATCAGTTACAGTGGTGGGGGTAGGGGACAAGGAGTATACATTACCATAAGTTCAGTTACAGTGGTGGGTGGGGGAAGGCATAAGAGTAGTTAGGATGGTAGGGTGGGGCAGAGGGATATTCACAGAGCAAGAACAGTTAAGATGGCAGGGTGGGGTGAGGAGTATTTACATTATTGTAAGAACAGTTAAGGTGTTAGGGTGGGGTGAGGAGTATTTACATTATTGTAAGAACAGTTAAGGTGTTAGGGTGGGGTGAGGAGTATTTACATTATTGCAAGAACAGTTAAGGTGTTAGGGTGGGGTGAGGAGTATTTACATTATTGTAAGAACAGTTAAGATGGCAGGGTAGGGTGGGGAGTATTTACATTACTGTAAGAACAGTTAAGATGGCAGGGTGGGGTGAGAAGTATTCACATTATCATAATAACAGCTAAGATGGTAGGGTGGGAAGAGAAGCTTAATGTCTAGGGGTAGCTGTGTGATCAAAGATAATGACGAATGCAGACAGAGGGTGGGGGTGATCAGCCAAGGCAGGCAGGACTTCAGACTTTCTGGGTCTGGGCTTGCATATGGAGGCCTGACATTTATGGTGTCTAAGTGTATCTCTCTCAGACATCATATAGACATATTATGTTGGTTTTTTAAAAATAATTTTTATCAATTCTTCCATCTGATGAAAAATTATTCATTTTTTCTCTTGCTACTTTCAAGGCTTTCTTTTTACCTTTGACTTTTGTCAGTTTATGTGGAGGTATAGGTCTCTTCAGTTTATTGTACTTGGGTTCACTGAGTTTCTTGGATAGGTAGATTTGTATCTTTTATCAAATTTTGGAAGTTTATGGTTATTATTTTTTCAAGTATATTTCTATCCTTTTCTCTCTCTTCTTTTTCTGGGATTCTTATTACACATATATTGGAATACTGTGTCCCACAATTCTTTTAGGTTTTATTTTTCATCAGTCTTTTCTTTCTTCTCCTTAGACTGGATAATCTGTATTAGTAGCCTACCTTAAAATGTGTTGATTTTTTTTTTCTGCCAGTGCAAATCTGTTGTTGAGCCTTTGTAGAGGATTTGCCATTTTAGTTCCAACTCTAGAATTTGTATTCCAACTCCAGAGTTTTCAACTCCCTAATTTTTTGACTCCATATTTTTTATATCTAGAATTCACATTTGGTTACTTTTAATAATACTCAGCTTTTTTCTAGGTGACACCATCTACTTGTTAAGACTATGTTGTCATATTTTTCTTTAATTCTTTAGACATGGTTTCCTGTTATTCTAATTTTAGTATATGTGTCAACTAAGTGAACATGTTTTCCTCTAGTTCTTAAACATTTTGTAATAGCTTATTAAAAGTCTCTGTCAAAAGTCTGGACTCTATCAGGGACATTTTATTTTGACTGCTTTTCCCCCTTTTAATGTGACATACTTTAATATTCATTTTATTTTATTTTTTGAATGCCTTCTAATTTGTTTGTTGAAAACTGAACAATTTCTAAAATCTGGTATCATTTTTTTTGTTGCTCATTTGTTTAGTGACTTTTCTGGACTAATTCTATAGTTGTATATTTCTTCTAGTAAATGGCCACTAAGTTCTCTGCTAGCTAAAAACAATTATTGTTTTTAAGTTTTGCTTTTTAGGGGTCACACCTGAATCAGGATGAGTTATTGGTTAGTAAATTTTCTGAATAGACAAGTTTTCCTTAAATACTTTGCATGCATGTATTTTGCCTTTGCATAGAGATCTGTGTGAGAAGGAGCCCTTTCATACTTCATGCAATTTACAAGACAGACTTCACTTTCAATTCCTGCTTGTGTAGAACCTAAAGGACAAGTGCAGGTGGGTGACTGCCACCTTATCCTTTTCGACATGTTTCCTGGTCACGCACACAGCCTGTGCCTAAAGGGACTTTTTATATGCTCAGGAATATGTCAGAGGTTTTCAGACTCCTCTATGGCCTAGTTCTCTGGCATTTTCTTGTAAATTCTTGGCCATACTATTGTTTGTCATAATTAAAACTACAATTTTAAACAGCTACTGCCAAAAGTTTATTATTGTTTTGGTAATGACCTAGGGGTAGGCCATTTTATTCGCTCTTCTAAATTAAGCTCTGAGTCAAATCAAATAGTCAACACATGCTGAGAATGGAGTTTTTTCAGAAAGCTCCAAATTTAGACAGAATATTTTGACTGTTTTCTGGGGATGGAAATTTTAATAAAACATTGAAAAAGCGGTTCAATTTCTCCATTTTCAGCAATGTTGTCAACTTTTGGCTGCCATACTACTGAGTAGGGAATAAGGAAGAGCGGGAATAATAAGTCAAATTGCCAGATAGTTCATTTTCTCCTCTAGGTTCAGTAATTAGTGTGTTTCAGCTAACTCTTTGGTTAATTGTCAGGGTTATAAAAAAGTTAATTTTAGTTGTTTTTTCCCTATTTTCACTGTTTTGGAGAGAGAGCAAGGTCACTGATGCCTTCACCATTCCAAAGTCTATTTCCCTGAATATATTAAAAAAAAAAACCCTATTAAACATAAAAATAAACAAATATTTTTTTCCTGACTCATAATGAAGGAAACAAAGATTTTATATACTGGTTCAAAGGGGAATCCAATAAAAATATAAATTTTTTGTAGATGAGAAATATTGGTTTAAATGTGCAAATTGAGGCAAAACTGTTTTTTTTCTGAGGAAGGAAGATAGCTGTTCCTCTTGGGATGGAATTCATTTGCATGTATATAGATAAAAATTATTTTTTCATTGCTGTAAGTTATCTACAACTTGCAAAGTTGTAAAATAGCTTTCATTGAATCAGAATCTGATAAGGCAGAAGACTGAGTTAAAGAAATGCATGGCTTTCCATTGAATCACAAATTACTTCCTACAAAACTAAGTAAAGAAGACGTTCAGAGTAAATAAATCTTATGTTATTAGAAAATAGAAAATGGTTTAAAAAAGTAGGTCTTCAAAATTTATTCTTATTTGACCAAATATGAACCTCACCCAAATAACAAGAAATTCTAGAAATATGGAAAACATATAATTCCCAGGCATTTGATACTTATGTCTTCTCTACCACCACCTGTAATCACCAAGGCAGGTCCATTTTGGAGATTCTGTTTGCCTTATACACATCAAAGTTAAAGTAGTAGGAGATTTTTCACAGGTTAGGGGCCAGAAAACCATTGATTGCTTTTTTTCTTTATGAAGTGGATATACTTATGAAGGCAATTTCAAGTAGGGAGAGAATGCTAACATTAAGATGGCTTCCAAATTACCTAAAATGGCTTTCTGAGTGATTGATCAGCATTCTGAGTCTTGTGTGACACACATACTTCATGACTTTCATTATAAAGCAGAAATCCACTTTTTACTTCAACTTCCTATTTCCTCTTTTAAAAATCTCCTTACTAGAAACAAATAAAAAGCTTAAAAGAAATTTTGAATCTGCTAACCTTTTAGCTTAGTTACTATCCTGCCTCAAGTGTGTAAAGAAAGCTGTCCCGGATAAAATGTTTATAAAAGGTAGGCCCTCAGGTGCAGAAGGCTTACTTCCTTTTCTGTTCTATCCTTGCTGAATCCATGTATAAAGAATGTTTTCTTTGCCTATTCCATAAAGGATTTCATCCTGAACTCAGTAATTGTAGCTAAGAAACACCTAAGTTAAAAAAATCACCTATGGAAATAAAATACACCTTTCTGTCATTGATCTGGCTATCTTGACATGCTTTTGTCATTTGTAAGTATGCAACATCCACTTGTAAAGGTGTCTGAGAGGGAGGACAAGGTCACTAACAAGTCTTACCTTTGTTTATCGTACAGTTTCTGGCCGTATTGTCTTTACTGGGCCTTTTAGCTGAGCCTTTACATATTTTTTTTTCCCTTGGTTTGAACAATGGTACAATATTTAGACCTCAAGTCTCATCTCTACTCTTTTGAGATATAAATGTTCTACCTGGTTTTACCTCCGGTCATTTTTCTTTTTAAAGGCAAACTGATGCCAAGTGTATTAGTCCATTTTCACACTGCCATAAAAGTATTACCCGAGACTGGGTAATATATAACTAAAAGAGGTTTAATTGACTCACAGTTCTGAATGGCTGGGAGGCCTCAGAAAACTTACTGTTAGGGTGGAAGGTGAAGGGAAAGCAAGGCATGTCTTACATGGCGGGAGAGAGAGAGAGAGAGCGAGAAAGTGCCACACTTAAAACCATCAACTCTCATGAGAACTCCCTGTCATGGGAACAGCGTGGTGGAAACTGACTGCATGATTCAGTAACCTCCTACCTGGGCCCTCCCTCAACATGTGAGGATCACACTAGATGAGATTTGGATGGAGACAGAGAGCCAAACAATATCATTCTACCGCTGACCACCCCCAAATCTCATGTCCTTTTCACATTTCAAAACCAGTAATGCCTTCCCAACAGTTCCACAAAGTATTAACTCATTCCAGCATTAACTCAAAAATGCAAGTGCAAAGTCTCATCTGAGACAAGTTCCTTCTGCCTATGAACCTGTAAAATCAAAAACAAGTTAGTTACTTCCAAGATACAGTGAGGTTGTAGGCATTGGGTAAATGTTCTTATTCCAAATAGGAAAAATTGGGTGAAACAAAGGGAATACAGGCCCTAGGCAAGTCTGAAATACAACAGGGCAGTCATTAAATCTTGAAGTCCAAAATGACCCCCATTGACTTCAAGTCTCACATCCAGGATGTGCTGATGCAAAGGGTGTGCTTGCAAAGCCTTGGGCAGCTCCTCCCCTGTGGGTTTGCAAGGTCCAACCCCATGGCTGCTTTCATGTGCTAACATTGAGTGCCTGTGGCATTTCTAGTCACATGGTACAAACGGTTGATGGATCTTTTATTCTGGGGTCAGGAAGATGGTGGACATGTTTTCACTAGGCAGTGCCCCAGTGGGGACTCTGTGTGAGGGCTCTGATCCCACATTTTTCTTTCTTGCCCTAGCAGAGGTTCTCCATAAGTGCTCTGCCCCTGTAGCAGACTTCTGCCTGGATATCCAGGTGTTTCCATACACCCTCTGAAATCTAGGTGGTGGTTCCCAAAGCTCAACTCTTGTCTTCTGTGTACCCACAGGCCCAACACCAAGTGTAAGCCACCAAAGCTTGAAGGTTGCATCCTCTGAAGCAATGACCCAAGCTGTACCTTGATCCCTTCTAGCTATGACTGGAATTGGAGCAGCTGGGATGCAGGCCACCAAGTTCCAAGGCTACACAGAGCATTAGGGACTTGGGCCTGGTCCACAAAACCATTACTTCCTCCTAGGTCTCTAGGCCAGTTAGTTATAGGAGGGGCTGCCACAAAGTTCTCTGACATGCCCTGGAGATATTTTCCCCAATGTCTTGACTATTACCATTCAGCTCTTTTTTACTTGTGCAAATTTCTGCAGCTGGCTTGAATTTCTCCTCAGAAAATGGGTTGTCAGATGCATAGTTTGCAAACATTTTCTCCCATTCTTTGGGTTGTCTGATTACTCTGTTGATAGTTTCTTTTGCTGAGCAGAAGTTCTTCAGTATTAATTAGATCCAATTTGTCAATTTTTTCTTGGAAAAAAGAAACACTTTAAAAGCTGGCAAAAAAAATTATTTATGGAAGCTATAAGATCTGCTTCTGTGTCAGTATGTCCATAGGTCTTCATTGTTAAGTGTAAGTGATAATATTTGATCAATAAAGCCAGTTTTCAAGTTGTTGGAAAAATAGAATGACTTCAAAAGTGTCAGTTAAATATAATTCAGACTATTTTGCCTGAAATTACCTGTGAGACTGGTTTATGCTGCCTCTGCTACAGGGTTTAAGGTAAAAAAACTTCTGTTTCTGTAGTATTTTTGATACTTCTTGAATTTACTATGAGCTTATGCTTTTGGTGTGGAGCCTGTGGCTTCTGGGGTCTCACCATCGTTCAGTTATCCAGACCCCAGAAGACATATTCTCCATGCCTGAACCAGCAGCTACAAGGCAGAATAAAGACCAATATGGCTTTTCTTCCTGACTCAGCTTTGCCTTTTGGCTCTTCTGTAAAGGGTTCCATCCTGCATACATCATCTTCACAGATCTGTCTTTTGTCTTGAACTCCACACCTGGTATGTAAATTCAGGATGCAGGCCCTACCTTTCATAGCCATCCTAAGTGCTGTGTGGCTACTTGACATCCATGATGACTGGGGAACATATTTCAAAATTTGTTTGAGTATTTTAAAATCTTAAAGTCATCTTATGTTAAATTAAATAAGTAATAATCATAAAATGTCTGAGTCATTTGAAGTTAAAATACTAGAATATTATTAAAGTAAGTTTAAGTTTGTATACTTGGGCATCTTATTTTTATATGACATACATAGAAAATCTATCTATATGTATGCATATATTGTGCTTGTGTCTGTTTGACAAACCAGGAGTTTGAGACCAACTTGGACAACATAGTGAGAACCTTCTATAAAAAAGCAAAAGAAAAAGAAATTATCAAGGCATAGTGGCATGTATTGGGAGGCTAGCTTAGGAGGGCCATTTCAGCTCAGGAGTTGAGGTTGCAGTGAGCTATGATCATGCCAATATATTTCAGCTTAGGTGACAGAGCAAGGCCCTGTATCTAAAAAAAAAAAATTTTTTAATTAATAAAAAACTTATAAGACATTATAAATAGTTTATGGAAATCTATTATGATCAAAAGCTGACTGAAATGGAATAGGTTTGTTTACAAGATTTTATTAAAATTAGCTTTACTATTTATTGATTAATACATATAAAAAGGGAATACTTGGTTTTAACTTTTGAGCAAAATGCTTACAGTATTAATAAGACACAGTAAAATATTTTGGTTTACCTTTTGAGTAAACTGCACAAAACAAAAAAGAGAGGGAATAAGAAGAGACAAATTATGTATCATGCTATCTTTCTGAGGTCTGCTGATTGTTTGGAAAACTGAGTTTCTTCTCCACTAAAGAATAGGGGTTTTTGCTTTTTAAAATGTTTAATTACCATTTTGGCTAAATGAGTGACTATTATTTTACTGTGTGATCTTGTTTGGGTCAAGTGTTTTAAACATATTTAGTCCAGCATTCTGACATACTTGACAGGCTCCCCAAAATCAAATTATAAATTCAAAATTTTTTTTATTGACCTCTAGCTTTGAGATGCTATGGAGGGCTCTTTCAGCCTACAAAAGAGATAATAAGCAGGCTTAAGCGATGTTGTTAAACCACACAGGAGGCATTGTCAAATAAAAAGTAACGTTTAACCTTCTTCAAGTTATATTTTTATGAATATGTTACTAACATATACTCCAACAGTGTATGAGACTCCTAAAACTCTGATACATCTGGGTATATACTGTCACTTATAATTATGGTTATTATGTTTAATTATTATAGGCAACAGAAATAACCAAACTTATTTGTTGATTGTGTCTTTAAGTACAAGCATTTAAAGTCATTTCCACAGTTAATTGCTTAATTCTAATGGAGTTTCTGAAAACTTTACAAGCAATTAAAATTCTAGAGTATTGTGTTTTCAAAGAGATTCATGAAAAGAGTAGACAGAACCCTGAAAAGCAATCCAAAATGCAGGTTTCTGATAACTGTAGGAGCATGTCATTGGCCTGGGAAAGGATACCCAGAACTCTAATGAAGAGACTGACTGGTTTTTATAATGTTAACCTAAGCAGGGCAAAAGTTAATTAAATATTAAGAAAATACTTTGCCAGATTTTCATGCTATCAGCCAGTACTGAAACTGTTTGGATATGCAATTTGAATAAACTCCACAGTCCAAGTGAAATTACCTATGATAACCCATCTAATAGACAGTGGTATCCACCTAAATTGGAGAAACAAAATTGGTATTTAGGAGGATATAAATCCAGTGTTACGCGTGGACTCATGGAGAGTCTTGACTGCTGCCTGGTCCTTCTGAGTTCTTGAATCTTTTATTATTTAAAGCTTTACATTCCATTAATCATCATGGAAGGGATAAAATAATCAAAATTGAATGTTTGGTTTGTCAAACTGGTAATCCTGGGAAAACAATCAAATCTTCAAGTACATTTCTGCTGCCTGATGGCCAGTTAAACATTTATAGAGGGATTTCGTTCAATTGCCATTGTCAGCGTGTTTTCTGGTTGTATAGAAGCTCTCCTGTGTAAGAATGCTGATGTTATAACAGTAGGTAAAATGTTATTGGAAAATGTGTTTTAGTGTGACACGTTTGTAAGAAAATCTCCAATGATAGAGGCCTTTATTTCACTAAAGTTTGAAAATTATCAAATAATGTATTACAGATACAATAACATTAGACAAAGGCAACTGAATTAATTGGATCACCATGGTCAATGTTATTACCAATTGATGACAATCAGATCCATTCCCAGAGCTGACTGACCCCTTATGAAATAGTCATTGGAGAACCTATGTTCCTGAGAATAAAATCTCATGTATTTTCTGCTCTTAAACTCTAATATGACTAAATGCTGCAAGGCTTTAATGCATTATGCCAAAGTATATGTTGACCAAGTAAAGAAAGCATTTTGTGGTCCGCTGACTGAAGACAACCAAATCCTTTACATTCTAGAACTCACCCAGAGATAGAGACTTTTGAGAATGACATCAGAGAAAGACTGCTGTTGCCATCCACACTGTAACAAAACTTTGGGACCTTGGACCTTGGGTTCATAATCTCACAACTCAGAAGGATTTCTCCAGATTTTTGAATTTGAACATTCATTGGAACCTTAAGGTAAATCTAACTGGAGAAGTTTCCATCCAGAAGTAGACAACATCCTATACATGAATAACTTTTTCCCATAATCATAATTCAAGACTTTCCCGCTATCATCAAACTCTTCTCTCTCAATTTTTCTTTGCTTTTGTCTGTATGAACAATAGAACTTAAGAAATGGATACTTCATGTGTACTTATGGGGTGTACATTTTTTCATGGAGGATTTTGCAACCCATCTTATACATGGACAACCTTATAGATTGACAGATGGAAGATAAAGGGCTAACGTGGGTAAGAAATTTTAGTAAAACCTTTGTTCCTTCTTAAACACTGAGACACAGAAAATTGGCCCACTCCTCTTAACCTATATCATAGGTTAAAGAGAACATTGCCAAGAGGCCTTCACTTTTCTGGATGATCAACATTTATTAGACCTCTTTATCCATGGTTTGGGGTAAATGAAACAATGACTAGAAATGTATCCCTCATAATACACTCTATAGCAGATTCTACTGCAAAGGCTATGATTAAAAAACAGACTTGAATTTCTTTTACTGAAGTTGTGCTATATAATAGGATTGCCCTAGATTACTTACTGGCTAAACAGAGAAATATCTGTGCAGTTGCTGATGCTTCTAGTTGCACATGAGAAATACATCATGTATTACAGAGAATCAGTTGAGGAGATTAATGAACAGGCTGTTTGGTTAAAACTAAGTAGACTCACTAGCTCATTCTTTGATTTGATTTTAGTTGATTTGGCTCATGGGGACCCTGGCTAAGAAGCATACTGCAAATTTTTGGTATTATCCTCCTGATAGTTTCAATAGTTGTCTCCACGGTGTACTGCATTCTCTCAAAAGTTTTAAATGTTTATATGGAACCATCGGTAAAATGTCACATGGTCTCTCTTTGACTGAAACAATAAATAGTCAAAGAAATGTGTGATCATGAAAATGCCATAAACTGTCAATGAGGTGATGAGACCAGAAACCCAAAATGTTGGTAACTGAGCGTGGTGCTAAAGCCTTAAGTTTTGGTCACACTCTTGCTTAAATCAGAAATGCAACCAAAAGGACAAAATTTCTGAACGTCTAAGTTTTATGAAAGGCCATTGGTTTGGCCTGTCCTCAGCAGATCAAACAAAACCAAAATGGAGTCACTCATGCTAAATGCAACATAATCAAATTGAAACTTTAAGGGAGTGGATAGGTCCCAAAACAGACCAGGTTTTGTTGTTCATCTATAAACAGGATTCCAGCACAAGGAGGTACCATTTACTCTAACTATTATCTACCTTATACAATCCACTTTTGTACCATTTCCCAGTGAGACTAAATAAGTACATTTACTATAGTGACATGGTGATGTCAATGCCTAAACTTTTGTTAACCTTTCAATTTTGAGAGGTTGACCACTGTTAAATTAAGTTTAGTCTACAACTGCCTTCTTACATATTCTAGTTAGGTCTAAATCTTTCTTTGTACATAGTGACCCATACCCTAACTGGATGTGCTAATACACTATAACCTGCTCTGTGCCAGTCACGGCATTTCTGCCAGTCAAAGGTGGCCCGCTCTTCAAACCATGTTCAAATAAGGCAAACACAGAACTGTACCAGTCCAGTTTTCTCTACCTTACTTTCATTTTCTGTACATCACTTTTCTTTTTCGGTCCATAAATCTTTTTCAACCATAGAGTAGCACCAGAATCTCTCTGAACATATTCTAGTTTGAGGCTGCCCAATTCACAAATCGTTCTTTGCTCAACTAAACTCTGTTAAATTTAATTTCTCTAAGGTTTTTCTTTTAATATTCCTAAATCTTAGTGTAGTGCTTTCTTGTCACTTAATATAACAGTAATAATAGTAATAAAGCAAGTATAAATATGGATGTAAGAAGCATCCAAATAAAGTATTACCTTGCTAGATTTTAGTTCAGGCTGTTTGTAGACATTTGAGACAATTTTTGTTTGTTTGTTTGTTTGAAGCATTATTCCATTGTGAAAGCACAGAAAGCCTAATTTCTATTTTCAAATATAGAAAGACATATTGAATAATCTTTAAAAACTAAATCTTGGTATATTTCTTCCAATAATTGCAATCAGGTTAACCTTAATAGAATGCACTGTCTTGATAGGCCCATCATTTGCTGGAGCTTAAAGAGCATATTGGGTAATAGTTTAACTTATTGGTGCATAAAAATTTAGTTGAGGGAAACACATATCCGTTAACAAAAATGCATCTTAATTTAGGCTAATTAGAAGAGTTTTGACTCTTGCATTAGAGAGTTGAGATTAAAATGGAATCACATCAATACGCTTTAAGAAGTAGTCTTCAAAATGAAGAAATATACCCTAAGAGTGGTTGTGGTAGATTAAATAATGGTCCCTCAAATATATCAGATTCTAATTTCCAAAGCTATACATGTTACCTTACATGGAAACAGGGTGTTTTTAGATTGATTAAGTTAAGGATATTGAGATAGATTATCCTGAAAGATCAGAGTGGGCTTTAAATGCAAATATATGAATCCTTATAAAACAGCAAGAGAGGCTGCAGGAGATTTGACAATACACAACAGAGAAGGCAAAGTGAAGAGAGATTCCAATATGCTGGCCTTGAAGATTGAAGTGACGCAGCCATAAACCAAGGATTGCCAGCAGTCATCAGAAGATGAAGATTCAAGGAAAGAATTCGCCCCTCGAGCCTCCAGAGGGAACGCAGCCCGACAACACCTTGATTTTAGTCCAGTGATACCGATAGCAGAGTTCTGATCTTCAGAATCATGAGAGCTTCTGCTGTTTTAAACCAACACGTTTACAGTAACGTATTACAGCAGCCCCAAGAAACAAATAGAATGGTGATAAAATATACTTATCAAATTCTTGAAGCGGTTTCAGTGTTTTCTGAGGTCTCCAGTTTTCTTTCACCCTCTAAGTCTCCTTGGATTATCACACCCGTTTTTTCATTTAGAGCTATCCACTGCCTTCTCAGTTTTGTCAGAGCACTCTGCACCAACATTTACGTCAGCACATATCACATTATTCCAGCCTGCAAAACATCACCCTAATCTTATTAGCATAAACAATCACCATTTTATTATACTTACGAATTCTGTGGGACAAAAATTTGGTCAGAGTATGGACAGATGGCTTGATTTATTCCACAGTGCCTGGGGCTGTGCTGAGAAGACCACAATGTCTAAGGGCCTGCAATCATATGAAGACTTCTTTAGTTATGTAACTGGTATTTGGACTTGAATGACTCAGAAGTTGAGCTTACCTTCAATGGTTGACCACACCCCTCTACATGTAACTTCTTAAGTTTCTCACAACATGGTGGCGAGGTTCCAAGAGACGGCAATCTGAGGGCAAATGTCGGGGGGGGAGCATTCTAAATCACATAAAAACATTTCCTTCATAATCTACTGGTCAGAGTGATCAAAAGTCCACCCAAATTCTAGGAGAGGGTCCATAGACTCAACTTCTTAAGGGGATGTAGCAGGGTTTTATTGCAGAAGGGCTTGTGAAGACATAAAAATTGTGCGATTATCTAGAGAAAAATACAGTAGTCCACATTCATTCGAATATGGTTGCTTTTTTACCTGTCACCTGGCCTAACCTAAAACTCAAGCTCAGGGAAATTGACTTGCTTTCTTTATATCTCCAGTGCCAAACACCCAATAAATGCTTGAACTGAGAAAACAGAGTTTGCAAAAAGGAAAATCAGGAATGTGAGAAGAAAGGAACTGGAAATTAATCTTGTTGGCTTTATAATGAGTAAGTATTTCTTCTGCAGTGAAAACAGTGTGGTGTGAGGCTCTATGTTAACCTACAATTCCCTTCTGCTTTCACTTCCTTTTCTATTCAGCCAAGAACAAAACATTCATCATTATCAATGGCTCTTTGCCATGGCCCTCAATTTCCATTTTTCTTTCAGCTTTGCCCTGGAAAAACTCTGTCCCTGGATCAACTTAACTGTTCAGCTCTCTGCTTGTACTCTACTGAATTACAGAACATTGCCAGAAAAAATTCCCACAGGCTTCCAAGGTGTTACTGCAAGTTCACAGCTGATACTCGTACTGGTCAGTTTAGAAAGGTCTGTTGGTTGGCTGACTTGGCTCTAGGCTTTGGTTAATTTTTCGTTTTTCCTTCTGAGGCCCAGGCTGAAGGAATAGGAACTACTCGAGGCAAGTTCTTCTTATGGTGGAGTCAAAAATGCCAGGAACATGAAATAGAAATATATCATAACTTTCAGACCTACAAAGAAAACTGACACACTGTCCCTTCTGCCTATATTCCATTGTCCAAAGCAGGCCAAGCCAAACATTACAAAGCAAAGATATATACTTCTCACATAGAAGCTAAACAGTAATATATAATATTCCCCAATATTTTACTAGACTCTCTTAACTGTCTCTTATTCAATATGTCTCCAGTTAATGTTTTCTATAATTTTCCCAAAAAGCTGTTTATAATTTTTTTCAAGATTCCATCTTTTCATTAAACCACCTTATATTGGGCAAAAAGGGTAGTCTTCAACTTCAAAGAAAAATTAGAGATCCTTTAGGACGTATCCTCTTATATTTGCTGTGGGTCATTCACAGAATTTATTTATCTGCTGTCTTCTCTAACTCCTCGGTAGAAGTCACATTCAACATTCAGTTTAATGCTAATTTTTTTCACCTCTTCTCCTATCCACTATGATCTTTGAGTTTGACATCATTAGTTATTTCTTCCTATTTTATAGCTTTAAATTAGCCTTCTTCTTAGCAGAATGACTCAAAATAGTATACACTATAAGAACCATCTGTGATCCAATATTCAGCCACATGCGATTATGTAAAATTAGGCAATATTACTCTGATATAAAAAAAAATTGAGAGAGGCCGAGGAGGGCAATCACTAGAGGCCAGGAGTTTGAGACCAGTTTAGCCAACATGGTGAAACCCTATCTCTACTTACAAAAATTAGCTGGATGTAGTGGTACATGCCTGTAATTCAGCTACTTGGGAGGCTAAGGCAGGAGAATTTCTTGAGACTGGGAGGCAGAGGTTTCAGTGAGCCAAGATCACACCACTATACTTCCAGCCTGGGCAACAGAGCAAGGCTCCATTAAAAAAAAAAAAAAAAAAGAAAGAAAGGAAAGGAATCCAGGAAGGGTAGAATGAAGCAAGAGACTAATTGAATGAACCAAGTGATATGAATATATGTGTTGAGTGACTCAAACTGATAGAGGACACGAATTCTTTACATTTTATTTCCTACAGCACAGAAACTATAGGAGACTCAAAATGGTGGCTCTAACAGCAAGAGAATTTGTCTTGAATACCGTCACTCCTAGATCTTAAGGGAGTAAAATCTCTGGTTGCTAAGCCAACTTAATCAGCTGAGATAATGAATTAGTTTTCTATTGGCCCAATTAATAGATCATTTTATGCCCCTACTTTTATGCCCCTAAATGTAGGGGCATAAAATGATGTATATTTATTACCTCAGCATTTCTGTGAGTCTGGAGTCTGGATATGGCTTAACTGAGTTCTCTGCTTAGGGTCTGAGTGGATTATGGGTTGGAACTGCACTCTCATTTGAGGATTGGGATAATCTTTTTAGTTAACTAGTTGTTGGCAGAGCTCAATTCCTTGTAGTTGTAGGACTGAAGTGTTTGCAGGTGCTGGAGGCTGACTTTACAGCCTTGCTGTGTGCTTCGTTTGAAAGTAGCTCACAGTATGGTTTTTTATTTCCTTATGGACTCCAGGAGAATCTATGTTTCTTTGAATTTCTCTTTTATGGGAGTGCCTGGGCTGTATTTTAAATGGCCCACCTGATTAGATTACAGCCACCCAAGCAAATGTCCTTCTGATTGATTAATTCCAAGTTAGGTACCTTATTTACACTTGTAAAATTCATTCATCTTCGCTGTATACTGTCATCACATGAGTGAAATCTCGTTTTCTTCACAAGTCTTGCCTATACCCAAGGTGAAAGGATTATAGAGGGTATGTACACCATGGGGAGATCTTGGGGGCCAATTTAGAATTGTTCTTTCCATACATCAGAACCCAAAAGCACCCTGAAATTGCAATCCAAAAATTTTAAGGATAACAATTATTTTCTTAGTGAGCATTTATTTTTGATTGTGGTGAGAGTTTATATGAGTGCTAGAGGTAATATAAATACAAGCTTTAATTTTTTTATTTTTGCGCTTAATAATTTGTGATTTTTAAATTTAAAAAATCTGGTTTTCTCTTTATCTATTATTCTGGGAAATTACCATGCCTTTCCTGTATAGGATTTTTTTTTTCTTGGACTATATCTCCCTTTTTATTTTTTATTTCTTCATTTTGACATTGTATATCTTCCTATAGCCTCCTAAAAGTAAGTTCAAGGAAGATAAACATTTGGAATTAGAGTTTATTTGAAAATATCTTTATCCAATATTTATACTTCACATAATCCACAGTTTGGCTGGATTTAAAATTCCAGGTTGAAAATACCTTTTTCTTGGAATTTTGAAGACATTGTTCCTTTCTTAATTATTATTTTTTTCTTTTTCAGAGACAGGTTCTCACTCTGTTGCCCAGGCTGAAGTGCAGTGGTGCAATTACAGCTCAGTGAAGCCTTGAATTCCTTGGCTCTGTCTCAGTCTCCTTAGTAGCTAGGACTGCATGTGCTTACCACCACACTGATCTGACTTTTTGTAGCTTTTGGTTTTTTTTCTAGAGATGGTGTCTTGCTATATGGCTCAGGTTGGTGATGAACTCCTGGTCTCAAGCTACCTTCTCACCTTGGACTCCCAAAACATTGGGATTACAAGCATGAGCCACTGCAGCCAGCCACATTCTTTTCCAGATGTCAGTGTTGCTATTTAGAAACTCAATACCATCAGATGTTATTCTTAGTTTGTAACTTGTTTTTGTCTCTCTGGATGCTTTCATAATCTCATTTTTGTCCTCAGTATTCTAAATTTTTATGATGACCTGCCTTGATGAAAATCTATTACTTTTATTTTTCTTCTAATTAACCTTGATACTGTAAACTTCTAATCTGGAAAGTTTTCTGGTATTATTTCTTGATAATTTCTTTTCTTCCATTTTTCTCCATTGTCTTTTTAAAATTCTTTTATTATAATTTCAGTTCTGGGGTACATGTGCAGATCGTGCAGGATTGTTACATAGGTATACATAGGCCATGATGGATTGTTGCATCCATTTCTCCCATCATCTACATTATGTATTTCTCCTAATGTTATCCCTCCCCAGCCCCTGTTAGCCCTCTGCTAAACCCCCCACTCCCCAACAGGCCCTAGTGTGTGATGTTCCCCTCCCTGTGTCCATGTGTTCTCATTTTTCAACACCCACTTATGAGTGAGAACATGCAGTGTTTGGTTTTCTGTTCCTGTGTCAGTTTTCTGAGAATGATGGTTTCCAGCTTCATCCATGTCCCTGCAAAGGACATGAACTCATCCTTTTTTATGGCTGCATAGTATTCCATGGTGTACATGTGCCACATTTTCCTTATTCTGTCTATCATGGATAGACATTTGGATTGGTTCCATGTCCTTGCTATTGTAACAGTGCTGCAATGAACTGTGCATGTGTCTTTGTAATAGAACAATTTATAATCCTTTGGGTATATACTCAGTAATGGGATTGCTGGGTCAAATGGTATCTCTTTCTTTTTTTTTTTTTTAATTGTACTCTAGATTCTGGGGTACATATGCAGATCATGCAGGATTGTTGCATGGGTATACATGGCAAGGTGGTTTGCTGCCTCCATCCTCCTGTCACCTATATCTGGCATTTCTCTCCATGTTATCCCTCCCCAACCTCCTCACCCCCAACTGTCCCTCCCCTAGCTCCCCCAAGAGACCCCAGTGTATGACAATCCCCTCCCTGTGTCCTTGTGTTCTCATTGTTCAACACCCACCTATGAGTGAGAACATGTGCTGTTTGATTTTCTGTTCTCGTGTCAGTTTGCTGAGAATGATGGTTTCCAGATTCATCCATGTCCCTACAAAGGACACGAACTCATCATTTTTTATGCCTGCATAGTATTCCATGGTGTATATATGTCACATTTTCCATGTCCAGTCTATAATTGATGGGCATTTGGGTTGGTTCCAGGTCTTTGCTATTGTAAACAGTGTCACAGTGAACATGCATGTGTATATATCTTTATAATAGAATGATTTAAAATCTTTTGGGTATATACCTAGTAATGGGATTGCTGGGTAAAATGGAATTTCTATTTCTAGGTCCTTGAGGAGTCACCACACTGTCTTCCACAATGGTTGAAGTAATTTATACTCCCACCAACAGTGTAACAGTGTTCTTATTTCTCCACATCTTTTCTAGCATCTGTTATCTCCAGATTTTTTAATGATCACCATTTTAACTGGTGTGAGATGGTATCTCAATGTGGTTTTAATTTGCATTTCTTTAATAACCAGCAATGATGAGCTTTTTTTCATGTTTGTTGGAAGCATAAATTTCTTCTTTTGAAAAGTGTCTGTTTATATACTTTGCCCACTTTTTGATGAGGTTGTTTGTTTTTTTCTTGTAAATTTGTTTAAATTCTTTGTAGATTCTGGATATTAGCCCTTTGTCAGATGGGTAGATTGCAAAATTTTTTCCCATTCTGTTGGTTGCTGGTTCACTCTAATGATAGTTTCTTTTGCTGTGCAGAAGCTCTTACTTTTAATTAGATCCCATTTTTCTATTTTGGCTTTTGTTGTCGTTGTCTTTGGTGTTTTAGTCATGAAGTCCTTGCCTATGACTATATCCTGAATGGTATTGCCTAGGTTTTCTTCTAGGGTTTTTATGGTATAGGTCTTATGTTTAAATCTTTAATCCATCTAGAGTTATTTTTTGTATAAGATGTAGGGAAGGGGTCCAGTTTCAGCTTTCTGCATATGGCTAGCCAGTTTTCCCAACACCATTTATTAAACAGGGACTAATGCCCCATTGCTTGTTTTTGTCAGGTTTGTCAAGGATCAGATGATTGTAGATGTGTGGCATTACTTCCAAGGCCTCTGTTTTGTTCCATTGTTCTATATGTCTGTTTCAGTACCAGTACCATGCTATTTTGATTACTGTAGCCTTGTAGTATAGTTTGAAGCCAGGTAGTGTCCTGCTTCCAACTTGATTGGGGCATTTAGCCCATTTATATTCAAAGTTAATATTATTATGTGTGCATTTGATCCTGCCATTTTGATGCTAGCTGATTGTTCTGCCCATTAGTCAATGCAGTTTCTTCATAGGGTCGATGGTCTTTCCAATTTGGTATGTTTTAGCAGTGGCTGCTACTGGTTGTTCCTTTCCATGTTTAGTGCTTCCTTTAGGAGCTCTTGTAAAGCAGGTCTGTTGATGACTGCCTAACAGCTCTGAGGGGAGCAATGGAGCTCCCAGCACAGCACTTGAGCTCTAATAAGGGACAGACTGCCTCCTCAGGTGGCTCCCTGACCCCTGTGTATCCTATGAGACACCTCATACAAGATGGCTCTGGCTGACATCTAGCAGGTACCCTTCTGGGACAAAGCTACCAGAGGAAGGAACAGGCAGTAATCATTGCTGTTATGCAGCCCCCGTGGGTTATTCCCAGGCAAGCAGGGTCTGGAGTGGACCTCCAGAAGTCCTGCAGCAGAGGGGCCTGTTAGAAGAAAAACTAAAAAATAGAAAGAAATAGCTTCAACATCAACAGAAAGGACATCCATTCAGAGACCCCATTCAAAAGTCACCAACTTCAGAGACCAAAGGTAGATAAATCCACAAAGATGGGAAGAAATCAGCAAAAAAATTGATGAAATCACCAAAAAACAAAATGCCTCTTCTCATCCAAGGGATCGCAACTCCTCACCAGCAAGGGAACAAAACTGGATGGTGAATGAGTGTGATGAATTCACAGAAGCAGGCTTCAGAAGGTGGTAATAACAAACTTCTCCGAACTAAAGGAGCATGTTCTAACCCAATGCAAAGAAACTAAGAACCTTGAAAAAAGGTTAGACGAAATGCTAACTAGAATAACTAGCTTAAAGAAGAACATAAATGATTTGATAGAGCTGAAAAACACAGCACAAGAACTTTGTGAAGCATATACAAGTTTCAATAGCCAAATTGATCAAGTGGAAGAAAGGACATCAGAGATTGAAGATGAACTCATGAAATAAAAGGAGAAGGCAAGATTAGAGAAAAAAAGAGTAAAAAGAAATGAACAAAGCCTCCAAGAAATATGGGATTACATGAAAAGACCAAATCTACATTTGATCAATGTACCTGAATGTGACAGAGAAAATGAAACCAAATTGGAATATACTCTTCAGGATATTATCCAGGAGGGCCCAACCTAGCAAGGTAGGCAAACATTCAACTTCAGGAAATACAGAGAACACCACAAGATATTCCTCAAGAAGAGCAATCCCAAGGCACAAAATTGTCAGATTAACCAGGGTTGAAATGAAGGAAAAAATGCTGCTGAGGGCAGCCAGATGAATAGATAGGATTACCCAAAAAGGGAAGCCCATCAGACTCACAGCGGATCTCTCAGCCAAAACCCTACAAGCCAGAAGAGAGTGGGGGCCAATGTTCAACATCCTTAAAGAAAAGAACTTTCAACCCAGAATTTCACATCCAGCCAAACTAAGCTTCATAAGTGAAGGAGAAATAAAATCCTTTACAGACAAGCAATTGCTGAGAAATTTCGTCACTTCCGTTGTCTTTTTGCAGAATTCTTATTAATCAATTTTTAGACTTCCTAAATTAATCCTGATTACTTTTTCTCCAATTTTTATATTTTTGTCTTTTCATTTGTTCCCTGACTTTATCTTCAATTATTTTATAACAGTTTTAATTTTAGCTATGTAATTTAATTTCTAAAAAGTTTTTCTTATTCTCCAAATTTTTCTTTTTCTGGTTTATTTTTTTAAATGATACGTTTTAAGAATGTGGTGTTTTAAGAATATAGTTATCTTCTTTTAGCTCATTGAGTATGTCAGTCATAGTATTTCCACAGTACTTTTTCCTCTTTGGTGTTGTTGATTTTTTTCATGTTGTTGACTCTCTTCTCAAGTTTGTTGCTCCTTGGATATCTAACAATATTGGAATAATGAACACTTTGTGTATCGGGGCATGGCTTGTTGAACACTGGACTTCACTTTGTGTTGATTATTTGAGGACAAGACCATTTCATCATACAATTCTCAAAATTCAGTACCTACAATTCTTTTCAGATATGCAAATCTGGTTGTATTTGGGTGTTGAGCAGATAAAGGCAGCTGGTGGTCTCTAGTTAAACCTGTAGACTTATTAGTTTCCGTTTGGTTCAGCTTGTATACTTACACTTGCTTTCTGCCATACCTTTTGTCCCATGACCCATAATGTCTCTGGCTCAGTTGTTTTAAAGACTAAAAACTGTTCTTGGCTGGGTGTGGTGGCTCACACCTGTAATCCCAGAACTTTGGGAGACCAAAGGGGGCAAATCACTTGAGGTCAGGAGTTCAAGACTAGCCTGGCTAACTTGGTGAAACCCCATCATGAAGATGCACACCTGTAATGCCGGCTACCTGGGTGGCTGAGGCAGGAGAATTGTTTGAACTGGGGAGGCAGAGGTTGCAGTGAGCCAAGACTGCATCACTGCATTCCACCCTGAGCAGCAGAGTGGGACTGTCTCAAATAATAATAATAATTATTATTATAATACATGCAAATAAATTAAATAAAAATAAAAACGGTTCTCCTACCTAGGCCAAAGAGAGGTATTTAACTGGTTATAAGTTTGAGAACCTTAACAATTAACTAATTATCTAGTTTCCAGCCCTACCCTTTATCTTTGCCTTCTCCATAAATTTTAAGAAAATTTTGGAAGTTCAATTGGCTTGTATCTCATTAGCAAATTTGACTTTACTACTTAAAATTACTTTTTATGCGTTAATACATCTGTAAATTGTGTTGGCATCTTTTGTCACTGTTGTATTCCTTCCCCTTATTTTTGTCTGTGTTTACTTTTTAAGATGCTTACATCTTCATAGGTTTTTAGAAGGTATTTCTTGATAATATTATAATTTTTCTCTACCATTCTTAAACACTATTCTCATTCCCTCATGAAATATTTCATTCTCTCTCATTGCTCCCAATGGCACTCAGAAAACTTCCAGTCTATGCTGATGTGTATCTAAATGCCAACCAGACATCTTTGCTTGCATGTATCACAGGGACTTGAACTCAACACGTCTGAAACTATCCTCATCTACTTCTTCCAAAATTATCTTCTTTTTATGTGCCATTGACCTTATTAATAGCATCACTGTTCTCTGTTGTTCACACCATAAACCTGGAAGTCATTCTGGCTCCTTCCTCTCCTTATATAACCACATGAAATTGCACATCAAGCCCTTTCACCATGTCTCCTAACCATCTTTAAAATCTGTCATTTCTTCTCCACTTCTGTGGACATTTTCCTGTTCAGCGTCTCTTACATCTTGCCAGATTGCTGAAGTAGCTTCTAAAAATCCTTCCCTTACTAGGAGAGTTGCCCTTATCTATTCTATTTCTCCTCAGTGTCACTACCTGGATCTCTTGAAATTTAAGTCTTACCATGGCAATTAGCTTAACACCTCTGAATATCTATCTCATATGTATTGGTAATTACTGTATGCCAAATTCTGTGCTATATTCTGAGGGTAGGATATAAACAAATGAGGTATTTGGTTCTCTGGTCTCATGAGTCATATAGTATGATGACAGAAAGACCTATTAAACAACCACAGAAATTAATGTTTAGCAATAAGCTGCAATAAGGAGCACAGAGAAAATCAAGTGTGTTGAGAGATTATAATTAAGCCCTTACATAGCAAAGGGAGTCAAGACAAAAACCCTGCAGACATGGTAGCATTTAAACTGTGTCCTAAAGCAGGAATAGAGGTTAATAATGCAAACCATGAGAAGATTGGAGGGACAGTATGAAAATGGGAGAGGCAGGCAGAACTTTCCAGACAGAAGGAATAGCTTCCATGCAAAGATCCTAAGGTGGTAAGGAACTTGGTGTGTTTAAGGAGCAGAGAGAAAAAAAAAAAACCTGTGCAGCTGTTGTGTAGCAGATAATTGGATAAAATGGAGTGCAATGAGACTAGAGAGGGACATGTAGTCTAGATGATAAAGGGTAATAGGCCATATAAAGGATGTTGGATTTCATCTCCAGTGCTATGGGAAGCTGTCATAGAATTTTAAGTAGGAAGGTGACAGAATCCAAATGTAGTTTAAGAGAATAACTCTGGCTGAATTTAAAAATAATGGATCTGGATAGGAAGTGGAGGGATTTTCCAGCTCAGTATTCCAGCCAAGACAAGATGGTGGCTTAGCCTGTAAGATGACTGTCATATCACAAGGAAGTGGATATATTTAAGGCATAATTAGGTATTAAAGTAGACATAAGCTGGTAACTAAAGTAGCGTTAGGGCTTTTCAGGCATCCTGGCTTTTGGATCACGAAGCAAAGTGGGTAAAGAAGCATGTTGAAAAGATGAGGAAGGAAAGTTAGGTTTGAGATTGCAGTTATATAGATAGGTCTGAATTTACAATAAAGCTCTAGAAAAGACATACATCTGGGATCTCTGCATACTGAGATACTATTTTAAATGACGAGAAGAGAGGTCAAGATGTTAGCAAATGTAGAATAACAAGAAGGAATGTCCAGGGTGGAGCTATGGGGAATTCTAACAATTAGAGGTTAAGCAGGGAAAGATGAACCAAAAGACGATCTTGAGAAGGAGAGACTGAAGAACTAAGATGAAAACTAGCATAAGGTGGAATCATATATGCCAAAAAAAAAGTTTCTTTCAAAGAGAGAATCATGGTAAGTTATGTCGAATACTTCTGAGATGTTCAAATTAAGAAGTAACTATTATGCTTAGTCATATATAGGCCATTGTGATCTTAGCAAGAGAAGTTTTAGTAGCAAAATAAGAAAAGTCAGAATGGAAGTAGTAGGAGAGTTAATAAGATAGAGGAAGCATCTTTTCAGTCATGAAGGATAGGCAAGAGAAAGGATGGTAACTGAAGAGAGTTATCAGGTTGTGGAACTTTTGTTTTTAAAGGTTACTAGGGTAGCAAGAGCTTTTGAATGCTGATAAGGAAGATCCAGTAGAAAAACGAGATAATTTGAAGACTCATTTATAAGAAGTTACTACCAAAGACAAGAGGTCTCTGAAGGAGGTAGAGGGAATGGCATGTACAGCACAAGCAGAGGGATGAGTCTTAGAAATGAAAGGGACACTGATTTGACAGCTACCTGAGGGGAAATAGAAAAGGATGGATCCAGGTAAGACACCTTGTGAATCTGGTTGAGGGGAAACGAAAGAGTCTCTATTTGATAGTGGCAACTTGTGGAGAGTGGAGATAAAAACTGTGGAAAGAAGTGGCCAGATTGCATCACGAATTTTTAATTATGTCAATGATTCTCGTTATATAATTTCGCTTCAAATCCAAACTTCTTAGCATAATGGTTCTCAAATGGTGATTTTCTTTAGAAGTACGGGAAAGCTTTTCTCTCACCCGAATCTCAGAACTAATAATTTAAAACCTCTGAGTATGACATATGCCATATGTCTTTTTACAACTTCCATATTATTTTTTTTTTTTGCCTTTAATGAATAGAACACACTGTCATAACGTACAAGGCTATTCATAGACTTTCTGCCTGTCCGTCTTCACATCGCTATATGCCTTGCTTTGAACCCTGTATACCAACAATAACAAACTACATGTTATTAGCCACCTCCACCCCACCCAATGCACTGCATTAATAATCATTTTGCCACTGCTGACCTTGAATGGAGAACGAAACAAGTAGCACATCTAAATTACTTATAGAGAATACTTAATTCCACGCCACCAGTTGCAGAACAGAGTAATTCTTATGTTCTTTTTTATATCTCTCCCTAGCAAACTCTCTGGCCCCCATTGTTTAGATGCCTTTGTTAAAGGGAGTTCGGATCATCATAATTGGGATTGAAGAACACTGAATAGATTGGCAGCTCTGGGTAGAAGCACAAAACAGAATTAACGAGTTGTTGCAGGCAGTCTACTAGTCTTAAGGAGGGGAGAAGAAAATCAAGCCAAATTAAACCCAAGAGGGCCTGACATCTATGAAGTTACACAACACCAAGAGGTGTGACGTTTCACAGATACAAAGAGGGCAGATATTTTCAGAATGGAGAGAGAATAATCAGATAGGAAACTGCTGCAGTCATGTCAGATAAGAACTGAGAATTATCCATTGTCTTTGGAAATACAAAAGTCCTTAGTGACATTTGCAAGAACAGTTGCAGTGGAGCTAGAGAACAAAAAGCAGATCACAGCAGGGTGAGGAATAAATTGCTTATTATGAAGTAGAGATAGCAAGTAGCAGGATATTTTTAAAGAATCTTGACAGTGAAAACGTAGAGGTAGTGGGGAATATGGTGTTGCTGAAAGGCATTTCTTTATTGAACTTTTCATATATACTCAAACAGGTACATAAATTTTAGGAAAAGACCCAGAAGACAGATAAAAAGAAAGGAAGAGTGTGTGAGAGAATGATGGGGAGAGAGAGGAGAAGCAAAAGAAAAGAAGAAGAAGAGGAGTGGGGGATAAAAAGGAGAGTACCTGAGGAAATGAAATCCCAGAAGAGAAATCGAAATTCACAGGAGAAAGAACTTTGAGTAGAAAGAGAAATTCCCCTTTCACAGAGACAGGAGGAGATTCTGGAGGGATGTGCTGGTTAAAACGTATTCTAAGCACTAGGAGATAAAGGTGGAAGGAACTATTGTTTTATGGTCTCACCTTAATCAAACAGAATATAATACCCACGAGTAAAGGTGAGGGAGGAGGAATCAAGTGAGAGTTTTGGGGAGAAGCGCAATTTTATAATATAACCTCTGAAGGAAAGTGAAAGGGAACTGATGATTAATAAGAGGAAATGTAGCCTGGCAACAACTGAGATTGGAGATCATGAATCTGAAACGTCCCCGGTTATGTGATTTTTTGTTAACAGCTCGCAACATCAAGAATTCTGCCTGCATGTTGTGGATATTTATGTATAGTGTTGTTTTTTAATTTCAGTGATATACAGCAATATCTCTTATTGGATGGGGTCCTTTTCGAAGCCACAATAAATGCCGATTTTGATTCCTCCAAGGACACTGCTAGAAGGATTTATCATGAGCTCCACATATGAAATGATCATGAAATATGTCATCTAAGAAATCTTGCAAATTGCACTGCCTAAACAGATGGCACAGCTTTGCAATATAAACAGCAATGCCCTCACTAGCTGTTGATTTTGTTTGCAAAATTTAAATCACTGCACACTGGCTGCTGGTGCTGATGAGGAGTATATCTAAAATAATCCCAATAGTTCCACAAATAATTAAATGTACTAGGTTTAGAAGAGGTTGGGGTAAAAAGATACTTTATTATCGTACATGTTTAAGCTGCAGAGACTTTCAGAAAATATCAAACTTACGTTTGGATATACTTCAAAGTAGGAGGAAAAGCTTATCCTGTTACATGTAGGAAACCATCTGACTGTCTAAATGCCTCCACTCTGCCCTAACCTTCTGCCTTCACTTTGGCATCTGTGATATTTTACTATCCCTGAATGCCTTAGCTTTGTTTTATTCTTTGATTTTTCTGTTTTCTATTATCCTTGACATTTAGGGAATCTTTAAGGATCCTGGGTCTTATCTTTTTATGTGCTGTTAATGGCCTAATCCCTCTCTTGCCTTTCCTTAAAGTATAGCCTGCATGCTGTCATCCAAGGAGAGAGGTCAGAAAAAGCTGAGAATGTAGAGCTGAAGTCTAGCAGAGAAGAGGAGGGTACAAACACACACAGAATTGGGGAGGTTAATGTATCTGTAGAAGAAGTCACACCCTTCTTTCTCTTCTCCATTTGACAAATCCCCACACATCCATGCAGACTCAGCTGTAATAATACTAACAAAATAATGATAATAAATAATTCGTGATTTTTTTCTGTGTGTCAAACACTACTCTAAGCATTTCGAAGGTACCAACATATTTTATCCAACCCCAAACTGAGTGCTGTCATTGTGGTTACCTGTATGATTATATTTACCGTCCCTAGCAGACGTTAAACCATTTTAAGGAAAGAAATTATACCACTTTTGTCCCCTATGGGACTTCTTGTATTTTCTGTATTGAATATGTATTAAGCATATTTGTTGAATGACAAGATGAATAAGAAAAAAGAAAAGGAATGCACAAAATTGTTTTAAAAGTTAAAAACTGTTAATTATACACTTACGATCATGCTTTTTCATGTAAATTGCGAGTTCTTTGAGAATAGGCTATGTTTGTCTGTTTTCTTCAAAGTACTAGGTACATGGTAGATACTCAATACATATTTGTTGGTTGAGTAGCTAAAACCTGCCAGAACACTGTTTTACCCTAGATAGTGGAAAGCTAAGGGATATAAATCTAAGTCAAAGTCAGAATTCACTGAATACCTGCTGCGCACCTTCCCACAGACCGTTTGTCAGGCATGTTGTTTGATTCTTTGGAGGTGATTTTACTAAAAGTGGTTAGAATAGTGATCACAGGGCACCATCCCATTGGTGAAACTCCACTAGTCACCGTGGTTAACCACTTATGTTCCATTCTGTTTCTCTTCTTTCCTGATCAAATCATCTACCACTCTGGCCCTACTGTGGATATCCTTTGCATCTATTGAAGAAAGCTTACAGTATACATTAAAGATGATTTAAAGCAAGTTGCACATTAATAGTGGACACTTTAAATAAAAGCATATACTGTAACTAATTTGTGGGAATTACTCAATTTATACAACAGTTAACTTCTATCTATGGATGACAATATATTCTTACACTAGGAATAATCACAAAAGTCTACTTTGGTGAAAATGAAGAAACAAGATATTCAACTAAATACAGGTTGGCTTATTTTTGTTTGGCTAGTAGAAATCATAAAATAAAAGGTGTAATAAATCAAAGGATTATTTGTTGTTCAAACTGACTTTAAGTTAATCTGTGAGGAGATATTATTTGCAAATGGAATATGAACTATGTTTTCTTCTGCAAAGCAACCAAGCAATTCTGTGGTGATTAGTATACAGCAAATGACATTCAAGTTCCAAAAACAAATATCTATCTCTAACTTTGCCAAAAATAAAAACAAATTCTAACTATGAATAGGGAAGTCTCTTTGTTTTGAGAAGCTAGTAATTGAGTTTTAACTACATAAATTCTAACTGTTCTTCCAGTGGGGCTATATCATCATGCAGGATACAAATCCATCATCATTTTACCTGGAGAGATGCCATGTGTTCTCTAGCAAAGTTGCATCTATAGAATTTAGACTGGAGACACCTTGTATGTCATAATTCTGTGATTTTGGCTTTTAAATTTGTATTCTTGTGATTTTGGCTTTCTGGGATAACTTTCCGTTGTTCCTTTTCTAATACCTAGCAAAGATGGGATGTTTTATTAGTATTTGGATTCCCAAAGGAAGACCTGGCTGTCTTTCTTGTCAGACCATTCCTCACAATCCCTTCAGGCACAGTGAAGAAAAATTGGTATTTTCATAATGGAGTCCATGAGATGAATTGCAGATGGTCCCTGCTACCCCCTACACATGACAATGTCAGTAGAACAGTGATTTATAGCTTCCCAAGGAGTTTTTATACAACTTGCATTTTTTTTCAAAATAAAATGAATGAAATGAATCCCTATACAACAAGACAGAAAAAGAAAATTATCTTTTTTATGGTCTTGAACTCTGATCTCTATATTTTAGTCCCCAAAGAAACGTCGAGACATTTTAAGCACTGAACAATCTATCCCCACCAAAAGAACAGATCCTAGATCTAATACAATTCAATTCCATATGAAGAGTTTCATTTTCCCATAAGGTTAAACCTCCAACAAGTTGAAATTAATTTCTATATATAAATTAAAGGATCTGGAACATTCGGAAAACATCCCTTGCCTTTGAGATTCACCAACTTTTGCTCTGAAGTTTCTGGGGTTATTAGGTGTAAAACTGTAGGTCCACAGCTAAGGCAAAAACAGATTAACCATATAGGTCAAACAATATGAATAGAATATATATAAATGTATAAAGCTAGCGTTCTGAAACTAAATTAGAGGGTGTTTGGCTAGAAACACTTTTTTACCCAGAATTGCTTAGTACAATTGTCTAACAAACCTGTCGGGAAGCCATTAGACAACAAGTATATGAAGAGAGTTAACTTAATTAGTAATCAGGTCACTATAAATCATGACAACAAGAAAATGCCATTTTACATCCATTCAATCAAAATAATTAAAAGTTTGATAATAATTGCTGGAGTGACGCTAATCAATACGTTCTCTCTACATCACTGTTGTGAGGATAAAATGGTACAATAGCTTTGAAAAACAATTTAGCATTATCTTGTAAAAGTGAATATTCATATTCAGTGAATTTATATCTAGGAGGTTCCTCTAGATATAAATTCTATTTAGATATAAATTTTATCTAGAGGAACCTCCTAGATATAAATTCATGTGACATATTTGTTTATGGGCACTGGGAGACATGTATAAAATGTTTAGAGCAGCATTGTTTGTAATTACAAAAAGAAATGAAAGATTAAAAGTCTGTCTATTGAATGCAAATAACCACAGAAAGGGCCAGGCACAGTGGCTCATGCCTGTAATCCCACCCCTTAGAGAGGCTGAGGTGGGCAGATCACTTGAGGCCAGGAGTTTGAGACCAGTCTAGCCAGCATGATGAAAACCCATGCTATATTTTGTATTTTTCTACTTCAAAATACAAACTATTAACCAGGCCTAGTGGCACACACCTGTAATCCCAGCTACTTGGGAGGCTGAAACACGAGAATCGTTTGATTCCAGGTGGCAGAAGCTGCAATAAGCTGAGATCTTGCCACTGTACTCCAGCACTTGAGCCTGTCCAGACTGAGACTCTGTTTCAAAAAAAAAAAAGAAAAAAAAGGGGAGAATGGATAGAATGGATTAAAATATTCATAAATGTGACAGTACACAGTAGTGAAAATGAATAAACCACAACTATGTATAACATGGATGAATCACAGCTACTACTGAGCAACAACAAAAAATGAAAAGCTCAGTACAAAAAAAATCACTTAAGCATGTCCAATGTGTAATACAACTATTGTTAAAAAGCAAGGTGTCACAGTGGCTCACGCCAGTAATCCCAGCACTTTGGGAGGCCGAGGTGGGGGGATTATCTGAGGTGAGAAATTTGAGACCAGTCTGGTGAAAACCCATTTCCATTAAAAATACAAAAATTAGCTGGGCATGATAGTGTGCACCTGTGGTCCAAGCTATTTGGGAGGCTGAGGCAGGAGAATCGAATGAACCTGGCAGATGGAGGCTGCAGTGAGGAGAGACCATGTCACCGCACTGCACTCCAGCCTGAGTGACAGAGAGGAGACTCTGTCTCAAAAAAAGAAAAAAAAAAGCAAGGTGTCCTCTTCAGCTTGTACTATTGTAACAAAAATACCACGGACAAGTGGCTTGTAAACAATAGATGTTTATTTCTCACAATTCTGGAGGCTGAAAGTCCAAGATCAGAGTGCCTGCATGGTCCAGTTCTGGTGAAGGCCCACTTCTGGGTCACAGACATCCGACTTTGAATTGTAGCTTCTCAAGGAGTTTTTATACAACTTTACAACTTGCAGTTTTTCAAAATAAAATAAAATGAATGAAATGAATCCCTATACAACAGGAAAGAAAAAGAACATTATCTTTTTTATGGTTTTTGAATTGTATCCAACTTTGAAGTGTATCCTTACAATTCAAAGCGTAGAGCAGAGAGGGGACACAGCTCTCTTATGACTCTTAGAAGGGCACTAATTTCTTCTAAGAGGCCCCACCCTTGTGACCTCATTTAATCCTAATCATTAGTACTTTCTAAAGGCCCCCCACTTCATATCATCACATCAGGGGATAGGGTTTCATCATATAAACCTTGGGGAGACGCAAACATTCAGTCCATAACACACACAAAAAATAAGAATACAAAAGGCAGAATGATGGATAGCTTGTGTTGGAGACTTCTGCCTGAAGACAGGATGGGAAGGAGCCTGAATACCTATAACCAATTGTCAGTATTCCAGCTCTTGGCCTGGGATTGTGTTCACAGATGTTTATTATTTGTTGAAATAAGTGAATGAATAAAATAACTAAATAAAAGAGCTGAAGAAATTAAAGGTACAATGAATCTGACTGTATATGTTTATGATATATAAAAATAAGACTTTGGATGTCTGTGTTTGAAATATTTACACTCTGATTGATAAATACTCATGAACAATTACAGAATGTATACCACACAGCTAGGTACCCAAATCTTCAAAATTCAAATTTTATTAGGATTTTGTTCTGGGTGAGATAATGGGAAGAAATGTTCTCTCTGAAAAATGTCATTTTGGTAACATAATACATGGATCATTTTGTCAGGAGAGATTAATTCTGCCATGTGGTACTGTTAAGTCTGTATCTTTTAATGATAATTTTGTTTTTTATAGCATCTTACCAGCTTCTCTACAATTCTTCCCCTATATGTTGTTGTTTTTTTTTTTAGACTGTTAACAGAGTTACTGCATTTTGTGTGAAGGTGACATTATAATTACGACATATTAAACAATCAGGATCCGTAGCTACCTGGACTAAATGAAATGGAAAAACTGGTCTGTCGTTTATTTTATGTAATTTATATGATCTTGATCTGGGCCATTTAAACTTCTAAACTCTAAGCTCATATTTCCATAAGCAATTGCATCCTTCATAAATATAATTCAGGCCTTCTAGTCTCTCATGTTGACTGATGGGAAAGTGCAGAGCAATCAAAACTCATGGCTGGGACAGATCTGAATTAAGGCATCACAAGGAATAGGGTTTGGGTTGTGTGTGTGTGTGTGTGTGTGTGTGTGTGTGTGTGTCTGGATCATTGTTTTGGGGATCCACAAATAAAGGTCAGAATAAAAATATCCTTGCATATTTTGCCCAAGTAACTGAAAAAACAGCACTCCAGCACTCCCTCCACCCCTTTTAGGCCCTTATTACAAATTGTAGGGTTTGAAAAAAAGTCTTTGTGTTTGTTTTTTATTAGTCTCTTTTATAAAAATATTAAAACTACAGGGCAGGGGTTATTGCTTACCAATGCATTGCAGTGGCAGCTCCAGGGCCAGGCAGTAAATATTTGCTGAATGAAAGACTAGGTCCCCATTAGGCAATGAGGCTGCTTTGGCAATCAGTCTCCTTAAATGACATTATTTACTGCTGAAAATGCTTAGATTTTTAATTTACACAGGCCCATTGCCACACTTCAGTGACACAGATCACTTTCTGAACACTCCCATAGCTTTTCTGACCTCCTTCTCACATTGAGACACGTTGAAAAAACAAAACACATTGCATTCATTTTTATTCAACAACACAGCCTTGCCCTACCCCCACCTCTAAATTGTCATTCTTTGATTTTTCACTATAGAGCTAACATGCCCCAGCCTGTTGATTCCATACACTCCTAAGCTTTAGGTTATAAAAAGGGTTACTTCTCCAGTGGAGTCTTATCTGCCTGTTTACTAGACCTAATTTGTTTTAATCTTCAATGCCTGGAGGCAAGACAGACTCTGTATCCCATGGGTGGACTACTAATGTTTTCAACCTTGGTGAGCTACAAAGACTTTGTGCATAGAACATCCAGAGATTTCCCAACAAATGACTGGGTTGCCTGTCAAATACTGACTGAGCCCCACCTACCCAGAGCGTTGAGCAGTTTTTTGCTTGTTCTGACTTCAGTTCTCAAGTCAGTTAAACAGAGGCCCGAGCACACACAACAGAAAGTACAGCAGACATGCTCTGTACCAAACATGATGGCGCTGTTGCCTGTTCTCCTCTCCCCTCGCCTTCACCAGTCCTTACTGAAGTAAGTTTTAAAGTACTTTCTGTTGACCTGGAAGCCAGTATTGTAACAAGAGGCTAAAATCAGGGTAAACTGATTTGCTATGCGTGACTGAAGCCAGTCATTTGGAAGAATGACTCAGGGAAAAATTAAGTTTGAAATTTGAATGTGTTAATTGGCATAATAGGAAAGAATTAATGTTTTGTTAACTATGTCTAAGAAAAGACGGCAAACTGAGTATATCCCAAGCAATTTGATTTAATTTAGTTCAGTGTTTATGAACACTAATTATATGGCCTTGAATTGGGCTACATTGAAGGAAGACATTGAAGGAAAAGAGAATAGATTTCTCCCCTTAAGAAGTCCACAGTTTGGGAGCTGACTGACTCACATATGCCATTGAAATACCTGTGATTAACACAGACCAGCATGTAATAGACATTTACAAATCTTATTAGATTGGTCCAAAAGTAATGGCAGTTTTGCCATTGAAAGTAATGGCACTATGACTGCTATGTGTCAAGTATTAAAAGAATGCCTGAATACTTTTATTGTGCCTAGGGGACATGTATTGGAGGAAGCAATACGAGAGCAGGTTTTTGAATGGTGATCCTGCCAGCAGGGAGCAAGGGAGGACATTCAGACAGACACTGGCATATACAAAGCATCCATGGCATAAAAAACAGCCAGTTCAGTGGTAAAAAGTCCAGATCTTTCTTGGCGGGCCAAGGCACATTTGGCAAGAGTACTGTCCACAGTAGTCCAGTCCAGACCTCATTGTCCTAGCCCAGGTGTAGACTGGACCAAGATAGCTTAAGGCAGTGTGGTCAGAGGAAGGACTTAAAATTTTAAAAATGCAGCCAAAGTAAGCAAAAAGTGGTCAACTTTGAAGAGTCAGCTGAAGCTGTAGTGGGGTAATGAGTAATACAGTAAAAAGTAAACAGGGATTGGAAGCAGTTCCAAATGCAGGCTTAGAAATGGGGCAGAAGGTCCATTTCATTTGGATCATGTTTACTGACACCACTGAAAATAGACAGAGAAGAATCAAAAGGATCACTCAGAAAACAATTGCAAAAGTCAAGCAGGGGATAAAAAGGACTAGAAACAAAGCAGTGTTAGTGGGGTCAAGTGTGAGAAAAGTTTTGGAGACAGCATGCATCACACTTGTTAAATAGTAAATATAAGGTTGAGGATACAGACTTAGAAAATGCTCCAGTAGTGCTCAGGGACAACATCTTGCAGAAGGTGAAGTGCACATTGAACCTGTGGCTGATAAATATTCACTCAAGAGCTAGAACACATGAGTTTAGGAACTAATAGATGATAATGATTGATAGCCTCTCTCAGTATAATTCTTACTGACCAACCCACTTGCGGATTTATGTTTTCTGCTACCTCGACCTTAGGTTCTGCCAAATTATAGATCTTAATTCTCAATGGGGGAATGTTTTCATCAGTGGACAGTTAAGAGTTTCAGTAAACTTGGAGCTATGACTTACTACCATATTACTTTGCAGTCCTACACTAATGATCCTAAAGGCAAAGATTTAGGGTAAAATGACCTTGATAATTAATAATGGTGGAATGTAATTAGTTCCAAAAGAGAAAAATGATAAAGAATGCCATGAAAATCCAAAGGATGGCGAAATTTGGTAACATTCAGAAATGCGGAAATGAAAGGCCAAAGACAGGCAACACATAAAAATTAATAAGGACAAATAATAGTGTCAGAAAGTTATATCTCATCTTTTGTATGAAAATGTTTACAAATAACTTTTTGAAAATGTCTGTTGGATAAATAAAGATGTGATCTGTGTACCATTTGGTCATATTTCATTAGATTTGGTGATATGGTCCAACGATAGTTTTTAAGAATAATGAAGGAAATCAGGAAATAAATAACCCTTGATAGCAAACATTCTAACACGACTTCCTATTGCCATTAAGAGAATTTTTTTTCTTGTATTATTGCACTATATTATTTAGGGTGTAATAGTATAAGAATTCAAAATATGTTTACTATAATGACTGAAACATAACAAACTCAGAGAGAGCTAAATAAAGTCAACTTCATTCTCTTGGCCTTGTACTCATGCGCTCTCCTTGTCCAGATTCAATTTTCAGAATAGGTATGCATGCAGTCATATAATATTGCTGCTCCTATTCTCCAGAAAACAGAATAACTTGGTTTAAAATGGTGTTGTGTTGACGGTCAACACAGTGTTATGAGTAAGAGCATGAATTCTGGAGAACTGGTCATCGAAATCTAGGTCTGACAACAATTGTGTAACCATGTGTGAGTTTGTTGACTTCCCTGCGTCTCAGGCACTTTATTTATAAAAGAAAAATCGTAATGGGATTTACCTACCTCATAGAGTTTTTGTGAAGGTTAGATGAGGTAGTGCAAATGAGTAGGAGTGATAGCTGTTGGTTGTTTTTCTTAGTTTGCAATGTGGTATCCAGAAGTAGCAGTTGTTAAAAGATAATTTCAATAAACAGCAATCATGACATTCACATAGCTGAAAATGAACACATGTTAAAAATTTTATTTAACGTATTAATAAGTAAATAACCAAGTTGATGTTAGAACTGGTTCAAAAGAGAATTCTAAGAACAGACGCATTTATAGATTTGGAATATTAACACGGATGTAAAAATGAAGGCAAAACTGGTTTCTTCCATAGTGGAGGCGGGGAAGCAACTGAATGCCCACTGGCTAGAACTAAAATGTCTAGAGACAAGATTTATTTTTGCATTGCTATCAGTTATCCACAACTTATAGAACTGGAAAATATGCCATAGAATCAAAACTTTAGCATGGAGGAGAGGTGTGCCAGAGGCTGTGTATTTTTCCACGGAAGCACAAGCACAAGCTTTCTCTACATAGTGGTAGTGGTGGTAGTTATTACTGGGTCACGAGTGACATGTGTGTTGTAAGCTTCCTAGAAGCAGGTTAAATTCTATAAGACTTGAAAAAGACCAAAGTATATATATTATTCAAATGATCAAACGGTGCTGATGGAAAGAATGCGGTCCTGGCATCAAATAAACCTGGGTTCTAGTTCCATCATTTTACCATTTATCAGGTGATTGACCTTAGGCAAGTCATTTAACCTCTCAAGTTTTGTTGTCCTCCTCCGTGAAATTAGTCACTGGAACAAATGTCTTCTAAAGTGTCCTTCTGTATGCACAGCTGTAGCCAAAAAAGAGTGACTGTTAATGTGAATTGTAATGCAATGTCTCCTGCTGATAATCTACCCATGGATAGTTGAGACTGGGCTACAAATGAGCAAATCGATCTAAGTTGCTGGCTTAAACAATTCCAGCAAAAATGACAAGTCATTAGGGCCTTTGAAATGTCACCCATTTTACTCTGTATATTTAATGATATGCTAATGTAATTTTGCTAAACATGCAGTACTTATCATTATACATGATGGATTAGAGATAAGAGTTTTCAATAGTAGTAAACTGTCATAGAAATAGTAATTAAGCACTACGATTATGGGAACACCTACTACCTTTTATATTAGAAAGTCACTTTTTTCCCAGCTTGCGTCAGTTAAAGTGTTAGAGACTTCAAGTATGAGGCAAAGGGTCTGTGTTAAAAGTATGGTTTAAGAACATTCAACTCAAACTCTGCTTGTATCTTCTATGGAGACTCCATGTGATCTGAATGATACTGAAAGAAGCCAATTTAAAAGTGCTGAAAATTGATCTTTAAATTGATTTCCCATGTTTAAAGATGATCATGAACATTCATAACAAATCTTCTCCCCAGAACAATCTCTTTGAACGTATCAAACTAGGACAATGAATTTTGATCCAGGTTGTTTCAGGGAAAATCAAGTTTCCTATTGCAGTGAGTACTACCTGGATCTGATTCAACAAATTATCTGAGCACTTACTTTGTACAAGGGAGAGGCCAAAATTGACCATACTAGTATCTTTGAGTTTGGAATCTTCTTAGTTGAGAACACTATATATCACAAAATATCAATCTGAGAAAAACATTTACCTTGAGCTATTTTTAACAGGATTTTCATGGGCTCAGGCCTAATTCAAGATCAGAGAATATTTGACTCTATGCTTATTGAGAAAAAAAAAGAAACCTTTCTTGCCTTCTGATCTTAAGTATGAAGGTATTATATGGAACTAAGGCTCTTTCCAGCTCTAAAATAATGTGTCCCTAAGACAGGGTTCCTCAACACTGGCACTGCTGAAAATTTGATAATTTGAGCTGGATAATTCTTTTTTCTTTTTCTTTTTTTGAGACAGAGTCTCACTCTATTGTCCAGGCTGGAGTGCAGTGGTGCGATCACCACTCATTGCAACCTCTGCCTCCTAAATTAAAGTCATTCTCCTACTTCATCATCCTGAGTAGCTAGGATTACAGGTGTCTGCCACCATGCCCAGCTATTTTTTTTTTTTTTTTATTTTTAATAGAGACAGGGTTTCACCATGTTGGCCAGGCTGGTTTTAAACTCCTGACCTCAGGTGATCCACCCACCTTGGCCTCCCAAAGTACTGGGATTACAGGCATGAGCTACTGTGCCCAGTGAGCTGGGTAATCCTGTGTTTGGAGGTTGTCCTGTACATTGTTTAGCAGTATCCCTGGTCTCTACCCACTAGATGCCAGCAGCACCCTCATTCCAAATTGTAGCCACCAAATATGTTGCCAAACATTGCCAAATATCTCCTGGAGGCAGGATCCTGCTTGACAGTCACTACTCTAAGTCCTTAAGGCATAGATACATTTGGAGAAAAGAAGGAATTTGCCTGTAGTTTGCATGTAAAGCACCTATTTCAGCAGTGGTCCAACATGACAATATTCTACACGGGGGGAAATGAGTGTAGCTATGTGTACATATATTCCTTTCTACACAATTTTTAGTGTCTCCAAATTCTTATAATGGGGCCATAAGCTGATAGGCTAACAACAGGAATATGTTCTGAGAAACGTGTTGTTAGGTGAATTCGTCATTGTGTGAACTTCACAAAGTGTATTTACACAAACCTACATGATCTAGACTAATACGTACCTAGACTATATGGTATAGCTTATTGCTCCTAGCCACAAACCTATAAAGAAATAAATAAATAGTTAAAATATATTTCTAAAAGCTAAGGACTTTTTTTTCAAAAAACTATCCCTAATACAATTTATCTAATAAAAATAAATAATTTCTTAAAATTATGCAATACTCAGTTACTGGTGAAAGAAAATGACAATTTGAAATCAGTTAGTCGATGAAAAGGTATTGAATCTAAATTCGTGAGCTACACTATGTTTTACTGACAGAATGACTTTAAGCAGCTATAGTACTATCATTTAAACAAAGATTCCAGTTTCTGGAAGACAATGTTTTTTATATTCTAGTAATCCACACAATTGTTTTCTTGACAAGATAAGGGAGATAGACAGACAGGAGTTTGTTCTCGTCTTTCATTCTCTTGGTGGCCCCCTGGTGGCCAGATGGATTTTACAAGCGGCTCTGGGCTGAATGTGTGTGTGTGTGAGAGAGAGAGAGAGAGATTAATTTTTAAAGTAGGGGAAGAGATTCGGAGAGGGTATGATGGAGTGAAGGCTAATGTACTTCTTTCCCAATAAACATAAATACTCTTAAATCCGTTTGAAGCTGTTAGATTAACCATGGTCTTGGCTGTAGCTAGCAATAGATTTTGATTACATGCAGCCTGGTACAGAAACCTGAAGACCACAACATGAGTCTTTGTTAAGTCAACTCTCTAGGTTGATTTGGATTTTAGTTTCTTATTTTACAAAATGAGAAGTCATAATAAATGAGCTGTCAATCCTTTAGCATCCTCCTGACTTCCAATTTTATGAAATAGAAGCTCTCTCATCAGTTGCTCCCTAAGAAGGCAAATGTGACATAGATATTTCAGTTAAGGTATGCTCAACTTAAAATGTTTGAGCACATTTTATCTTTTGATAAAAATTTTCATTAAAATTTTTCCAAAACTTAAATTTGTAGCTATTTATTCATTTGAAAATATTTTACAGAAAGCCTACAACAGATAATCTATTCTACTAAACATTATAATAAGGATGAGGCGAGGAGTTAAGAATAGAAAAAAGCACGTGTAATCTGTCTTAAAAGCACCCATAATTTATAGATGATAAGCTTAGAGGAAAGTGGTCCACTTTGAAAAAAATTAAACTTGACAAAATAAATGAATTATGAAATAGTTATTTGGACCATAGCAGAAAGGTAACAATCATGCTGCCACAGGGATAATGTGTCTAAAATAAATCGATTATATGTGAGTGCACACACACACACACACACACACACATTTGCAACCTGGTTCATTACTGATTTTGAGTACAAATTCACAGTAATAGTTATATTGGCTGAGTTAGGTGCTTTGTATGTATGATCTTATTTAATTGTTATAATAGTACTGGGAGAGAAACATTGTTATTATTTTCATTTTTTCATCTGAGTAAATGGGGGAACCAAAGTCTAGGAAATTTACTCAAAGGAAAACAGCCATTACAAGATGAAACTGAGCTTTGCCTCCTTAGCTTGGGCTCTTCCCTGCTTAGCTATATGGTTTTACTTTCGGCGCATCTCCACGTTGGACTGTTGTGGTACTCAGGTCAACAACCACTGTTCTAGAGACAGGCTGGATCACAGAAGCCTACATTTTCACTTTCATTAGTCCCGGAATGGTAAAATAGCAAGGCGCAAAAACAGCTTCCATTTCTTTAAGATTTTTTTCCAACTTTTAAGTTCAGGGGTATGTGTGCAGAATGTGCAGGTTTGTTACAAGGTAAATATGTGCCATGATAGTTTGTTGCATAGATTATCCCATCACCAAGGTATCAAGCCCAGCATCCATTAGCTACTCTTCTGGATGCTCTTTGTCCTCCCACCCACTACCTTCCGACAGGCCCCAGAGTGTTTTTAACCCTCCATGTGTCCATGTGTTCTCATCATTCAACTCCAACTTATAAGTGAGAACATGCAGTATTTGACTTTTTGTTCCCATATTAGTTTTCTGAGAATAATGGCATCCAGCTCCACCTATGTCCCTGCAAAGGATATGATCTTGTTCCTTTTTATGGCTGCATGGAGTTCCATGGTATATACATATTATATTTCTTTAATTCAGTCTATAATTGATGAGCATTTATGTTAATTCCATGTCTTTGCTATTGTGAACAGTGCTGCAATGAATATATGTGTGCATGTATCTTTATAATAGAATGATTTGTATTCCTTCGGGTATATACCCAGTAATGGGATTGCTGGGTCAAATGGTATTTCTGCCTGTAGGTCTTTGATGAATAGTCACATTGTCTTCCACAATGGTTGAACTAATTTACACTCCCACCAACAGTGTAAACGTGTTCCTTTTTCTCCAGAAACTTGCTAGCATCTGTTGTTTTTGCCTTTTTAATAATAGCCATCTGACTGGTGTGAGATGGTATCTCACTGCAGTTTTGCTTTGCATTTCTCTAATAATCAGTGATGTTGAGCTTTTTTTGTGTTTTTTGACTGCATGTATGTCTTCTTTTGAGAAATGTCTGTTCATGTCCTTTGCCCACTTTTTAATGGGGTCATTTGTTTATTGCTTGTTAATTTAAGTGTTACTTATTGATTCTGGTTATTAGATTTTTGTTAGATAAATAGAATGTAAAAATTTCACCCATTCTGTAGGTTTTCTGTTTGATGATAGTTTGTTTTGTTTTCTTTTACTGTGCAGAAGCTCTTTAGTTTAATTAGATACTATTTGTCAATTTTTGGTTTTGTTGAAATTGCTTTTGGCATCTTCATTATACAATCTTTGCCCATGCATGTGCCCTGATTGGTATTGTGTAGGTTTTCTTCTGGGGTTTTTATAGTTTTGGGTTTTACATTTAAGTCTTTAATAGATCTTAAATTGATTTTTGTACGTGGCATAAAAAGAGGATCCAGTTTCAATTTTCTGCATATGGCTGTCCAGTTATCAGGGAACCGTGTATTAAATAGGGAATCCTTTCTCCATTGCTTGTTTTTGTCAGGTTTGTTAAAGATAAGGTGCTTGTAGGTCTGCAATCTTATTTCTGAGTTCTCTGTTGGTCTACATGTCTATTTTTGTACAAGCACCATGCTGTTTTGGTTAATGTAACCATGTAGTATAGTTTGAAGTCAGGTAGTGTGATGCCTCCAGTTGTGTTCTTTTTGCTTAGGATTGTTTTGGCTGTATGGGCTTTTTGTTTTGGTTCCACATGAATTTGACAATAATTTTTTTTTCTAATTCCCTAAAGAATGTCAATGATAGTTTAATGGGAATGGCATTGAATATGTAAATTGCTTTGGGCACTATGGCCATTTTCATTATATTAATTCTTCCTATCCATGAGCATGAAATGTTTTTCTATTTGTTTGTGTCATCTCTGATTTCTTTGAGCAGTGGTTTGTAGCTCTCTTTGAAGAGGTCCTTGACTTCCCTTGTTAGCTTTATTCCTAGGTATTTGATTCTTTTTGTGGCAATTGTGAATGGGAGTTCATTCATGATTTGGTTTTCAGCTTGCCTGTTACTGGTATCTAGGAATACTAGTGATTTTTGCACATTGATTTAGCATCCTTAGACTTTGCTAAAGTTGTTTATTAGCTTAAGAAGCTTTTGGACTGAGACTATGAGGTTTTCTAAATATACAATCATGTCATCTGCAAGCAAAAATAGTTTGACTTCCTCTCTTCCTATTTCAATACACTTTATTTCTTTCTTTTGCCTTATTGCCCTGACCAGAACTTCCAATACTATGTTGAATAGTAGTGGCGAGAGAAGGCATCCTTGTCTTGTACTTGTTTTCAAGGAGAATGCTTCCAGTTTTTGTTTATTCAGTATGATATTGCCTGTGGGTTTGTCATATATGGCTCTTATTATTTTGAAGTATATTCCTTCAATACCTAGTTTACCAAGAATTTTTAAAATGAAGGGATGTTGGATTTTATTGAAGGATTTTCTGCATCTATTGAGATAATCATGTGATTTTTTTCTTTAGTTCTGTTTATGTGATGAATCACATTTATTGATTTGTGTATGTTGAACCAACCCTGCATCTTGGGGATGAAGCCTACTCGATCGTGGTGAATAAGCTTTTTAATGTGCTGCTGGAGTCAATTTTCCAATATTTTACTGAGGATTTTTGCATTGATCTTCATCAAGGATATTGGACTGAAGTTTTATTTTTCTGTTGTATCTCTGCCAGGTTTTGGTATCAAGATGGTGCTGGCTTCATAGAATGCATTAGGAAGGATTCCTTCCTTTTCAATTTTTTGGAATAGTTTCAGTAGGAATTTTATTGGCTCTTCTTTGTACCTCTGGTAGAATTCAGTTGTGAATCTGCCTTGTCCTGGGCTTTTTTTTTTTTTTTTTTTGGTTAGTAGGCTATTTATTAACTGCCTCAATTTCAGAACTTGTTATTGACCTGTTGAGAAATTCAGTTTCTTTCTGGTTCAGTCTTTGGAGGGTGTATGTGTCCATTTCTTCTATTTAGTTTATGTGCATAGAGGTATCTATAGTATTCACTAATGGTTGTTTGTATTTCTGTGGGGTCAGTGGTGATATCCCCATTATCATATCTGATAATGTTTATTTGAATCTTCTCTTTTATTACTTATTTGTCTAGCTAGCACTGTATCTATTTTATTAATTTTTTTTTCAAAAAGCCAGCTTCTGGATTTGTTGATCTTTTGATTTTTTTTTTTAATGTCTAAATCTCCTTCAGTTCAGCTTTGATTTGGATTATTTCTTGTCTTATCCTAGTTTTGGAATTTGTTTGCTATGGGTTCTCTCGTTCTTTTAGTTGTGATATTGGGTTGTTAACTTGAGATCTTTCTAGTTTTGCAATTTTGGCATTTTGTGCTGTAAATTTTTCTCTTAGCCCTGTGTTAGCTGCATTCTGGAGATTTTGGTACATTGTCTCTTTGTTCTCATAATTTTCAAATAACTTCTTGATTTCTGCCTTAATTTCGTTATTTACCTAAGAGTCATACAGGAGCAGGTTGTTCGATTTCCATGTACTGGTGTGGGTTTGAGTGAATTTCTTAATCTTGAGTTCTAGTTTGGTTGCACTGTGGTCTGAGAGACTGTTATTATTTCAGTTCTTTTTCATTTGCTGAGGAGTGTTTTACTTTACTTCTGACCGTGTGATCCACTTTTGAGTAAGTGAAAGAAGAAGAATGTATATTCTGTTGTTTTAGAGCAGGGAGTTTTGTAGGTATCTATCAGGTCCATTTGATCCAGAGAAGAGTTCAGGTCCTTAATATCTGTTAATTTTCCGTCTCTTTGATCTAATAGTGTTAGTGCGGTGTTAAAGTCTCCCACTATCATTGTGTGGGAGTCTAAGTCTCTTTGAACTTCTATAAGAACTTGCTTTATGAATGTAGGTGCTTCTATATTGGTTGTACATATATTTATGTTAGTTAGTGCATCTTGTTGAATATAACCCTTTACCATTATGTAATGCCTTTCTTTGTCTTTTTTGATCTTTGTTGGTTTAAAGTCTGTTTTGTCAGAAATTAGGATTGCAACCCCTGCTTTTTTCTGTTTTCATTTGCTTGGTACATTTTCCTCCATCCCTTTGTTTTTAGTCTATGTATGTCTGCATGTGAGATGGGTCTCTTTGAGACAGCATACCAATGGGTCTTGACTTTTTATCCAGGTTATCATTCTGTGTCATTTAATTCGGGCATTTAGCCCATTCACATTTAAAGATAGTCTTGTTATATGTGGATTTGATTCTGTCATCATCATGCTAGTGGGTTTCTTTCAGACTTATTTACGTGATTGCTTCATAGTGTCTCTGGTCTGTATATTTCAGCATGTTTTGGTAGTGGCTGGTAATGTTTTTTCCCTTCCATATTTAGTGCTTCCTTCAGGAGCTTTTGCAAGGCAGGTCTGGTGGTAACAAATTCCCTCAGTATTTGCTTGTCTGAAAATAATCTTTTTTCTCCTTCATTTATGAAGCTTAGTTTGGCCAGATATGAAATTCTGGGTTGAAAATTATTTTCTTTAAGGATGTTGATTATTGGCCCCAGTCTCTTCTGACTTGTGGGGTTTCCACTGAGAGGGCCTCTGTTAGCCTTATGGGCTTCTCTTTATAGGTCACTTGGCCTTTCTCTCTGGTTGCCCTTAACTTTTTTTTTTTTCATTTTGATCTTGGAGAATCTGATGATTATGTGTCTTGGAGATGATCTTCTTGTGAAGTATCTTACTGGGGTTCTCTGCATTTCCTGAATTTGAATGTTAGCCTATCTTGCTAGATTGGGGTAATTATCCTGGATGATATCTTGAAGTTTCTTCTTCAACTTGTTACCATTGTCCCCCTTACTTTCAGGTACCCCAATCAGTGACAGATTTGGTCTCTTTATATAATCTGATATTTCTTGGAGGTTTTCTTCATTTCTTTTTATTACTTTTTTCTCTATTCTTGTCTGCTTGTCATAATTCAAAAAGCCAGTCTTCTAGCACTGAGATTCATTCCTCCCCTTGGTCTACTGTGCTATTAATAATTGTGATTGCATTGCAAAGTTCTTGTAGTGTGCTTTTCAGCTCTTACACAGATCTGTTATGTCTCTCTCTAAACATACTGGATGTCACCTTCTGTATTATTTTATCATGATTCTTAGCTTCTTTGCATTGGGTAATAACATGCTCCATTAGCTCAGTGAGGTTTGTTATTACCCACCTTCTGAAGCCTACATCTGTCATTTCAGCCATCTCAGCCTTGGTCCAGTTCTGAGCCCTTGCAGGAGAGATGTAACAGTCATTTGGTGGAAAAGGGGAATGCTGGCTCTTTGAATTTTCACTGTTTTTGCATTCATTTTTCTTATCTCTGTGGGCTTATCTACCTTTGATCTTTGAGGTTGCTGACCTTTGGATGAGGTTTTTGTGTTTTTTTCTGTGTTGTTGTTGTTGTTTTCTGTTTGTTTTGTTATCTTTTAACCATCAGGCCACTTTTCCATAGGGCTGCTGCTGTGGTTTCCTGGGGGTTTGCTCCAGACCCTAGTTGCCTGGGTTCTTCCCCTACCTGGAGGTATCACCAATGAAGGGTATAAAACAGCAGAGATGGCAGCTTGCCCTTTCTTCTGGAAGTTACATCCCAGAGGGTACTGACCTATTGCTAGCTGTAATGCTCCTTTAAGAGGTGGTTGGAGACCCATTTGGGAGCTCTCATTCAGTCTGGAGGAATGTGATCAGGGTGGTCTTAAAGGAGTGGTCTGGCTCCTTTTTGGTGCTGTGCTGTGCTGTGTGCAGGACCCCTTCAGCTCCTGATTGGTCTGGGCTCTCCAAAGCTCCCAGGCTGGACCAGCTGAGGAGCCAGAATAGTCAAGGTGGCCACCTGCCTCATCCCTGAGGCAGTCCGTTCCAGGGAGAAATTGGAGCTCTATCCCCTCAAAGAACAGTGGCAAGGGTGACCAGAGGTCTTGGCTGGGAGGAGTCACCCTTAAAGAAGCAGTCTGTCCACAACAGCTGTATTGTAGGGAACGGCCTCTGCTCCGGTCAGGCTGGAATGAATAAGTCATCCAACTAACTGAGGTGGTGGCCCTCCCTACCCCCTGGCACTTGGTTCCAGGGAGAGATCAAAGCTTTGTCCGTAATAATACCTGCCAGTGGGCCTGGCTGGAGGTCCTGGCTGGGAGGACCCACTCAGTGAGAAGGAATGGATCTGGGTCCCACTTAAAGAAACTATCTGGGCATGATCTGGCTAAGCTACTGTGTTGAGCTGCTGGAGGACTCTTCCTTATTTGGACCAGTTAGACTCTCCAAAGCCTGCAGGCGGGAGTGGATGAGTCAATCAAACAGCAGAGATGGTGCCTACCCCCTCTCCCCAGGGTATTTTTCAGTCTCAGGCAGGCTCCACCCTATTGCCAGTGACAGGCTGGAATTCCAAGCCAGTGGGTCTTATCTTGTGAGGTGCCCTGGAAGTGGGTGCCCTGCTCAGCTCCCTGGATTCTGCCCAGTTCCTAGGGGTATGTGCAGACCGCTCACCTTGTCTGAGTTGCAGGCACATTTGTTGTCCACCTAGGGGTGGGAGTATGTAAAGCTCCTGGGTCTCTGTGCGTGCCTGAGTAGCTGCTCTGCTGAGACTCCACACAGCTCTGTGTGTCCCACCCAAGGCCTTGGTGGTGTGGGCTCACAAGGGGATCTCCTGATTCGTGGGTTACAAAAATCTGTGGGAGAGGTGTGGTTTCCCGGGGTCACACAATTGCTCACCACTTTCCTTGGATGGATGGAGAGGTTCCCTCATCTCCATGTTGTTCCAGGGTGGGCCATAGCCCCACCCTACTTTTATTTATTTTCCATGGTTTGAGTTTTTTCCCTGACCAGTCCCAGTTTGACTACCTGGATATTTCAGTTGATGGTGCTCTATTCACTGGCCTCTTTAGTTCCTCTCCTTGAGCACAGCAGACCATAGCTGCTTCTAATCAGCCATCTTGGCCCCCCTCCAAGATATTTTTTTTAAAGAAAGTAATCAAGGTAAGAAGATTTACAAGGAATCAGGATTAGCAAAAGATTATTAATGATTATTATTTTCATGGCAGTAAAAGCATATAACATGAAATCTACCCTCTTAAGACATTTTTCCATGTACAGCACAGTGTTGTTAACTGTGTACACTATATTGAACGGCAGATCTCTGGAACTCTTTCCTCTTGCATGCCCGAAACTCTACATTCATTGAACAGCAACTCTCCATTTCTTCTCCCAGCCTCCAACACCATCAGTCTTCTTTTTGCTTCTGTGAGGTTGACTACTTTAGATACTTCATATAAGTGGAATCATGCAGTATTATTTGTCCTTCTGTGCTTTCCTTAATTTCACTAACATACGGTCTTCAGGTTTTATCCATGTTATCACATATTGCAGATTGTCCATCTTTTTTAAGACTGAGTAATATTGCAGGTGTGAATACACCACATTTTCTTTATTCACTCATCAGCTGATGGACATTAGGTTGTTTCCACCTCTTGGCTATTGTGAATAATGCTGAAATAAATATGTGGGTGCAAATAGGTTTTTGAGGTATTGTTTTCAATTCATTTGGATACGTATCCAGAAGTGGGATTGCTGGATCACATGGTAGTTTTATTTTTAATTTTTCCTGGACCCTTCATACTATTTTAGATAGCAGTCATACCATTTTACATTACCACCAACAATACACCAAGGTTCAAACTTCTCCATATTCACACCAACATTGTTACTTTCTAAGGTTTTTTTTTTTTTTTTGGTGTTTTTTTTTTTAATGATGGGCATCCTAACAGGTGTGAAATAATATCTCATTGTGATTTTGATTAGTATTTCCCTAATGATAAGTGATGTTGAACATATTTGCATATACCTATTGGCCATTTGTGTGTCTTGTTTGGAGAAATGTCTACATTAATTATCATTTGAAGAAGCAAAGTTCACTGTTTTTCTATATGTAAAAAGTAAATTAATTCCTTGCCATGAGCATGCACTGAACATATGCTGTTGAAGGTACACTAAGCCTACAGGGATATACATATCCCCTTCTGGAAAAGCAGTTTACACCATAGAGGAGGAGACAAGTCGTGTATATCAAACCCTACTCTAAGGGAAAGTCTGAGATGTGTTATAGTGTTGGTACTGGTTATGATGGGAACACAATGAGGAGAAGAAAGCCAACATTCATTAACCAACATTCATCATATACAAGTCTGCTTGAATGAGAATCATCATAGAAGAAATCTGAGGCAAACAGAAGGCATGTGCTTGAGGTCAGCAGCAAGTAGATTTGCATCTGAACTATTTTCCAAATTCATAACTTTTCTTCTATAACATTTTATAGTCTCTTCTTTGTGAATTGAGAAAACTTCAGAGAAATTTGACTTCAGAGCTGAATCTTAAAGAACGGATCAGTGTTAGAATTAGAGAGTAAATGGTCTCTCACTGACTTTTCTAAGCCTTTGTGATTTGCCTCAGAAATAAGTGATAAGCTCTGTGATAACCTGAGACCTGAAGAGAAAAAGGTGGCAGGTCTCTGAAGTATGAGTTAAAAGCCCTATTCACCCCAGGGGCACTATTTAGCTCACAAAGACCGCCTCATTTTAGAAACAGAGGTTTCTAATTAGTCAGTATGGCATAACTTTTCCTCTGATTGTTTTGACCTGTTCTCATTTCTCAGGGACCTCAGACCCTCAGAGTAATTACCCTAAAGTGAACCTCTTACAACTATGATAATTTTTTCTCTGCCTGCCTCCTGAGCTTCAGCTATTTCTTAATTGTGAAATGCAAATCACAATGTATTGATTCTGAGGGCAATTATTGGGGCCAAGCAGTTATTAGGGAAATCAGGATTATGAATTCTGATCAAGAGGCAAGATCTTTTACATCATCAAGGACCCAAGGATATATTGTAATCAGGATTTGGGAGTTCTGCAGAGAAACTTTCCTTGCCTAAAGAGGCTGGCCATGGGTGGTGGAGGAGGTCTGTGGAATCTGAATGTTTATTTCCATCTGGAGTTGTTAGCAGAGGTGTGTTTCTCATTAGAGTCAGCTGTGGAATTTCAAGGGTTTTTATAATATCCCCATTCATTCACTTTTAGCCAACAAATATTTAGAGGCTACAGAGCATTACTGGGATCAGCATAAAGTTTTAATTCAGCCAGTGATAGTCAGAAAAGAGAGGAGGTCAGAATTTAATGGATATCCTGAAAACCCCTGCCAGTTCACCCAATCTAGAATTCTAGAGTGGTCTCAGTACTGATCATATCCTAAGGATACCTTCTTTACCCTAAATGTAAGGAAAAGATGCAGCCAGACAGATGTCCTTGTGAAAATGCCCAATCTTTGATCCTATTAAAAAAGCAAACAAAACTTCAGACAAATATAACAGAGTTTATTTGGGCATAGGACAAATTATGAATCAAGCAGCATTCAGAACCACAAGAGGCTCAGAGAGCTTTGCCCAGCAGCATGAACACTGAGCTTTTATTGGCCCAACATGGAAGCAAAGGAGAGAAATCATCTGATTGCCCACAGGCAGGTGTTTACCTTATTTGGGTATGGTGTGCTTGTTTGGCTGCCTGTGATTGGCTGAAGCTTAGTTGTTTGTGATTGGTTGAAACTCAGCTGTTTGTTACAAAAATATACCCCTAAATTAGGCTGTGGTTTGTTACATAGGCACTCAAAGTACAGAGTCAGCCTGAGCCAATGGTCTCCTATTTGCTTAATTTAATGGCCCGAATAGTTTGTTGTCATCTGTTCATAAACTGAACGTTAAATGAAGGGATTTCCACCACCTATCATTTGACAAGCTGCTCTTAGAAAAGCAGTGATGTGTGGTGGAAGGTGCAGGAGACAGGCAGATATTGTTCTGAATCCCGACTCTGTCACTGGCAAAGTGCTTTTGAGCAGGTATCTTTACCCCTTGAGTCTTAGTTTTGTCATCTATAATATGGACGTATTAACACATAAGTTTTGCAAAGAGTAAATTTGATAGATTTTATAAACATTCCTATTCCATTACTTGACATTTGATATGTGGTTAGTGAAGAGCATTTCCCTTCTCCTTAAGAAACAAGAACAAAGAAAATTTTAGGCAGCATATGTATCTGTTGAAGTGTATATGAAAGAATTTCCCCTGATTGGGAATGAACCAATATACTTAGGCACTGTTGAAAAATGTAAGGTAAAATTGGGATTAACAATATCAGCAAATACTATGCTACATATTTAGAAAGGAAGTGAGTTTAAAACAATGTACCAATGCTTTCAGCAAGCTTTCTTGGAATTCTTATTGTGTTTATATAACTAAACTGAACTGGAAAATAGATGGTGATAATGATTAAAGTAATATAGTAAAAAATGTAACACGACCTAAGAGAAGTATGCAAACAACATAGAATTGGGGATTTCAAAGGAAGAGGAAAGGATTATTTTGAGCTGAAGGACTCAAGATGGAGTTTATGGAAGACAAAACAGCTTCTAAGCAGGACTTTGAAACACACAAGTTGAGTTTCAAAGGAAGCTATTAGAGAAAAGGCATCTAGGAGTGCCTGGGCCAAGGTGGGAAAGCCCAGACATGAAAGGGGCCCGTAGATGGTCTGGTTTGATTGGAGGCCAGGCCAGATTTCATGGAAGCATGGCCTGTGCTGCTCCACAGGGTTTTGTGCTTGGTTTATTTCTCTGTTGCCACTACACTGAAATTCTAAATGATATTTTTGGCAAGAAGCCTTGCATTTTAATTTTGCACTGGGCCTGGAAATTTACATTGTTGGTCCTGACTGGAAAAAAATGACTGAAATAAAATTGTTGAGATCTTGCAGGATTTTAAGTGGCTGAGTAAAACTTAAATTTTACTGTGTCACGAAATGAGGAGAGCTTTGAACTAAATAATAGTATGATTAGGGTTATGAAGAAATCAATAAACTCTATGTATTCTGGGTAAGAACAGAGAGAGGCTAGAGGGACAGAAGTGAGTGGTTCTTGCTGGAATTACTATATCCCCCCACCCTTTGCTTAGAGTTCCTCTGGCTTATGGCAACTATCCAGTGTAATTATTAATGCCCTCTTTCACTCCCCAAAATGTCCCAGTTTGGATCATAAATTATTTGGTCACTCAATTTATTTTGATAGTCAAGCCAAATTAAGTCCTGAATTTGGATGGCAGCAGGAGATGGTGGTGAATAGATTATAGAAAACCAAGAAGAGAGATTTAAATGATAGGAATTGTCAAACCTTGAGTCTGAATTTCCCTTTTAACATTAGAAAATGCTACAGGTGACTATATGCTAGAGGTTGAACTTTTAGTATTTGTTGCTTGAGAAAATCCATGATGCCATAAAATTCTTTTTTATTGTGCTTTTAGGTAAATCTATATTTTATTAATCACTAGACATTTGAAGAGCTGTATTATGTATTTGAATGAGATATTAGTAATCCTGTGTAAAGTCACTGCTTGCTTTTTGGATTGGTGGACCTTTTATAAAATTCCAGTTCTCTCTCCATAACAAAAGATCCATGTCCTCAAAAGGTAGAATCATTGAACTACAGGTAAAGCTTGCATTCTTCAGCATGACATTCAAGGCATTTACCAGACTGGACAGAATCTAAAGTAGAGCCTGCTCATTATAGTTTGAAAACTTGACTAATAAATGATTGAGATCACCACAGGAGTAGATGAGAATGTGTGTATATATAGGGGATGAAGGGCAGAGCAAGTGGATGTGGCTTTATATGTGCATATCACTTCATCTCAATAAAAGAAATATCTGATTTTTAATAATGTGTATACTAGGTATCTATAATATATTTTCTTTGAAATATTTTTGAAATTTATTAATGTGGTAGAAGGAACACTGCAGAGAATTTCAAGTTTGATTCCTGCCTCTACAATTTGCCATTTTTGTGAGATTAATCAAGTCCCTGAGCTTTTCTGGGCCTCTGTTCCATCATGTAGGAAATGGGATTAATGATGCCATTCTCCAGGTAGTGATGAAGGCAGAAGTAGGCATATCACGTGAAGTGCTTTAAAAACATTAACAGACTTATTCCTACACTTAGGCATGTACAGAGACACTTAGAAAGTTTGTTAAACATAGATTGCTGGGCTCCTCCCCCAGAGTTTCTGATTTGGTAGAATTTGTATTTCCTAAGACTTCATGTAATTTTGATGCTGATCCTCTTGGGACTACATCTGGAGAACCACTGTTCTTAGCAAATGTACGTCTTCTTCATCAAGTTAAAAGAATCACTCCCAAAAGAAGATAGGTATTTTTTCAGGGAATGTTGCACATTATAAAATAAAAGAGACATAAATATGAAACGAAGAAATGCATGTGACTAAATGTTGTGTTACATATTTTACCAGACGAAATAGAAAGACCTTGGCTACGTGAAGAAATTAATGAAGACTGCTATGAATCATCTATTGGCTTCATGCAAACTAAAACCAGGGATTATACTTGCAGCTTAATTTCAACTTTATAATGATTTCCTTTCATTATGATATAGGACCAAACAGGAAGATGCAATAGTGTGAAATTAATACTGACAACATTGGGCTTGCCTGGGCTCTGCAGATTAACCAGCATTTTACTGCATCAATAAAGGAATGAGGAAATAAAATTAAAAACTGATAGTGAATGGAATTACTTATTTGAAGCTAGTGATTATGTCAAGCTGTCACTCCCACAGACAGATTAAGCACAGAAAGACAACCAGATAAATTATAAACCACTCATCAAAACCCATATCCACCTAGTCCACAAGCTTGGTAACAATGGAAATCTGAAATCGACTTGGTCATGGCAGATTTGGGTTGTGTGTTTAGCATTTCATAAACTCCCAGCATCTTGAAGAGTAAAGATAAAAAACCTCGGAGGTCATGTGAGATTAGATTTCATGTTTTAAGCCACTATACTGCATTATTCAATCTAAGTTGGAAAAAATAAAGATTTTGTTTCCTTTTAAAAAAAAATCATGGCAGTACAATTCAGAGAAAATATAGTGTCAAGTAGCATGCCTAAATAATGTGAAATAAAAAGCTTACCCTAAAATATAGCAAGATTAGTTCTCTGTACTTTGAATAGGCAGTGTTTATTTTAGTATTCATCTCTTTGTCTTTAATTATTCTTTTTCTCTCTTCTTTTCTCTTTACCACTATTTCTTTATTATTGAGCCTCATAGATAACCTGAAACTCTTTTTCAATTTGAAACATTGATTTTTTAATTTATCAACTATTTCTAGGCAAACTGTCTGATTAAACAATTAAACTTGGCTTTAGCATAAACAAAACTACTTATTTTTTTCTGTAAAGGTGGGAGGGATTATAGAATCGTGAAAATAGCCGGGTTGAGCATGACTTTAGAGAAGTTCTTCTTCTACTTCTTTATTAAATTGTGGCAGGATGTGATTCTCTCTTGCCTTTTCTTCTTTGCACACTCACTGTTGTAATGGAGAATGTCTTTTATTTTTATCACACTCAAGCATCAGGAGTTTGCCAGAGAGGCACTCAATATTAGCAATAAGACATTTGTTTATCTTGTAGCTGGTTTTTTTTTGAAGAGTGTAAAGATCTAACGTATTCTTTTTAGGATGGAACTTTCATTACAAACTGTTAAATCTGAATGGACTCTTGACCCTGAAGCAAAGGTAGAAAAAGGGAAAGGAGAAGGCAATTGTGAAACCAGGACTTTAGGTATCCTACTGAAAATGGACTCTCTGTAGTCTGAGCAGCTGCCTGCATGGTCATGTTAAGCTAGGATCAAGACAATTTTCTTTCAGAAAACAGACAGAATTTGACCACCTCCTGTCCTTGGGAACATAGTAGACAGATTTTAACAAATATGGTGGAACTCAAGATCTTACTAAATAAATGTCCAGATTTACTGTAACAGAACCAATCCTTTCTGTTTGGCATAAAATTTCCACTGGAGGAGAAAATTTAAAAAGAGTGGTTCTTACTGTTCTTTGAGAATTTGTTGTCAAATTATTTTCCGTATTTGTCAGTTTATCTTAGAAGTCTTCTTACTTCCCCAGTGAATAATCTGAAAGCTTGGGAAAAATTATCAAATCTCCCAGTTAGAAGAGTTCCCTAGTTATCTACTTAGACTTCGTTGTAGCCTTTTGGTGATAGAGTTCTGTGTTCTATTTTTTTAGCCTATGTTTATTGTTGGAGCATTCTTTCAAATGGAAATAACTCCCTTCCCATTACCCCAGAGAAAATGGAATTAATCCAAGCTCCCAATGGATTAAATCTAACTTTGCTAAATGCTGTCTATATTTATGGTATATAATAATTCATAGCTAACACTCCTCAGTGCTTAGCTTACGTTTAAGAAGTTTACAGTAAACCCTCACCCTAATAGCAGGTTTATTATTATACCCACCTTACATATAGGAAAACTAAGTTGTAGAAAAAGTAAGTAAATTGTCCAAGGTCATATGGGATTTAAATGAGCACTACTATTTGGAACCAGGGAGTCTTATTGCCAAAGCCCATAATTTTAATCACTAAGCCAACTACCTTTGATCTACTGATGGAACATGATTTTCTCTGTCCTCACTATCCTCTGAGCATATTCAATCTTTTAACAGAAAGGTGCTGCTGGTTCTCCCATTAGGCCAGGTCCTTTGATACATACACAAAGATAATATTTAGGGATTTTTTTTTTAGTGTTATTTAATAAATTAGTTTTAATACAACTAAATATACTTCCTAATGGGGTAAGTAATCAATGACAATCAATGTAAGAAATGCTTCATAGAACAGGCAGGTGAGAGCCTACAAGTGATACATTAAAAGGTTTCTATTCAATGTCATTATAAGAAATTGATCTTAGTTGTTAGAAAATGGGAATGCTTATGGAAATCTCAGACTCTTCCATACAAAGCAAATATATATGTGTGTGTGTGTGTGTATATATATATATATATATATATATATATATATAACAGTTCTTTCCATCTCACCTCCCACTAACTGTCAGAGCACTAAGAAAACATGCAAATTGGGGAGCAATGTTGTAAGCTCTTTAAAAAGCATTCAAACTCAACTGAGAGAGAGTGTAAAGCTTTTAACCTGTGCTTTCTGGGTGATGTGATGATAAACTAAAAAGCCAAAAAAAAAAAAAATTTGCAAAGGACCTGTTTTCTGTTGTGGTCTCTCTTTATGTCTTGCTCTCTGTAGGGTATATACTCATTATTATTATCTAAGCCTGTTTCTAAGATTCTCAAAATTATTTAAAAGAAGCAATTCGTACAGCATGCAGTTGACCCTTAACACTGGTTTAAACTGCATGGGTCCACAAATGCAGATTCTCTTCTGCCTCTGCCAGTCCTGAGACAGCAATACCAACTCCTCCTTTTCCTGCTCCTCCTCAGCCCATTAGCCTGACAAAGGCAAAGATGAAGACTTTTGTAATAATCCATTTTCACTTAATGAAGAGTAAATATATTTTCTCTTCCTTATGACTTTCCTAAGAACATTTTTTTCTGCTTACTCTATTATAAAAATCCAGTATATTATGTATATAACATACAAAATATGTGTTAACCATTTATGCTATTGGTAAAGCTTCTGGTCAACAAATAGGCTATTAGTAGTTACGTTTTTGGGAAGTCAAAAGTTGTATGAGATTCTCGTCTGTGCAGGGGATTAGTGCCCCTAACTCCTGCCTTGCTCAAGGGTTAATTCTATTAAAAATACAATGAAAATGAAAATAGAGACAGCAATTAGATGAAACAGACCAGGTGGCAGATAGTTAAAAATAATAACAATCATTATTCAGAGCTAAAGAAATCACAACTATAAGAATAATATCAGAACCCTGAAGGTATTTCTTCAACCCCAATTAGTTTTACAGATATTTATAGTAAATACATGTGTGTCTTAAACTCAATAGTTTATTAAGAAACAACACAGAGAAATATAGTTGCTCATTTCTCATATATTCACTGGAAGTTCACTGGATAAAAGATTAAAATTAAAAGTATGCTGAGTATATTTGGAATTTCCCTTACAATAGATGTCAATTTCCCTTACAAAAGTTGTCAGTGGTACTCAGGTAGTACAGACAATCTTTTCTGTTTTAGGATGACTGCTGAACATGGTGAAGTTATTAGAAAATTACTCTATGTTTTTCATCCTGTGATAGAATATCTCCAAGACAAAAATCTGAGACACACAAAATAATTGAAGATTCTACAAGACTCTACACAAGATAATGCCTTTAAACATTTAGGCCCCAAATTGATAATCTCATATATTAAAAACAAAGGCATACTCCTAACTCCGCATCATCTAGTAGTCTTTGCTATAAAATCTAGTGGAAATAAAGTAAGCTAAGTTGGTGCTTGTCCATTTGGCTCATTATGATTTTTGAATTCAAACTAATTCATTTGAAGTTACAGATTGATAAATAGTATCACCATCATATGAAAATTTCCTAGCAGATTGATTAAGGCTGGACTTTTATGTAAGATACTTTCCATAGAAAAGGGGAGAACACTGAGAGCATACAACATGAAATTGAGAAGACATCTGTCACAGTGACCAAACCTCTAGTTGGCGGAATAATAACTATGAATCCATTACTGTTGATATATTACATAAAGCTGTGGGAATAGAGAGCTTTTCCAATTACACAGAGAGTGATCAACAGCCGACAGCAGTAGCCCCATGCTCTCGCATCTGCTGTGTGCCTCCCATGGGAATGTGCCCATGACAGAAGGAGTTTCCATTCACCTTTAGTTTGGCTTTGAAAGTATAAAATAAACCATTGGTTCTTCAGCCTTGCAATAGCAGTGATATATCACTGAGGCACTGTTAATAGAGACATGCTCTGCCTCCTTTCACCAGCATCTCCAGCTCAATTGCCAAAGTTGTTCTCTCATGATCTCTCTTCCTCTCCTTAATCTCTACCACAAAAATCACATACTTTAAGAAAATTCAAAGAATTCCTAAAAACTCACAGGATGTCCAATTTACCTCAAGAAGACAGAGAGAGAGAGAGAGAGAGAGAGAGAGGAGAAATATGGAGCATTTCTTTACATTTTTAAATAAAGTTTTAAGATGGAAATATTTTTTATCATGAACATAGAAATTTTAGCTATTGTGAATCAGATTTTAGGCTCAGAATCCATCTAACTCAAATTCTAAAAGTATCAATTGCTGTAACCACAGCTAGGTAGTTAACAAATAACTTGGTGGTCTGAATTGATTTTGGACAAAAATGAAATGCCTGATTTCCTGTCTAGCATTTAATATACTGATACATTGTCTATCCTTGAAAAATACAGTTGTTAACATTGACCAGAGGTTAAGGTAACTGTTTCCTTTTGTAGCTTTTAATCTCATTTGAGTTCCAGCTATACAAAAATCATGGTATTACTTTAGCTTGTAGAGCAACTTTATGTAAATTTGAAATAGGCACCTTTTCCTTAGGATATGTTCTTATTATCTGTCATAGATTTATAACAAATATAGACATGTATTATAACTAACATGAGAAGCATTCCTTAGATCTGTACCACCTGTACAACCAAATCCAACTATTTTGGTAGGTAGTGTATGATTGCTTCCTCATAATTCCAATGCATTGGTTCTTGGCAATCTCACATTATGCTGTTTCACACAGGTACCTTTAGATCTGTTGTTTTCATCCAGCTTGACACCCCCAGACATACGAGTTTGCACATTAACTGATAATTCTGATACCAGTAGTATTTGTGACAGATGTCTTGGGCTGTCTTTATTTATTACCACTATACTTCCTCTTTCTTCAATTCTGGTCTCGTCTAGCTTCTGACTCTTGACTTCATCTCTTATTTATTTAGGTCTTTCTTTACAGAATGTTCTTGTTAGTAAGCTGTGGTTCATATTTCACAATCATGCACACACACACACACACACACACAAACATGAAAGGTCATTTTCTGATAAGACTGATTAAAAAATCGAAATAATAAAGATGAAAGGATCTCTCTGAAAAATTATTTATATCAATAGTGTTTGTGAATATTTTGTTGAGGAAGCCTAGGAAAGACTCCAATAGAATCACCATGGCATCTGTAGGTCTGGAATGTAATTAAAGCAATTGTTACTCAGAAAAAAGACCAACTGCACACAAGAGGTAGAAGAAGAAGAATTTTCAGTGTTTATCCTACACTGCATAGTGACTACTGTTCCCTGGTTCTAGAGATCTGCTCTCTCTCTCTCTCTCTCTCTCTCTCTCTATATATATATATATATATATATATATATATGAAAAGAATAATTCACCGGACAGTGATTATCTGTTTTTATCAATCAGATAATGTGTAAGTTGGTCTGCTGAGAGGTCTTATATCCAGAGTCCTCATGAATCTTGATTCAGGCTAAATTTTTTGCTGCATTAAAGTGAGGAAAAGATTTTAGTTGTTGTTGTTGTTATCTTTAGCTGTAAGTTAGTCTAATGTTAACTCCCTACAATGTGAAATACTATACATTAATAAGCTTATCAAATGTAGTTTCTGACCAGAAAATCTGACAATCTGCCCCAGATTCACTAAAATGATTCTACACACTATAGACCAGTGGGGAACTTACATTTGCACTAGAAATTCTCTCTTTTGAATAATGAACTTCTTATGTGTACCACTCTTGAAGAAGATGCCTAGTAAAATGTCTGAAATTCTGGAAACTATTTCATCAGTGGTCACAGGAGTGCCACTCAGCAGCCATGTTGGCTCTGCATGGCTTACTGCCACCCAGCAGGTGGCTGAAGGCAAGAAGACAGAAAGTCTCTCACAGTTGCAGGCAGTTGAATGTAATAGGCGTGGTCAATTGACCGAATCCGGACAATTAAAGATCCTTCTCCAGGAACTTGAAGTTTGAACTGAGAGTATGTTAATTGCACCTTGAGATTGGAATGATAACAAATTGAGTTGAAAGCCGTGGGTGGTCCTGTGAACCATGGGACAGAGAGAGAAAGGAATGCTCAGGCAAGTAGAGAGAGGCAAATACCAGACACAGAACAAATCCTGCGGGGTGTCTGAGAACTCTCTTCTTGATTCTGGCTTTTACACAATCTGTCCATTGTCTTACCCTTGGAGTTCACAAGATAGTCTGGACACTTCCCATCTTTTTGCTTAAGTTAGCCTGTACTTACTGCAAGAATCTTAATTATTACACATCTGTAGTTCTAAATTTTCACCAATCCATCTGATCTCTTTAGCACAATTAGTAGAGTTTCTATTTTCACACATTCCAAATTCACATGTGCCCTAAAGCAAATGACTTAACATGTACTCACTTCATAGAGTATCTGTGAGAATAAAGTGAGTTAATATATATAAAATCCGAATAATAGTGCCTGGCACACAAAGAACATAACAAATACACTTAATTTTTACAATTATTTATTTACATTATTATAATATTAACTATAATCTTTCTTAAAAAGAAGCATATTTGGAATCTTCTTTATGTTTTTAGTTTAACTCATATCTCCAAAATGGAGTTTTAGTTAGTATTTGCAAACTCTAGAGCTAGTGTTTATTAGTTACTTCACTCATTCATTCAAACAAGTTATTGAACATTTCATATGTTTATGCATGTTTCTATCTGTATAAAGATTACTATTAAGCTACTATTTAAAAATAATCTTATTTTGCTGTTCAATGTAGGATTTTAATTAATGAGATTTCTCTTGAATTACATCTTATCTGCATTAATCATCCTTTGGCTTCAGAGAAAACAGAACTGATAAAAAATGTTCTTTGAAGATAATTCTGTAGTATATAGCTACATGTCAATGTTTGTTTAATAAATTAAAAAGGCACAAAGGTGAACACATTTTAAGCTGTATAACTATGTAGGTGATTGAATTATTAAGAAGATAGACAGAATCCCACTAGGGATGGTTACATGTGCCTTCATCTTGATTATTCTCTTAAAAAACGGTTCTTTGATGCACATGAACATTTGTTCCAACTGGCCCATCGAGTATTTGAAGCTTATTCAAAGGTCATATTTTTGGGCAAGACTTCACTCATACAGCCCAGATGGACTAAAATACAAAGGGATATAGACACTTCGAAGTTATAGCTGTTAAAGCAAGGATTTCCAGACTGATTTTCTCAGATGTTGCTTTAACTTCAGGCTTTCATTTGGAAATGTCATGACTAATTTTTAAGAGAGACTAAACCACTGCCACTACCACACAACAAAAACTTGGCACAGATAACAGTGGAAAACTTTTACCTGCACAATTCTAAACTATACTCTTAGAAGTTATTGAAAATGTCACTGAAATCAACATTCACCTCTTTGGCTCCATAAGAGAGTTGAGGTTAAGCCATTAAACCAAACCTAGGCACTAAACATAACATCAGCAACTTTTATGCCTCAGAGGTTGCCGTAATAACACTTTTTGAGACATATTCTAGTTTAGGAGTTTTCAAGATTCAGTCTTACATTATTTTTACCCTATATGCCTTCTTCATTTCCCAACCTATAAATCTCAGGACTATCAGATTAAAAAAACTTTTTATAAAAAGTGTTTTCTAATAAACTCTTTATTTTCTGAAATAAAATTAACAGATGACGAAACTACCAGCAATGTAATTTTCAAAAATCAATGTAATAGCATCAATAATTTTAATAAATAAAAAGAAAAGTAATTTTATTTAAAAAATTTGTACAGCTAGAGTAGAAGATAAGATTCTTCCTGATGACAGCACTTAAATGTTTGGGAAGACATTTAAAAGTTGTGTGGGACTTGTGCATTTGGCATTCACAGGGCCTACTCACTAAAGGCCTTAGCATCATCACTGATTTAACCAAAAATTTTCCTGCTTGGAATTATAAAACTCCCCTAAGTGACCAGTACTACTCTTGTTGCTTACCTCTACTTTTGCCAATTCTAAAAAAAAAATAAACCATAATTCCAAATGATAACAGTTTAGGTTATAATAAAACAATTTTTCATCAATACTTATTAGGAATATTGAGTACTAGTATGGTATCACCACCTTTTAAAATGTGTCAACAGTTCCAAGCTCTCCAAAATTCAGACACAACTATTTCTAAAGAGTTGTTCATTTGTTATTTTTTGTTTGAGAAATTGCCAATGGCTTCAGGCTCAGGAATAATGTAACTTAAATATTGCTTCTTAGAAAATGAGAATATATGTTGCAAGATTTGGAGAAATGACTAAAGTATTGATGTATCATTACATGTTATAGAAATTTTTAAAGGACAAGAACTATTAAATGAAGACACTGGTTTTCAACCAGTTTCTGTGCATTGATCTATAGTTTTATTTCCAGATAACTCTGATGTATTAGGGCAGACTACACACTGAAAAAAAAAATCCCAGTGGATTATAGAACCAGAACAATAGTCAGAAAAGACTTGTTCCAGGGGTCCACGCAGTTACTATGTATTATAACTCAAGATAATATAGCACAATGAGTAGTTTTAACTTCAAGTTTGAGGGACGTACATTACATTAAAATTGTTTTCAGACTCTGATTTAGTTACGACTGCAAAAAAAATCCATCTTCTAGGTGAGACAGATGATGCCATGTCTGTATTTATTTCTATATCAATATTTCTAACTATTTTAAAGCTGTTTGTTTCTCTTTTTATGTGGCAGCATATGGGATATTTCGGGCCTGGTGTAAATAAAAATGACCCAACCATCAGTAGAGATATAGCAACTCCGCTGAATCATACTGCCTCAATGCCCTCTCAACAACAGAGCTTTGCAAATAAAAGCTTATTCAAAATCAACTAAAGCTTTAGAAAGCCCTGGCCATTACTTATATTAGTTAATAAGATAGCCCAATATAAGAGCATAAGTAGTATAGAGAGGAAGTAATATTAGTGGCTAAGCATCAATTCTATACCTAGACTTCTTACTTTCTAGCTATGCCAACATGGGTAAAATATATATCTTCTTACAGCCTCAGTTTTCTATAACATAGTACAATAACGCTATCTCCTTTATAAACAAAACAGGTCTGTAAGAAGGTTCCCATGTAAAGTGCTCAGATAGAGTCTAACACTGGACAAAAACTCAGGAAACATTAGGAATGCTGTGAGTTGGCTCTTCAATCCCATCAATTTTTATTTTTAGGGAAAATCTTGGGGGAATTCAGGCCAGTTAAGGTCTAAGTAAAATATCCTTTAGGCCAACTTGTGACTGCTCTGGTTGGGGTATCAGGTGATTGTGTAACCTGTTTAGGATTTTGAGTTGACCCAAGCATGTAAGTACAAAACGAAGGCTAGTCTTTCTGTTGGAAAATCTCTTTTCAGAAACATCAGTAGTCTGTAGAATGACCTGTGATAGGACAAAAGTCTCATGGACTATTTTTGAATTGGTTCTCAGAAAGAAGCACAGACCAAAATCTGCTCCTGTAGACCATGCCGATCTCTGATACCATGTGGTGAAAATAGCGCACCAATGCAAGATTTTATTGCTTATGGCCTTGATTTCCTGATTCCTAATCCTGTGCTCTACATAGTGACTTGAAACACATGTGTTTACAAATGAGTTATTTGAAAGCAGTACAGAAATGGGATACACCAAGCCACTTAGGGTTACATAATACAAGATTAACAACTTAAGTTTCAGCTAAATTAAAGCATTTAGGTTTTTTTTTTTTAAAAAAAGCCCTCTGCAAACCTTAATTTTATGGTTTTTGGTATAATTTTATGGTATCAAATTTTATGTTTTTTCTTCGGGAAAATTATTTATTTATTGATGGTTATAGAATTACTTGAAATCAATATAAAAATAAGTAGCAATTTTACTTTTAAATTCCAGCCAAATGAGTTTAACTTGCATGCAACCAAAGCACCCAAGGCTGCATTGCAGGCAGCAGCTCTGCCCGACATCAGAGACACTCGGGAGATCAAAACAAAATCAAGCTCTGAGGAAGTGATTCGCTTATTCTTTTTTCTTAATAGGCATGCTTGTGTTTTCTCTGTTGGTATTGGTCAATTCAAGGCAGCATCAAAGTCTGTGAACCCCACCAAGATTTGAATGACTCCATCTTAACCTAGGAGGTAAGAAAACATGCGAAGTCTGACATTTGAGAAAGATTCTGTGATTGGAATCTGAAAACCTGTAGCTGCGTTGGGAATGAAGGACCTTTGTACTGTTTCATTTTCCCTCTTGCAAAAGTGTGCAATTGCTGTCACAAGATTGGATTTATGTTGGAACATTTCCCCTTCCCCTTCAATTTTTTTTGTTTTGCATGAGATGAACATGAAGATCATTAAAGGTCCTTATTAAACCTCTGCCTGAGCTAGAGGACAATGACCTTTTTCATGTTCTGTCATTTGTTGGGTGGGTTTGTCCCAGTCTTCTTGCTTTGTTTTCTCAGGGAAGGAAAATTTAGAGCCAGTCAAACTGTAAGATTCTGACCAGGCCAGGGTTGCTTAAGCAGTGCTAACACTTTCATAGATCATTTTTGTGACAAAGATTGAAAGGAGTATAGAAAATAGCACAATGGGATTCAATTAATGTGACAAAAGGAAATTGTACAAAGTTTAATCCATTCCCATAACAGTCTCAAGATTGTAATCTCCTTGGATGCTGAGCCCAGGAAAGACTTTTTTTTCTGCAATATGCATCATCAAGTTGCTTTAGAAGTGCTGCTGTGGGCTGGAGGGAGGCAGCACAAGTTATATAACATGCAATTTAGGATAATGGCCTTTGAAAAGCAGAAATTGATATAAACAGACAAAGCCAACAAAGCTTCAGTCATCTAGAAGGTAGTTTCAATCACTACTGACATTAAACAATATCACCCCCACTGAGTCTACACTATGTTTATTATCATTTAATTTCTTGCTCAAATCAGTGCTTTCTTATCATAGTGTCTCAGGGATTGCAAACTCTGTTGTGACTACAATTGGTAGAAAAGTGCATTCATCTAAACGAGTAACAGAATACAGAAATTGAGCTATCTTCACCTTTTGTGGCTTTAAATATTCTACCAAAAACATTAGCAAAAATGGAAGCTATCGTGTTTTCATAATTACCACAGCACTGTCTTTGCTCTTGTAATGATAGAATCCATACTTTCAATCTGGAGAGCTTAATAATAGCAGCCGTGTAGTCCGCCCAACTGTGGGGTTTTAGGACTCCCATAATTGTTCATTTTTACTCACTTGACAGAAGGTGTTTCCTTGAAATAATTCAGGCCACATCAGAAAGTAAAATTTTAAAATCCTTTTATGTGTCCTGCTATACATAACAGTATTGAACTATGCATTAATAAACCAAATTTAATTGACTTGGAGGTGCATATGTCCTAATTAACACTATACCTCGGTACTGAAACTGATTGCTACAGACCATCAAACACACACAAATGCAGACATAATGATTGTATCATTAGTGGGTAAGTTCCGCTGTCTCTTGGTACATAAAAACCACGCCTTCGCTTTTTCTTCATCTTCTCCCTTGCTTTCTTTCTTCTTCATATTCTGCCTCTGCTTTTCTTTTTCTCCTCTCATTTTTTACAATAGTTTTGGGGAATAATTTTAGATGCACAGAAGATTTGCATAGATGGTATAGAGATTCTGTCTTTCATCCAGTTGTCTTTTTATTTTTAGTAAAATGTATTAATGGGTAGCTAAAAGGTAACAGGAAAAAACACAAACCTATCCAGAGAAAATGCAAATGGCATTTCATATTTCTGATATGCATCAGGCTACTTATAATAATAAATAAAATATGAATATGGAAAATACACAGGGACATTTCCTATTGTTATATTAAGTGAATGGGTTTTCTGTAGTGAGATTATAATGTAAATGCACTGTATACCACTAGCAACAGCAGCGTGCCTTATTATTATGGGTGAAAATTATACATTTCTGAGTGTGTTTACATGTGCTGAGTGGGTGTTTGAAAGATGAGAAAGGTAGTTTTATGGGGAAGGCTGTGGAGATGCTGGAGAAGATAATTGAAAGAGGTTTTTAGGATTTAACAGGGCCCAGATTCTGTGTGTGTGTGTGTGCGCGTGCGTAAGGACAGGGTTGGTGGGGACAGGTAAGCAATTATAGAATGTTCTCTGGACATTTATGCTGGAATGTGTAGACAGGTCTCACATCATGGACGATACTCTATGCTTAATCAAATCCATGGGTACCCAACCCCCAGGCCACAAAGCAGCACCAGTCTGTGGCCTGTTAGGAACTGGATTGCAAAGCAGGAAGTGAGCAGCGGGACAAGTGAGTGAAGCTTCATCTGTATTTACAGCCATTCCCCATTGCTTGCCTGAGATCCGCCTCCTGTCAGATAAGTGGTGGCATTAGATTCTCACAGGAGTGAGAACTCTACTGCATATCATGCATGTGAGAGATCTAGGTTGCACACTCCCTATGAGAATCTAACTAACACCAGATAATCTGAGAGAAATAGTTTCATCCCCAAACCACCCCTCCTCCACCACTCCATCCATGAAAAATTGTCTTCCATGAAATGGTGCCAAAGAGGTTGGGGACTACTGATCTAAACAATTCATTCATTACATATATTCATTATATGTGTGTGTGTGTGTGTGTGTGTGTGTGTGTGTGTATACATATATATCTAATTCATTGTATATTAAAAAACAAAGAATTATGAATTTTTTTACAATTATAAAATTAATGCATATTTCAATTTTATAGTTGAAAAAGGTAAATTTTATTTAAAATGTATGTCCTGAGCACTGTACAAAATTTTGAAAATTTATAAAAGCAGTAAGAAGAAATGACTAATAATTTCACCACTCACATATAGTCACTCTGAATAATTTAATGCATTTTATTTTTAATTTATTTTACTCACATTTTTCTAAATTATACTATCAAGTTGTTCTAAATTCTGTTCTGTTCTAAATTTGATGCTCTCATTGTTTTCTTATTCTGGTTTTGAGTCAATTTGATTTTCACATGCAATTATGAGACTGGGGCTCCAGATAGTCCACAGACAACATCATCTCTTTCTCTAAGCCCTATCAAAATTGTCTAGAAAATAGCTCTTGTCATGCCAAGACAAGCATGTAGATATTGCCACCAGAAAACACTAAAAAGTCCATTCCAAAGTTAGAAAGTTTCTACTGACTTACAAATACTTGCACTGCTTTGCTCCTTGCTAAAGGACACATTGTTGCTTTATAATTGCAATCTAAGAATTCCAGTTGTGAGTGTCAGCAATCTTTTTACCCATGCCAATTTCACTTATAGCTACAGCTTCTCTCTTTTGCAATCTCTAGAGTTGCACTTTTTGTTTTTTTTGAGATAGAGTCTTGCTCTGTCACCCAAGCTGTTATGCAGTGGCATGATCTTGGCTCACTGCAACTTCTGCCTCTCAGGTTCAAGCGATTCTCCTGCCTCAGCCTCCCAGGTAGCTGGGACTACAGGTGTGTGCTACCACATCTGGCTAATTTTTTGCATTTTTAGTAGAGACAGGGGTTCACCGTGTTAGCCAGGATGGTCTCGATCTTCTGACCTTGTGATCTGCCCACCTTGGCCTCCAAAGTGCTGGGATTACAGGCATAAGCCACTGCGCCCAGCCTCTAAGCTGTACTTCTAAGAGATGAGCAGCCTTTGCACCAAACAGGTGCAGCACCTAGCACCATGATCAGCTATGGTTCAAATATATTAATTGAGAGAATAAATAAGTTCAGATATGAGATGGGTCAGTATCAAACATAGTCCAGAGAAATCAAAGCACCAATAAACTTTTTGAGAATGTCAGTTACAAAACTTAAAAATAAAGACTGGGCAGGATATCAGCCATACCTTGTTCTATAGCAATGTTATTAACACGTTTAAGAAATATCAGTTAATTTGATTATACTAATGTAAATGATGCTTCCTGACTTTTGTTTGAAAAGTTGTGATCTGGAAAGCCTTTTTTTTTTTTTTTAAATATCTTTAGAGAGTCACCTAGCTTGTAACAAAATTTACTTTCTCTGGATGTTAGAACCAGAGTTAGAATTAGGAATTGACCTGAAGTCTGCTGGTCACTTGAAAACATTCTAGTGGCCCTCAAAGTAGTTTGAGGGTAGAGAAGTTCTCAAATGTAGTATATCAACATACCTGTGCAAATTTATATTTAAATGTAAGTGTGAAATCAACATCGTGTGGCATTTTTAGGGAGAGATGAGCGTGTTATGGAATTACACAAAGTCAAACAAGGCATTGCAATTCCCAGAGTCTAAAACGTCTAGCTTTAGTGGATGAACTACACTGTGACCTCAAGTTAGGTACAGATAAAAATAAAATAAGGTGAAATAAAACAAAATAAAATAATTTATTTGACCTAATATAACTCACTCAGGCCCAAAGCACATTAATTTCCAGAGAATTTGTGGCTCTCTTAGTCTGCAAGCCCCAAGAACATTTATTCAAACCATTGGTTCTAGACATTCATTTCAATTCAATAAATGTTTATTTAGTACTTAAGATGTGTCAACAACCATACAAGATGCTGGAGCTAAAACACGGAAGAAGATACCAGAGGGTGCATGTCTACGGAGCCTATCATTCAACAGGAAAGAGAAATTATTAAGCACATAATTATAATGAAGAGTGATTTTAGCTAGGACAGAAGAGCAGTAGTCAGTGGAGACCAGGCTGTAACTGGAATGTTAGGTTAATCTTCCCTGGCAAAGTGACAGCTAAGCTGTAGCCTGGCCTACAGGTAAGGAAGGTTTTATTCATCAAAGCTCCAGCAGAAATGTAAGGGAAAAAAGCAAAACAAAACAAAACAAAATCCAGATGATAAAAGCAGGATGTGCAAAAACTGTACGGATTGAGAGAAGTGTTTCTATGACCTATAGTTAAGGTGCAGAGTGGTGCAAGATGAGGCTGGAGGGCTACTCAGGTCTTACTTTCATGTATTAATGAGCAGTTAATACATGATATGAAAAATAGTTAAATAAATTTAGAAAACCTGTGGCAACTCTACAGGTAGAGTCTTTACTATATAAACAGGCACCGTAAATCTGCAATGCTTAGAGCTCCAAATTAAATAATTGTTTTGCTATTATCTTACTTTAAAAATTTAATACATTATTTTTTTGCTATTATCCCTAGGAATGTGGAGTTGTGACCATCTCTTTCCACCTCTCTCTCTTGTGAACTTGAAAAAAAAAATGGCATTGGGGGGATATCAAATGGAATTCAGGTGGCTGTATTAGTCCATTTTCACACTCCTGTAAAGAACTTCCTTGAGGCTGGGTAATTTATAAAGTAAAGAGCTTTAACTGACTCACAGTTCTTCATGGTTGGGAAGCCTCAAGCAAATTACAATCATGGTGGAAGGGAAAGCAGGGGCCTTCTTCAGAAGGCAACAGAAAAGAGAGGAAAGAAGGAAGAACTTCCAAATACTTATAAAACCATCAGATATCTTGAGAACTCACTATCACGAGAATAGCATAGTGAAAACTGCCTCCGTAATCCAATCACCTTTCTCCCTTGACACATGGGAATTACAAGTCCCACCCATGGCACGTGGGGATTACAATTCAAGATGAAGTTTGGGTGGGGACACAGAGACAAACCATATCAGTGGCAATATATAATTTTTGATATATTTCTACTGGTCTATACCTGTAATATGGCATACCCACTGTGGAATTCTAACTCTAAATCTTCATTTTTCAAGTGATTTGTTGATATGAATAATAATATAATATAATGTTAACAGCAGGCAGGAATTACCTAGCCCCATCTACCCCCAGAAATAATGCTTTTAGTTTTTATTTTTAAAGGAGTATCTTGCTCTGTATTAGGTACACATTTTAATGCTTTGATATATTCTAATGCTTGAGAAGCTTATTCAGCTTGGTAACCGTGGCTACCCCACCACAAAATAAATGAATGAATAAATAAATATATAAATAAATAAAAATACAGGGAACATGTTCCAAGAGTTGTACATCTTCTTGACAGAAAATCAATATACAGTAGTTGTGGAGATGGAGACGGTTGAGATAAATTTTTGTTTACCTTCTAGATAATTCCAGTTTCTGCTGTCATGAAGATGGTAAAAAGAGAGCTTTCCCATCTCAGAAAACCCTTTATGGGTCATGATAACCTATTTGCAATTATGTTCATTCAAATTATAAATTCTACCAAAATGCAGTTGACAGACTGCAGACAGCTAAATGATGGGAATGGTACAAATAAATTCCCTATACGATAATTACTTATTGATCTGCAAAATGCCTTCTATTTGTATCTGTACTAGAATAAAGGCATGAATGTGTTGAAAATTTTCATAACAATAATATTGAGAGGAAGACGGACAAGAACGTCTCCTTAGCATTTGTCATGGTTTAAATATTCTTGCTAGAAGAAAAAGACTTTCTTTTGTTTCAATTTTTAAAAATGCGCAGCTTTTTTAAAACTAATGGTTTCTAGTTTCCAACTCAAAGGCAGATTCAAGAAGCTTTTATTTTTCTTCAACTTTTAAGTCCAGGGGTACATGTGCAGGATGTGCAGGTTTGCTGCATAGGTAAATGTGTGCCATGGTGGTTTGGGGCACAAATTATCCCATCACCTAGGTATTAAGCCCAGCATCCATTACCTATTCTTCTGGATGCTCTCCCTCCCCCAATCCCCAACAGGCTCCAGTGTGTGTTGTTGTCCACCTGTGTACATGCGTTCTCATCATTCAGCTTCTACTTGTAAGTGAGAACATGCAGTCTTTGGTTTTCTGTTTCTGCATTAGTTTGCTGAGGATAATGGCTTCCAGCTCCATCTATATCCATGCAAAGGACATGATCTTGTTACTTTTTTATGGCCTCTTATGTACCATGGTGTATATGTACCACATTTTCTTTATCTAGCCTGTTATTGATGGGCATATAGGTTGATTCCATGTATTTGCTATTGTGAATGGTGCTGCAATGAACATATGTGTGGATGTATCTTTAAAATAGAATGATTTATATTCCTTTGGGTATATACCCAGTAATGAGATTGCTGGGTCAAATAATGTTTCTGCCTCTAGGTCTTAGAGGAATCACCACACTATCTTTCACAATAGTTGAACTGATTTACATTCCCACCAACAGTATAAAAGTGTTCCTTTTTCTCCGCAACCTCATGAGCATCTGTCTTTTTTTTGTCTTTTTAATCAGCCATTTTAACTGGCAGGAGATAGTATCTCACTTGTGGTTTTCATTTGCATTTCTCTAATGATCAATAATGTTGAGCTTTTTTTCATGTTTGTTGGCTGCATGTATATCTTCTTTTGAAAAGTGTTCATGTCCTTTGCCCATTTTATAATGGGATTTTTTTTTTTTTTTTTTTTTTTTTGCTTGTTGATTTGTTTAAGTTCTTTGCAGACTCTGGATATTAGATCTTTTCAAATGAATAGATTGCAAAATTTTTCGCTTATTCTGGAGGTTGCCTGTTCACTCTGATAGTTTCTTCGGCTGCACAGAAGCTCTTTAGTTTAATTAGATTCCTTATCAATTTTCATTTTTGTTGCAGTTGCTTTTGGTGTTTTCATCATGAAATCATTTCTCGTGCCTATTTCTTGAATGGTTTTGCCTAGATTTTCTTCTAGTGTTTTCATAGTTTGGGGTTTTACATTTAAGTCTTTAATTCACCTTGGATGAAATCCTTTTAAAATATGTATTACCAACCCAGGCATTAACCACAACCTTGTTTTTGGTATTTAAAATGTATACACTTATAAATTAAGATTATAAACTTATAACCACTTAAAAGCCATTGGTTTAAAAGACATTCGTTTTAATCAGTCAACGGTTTATTACAGTGAAATCTCCTTAATTCTTTCTTTCATTTTGATAATAGGAATATGACTTACGTTTTAAGCCAAGTTGTCTTTCTACAGTCATTGAAATAGTCTTGCCCAGAACATTTGGCTGAATAGTACCATCATGGTTCAGTCTGTTATGCAAAATGCAGCAGGTGTCTTATAATTACCATAAAGTAGCTATAGCTACAACCCTTTACCTTCATATCCACAGGAGTAAATCAAAATAACCTCTGTGCTCTGATTTGCCATTAGATCCATCCCAAACATGAAAGTATGCAAGATTTACCTGAGGTACTTTTCCTAGGTTCCTATGTGTGGACATTCTCTTCTAGTAAGTCTGAATTAGGTGGCACATTTTTGTTTTTAGCAGGATTTCAGGTGGTTCTAATACAAATGTTCCTGCAGCTTAGAGATTTTTTATCCTTGTATTTCTGGAACTAAACACAGTACCTAGTACATATCAGACTCTTAAAAGCCAAATTTTAAACAAAATTAAATTAAAAGTAATGGAAATTTCACGGGGGCACAGACATGGCTGTTAGTTAGAACAGACTGGATTATGCTTCAGGAAAAAACTGCACCGAAGTCTCCACTACAAGTATAACACAGCCCTATTTCTTATGGTTTTGATGCAGGCCACTCTCTAAGGTGGCTATTATCCTTGAAGTTCCCCTACTCAAAAATCTAAGGCTAACAAAGGAGCAATTGGACAGGTCCACCTTATGGCTACACACTCTGGCTATAGTGTGGCTTTCAGATTCACCAGGGAAGGGAGAAGGGGAGAAGGTGTGTTGGAAGGATTTTCTCTGTTAAGGATTTGGTTCAGAATTCATGCACGTTAGTTTACACACAGTCCATTGGCCATCACCAGCATGTGCGCCCATTCAACTACAAGGTGGCTAGAAAGTGTGACACAATTATATCCCCAGAAGGAGAGAAAAATTAGGAAGCAATGAATGTTAGGGTCTCTATGTCTAAAGTAACATGCAAGAGTCATTTTTAATCTGCTTTTCATATGATTTTTTTTTTTAAAGATAATGCTCAAACACCATTCATGGAACCTTCTACTCCAGCTCCACTATCTTGGCTCTCAATGTACTCAGCCAAATGCATATATTTTGCTTTCATGGAAGAATCTATAAACAATATCACAAAAGAGGAATGATATCTTTGGAGGCCTCCACACAAAGACTTCCATGAGTAAGATGTGACATAAATAATACTCAAGTATCAAGGCCTGAGCTTTTAGAGGGTAAAAAAAATAATACCAGAAAAGTTCTTCAAGGGCATGTGTTGGTGGTTAGAGAGTAAATAAAGCACTTGCAGATTTAACCCAAATAACTGATTATTCTTTAAGGGTTGAGGTCAGTGTTTTGCACACCAAATGACACTGTGGATTCATAAACTATCTGATATGTCAGCCATATTCTTGAAGATCAGGGGGTTTGTGTGTAGTCACTGCTATACTAGAACAGTAAAAGGATCCAGTGGACAAAATTATCTTAAATACAAAACATAATTTCACTGGTTTAAATTCAGTAAAAAAACTCATTAAAAAAAAATCCAAAACCTGAAAACTATGTGTTGGTTGGTTACTGTGTGGAGACTGCCAACACTCAGTTTAATGTACATTCCCCCACCTCAGCCCAGAGTTTAACAAACGGTTAAAATAAGTGATGAAGTATTATAAAAGCAACATTTTATTTTTAATAAAATTTAAACAAATAGAAGAAAAAACTAAAAATCCTCCTCTTCTTTCAAAGTCCCAGATTTTAAATCTTGTTTCTTGATATATATCCTTCCAGAGTTTTGATATGTATATATAAATAAACACCTGCAAGCAATAACTAACGCATATTTTTATTTACATATTATAAATACATATCGATCTCCTGTAGACTTCAAGTATCATAAAAATAAAGGAGGGTCAGTATTTACTTACTTTTATTTCTAGTACCAAACACAGTGCCTAATAAATTATAGATGCTTAATTGATTATCTGATGAAAAAATGACTCAAGTTAATACATCTTAGTTTCCAATAAGCTTTATTATTTTTAATATTAGTAGAGTTTTTCATAATACAAACATGCCATAATATATGTAGGATTAATCCCTGGAAATGGGATATTTAGCTCAAAGTCATGAATGTATTAAATGCTGATAGACACTAGTGAAATGATTATTCACCCATTTGGAGAATCACAGAACCATTTGACAAAGATTAAAGTTAATGTACCCTCTCCTAGTAAATTATACCAGTGTTCTCTATGATTTCAGAGTATATTAGGAATGATTCTTAGGTAAAGAATTCCTGCTTTAGAATATTGCATTACTGAGGTTGACTTCACTGTAAATGGTCTCAGCTTCTAGTTGTAACATGGTTTGCCAGCTTTCCTTCAGAAGACATCTGTTTTCTGAAAATTATGAGATATTGAGTTTCTCGTATCATCTAATATCATTAGATGATATTACATTTAATTTGTCTCATGAAAATTTTAAGCTCAGTTTACCCATTTTCCAGGGCAAATGCTTCAGTGTCAGTAGTATAACCTTACAAACTCACTCTGCCACATCAAAATCCCAAGTTAATCCATGGTTTTATTTTCTGCTTTAAGTTTCTCTAACTGCTCTAATCACAGTGATGTTACTAAAATTTTTAAGAGAAGGAGAATGTGACATGTTTGTTTCCATTTTTTATGCATCGGGTTGAATTAAGTAAGGACTTCAGTTTTGCCCAGCCCAAATCTGAGGGCTACACTGAGTCATAAAAGAGAACTATAAGTAAAGACAGTGACTAATAGCTAGGAGAATGCTTGGTCAGCAGAAAGGCAGACCTTGATCTTCCGGTGACCAGAGGCAAACTCATATCAGCCCACCACAGGGCAATGCGTCAAAGCAATTACCGTTTTATCATTCGTGAGTCAAAACAAGAAACTATGACGTTCCTGGACATCATAACTAGTTACTTTCTTTCACATACACACCCACATTCTCCAGTTCTCCAAGTTTATTTTTCTTAAAGGAACAAAGAAAAATTAATTTAATTAGTCCCCCTGCCCATTTTCTGAGAAAATAAAGACTCAGCTAAAGAGATGTCACTTTCAGTTGCTTTGAGGAGGAAGCATGCTTTTATTTAGGGAACTGTAACTGATTTGCAAGAGAATAAAGCACTCTTGGTTTATTCAGCTAGAAATTATATTGGCTTTTCCTCATTTCACTTCCAAAAGAGGAACGTTTGGATATTGCAGAGAACCAACTTTGACATCTTTAGAGAGTGGAATCACTTGGCTGGGCTCATTTCCTGGATCCTGTGTTTTCATAGCACAGTTTCAAAGACAGTGTAAAGCCAACACACACTTAAAATTCTTGGTCTCTATCAAAACAAATCTGCCATTCCCCGCTTTACTTTTTCAGTGAGGTTCATTACAGTGCTAAATTTGAACCTCATTAAAAAATAACATCTACACCTGTCCTTAGAGTATTCCTAAAACGTAACATTCTCCTGCGTTATAGTTAATGCTACTGTATGAAAACTTGAAATCCATACTTAATATCATTGAGTAAAAATGTTACCAGACTTGAGTTTTAAACTATCAAAGCTAAGTGTGTAAGTTCTTTCCCTGATGCCCTTTGAGAAATCAAATTGAAATTCAGCTGAGGAGGAAACAGCCTAATGTAAATAAGAAATTGTAATCTGGGCTCTTGATACTCAAAAGGTGTTTTTGAACCAGTAACACCAGCATCAAGTGGGAACTGATTAGAAATGCAGTATGTAGGGCCCTACCCCAGATCTCTCTATTTGCAAAGTACATTTTAATAATACGTCCAGGTGATTTGCATGTACATTATTCCCCCTGACCTTGGAAGATACGTTTCAAGACCCCTAGTGGATGCCTGAAACCTCGAATAGTACCAAATTCTATATATACTATTTTTCCTACATATCTATGATAAAATTGAATTTATAAATTAGGCACAGTGAGAGATTAACAGCAATGACTAGTAATACAACAGGAAAATTGTAACAACATATTGCAACAAAAGTAAAATAAGAATTACTTGAACACAAACACTGAGATATATCAACAGTCAGTCTGATAACTGAGATGGTGGCTAGTGACTAATGGGTGTGTGGTGACTACAGAATGGATACCTGGACAAGGGACGAGTCATGTCCCAGCAAGTTGGAGTGAAGATGTTGGGAGATTTCATCAGCTCCTTAGAATGGCATGCAGTTTAAAACATACGACTTGTTTATTTCTGGATTTTCCATTTAATATTTTTGGACCACAGTTAATTATAGGTAACTGAAGCCTTGGAAAGTGAAACCAAGGCTACTAGATAAGGAGGAACTAGTGGACATTATTTTAAGAAACCCTAGTATAGGTCATCGCTGTGAAGCTATGTAGAGACACTAAATGTTTCATTCTTTGAAATACACCACTATCCAATGAAGGCCAGCTATCATAGGTATTTATAGTCCTCAAGATTAAAGATCTCTGCTGGGCATGGTGACTCACACCTGTAATCCCAGCACTTTGGGAGGCAGAGGTGGGAGGATTGTTTGAACCCAGGAGTCCAAGACCAGTCAGTCTAGGCAACATGATGAAACCCTATCTCTACAAAACATAAAAAAATTAGCTGGGCATGGTGGCTCCCACAAGCAGTCCCAGCTACTAGGGAGGCTGAGGTTGGGAGGATTGCTTGAGCCCAGGAGTTTGGGACCAGACTAGACAGCAGAGTAAGACTCCCATCTCTACAAAAAATAAAAAATGCAAAAAATTAGCCAGGCATGGTGGCACATGCCTATAATCCCAGCTACTTGGGAGGCTGAGATGGGAGGATTGCTTGAGCCCAGGAGTTTGAGGCTTCAGTGAGCCAAGATTATGCCACTGTACTCAGCCTGGGAGGCAAAGCACGATCCTATCTAAAAAAAAAAAAAAAAAAAAGGATAGAATTTCAAGTTTATTCTTTGAGGAGGAAAAGTATCAAAGACTGTGTTCTTGCCAGGCTCTGTGGCTCACGCCTGTAATCCCAGCACTTTGGGAGGCCGAGGCGGGTAGATCACGAGGTCGAGATCGAGACCATCCTGGTCAACATGGTGAAACCCAGTCTCTACTAAAAATACAAAAAAATTAGCTGGGCATGGTGGCGCATGCCTGTAATCCCAGCTACTCAGGAAGCTGAGGCAGGAGAATTGCCTGAATCCAGGAGGTGGAGGTTATGGTAAGCCGAGATCGCGCCATTGCACTCCAGCCTGGGTAACAAGAGCGAAACTCTGTCTCAAACAAACAAACGAACAAAAAAAAAAAAAAAAAAAAAAAAAGGAAAAAAAGAAAAGAAAGACTGTGTTCTTGAGGAAATTTAATTGAAAAAAAAAAAACCGTCAAATACAACCATGTTATTCATAGGTATTTGAAGACCTGTGTGCAGAAAACATCACTGCTGAATGACCAAAGGAAAACAGTATGATTCTTCTACTAGAATTTAGTTGAAAACAAAATCTCAAGAGCTTGAAACAATGAAAAAGGCTTCGTTTGTTTTAGTTTACTATATTTAAACTGCTAATTTATCATTAATTAAAATGTCTTAAATAACTTTTATGAATTCAGTCCAAAAATACTAATTTTTTTTTGCTTTTTTCAAAATAGAATCTTTGCAAAGCAATACAAAACTTTATTTCTATCTTCAATAAATATTATTCATACCAGGCACTGCTTTAGATATTTGAGATACATCAGTGAATGAAAATGTCTCTTCTTGTGGAATGTACATGCTTGTGGGGAGAACATGGGAAATAAATACCAAAAAGAAAAGTAAATTGCATACAGGTTGGAAGTGACAAGAGCCATAGAGAGCAGGGTTGGTTGCAATTTTAAGCTCAGTTTGGAGGGAAATTTGAAAGAAACAAGAAAAGCAGGAGAAGGCAGGGGAAGGCTTGATTCTTTTGGCCAGTGGATGATGGATGTCAGTTACTTCTATGTATTTACTGTTTTTTGGCACTCTTCCTTAAGTGCCAAGTGATGTAGCCTTGGCTCACTGCAGCCTCAAATTCCTGGGCTCAAGCAATCCTCCCATCTCACTCTATGATGAATCTTTATAGTGACTTACATATTCAGCAACATGTGAACTCATATTTTATATTTCTGTGGCACCGGAATGCACATTAAGTACATTCTTATTTTAAATGTATAATAATTACCTCTAGAAACTAAATACATTAAAATAACTTTATTATGTTCTTATTATGCATAAAACTTTCTTATTTTTTTCTAATCCTAGTAGAAGGTATTATCAGCCTTACTTTAGAGACAAGAAAAGAGAGGATCTGAGATTCTAAGAGCCAAGCCCCAAGGTTAGAGACTTGTTTTAACAATTCAGGTAAGAACTGAACTTGGCTCTCTCTGAAGTCAAAGTCACAATCTCTTTACTAAGCCAACACCACAATTTGTGCTCAATGCATTCTGTTAGACACCTGCAATCTCTAATTCTATTAAAAATGTTTATAAGATGAAATAAACTAATTTCTTACTAGCAGAGTTTGTACAGTTCCAGCAAACATCAAAAAGATGCCACCTAGACAGGTCAGTAGTCATTTCGTGGCAGCTCGATGCTGACACCAAAATAAAACTTCAAGATCCTAGCATAGTCTATACACTAAAACTTTTTACTAACCATTTTATCCACAACCTCTGTCAAGTTCTACACATATGATTGTTTTAATTTTTTGAATTATTCCTGTGAGTTAGAGATTGCATTCTATATTCCACATGTATAATCACATTTTATCTTAATAACATTACTTTAGAGAAAATTGAAGTCTATAAATGTTCAGTGGAGCCGTTACTTTAAGTGCCACAATGAATGTTGAGTCCTAGCTCCTAGTTCAGAGCCATAGAAATTTCTATGTAAGAAGCTACAGTCCCCTTAAATGGCTGTTAAGGGATAGTCCATCATCACATGGTAAATCTAAGGAGAGGCAAGGAGTGGTGGATATCTTTACGAGAGCTAGAAGCCAGTACAAAATTACAGTTTTGCTTCTAGAAAAATGACCCAGGAATCAATTACGTTGCATCTCAGTACCCATCTGCCATTTCTGGGTGCCAAGCCCCCAGCAAGACACAAGACATCTGCACTATGTAGGTGGCATATCAGTATAAATCTATCCTTGCTAGAAGGTGGGGGCCTAAACTACTCTTGTGGGGTCTTAAATGATTCTTCATGTCCCTGTTTATTATAAGCAGCTGGCAAACTGAGTCCAAAAAAGGAGTCAAAAACCCAACAGCACTAGGTATACCTCTAAATACAGTAAGTTATTGATAACTGAGACCTTGAATCATCAAGAATGCATTTAAGAAAACAGAGCTGACTGCAGTATATGATAGAAAGCTTTTCATGTAAAACTGTTAAACCAAAAGTGTCTGCTTTTTATGTGGCAAGTTTTACAAACCCTACCGGGGAATGCACTTTATGCAGAATTCTCATTTCCTGACAACCCTGGATAGATCGGGCATAGCTGTGATAATGTTCATCTCTGCGTATTATAATGAAGCTGCCATGGTAACTCCAGAAGTCACTTTAAAAAAATGTGCAATTTTAAAAGTTCATTTCTTGGAAAAAGATTAGCACAGCTCTAACACTCATAATAATCTAATGAGACATTAGAAGAACAGTCAGGAAAAAAAAACAAAAAATAGAGAGAGAGAGACTGCTCAGAATTCACAATTGCATAAACCTCCTGAGAATGACGTGGTTCACCCGTGACTTCCCTAATCAATGAAACCGGGGGGATGTTAGGTCAGAGACTTAATTAAATTTTGATGTGTGTAACTCAGCAGTAGAACCCATTCAGTGCCTATTTAGCTCAGGATGCTCAAGAAGTAAATCACAGAAGCACTTGCGTGGAAAATTTTATGTACTTGCCATTTTCATAATTTAAAGAATGAGGTATAATAAATGTTCCCAGCATTTGTTATTTAGGACAGTTTGACTGTACCTTTTATGACTGGTCACAGAAATTGAGACTGAGAAGAAAACAAATGTGGCAACTGGGAATTGGGTATATTTCTAAAGTTAAACTCTCTCCCTTCAACCCACTCCCACTCTCCCACCCCAGCCTTTTTGAAAGAAAAAAGACATAAATCAGTGCTCAAGGTCTCTGCACATTGTTTTGGAAAATATCTTTATTTTCCAAGGGAGATTGTAACTTCTAAAAATGTAATTGTTTTTGGAGACTAAATCATATGCAACTGGTGAAGGCATAGTGCATGCTCAGAAGCCCCTGTTATCTCTGGGACCTCACAAGCCCTAGAAGCAAGCATTCCTGGAGGGCCATTGTGACACACTCTTATGTGGCATGTTTAATTGGAATGTCTTTTCTAGAGCTTTCCTTGAGGGCTTACAGTTTAGGATCAGGTCACATTTAATAAACCCTTATTAGCAGAACACTTTTGTGGCCATATGCTAATAAAGAAACCTTAATCTCCATGTGGAACTTCACATTGCTCAGTAAATTGTAAAGTTTAAGTAGATGTTGACCTTACAATTGCCTTTTAAAGAAACTAAGCTACATGGTGCAGAATACCTAGAATTCCCTTTTCTTCTTTACTTAAGCTTCCTTTCTAAAATATACAACAGTAATTTAAGTATTGATTTTACTTATTTAGTTAAAGAAAATGCCAGTGAAACTACGATATGGTTTGGATTTATATCCCTGCACAAATTCGATGTCAAATTGTAATCTCCAATATTAGAGGAGGGGCCTGGTGGGAGGTGATTGGATCATGGGGGCAAATATCCCCCTTGCTGTTCTCCTGATCGTGTATGAGTTATCACAAGATGTGGTTGTTTAAAAGTGTGTGGCACCTCCTCCTTAATTCTCTTGCTCCTGCGCCAGCTATGTAAGACGTGCCTGCTTCCCTTCACCTTCCTTCACAATTGTAAGTTCCCTGAGGCCCCTCAGCCATGCTTTCCATACAGCCTGAAGAACTGTGAGCCAATGAAACCTCTTTTCTTTATAAATTGCCTGTTCTTGGGTATTTCTTTATAGCAATGCAAGAGCAAACTAATATAAACTGTTTGGCTGATGCCTGCTCCTCACTTCCTCCACCCAGTGCCCCTAATTCCTGCCACAATCAGATGTATTGGTTGTTTGGCATTGAGTAGACAAAATAAGGGAAAAAATTAAAGTCATCTGTTTTGACTTCATGTCCAATCAGCCTTGCCATGAAACATTATTTTGGTCCTCTCAACAATTTCTAGACATGTTGGTGGCAGTGAAGTCAGATAAAGGTGGACAAGTTTCCTTGAAAATGATTCTATGGCACACAGTGGAAAAATAATAGAATAGCAATTAGGCCAGTCAGCCTGTTGAATAGGTTTTTAGACATATTAGGTTATCAAAGTACAAAGAAACGCGAGCTTGGCCTTCTGCCTTGAGAACAATGTTAGGGCTCTTTCTTCCTCTACACATATTTAACTTGAATCTTCTGTAAGCATCACACCTACTTTTTTGGGTTCTTCACGAGTGCCATGACTTTGACAGAGACATTCTATTTAGCAGGTGAGAACAAGAACCAGGGAACTGAGACACTGCTATTTCTTTGCTCCATTTCATCCAGAAATTAATAATGGTAGGAAAAACCTCACATCATGGTTATACAATTAATGGTAACTGCCTTGTTCCAGATGGTGCTTTGAACATAGAGCCCAAGGGGTGAAAAAGAATTTACACTTTGAGAGAACTCAAAGTTTGGTAGGGAAATCTACATGGAAGTAAAATGAATCAGTTTCAGTGGGAACACAGGTATGCATTCCCAAGCACCTTACTTACCCATCCTATCCAAATGTTTTCCAAATTCTACCTCTCATTTATCTTCAGCCAAACCACAGCCCCCTACAATTTTATCAAAGGATCTGACAACTGATATACTCCTCTGACAAAAATAGACGTGCAGAATAATAATTTCCTTAATTGTGATTCCCTCAATCTCAGAATTGTGTCTTACACTAACTAATTTGTTAGTTAGCTGACACTAATTTGTGTCAGCTCCTTTCTTGTGATGCTGTCATTTTTCCTTTCCAAGGCTTGTTTCCCCTTCCTTTCCTTCTTTTCTGTAACCTTTGCTTCCTGGATTCAATCTCAGTTTCCTGAGTAGCTGGAATCACAGGCGTGTGCAACTATGCCCAGCTAATATTTGTATTTTTAGTAGAGACAGGGTTTCATCATGTTGGCCAGGTTGGTCTTGAACTCTTGACCTCAAGGCCTCAACCCCCCAAAGTGTTGGGATTACAAGCATGAGCCACTACGCCAGGCCACCCATTTTTTTCATTTCCTATCTCATGCTTAAGCTCCGATTCCTCATGTTCCACCCACACAAATGGCCTCTTGCATACTCCATGCCTCTGTGAACTCGGCCACTCAGCCTAGGGTGTTCTTTCACATTGGTCCTACATAAACACCGTGACTCACTTACCAAAACCCGTCTTCTGTCTTTTCTTTGTTGTATCTTCGTTTTCCCTATCTCTGCTGACTCTATATCTTTAGCTTTCAAACAGATGTCATCCCTAAGAAAAACTGAAAAAAATCAATAACTTTTCTTTAATGTTACTCATCAAATCACTATAATTTTCTCTTCTCTTCATTTCTTTGAAAGACGTGCATGCAATAGCGCCATAAAAATATATATGTATTACTTCAATCTTCTATTACAAAACAAATATAGAAAATTTGGCAAAATGTTTAAGAGTTATAAAAAGAGAAATGAACGCCATTCATAATCCTGCCTCCTAGAGAAAAATGTTAGAACGACGGAGGCTTAGGTGAGCAGTGTCTAGAATTAGACTCTGATTTCCAATTCTGGCATCATCACCTACCAGTTGTGTAACTTTGGCCAAGTAATCTTACCTTGCTGTACCTTTGTTTCCCTTTGTGCAAAATGTATGATAACAGGGAATTGCTGTGAACATTTAACAGGTTAATGGAAATGTGTATAAAGCACTTATGGTAGTAGGCACTTGTAAATAAAACTATGTGTTACTAATTGTTATTTTTGACATCTTTATAGTCTTTGCCCATATATATATATATATATATATATATATATATGGTTTTTAAAAAATATTTGGGATCTTGCTGTATAAATTCTTTTAACAACTTGATTTCTCACTTAACAGTATTTTGTGTCTTTACTTATTAAATCTTTTCTTACTCTCCATCCACCTGCAGCATGGCATGGGCACTAAGCTATAATCCAGCCACTTTGTCAAAGGCAAATGATCCCTAATAACATGCAATGTGGTTGTCCCATTTTACGTCTTTCTTGAAGTCTTTAATTACCAACCTTCCCTAATTGAGACTCCTTTCTTAACTTCACTGACACTGTTCCCTTGTTATTCCTTTCTACATGTCTTAGTCTCCTGTAAGACATATGCTCTTTGCTGTCAAACTGCTAAATATTGTCAGTTCTTAGAATACCAAATGCATATCCTTTTTTTTGTGCTCTGCTTCTTTCCTTGCATATACCACATCCTTCAAGTGTAAGATTGTTAATACTAACCTTATTTTCTTCCAAAAAAGTCTTTACTTCACTATTCATCCATTCACAGTTAATGGCATTACCACCCACCCAACCATCTAAGTCATTTGAAAACTTTTCCTTTTCCCTTGAGAATACCCTCACTCAAAGCACTCTACTTTGTGCAAAAATGAACACATCCATACCCTTTACACATTCAAATCTATCTCTCAAATCCATTCTTACTTGTATCATTTCTATCTCCATCAGTGCTACTAACACAACTGGTTTCTCCAACCAGAAACACTGGGGTGGTCCTCAATTCCTAATTTCATTTCTTCCTCCAGTTCAGCCAACCATGACTTTGTTTTACTGTGACCTCCTGCCTACCTCTTTATTTTCTCTGCCCTGTTTTATCTCGGATCTCATTATCCCCTGCTTGTGTTACTGCTATGGCCTCCCATAGTGGGTTGAATAGTGTCTCATAAAAATGCAAATCCATCCAGAACCTCAGAATTTTACCATTTTGGAAATAGGTTCTTTGCAGATGTACTTAAGGTAAGGATTGAGATAAGGTCATATTAGATTAGGTGGGCCTTAAATCTGATGAGAGAGTGCTATAAGAGATAGACATGGACGCACACACAGGGAAGCAGGCCATGCGAAGATGGAGACAGAGATTGGAATGAGGCAGCCACAAGCCTAGCAGTGCCAGGGGCCACTAGCAACTGGAAAAGGCAAAGAAGATGCTCCCCTAAAGCCTTCAGGGGGAGTATAGCTGGGTTGATACTTTGATTAAATTCTTTCTGTTTTAAATAACCAATTTTATGATAATTTTTTATGGCAGCTCTAGGAAACTCAGACACTTCCCAACTAGTTTCCCTAACAATCTATCTTCCATGCTTTGGCCAGAACTCTCAGACTATACCAAGTCTCTGATTAAGGTCTTTCAATCAGACGCAAGAAAGGCTCTTTCCATCTGGCCTCTCTTCTTTTCTTTGTTCCCTTCCACATTATTATTTCCTGCACCTTTGACCCCTGAACACAGTTTTTGCTCCACACCTAAGTCCTTTCTGACTTTTGTCTCTCTAGTTGGAATGGCCTTATCAGTCTCGTCTTCCTTTTGCAATTAGTCATCTATCACAACCCAGCCCAGGAGTCACCTTTCCTATGTGATCCTCTTCAATCTTCTCTGTCATGTTTATGTCTTGTATTTTCTTCTACTACTTCTATTATTGTATTTATTAAACATCATACTTGTTTGTTAATATCTTCATATTCATTTTTATAGTCCAATATTTTTTGGCATAGGGTCAAACACATAGTAGGTATTCAATCCATGTTTGACAGAATCCCTTGTTTCTTATATATTACATATAATGAAATGCTTGTTCATTTATTTTAATAGATGAGGTCTTGCTCTTTTCTCCAGGCTGAAGTGTAGTAGTGCAATCACAGTGCAGCTCACTGTAACCTTGAGCTCCTGAAGTGATCCTCCAGCCTCAGCCTCCTTAGTAGCTGGCACTACAGACACACACCACTCCCATGCCTGGCTAATGCTTTTTATATTTTGTAGAGACAAGATCTTGGTCTGTTGCCCAGGCTGGGCTTAAATTCCTGGCCTCAAGAAGTCCTCCCACCTTGGCTTCCCAAAGCATTGGGATTACAGGCATGAGCTACTGTACCCAACTAATACCAATTTTATTTTAAAAAGTTATCTTTGAGTTCTTCCACTCAATCCCACTGTCTTGATTCTAGACATCACCTCTCTGACATAGTTTTCTTGCCTGCATCTCCCTGTCTCTCCATGTTGTTTCTCTTTCTGCCATTAATAGAATCTTTCTGAAACTCATAAAAAATTATGTCGTTCTCGCAGCTGTAAACTTCAGTAATTACCCACTGGCTTTAGAACTAAGTCCAAACTTTATACCATGACTTATAAAGTCGTTCCAATCTTTCTTACTCCATCAAGAATGCTGTGTTCCAACTTCACTAGATTTCCCAGAAAGCCTTAAAGTCCTGTCCATGTTTGTGTCTTCATAACTTTGTTCCTCAGCTTTCTTGCCTTGCTGGAATCCTCTACCTTCTTAATGGGCCAAAGTATCCCCTTCTCTTGAAGATCGCTCTCAGGTCTGTGGTTGTAGAAATGAGGAAGTACATTACTCCTTTTCTTATCTTCCTGCAGAACTCTGTCCCAGCTATGTTTACATCATGTTGCATTATAGCATGTAACTATGCTATTTACAACCAGCTATGCTACCATGTGCTGACTTAGCATATCATAGCCGAGTTGAATGTATATATGACTATTTCTCCCTGATCTGTTCCTATCTAGACTGTGAGAATCTTAAAACTTGGGATCCTTTTTGTAGTCCAGATATCCAGCATCCCCTCTCTTGAGAAGAGTAAGTAAATAGAAATGTCCTTTCAGAGGTGGCTAACTCTTTGTTCCCTGTTAAGTAGTTTGTGAATTTATTTTTAGGCATAGCATCAAATATGTGTGTTTCAAAATTTCCTTATTTGTTACCCACCCATCTGCACACCGATTTTCTATTTTTTTAAAAAAAATGATTTACATAGCATAGTATATGTAAAGAATACATATAAATCCCTGTGATGGCTAATGTTATGCATCAACTTACCTGGGCCAGATATTTGGCCAAACATTATTCTAGACATCTCTGTGAAGGTACTTTTTGATGAGATTAACATTTAAATCAGTAGACTTTGCATAAAACAGATTGCCCTTTATAATGTGGGTGGGCTTTATCCAATCGGTTGAAGGCCTTAACTTAGAAAAAGACTGACCTCCCTGGGGAAGAGCAAATTCTGCTGGCACACTGCCTTTGAATTCAAACTGCAGCTCTTCCCTAGATCTGCAGCCTGCTCTGCTACCCTGAAGATTTTGTTCTGGTGGACTCCACAATTGTTGAGCCAATTCCTTAAAATAAATCTTTCTCAATACACACACACACACACACACACACACACACACACACACACCCCTTATTCTGTTTCTCTAGATAATCCTGACTAATAAAGCAGTCAACAAATATCTCTTCTCATCTGAAACATTTTATTGATTCTTTCTCCATACACACATTGCTAAAGTGCAAAAAACAAAACAAGTTATAAATAAAAGTTATAAGCTTGAATTTGGAAATGTTTGCTTGCATAGGTATGTTTGTGGCCCAGAAGTCCTGGAATCACCCAGTGCCCAAGTTCGAATTTTGGCTCTAGCAACTAGATGACTTTAAGTTACATGCCCTCTTGTATTTCTGTGACTTTATATCTTTGTTGTTGTGAGGATTCAATCAACAGAAACATGTAAAGTGCTTAAGACTGTGGCTGGCACATAGCAGGTGCTCACTAAACCTGTCATGTTTATAAAATCTCCTCTGTCTAATTGCTTCAGTTCATTCATTTTCCCTTGTTAATATACTACTGAGAAAAATATGGATTCTGACTGCTTGTCTTCAGCTCCTGCAGTCTGAAATGTGACACACAGGGCTACAGCAATGAAAACAGCCTGGTACTGGTACCAAAACAGAGATATAGACCAATGGAACAGAACAGAGGCATTGGAGGCAATGCCACACATCTACAACCATCTGATTTTTGACAAACCTGACAAAAACAAGCAATGGGGAAAGGATTCCCTGTTTAATAAATGGTGTTGGGAAAACTGACTAGCCATGTGCAGAAAGCAGAAACTGGACCCCTTCCTGACACCTTACACTAAAATTAACTCCAGATGGATTAAAGATTTAAACATAAGACCTAACACCATAAAAACCTAGAACAAAACCTAGGCAAAACCATTCAGGACATAGGCATAGACAAAGACTTCATGACTAAAACACCAAAAGCATCAGCAACAAAAACCAAAATAGACAAATGGGATCTAATTAAACTAAAAAGCTTCTGCACAGCAAAAGAAACAACCGTTAGAGTGAACCAACAACAACATAGTGGGAAAAAATTTTTGCAATCTACCCATCTGACAAAGGGCTAATATCCATAATCTACAAAGAACTAAAACAGAAGAAAAAAAAAACCATTCAAAAGTGGGCAAAGGATATGAACAGACACTTTTCAAAAGTAGATATATATGAGGCCAAGAAACATGAAAAAATGCTCATCATCACCGGTAATTAGAGAAACGCAAATCAAAACTACATTGAGATATCATCTCATGCCAGTTAAGATGATGATCATTAAAAAACCAGGAGACAACAGATGCTGGAGAGGATGTGGAGAAATAGGAACACTTATACACTGTTGGTGGGAGTGTAAATTAGTTCAGCCATTGTGGAAGACAGTGTGACTATTCCTCAAGTACCTAGAAATAAAAATTCTATTTGACCCAGCAATCCCATTACTGGGTATATATCCAATGGATTATAAATCATTCTATTATAAAGACACATGCACAAGTATGTTCATTGAGGCACTGTTTGCAATGGCAAGACCTGGAACCAACCCAAATGCCCATCAATGATAGACTGGACAAGCAAAATGTGACACATATATACCATGGAATACTATGCAATCATAAAAAATGATCAGTTTGTGTCCTCTGTAGGGACATGGATGAATCTGGAAACCATCATTAGTAGCAAACTGACACAAGAGCAGAAAATCAAACACCACATGTTCTCACTCATAGGTGGGTGTTGAACAATGAGAACACATGGACACAGGGAGGGGAGCATGATACACCGGGATCTGTTGCAGTGGGGCTAAGGGAGGGACGGCAGGGAGTAGGGAGGTTGGGGAGGGATAACATGAGGAGTAATGCCAGATATAGGTGATGGTGGGGGAATGGAGGCAGCAAACCACATTGCCATGTGTGTACGTATGCAACAATCCTGCATGATCTGCACATGTATCCCAGAACCTAAAGTACAATAAAAAATAAAAAAGTGTAAACAACAGTTAAAAAACATTAAAAAATGCATTCATTATAATAAAATTCAACTATTAATATTTTGAATGGCTTATGCTGCTTGATGTAGTAATATTACATGTGTATTCCTAGGGTGATGTTTCTTGTTTGCTTATTGTTTAAAGAAAACTGTCTGTTTTGATTCCAGGATGTAAGAATATAGAAAGTTCAAATATACTAGCGAAAATGAAAGTCATTTTCATTTACTAAAGCCATAATCAAGACAGAAGGCATTAATTAAGCAATTACTTAAGGGAATAGAAATGTTGTTTTTGAGTTTGCTAAAGATTCTTCCCTGCCAAGGGGTGACTAGAGCTCTGTCTTTACTGTTAACATATGCAAATACATACAAAGTAGAGCAAACCCTGGGTTTTTCTTACTTCAGAAAACAGTAGTTCAAAATATATTTATATCTCAAAATAAATTTTGTTTGGTTTGGCAGTGCAGCAGTAGCACCTGATTTGGGGGGAGCTGGGGGATTTATTTTGTGAGCATATGTGTGTTTTAACACTTAATCTAAAACAAGGCTATAATCAATCTTTATTTCTTAGCACACTAGTCATTATTTAAGAAGGTGTTTCAGAATTGTGTTAAAAGAAAAGATCGTTAATCAGGAAGGGAGGAGTGTGTGTGTGTGTCTGTGTTTGTGTGTGTGTGACCTGCAAATTCCACAAGGCATTGCTTTTCCCTCATTACTTTCTGTTTTCCACTGTTGATATTGAATTCCTCTTCCCTTTACTTGATAAAGCATCATGTTCCCAGTGTATATACTAATGTTGAAAGAAAACATACTTTTTCCTCCCTTTGAGTATGTGAAAGATTGGTGATAGAGCCATTTTCCATCTTTTCTTATGTAGTTCCCTCTAGATCATTACTAATAATTTGGCAATCAAATGCACTTGAAATATGTAGATGAAACAATCCTTCTTTTTATCAGTGGCAAAGACTTTCTGATTTACAAATGGATCAAGAAATATACATATTTAAGTGTAAGTATGTATAAATATACTTCATTAAAATATATTAATAATGATCTAAAAGGCACATACGCATGAATGATAAATTAAGCATAAAGCAATATAAACTAGAAGGGCCCATATTCCTGAACACATTTAAGTGATTTCCCATCTTCCAATCAGGCTTCATCAAGTTAATACAGATTGAGGACTGTTTATCCCTTTTTTTATAAATGACCAGAAAAAAAGCTGTCTCATTTAAAGGATAATTATTACCTACATATGTATATAAATGCGTATATACAACATATGCTATTTAAGAAAATTCAAATCAAGCTTTAATTTGATTTGACTTTGAATTAAATATTTGCTTAAAGACTTTTCATAGAAAAGCTTTACTATAAAATCAATAAAGTCAGTATTGTTGTCCACATTCTATAAAAATAAAAAAAAGAGATACAGACTTGTATATGTTCCACAGAGTTCACCACACCCTTTTAACCACACACACATAAAAGGTTTTTGCTTTTTGTTTTATTTAATGCCAGAGTTCCTCTCATTAATCCAAGTTATTTTTTAAGAGCATAAATAATTTCTTACAAAGCCATTATAAATGGAGGAAAATTCCCAGGTGGCATAATTTTTCTCTCTCATGCTTCATTTTTTTTTCACCAAAAAATGTCTCTAACATTTAATTATAAACTGCTTATAATCACAGTCATTTATACAGTATAGTAACCACAGATTAATTTGGGTGCTTACTGTCATTTTTTCTGTACATAAAAATCAGTTTGGTTTGAAATATTTGTGCTTGGGTGCTTATTAGGCTTGCTTACTAGTGCATCTGGTGAATTTTTGCAACTTCCAAGTAACTTAAGAAACAAACCCAGAAATCCTTTGGAAGTTGAGCCCACTAGATCCTGAGGTAAGTAGTTATGACCCATGTCTCACCTTTAAATGGATTTTTTTTCATTCTTCATATCCCTCCTTTTTATCCCCACCCAGCTTCCATTCCAACTTTTCTCCTTTTTCTTCTGACCTGCTATTAGCACCTTGGTGTCTGAAGTGGCATAATTTCACCAAAACCCTTCATCTGTAGCTGATAAGTGGAAATGTACTTCTTTGACTCCTTAAGCCTAATTTTTCATCAGGCCTTCCGTCTAATCTCCCTTATGGACCAGTTTTCAGTACTAAAGGAGTTTTCCCTAATATGTTCAACAGATGCTCCTTTCCAATGCCATCTTTTCAGAGCGCCTAAAAGTGCTCCATTGTGGAGCCTAGCATATATGCTTGAATATACAAACACAGCACTACTTCTTTTCTTTATTGACTTGCACTGAAATCTGTGCCTCTTCTAAATAAAACACTTCGCCTTCCCAGTAATAGGCTGCCCATGTGCTGAAACATTTGTGTCTCCTTTAAATGCATCAGAACTTCCCAGGTTTGCCTCCAACAATATTTTAACAGATAGTCCACTGCCAAAAACCGATCAAACGCTTTCCAAATCTTCTTGACAGCATTATTGATGACAGATGGTTTGCCTCCACATTTCACCAACCACAGGACAGTATTAGAAATAACACTGCCTCGATACGATTATGCAGTAGGACAACATATGTAATGCCTCTTCACCTCTTGACCTCTGCAATAACATAAATATTTAGAAGAGCTCCAAAATATCAGAAGAGCTATAATTGCACATGGCTTTATGCAAACTATTTACTTGCTGAGTACCTTAGCTGAAGGCAAATTATTTATTTGTTTTTCTTTTCATAGGAATCCTAAGTGTCATTCTACTATATTTACAATGTCCATTTTCAGAGGTTACTACAGAAAGGCATCTAACTTTCCATGAGTGAAAATGTTCTGGAAATAGATGTACTAAGGGCTTAAATATGAAGTTTTTCAGAAGCCTGCTGCTATTTCCAGTTAGGAATTTTTTAAATCAGAAATAAAATAGTATGTTATTTTTCCCAGTTACTGTCTTGTTCTCTGTGAATGTTAATAGTTGACCTATATGTATCAAAAAGATAATTAATATTGCATAAAATGTATCATTAGTATAGCTGCTTATTGAAAAATTAGTAAGTGTGAGAGTGTTATAAAGTTGAATAATATTTTAGGCATTAAAATATGCCATTATGATAAATAGCTTACTATGAATGCTTAGGATAGTTGTCACATTTTCAATTTTTAGGCACCCCAAAGATTACTTTTCCAGATTATAAACTCCATGAAGGCTAGGATTGTGTCTATTCTATTCACTTCTGATTTCCCACCATCAAGCACAGAGTCTGTTGCTATAATAGATGCTCAATATAAAATTGATAACTACCTGGATGAATAGATAGATAGATATATGAATGGAATAATTTACCAAGCACTAAAGCCCATTACAGTGTTCATCTTTTCCTAAAGAATAATGTAGTGATAATTGGTACACATTGTGGATAAAAGCTTGGCTTTATCTTTGCTTATATTTGTTAGCTTTATAAAAGTGGAAGTTTTTAACATCTAATGCTTCAATTTCCTCATCTTTAAAATGAGAATAATAATACTTTTTACAACATAAAAATATAGAGGCCTTAGAGTGATGATGCTAAGTATATTGACTCTGGGGCTAGATTTCCTGTGTTTAAATTCATGTGCTACCACAGAATAGCTATGTGACTTTGATCTCAGCTCACTGAAACCTCTGCCTCCCAAGCTCAAGTCATCCTTTCACATCAGCCTCCAAAGTAGCTGGGACTAAAGGTGTGCATCACTGTGCCTGGCTAATGTTTCCATTTTTTGTAAAGAAGGGATTTCACTATGTTGCCCAGGCTGGTCTCAAACTCCTGGGCTCAAGCAATCCTCCTGCCTCGGCTTTCCATAGTGCTGGGATTACAGGCATGAGCACTGCACCTGGACCATGTTAGTTATTTTCATTGTACAATATGTCTTTTTTGTTCCTTGAATCAAATAAGTGTTTGTTTGTTTTTCACTGTTTTTAGTTTAAAGGAAAAAAAAATTACAGTAATTGTAATTTAAGAGCTGTAAAATATGAATTCACCAGTTTAGTAACAAATGTGAACTAAAATGGCTTTAGGACTAGGAGTGGTGATACAAAAATTAACCTTTGATGTAATAGGACTTTCCAGAAAAAGATGTTCCTCCATCCACCTTATTAATTCCTCCAATCATTTACTCAACAATATATATGCTCTATGCCAGGCACTGCTCTAGGTGAAATAAATATAAACTGTAATTAGAAAATAAACAGAAATCACAGCCTTTAACAGTTCTTAGAACTGTGTGTGTGTGTGTGTGTGTGTGTGTGTGTGATAAGCAAAATAAGTAAATATATAATATGTTAAGTCCATATAGACAATTCATGTTAAGGAGAAAAAAGCTCAGAAAAAGGTATTTGGAGTTTGGTGTTACAATTTTTCTAAAGTAGTTATTAAGTCCTCATTTACATGGTTGATATAGAATAGAAGTCTAACAGAGATGAGCAAGTGAATTTTGTTCATGTTTTTGGAAAGGAGAGCCAGTCAGAGTGAGAAGCAATTGGAAAGACCCTAAAGAACACTGCCTACTGTATCTCAGTGACATGAAAGAAGCCAGTCTCTTTAGAAGAAACTTCTGCAAGAAGGAGAGTAGTAAGACGTAAAGTCAGAATGGAACAATAATAGCTTTTACTTGTAATGAAATGGGAAGTTGTTTGAAGGTTTTAGCAAGAAAACAAGATAATGCGATCAACCTTTAAACAGAATTATTTTAGTTACTGTCTTGAGAATATACAATAGCGAGGACAAAGGTATAAACACTGTCTGGAAGCTTTTTCAATAATTCAAGTAAGAGATTATGTGCTCTTGGACCAAAATGTTACAGGAAAGACTGAAAAGTGGACAAATACAGAGGCTATTTTGAAGCTAAAGCCAAGAGGACTTGTTGATGCATTAAATGTTGGAAGAAAAAGGACAGACAGGCAGTTTTAAAAATCTGCAGCAATTGGAAGGATAGAGTTGTTATTAACTGTTTGGAAAGGCTGAAGGAGGTCAGTGAAAATTAGGAAGGCTGTTTTGGACAAGTGGCGTTGTTGAGTAGGCAGATATGTGTGTATGTCTGAAGTTCAGATTGGAAGCCCAGATTGAGATTAGTAGTTGAAAGTCATCACTGTATTGCCACTCTGAGGCCACAAGATTACCAAAGAAGAGGAGTATAGAAAGAAAAGAGGATATGAATTCTGGGGAGACAAAATTATATCCATAACAGTCCATTCTCTGACCTCTCAAATACTCATGTCCATCCCACATGCAAAACACATTAATCCCATCCCAACATTCATCAAAGTTTCAACCTATTATAGCATCTACTCTTAGTTAAAAATCCCATCTAAATACTGTCAACTCAAAAGTCAAAATTTAATTATTTAAATACCCTAAATCAAGAATGGCTAAGATTTCAGGCATAATCCATCCTATGGAAAAATTTCTTCCCATCTATGGATATATGAAACTTAGAAATAATCCATCTGCTTTGAAAGTATAACAGTGGGACAGGCATATGATAGGCAGTAACCTCCCAAGGGGGAGAAATTGAAATAAAGGGATCATTGGTTCCAAGAAAGTTGACACCTAGAAGGCTAATTTCTGGGTAGTTATAAATTACCTAGTCTCTGGTATTTGGTTATAGTAGCTCAAACAGACTAAGACAGTCATATATTCTATGTATATTTTTTCTCTTTTCTGTATTTTTAATCTAATCTTTTTGCTTTGGTTTTTGTACTTTTAACACACACATTAAAGTTGTAATTCTGTTACTATGTTATTCAGTTACACAATTTCTATTTGCTTTTTAAAAATGGCTTACATTTATCTGATAAATTTTTTTCACCTTGTCTTCTATTTCTTGAACATATATTAATCATAGTTATTTAACTCCATAGTTGATAACTACAATTTATGGATTTCTTATGGATATGTTTTTACTGCTGGTTTTCTCAGTGTGTGTGTGCGCACATGTGTGTTACTGCACACATACATATGTGTGTGTGTAGCCAGAAATATTGATCGAATAGTTATAGTGGCAGATTGAAGTCTTGAATGATGCTATCGTTCTACAGAAATAATTTGTTTTCTTCATCTGGTAGTTTAGCTTGAGACAGATCAGATTATTCCATTTGGAATTAAGCTGATTCAAATTAGTTTTCAGTATTTGTGAAGGCTTGATCTGTCCAGGTTCACCATTACTCATGGGCATAGTCCTTCAGTGACCTCAGCTTAAACCCAGAGTTTTATGCCAGAGTCCTTTATCCTCAGCATATATTAAGCTTCAACTGCCATTACCTTAACCTCTTAAGAGTTGAAAGTTCTGCTCAGATTTTTAGATTTCTGTTTATCATGTTAGAACTAGCAATTTTTTTTAATGGTGAAAAGCAGAGCCAAATGTTATGTGTACTTCTTTTTGTTTCTTTTCTCTCTGAGTTTTTGATTTCTCAAGTTCTGACTGCCTTGGTAGCTGATACCTTTAAACTGACATTTCAAATTATTTTATTTGGATTTTGCCATTTTTCTTGGCAGAATACCTTCACAGTAGGAATTAAAAATTTTTTAAGCAAAATGACATTTTACTGTACATTTTTTCTGTTAACATTTAAAAAAAATCTCAATTCAATTTTGGAAAGTTTACATACAGTATGTTAGTTATATAGAGCTCCCATGCATTTTTAACTGCTGAATGATATTATATCCAATATCCTCTTGATGAAACCTAGATTGTTCTCAATTTTATTGCTATTGTTTACAGTTATGCAATCGATATTCTGTGCATGCCTTTTGGTGTATCTATGTGAGTAGTACACTAGAATCGATATTGATAATGAAAGTTGATGAATATGAACATAAAATATTTAACTGATACTTCACATTTTCTTTTATAAATAGGATTCCAATTTATACTCCCACTAATAGATTAAGAATGAAATTGATGCTTTTATAAAAAATAAGATAGGCAAAATGAATTTGCAAAAGAGTATTTCTACTATTCTTCTTACACAAATAAAACACTATCAGAATCTTACTAGTTGATTAATTTGACAACTGTTTATTATTCCAAATACACATTTCGGGAGTAAGGATTTATCAGTGGTGAAGGCGACAAAGTTCCTGCCATAATAGAGATGATATTTTAGGGAGTATGAATTTTATAATTTCAAGGCAGTTTGGTTTGTATTATCTAATATATTGCAGACTAATTAATTTGTCTCAATTTCTCTCATCTTTTCTAATTGTTTTGAGACTTTCTGAGAACTTGAACATTTACAACAAATAGTTTGAAAAAGTTTTAGATACAAATAAATGAGCGAAATACAATGATTAATGACAAATTGGGAAAATATTTTTAACTTTTAACACATGGTTAAAATCCCTAATATAAAAATAATTTCTTTAGGGTGAGGAAAAAAATAACAATAATTGACAACTCAGTAAAAATAATACAAATAATTCCAAAACATATGAGCAAGATGCTTAAATTTGTTCATAATGACAAGTTTACAAATAAAAACCACACTGAGATAAGAGTGTTCTTTTATTAGACTGCTGAAAATCAAGGATTTTGACCATAAACTTTTTGGCAAGGCTCTGGGGAAAGAAGCACTTTCATTTATTGCTAGTAGGATTGCAAAATGCCTTTCTAAGGGAATTTAGAAATATCCACAAAATAAATGTCTTTGTTCTTTTATCTAGTAATTCCTCTTAGGAATCTAACTGAAGCTACCCTTGCAAAAATATAAAATGATCTATGTACAAGGATATTGGTTGTGACATTATTTAAAATAGCAAAAGCCTGGAAACAACTTAAATATCTATCCATAGTGAACTGGTTCAATAAATTATAATATGTCCACATAATATAGTACAAATCCTCTGTAAAATGTAATGAGAAAGATTTCTATATATTGATATTGGGTGACTTCAAGGTAATTGGAAAGTGAAAAACCCCACAAAACTGGAAATGCAGAACATTATTTAGTGTATATGATAAAGAATGAGAGAGGCGAAATGATGGAGAAACCAAAATAGAAGAAAGGTTTTACTGGCTATACCTCACATTATGTTTTTATTTTGAGATTTTTTGATATTTTACAAAATTAAATTAAGTCAAAATCAAAATAATCACTAAAATGGAATGAAGATTAAGCAAATGTATCTACATTTTATATTGTGTGTAGAATAACCACACAGAAAAACACTGATTATTTCATGTGATTTAAAATATGCTATTTGTACTATATAATCTTAAGAAGATATATTCTAAAGACAAAAATCTATTTTAAAATATTTGAATTATATATATATGTATATATACACACACACACATATATATATATATATATATATGCTGCAGAACAAACTATCCGAGCTTGGAGGTATGAAGTAAGAATTTTATTAAGCTCTTGCATTTTGTGGGTCAAGAATTTAGAAAGGGATCACTGATAAATCTCCCTTCTAGATGATGTCAGCTGAAAAGACTTGAAGACTAGAGATAATCAAAGGCAGGAATATCTCCATGGCTAGGGAAAGAAATCATCTGATATCTTTACTCAAATGTTTAGCTATTAATACTATGTCAAGACTCTGAGCTGGGGCTCTCACATGGAAACTTATGTATGGCTTCTCCGTGTAGGCTGGGTTGCTTCACAGCATGCTGGGCTTGGACATCTTATGTGGTGCTCAGGGCTCCAAAGGCAAATATTCCAAAAGAATAGGTGAAGGCTGTATCACCTTTTGTAACTTAGCTTCAGAATCAGATAGCATTACTTCAACCATACTCAGCGTCACCCAGCATCAAGGGGGAGAACATAGATCTCACTTCTTGACCGGAGGGATGTATATATCGCTGAGATTATGTGGGTAAAAGATACTGCTGCAGTCATTTTTGGAAAATTTGATGTGTCATAGTATTTTTCTTGGATTTGTTTTGTTGTGGCTTTTCATGAATTGGGTCCTTTCTTTCATTTTCTATCATAAATGTTTATTTAATGAACCCTACTGATTTCTGTATATTACACCTGCTGATGCAAGGCCTATAACCTTATTGAGTTCTGCCACTTCCCTTCTTTGTATTTTATTCTCTCGGGTATCAATTGTGTTATGATAAAATCAACAAAAAGTTTTACCCTTTTCACTCCGATTTGGTGACTGTTCTACTCTTGCATAATTATGTTGGCTGTGAGCCTCAGAATAATGTTAAATGTAATGGTGACTGTAGACATCTTTACTTTTTTCTGACTGTAGCAGATATGCCTGTGCTTTTACATTAATGAAAATAGTGCAACTGAAAAGAATACAGATTCCTTATGGTGTCTTAGATACGTTATTTGATATCTAGAAAATCATTATTATAATATTTTCATTGTGAATAACAATCTTTTCTTATCGAGTATCTTTTTAAAAAATAAATTTTGGCCTTATATTTGATATGCTCTGATATTAAGATCTCCAGCCCTGATTCTGTTTTCTGGCTTATACTCTTTTTCCTTAAACATCATATTGGTGTTGGCTCCACTGTCTTCTAGCATTAAAAACTAGAAAAAGTCTAATACTAACCCTATGTTTTTCCAAAGAGTACTGATGTTCTTGCCTAATCACTTAGTGAATTATTTCTTCATCTTTAAAGACTAGTAATCTCATTAGGTATTGACTGGGGCTGATTTTACTTGGTATTAAAAATATAGAGTCAATATATAGATTCATATCTACGTATCAATTCACATCTTCATTTAGTTCCATTTTTAAGTGATATTTAAAAATATTTATTCTCTGCCATTGTTTTACTTTTCTTGGGACCTTCAATCACACAAATACAAAATTTCCTTTACCTATTTTCTAAACCCATTATTTTATTTTTATTTATCTCCTTATATGTTTCTTTTTCTTCTTTCTTACTTCATCAAAGCCATTACTTTGGTTTCCATGCCATCATTCATCCCTCTCCTTGTAAGCCTTGGAATTTCTTTTTCATTGTTGAAATAATTTTGTCTTTTTCTTCTCATAACTTTTGTCAATTTCTTTTTTTACCTTTTCCAGTTTTCTGGACATTGCCTCTTACTGTGTGACTATGTTATTTCAGATCTCTTGTGTTTCTGCTTTGTAAATTATTAGCTGCAAATAATTCACTCTTATTTAAAGAAATTTTATTGGAATTTTAGATTACAATTTTGGCTGCTGTGTGGAAAAACAATTTTAGTAAATATTCCTTTCCTGTTGGAAGATTTATCTATGGTTTTCCGCATTTGTATACTATTTTTGCATTTACCTCTTCTTTTGTTTGTCCTCAAATGTAGAGGAGAGCAGAATATTCCTGGATGTGAATATGAGGCAGAGGAGGGTGGGTAAAGATGACCTCCCTGCTTCACAGCTCAAGCTGGAATGGTATGGGCAGTTTTACAGTGGGAAAATGACCAATTTACAACAGACACCTCAGCCAGCCATTAGATTGTAGAGAAAAAAATATATAGAGGAATGAGTCTCTGTTGAAAATCAGCCCTAGGTTCAAAATGTTGTCTCACGGTTGTGGTATTTCCATGTGGGCACATTTCCTTGTGTCTCCTGCTGACTCTGCTGCTTCTACCAAGCGACAGAGTGAATCCAACCTATTCACTTCTATTTAGAAAGCGGATTTTTACTGATGCTTGCAAAGTACCATCTCTGAGCTTTTCTGGGCAATTTCAAAGTCTTCCTTCTACGCCTCGTGTTTATTCCTATTTATCTCTTCACACTATTCACAGTAGTTTGCTCTGAGTGTGGAGAGTGGATATTTTGGTTGGTGTCTGGGACCTACATCTGCAGTGTCAACACTCCCCAGTCTTTCCTGCCACTGCATCATGGCTGCACTAGGGACTTCCTGTCTGGCTCTGCTGGTCTCAGTTGCTCTTGGCAGCATGTACACATAATTTAAAATTCTTGGGTTTTCTTTGTTTTCTATTTTAAGTAAAAAGGGAGTTTGTGACATTTTTGTTATTTTCCTTTCCATTATCTCATTGGTCTATTTCCAGGGGAAATAGAAAGATACAGAATTTAGCTGCCACTATGCTCTTCCAGAAGCATAATTAATGTAATTGCTTTTGTTGTAGTAAAATATGAAGTATATTCCTGCTTAAGTAGAATGAAGTTTTCATATGAAACTACAAGATTCTTTAAAAGATGTCTCCCTGAACAAAACATATTCTCCACTGGTGAATTTTCAAGATGTTTTCTGGACATAATTGAGAAGGGACAGCTCGATAAACTAATTAGATAAGCAAATCTATGCAGAGTCTGTCATTCTCTGAGAAATAAAAACTGGGTGGAGAAAAAGGGTCAGATTTACATGTTGCAAAAATGGTGTTCTTTATTTTAATCGACAGAATTGGATTAGGCTCTGGCATCAGCATGCATTTCTCATTGTTTTCTTTCTATATTAACTACAGGAGACTCATTAGAATTTCATGGATGTAATTGTTTCTGGGTTACATCCTCAATTAATGACTATAATTGAAAGATGGGATAAAGCTGAGATGACGTGACTGTAATTTAAGTGTAAGATGTCTGGGCCTCTATTTGCAGTGCATTTGTTATTATTATTTTTTCCTACTGTGGAGGAGTATTTACGAGAGGCAGAAATAAATGCATTTCAAACAGCCATGTCTCAATCAATACAATGAGCATATAGTGCACAGGGTGCTGTTTTTCTGGACTGTTTTGTGTCTATGCAGCCCTCAGCATGATACATGTGCATATAAAGAGCTTGTGCTCAGATATTCTGGGAGGACTTGGGGGAGGAGAACATGCTTCAACAAAGGGGAGGTGGAAGAGAGGCTATTTCTGCCCTTTATGTGCTGTGTTATAACAACTGTTCAAAGTCCAGCAGCTCAGCCTGCACTTGTCAAGGATTCCTTAATCAGTTTTAGGTTATATCATGGGGAAAGGAAAAAGGAACTCCCCCGATCCCTTAATTACGGCTCTTCTCTGCTTCCCTCTCATTTTGTTCCTCCCCCCAACCAAAGTAGGTATTAACCTTATTAGCTTTTTGAGCAGTGCATCACTGATTATCCGCACACAAGCCTTGAGAGCAGCTGCAAGGGGCAGCTGAACAATTATCTGGAGGTAGCTGGGTTTGATTCAGACTCTAAAAACAAAGTCTATAGATGAGCTCCTGGGTTGAAGGGTGTCTGTTATTGCTCCATCCATGGACAGAAGTGGACTGAGTGGCTCATTGTGCCTTTTTTTCAATGGCAACAACTTTTCCTTTTCTCCAGAGTCTTCTGAATTAGAGGGAATGACAAAAACACTCACAGGATTAAAGCTTCAATAGCTGAGCTAGAAATACCAGGATATGTGGCTGGACTAAACCACCATGAAAAGCAAAAAGAAAGTGAGAGATGAACTAGGTAGGAATAGAGAGATAGGCAGGGACCACTGATTGCGAGGTGACTTAACAATGATAATAACTTGACAATTATGTACCTTTTAAAATAACTCTCATACTGATACTACCCACTGAGGAGTATTTCCTAACATGGGATCCGTGCTTCAGAAATATAATGCAAATTATCAGGTCCTACCACAGACCACGGGAATAAAAATTTCTGGGTGTGAGATCCAGGAAGCTGTATATTTCCAAGCTCCTAGGTGATTCTGACAGACGTTGGAGTTTAGGAATGACTTGGGTAAAGGCCATGGAGAGTTGAATGGAATGGCAATGACAAACCAGAGAAAAGCTGGGAGTAGGTGGAATGAGGTTGGATTCTCCAAGTGCATATTCTGTGCTTACCAATAAGGGGGCTCTGAATCATAGGAGGTAAGTATCTCCCTGTAAGCTATATATCTAGTAAGTGGCAGAGCCATGGTTTATACTTAGAGCTTTAACTCCAAAGCTCTTTCCTTGGTACCAAACTTAAGTCAGTAGGAATAGAAATGTGCTAGAATTTGAATGGCAGCTTACAGGAAGTAGGCAACATGGTTTGGGATCCAGGACTTGATTTGGTTTTATGTCAAGACAAGGACATCTTTCAGGAAAATGGTGTGGAAGACAAATTATGTTTCATGTTCTTTAATCCAGTATTCTAAGCTTATCTTTTATTTGCCTCCTTCATGGATTTTTTTTTTCATACATCACTGGGGCATATTAACTGTAAAAATACATATCCAACCTTTTTGTGTTAAATGTATGTGTTTTAAATTTAGTGTGATTCTAACTCATATTGCAAAATTATCACTTTGATATGTTAAGATTTTGTAGCACATATAAGCAAATATTCAACTGAACTTTCTTAAAAAGTATATCTGCATACTACTTACAATTATCTTGACAGTAGTACTACATGTATTGCACTTTTGATATCATGTTTTTACCCATTTTATGTTTTGCTTGGTGATTCTTTCCATCACTTTCTGGCTCCCCATTGTCTAGGACCTGTCTGCATGATCTAAAGCCATCATATTTATTGGCTTAGCTTATTCAACAGGGCTTTCCTAGTGGTGTGGTGCGGGTCACCCTCTCCAGCACTCCCATTTTCCTTCTTTCCTTTTTGTTGCTGAATTTCTCTCCCAGGCCACATTTCTAGCTGAATTTTAGCCACACCATTTGGATCTCTGCACCTTTAGTCATCCTAACAAGTTCTCTTCATTTACTTCATATAGGCATCTCATGAATCGCCTTCAATCACATTGCCCCTTATTCACGTGGTGTCCATAAAATGTATAATTGATTAATAAATTAACAAATGATTTCAGACTACCAAGTTTATTTTTGGTGGATTTTAAGGGCTTAGATGAAAGACAATAAAAATGAGCACACAAATATAATCTTAAGATACTGATTTCTGATTTCTTGTATGGAGAAAACAAAACAGGGTAAAATCTTAGAGAGAGAGAGACAAGAAAGTTGTACTTTCTATTGGAATGGATAAGGAAGATTTCTTTGAGAGGGGAAGGCTTGCATAATGAAAAGGAACCAACAAGGAGAAGATCTGGAAGAGTGTGCAAGGTGGAGGTGTGCTAACACTCTGAGATAGGAGTGGATTCGAGGGTCCATTCGGGGATGGAGGAGCAAAAAACAAGCCAAAAAGCAGAAAAGTATATAGGAAGAGAGATCAGAGAGGAAGACAAGGGAAAGACCCTACCATCCACTGTAAGTAGGAAGAGATAGACTCAAGCACAATGAAAGCCACTGAAAGAGGTTCCAAAGGGAGGAACATAATCCAACTCCCTTGGTCCAGGTTCTGAAGAGACTGAACTAACTGCAGATTCTCATGCTTAATCGCTCTTGTCTGCCTTTGTATGTGATATTCTCCCAACTAGATCCCTCTCCCTAATTCTTCCAGTTTTTCCAGCTCATCTTGATCCTTTTTGACTCTGGACTTTTACTGTAAAAAGAAAAAAATGATCAACTTTGCTTCATTCCACATTTCTCAAACTTACTTGACCACATACTTTTTATATGAAGTTACCTTCTTTGGGAATACATTCTAGACTTTTAAACTAACCCAGTTGCTCTTTCTCTAGGTATAAAACAATGTAGTTATTCTCTGTTGATTACCTTTTATATTAATCAGTGTTCTCCAGAGAAAAAGAACCCCCACAAAGTAAATATATATATATATTTCTCTCTCTTTCCATACACACACACACACACACACACACATATACATATACACACACTATCAATACACAAAGGATCTTGTCTTCCTCTCTCAGCCTTTCACTGCTCTGCTTATATATATATAATATATATTCTTTGCTGATATAGGATGGTAGGGAGCAAGAATACTTAATGAATTTTTTTGAGAGAAGCCATATATATATATATATATATATATATCAATAGATCTCCCTCTGATATATATGTGCATATATATCAATAGTTCTCTCTGATATATATGTATACATATATATATCATATATATGTTCATATATATTAACATATATGATATCCATATCATGATATATACATATCATGTATATACATGTATGTATATAAACATATATATGATATACATACATATACATCAGAGAGAGATATATAGATCCTTGGCTAATACATATATATATGTGTATATATATATATCAGAGGGAGATCTATTGGCCAAGGATCTATGGAGGCTGACACAATCAAAATCTGTATAGAGGGGCTGTCAGCCTGGAGACTCAGAAAGAGCCAATGGTGCAGTTCAAGTTCAAAGATCATCAGGCTAAAGATGTAGGAAAGAGCTGATGTTGCAGTTCATGTTCAAAAGCAGTCTGCTTCAGAATTCCCTCCTGCTCAGAGGAAGTTCAGTCTCTATTCTATTCAGACCTTCATCTGTTTGGATAAGGTCCATTTACATCATAGAGTTCAATCTGCTTTATTCAAAATTTACTGATTTAGATGTTAATCTCAACTAAGAACGGCTTCACAAAAACATCTATAATAATGTTTGGGCAATGTCTAGGCACTGTCATCCAGTCAACTTGATACATAACATTAACCATCAGACATTTCTTATGAATTAGACAGAGACAGAGTATCAATTTTTCCATTTTCAGAAGTATTTTATTGTAGGTGAATTTGGACATATGTATTTTTGTTGCTGCCAGTAAATCAGCAACCATGTAATTACAACCTTCTCCCAATAATGATCATATTAATTAAAGGTTTTCCTGAAATTAATGTTAAAGATATAGTAGTCATATGGGAAGAGTAAGATGAGGATAGACCAAAAGTGGGAATACAGATGAGGTCAAGATAAAAAGAACAGAAGGAAAAATCTTGATAGACATTCACTGAGGAGATAACCCTAGTAAAACAGAGTAGAAACAGATGATAGTAACCTAAAATTTGCTGGAAAAGGATGATAAGGAGCAAGAATACTTAATGAATTTTTTTTGAGAGAAGCTTTAATTTATCAGCACTTCATGCAAATGCATAATGTAGGTGAACCTTATCAGCATGTTGGAAGCTTACAATTATTCAAATTACACAAAGCCATCAAATTTGTGCAAACCAAAACAACAGAAAGAGCCATTAATTCCATTCTATCCCCTAGCATTCTGGGGTTTTACCCACGTTTATAATGGTAAGACACTTCAACCTTGAAATTAAACAGAGAACATGGTGTGGTAATTTAGTCAAACATTCACTGTTTAATTGTTTTAAGGTGATCTAGGCAAATGGACAACATTGAGGTATGCACATTTTCAGTGTGCAGTCCAATTCTATTCATGTCTTGCATGATGGATTCAGAATTTCAGATCATTCTACTTAATAGAAAATGTGGTAATTAAGATCAGTTTAACAGTGGTGCTTTTGGAGGATTAAAAATGTTTAATTTGAATACCAGAAAGTGAATATATTGGCCATGAAACACCTCTGAAACAAACCATCATTCACAAACTAGATTTCTGTCTTTCCTAAGTATGAAACCATTTGTCAATCCACAAAGGACCCTGTACTTTAGGGTCCTTTAGAGTGAACTCTAAGCCTTTCCCTGCCTCTGCATACACCTGTGACATTGTGACTGCCCATCCTGGAACATCATTGGAGAGATAGGCCCTGCAGAATGCAGGCTTTTTGCTGAATTAGACATGAAATTCACAGCAGATTCCCATTTACAACATGGCCACTGGAATTACCTCCTATGTGTTGTAATTGTGTCTGCTTGAAATAAGTAAAAACAAAACAAAACAAAACAAAACTACCTAATGGTAAATTCTGTCACAAAAGAGATATTAGGCTAAGGGGATGTGATGATCTGGAAAATCCACTGACACCAGCAAGCTGTGGGTCTAAAGAAAGTTATCAATTTTTCTGTGCCCATATTTCTTCATCTGTAAAGTATACACAGTGATCATTTATTGAGTTTGTAATATGTGCTGGTCATTTTTAATGATTTACCTCTCTTAATTTTCACAATAACATTAGAAAGTAGGCATAATAATACACCGATTCTTTCATTTGTAGAAGACCTAAGTGATGCTTAGAGATGTCAACTATTGCCCTGGTTCACACAGCCATGGAGGCAGGATTTAAAGTAAGCCCTCTATAGTACTTAATTATAGCACTAACTCACAATACTATAATTAGCACTCACCTGATGATGTTCTTCTGGGGATGAATATAGATATATAATGTTTGTAAAACATGTAGCAAAGATACCTGAAAATAGATGCTATCTTGAATACCTGGATACAGCAGCAATAACATAAACTTCTTAGGTAACCTTTTTTGTTTTTCAATTCCCTTCCAAAATTTCCCTCACTTTCCTTCAGTACTAATAAATCCAAAGTCAGTATCATCTACCAGGTACCTATGCATGTAATCAAAACCTTTTAATTATTCCCTAATTATTTTATGAATAAACATGTTGTCTCTATCGTTTCAGTTAGGAAGACTAACAAACAGAAAGAAATAGCTCCAACATCAACTGAAAGTATGCCTACTCAGAAACCCCATTCAAATAACTTCAAAGACCAAAGGTAGATAAATCCATGAAGATGGGAAGGAACTGGCACAAAAAGGCTAAAATCTCCAAAAGTCAGAATGTCTCTTCTTCTCCAAGGGGTCACAACCCCTCACCAGCAAGGGAACTAAACTGGATGGAGAATGAGTGTGATGAATTGACAGAAGCAGGCTTCAGAAGGTGGGTAGTAACAAACTTCTCTGAGCTAAAGGAGCATGTTCTAACTCAATGCAAGGAAATTAAGAACCTTGAAAAAAAGTTAGACAAAATGCTAACTAGAATAACCAGCATGGAGAAGAACATAAAAGATACGATAGAGATGAAAAACCCAGCAAGAGAACTTTGTGAAGTATACGCAAGTTTCAACAGCCAAATTGATCAAGCAGAAGAAAGGATATTGCAGATCGAAGATCAACTCAATGAAGTACAGCAAGAAGGCAAGATTAGAGAAAAAAGAATGAAATAAATGAGCAAAGCCTCCAAGAAATATGGGGTTATGTGAAAAGACCAAATCTACGTTTGATTGGTGTACTTGAAAGTGAGGGGGAGAATGAAACCAAGCTGGAAAATACTCTGCAGGATATGATCCAGGAGAACTTCCCCAACCTAGCAAGCAGGTGAACATTGAAGTCCAGGAAATACAGAGAACACCACAAAGGTATTCCTCGAGAAGAGCAACCCCAAGGCACATAATCGTCAGATTCACTAGGGTTGAAATGAAGGAAAAAATGCTAAGGGCAGCCAGAGAGAAAGGTTGGGTTACCCACAAAGGGAAGCCCATCAGACTAACAGTGGATGTCTCAGCAGAAACCCTATAAGCCAGAAGAGAGTGGGGGCCAATATTCAATATCCTAAAAGAAAATAATTTTCAACTCAGAATTTCATATCCAGCCAAACTAAGCTTCATAAGTGAAGGAGAAATAAAATCCTTTAAGGACAAGCAACTGCTGAGAGATTTCATCACCAGGCTGCCCTCCTAGAGCTCCTGAAGGAAGTGCTAAACATGGAAAGGAACAACCAGTACCAGCCACTGCAAAAACATACCAAACTGTAAAGACCATCGACACTATGAAGAAACTGTGTCAACTAACAGGCAAAACAACCAGCTAGCATCAAAATGGCAGGATCAAATTCACACATAACAATATTAACCTTAAATGTAATTAGGCTAAAGTCCCCAATCAAAAAACACAGACTGGCAAATTGGATAAAAAGTCAAGACCGATTAGTGTGCTACATTCAGGAAACCCATCTCATGTGCAAAGACACACATAGTGTCAAAATAATGGGATGGAGGAAGATTTACCAAGCAAATGGAGAGAGAGAGAGAGAGAGAGAGAGAGAGAAAGAAAAAAAAACAACAACAAAAAACAACAGAGGGTTGTAATCCTACTCTCTGATAAAATAGACCTTAATCCAAAAAGATCAAAAGAGACAAAGAAGGGCATTACATAATGGTAAAGGGATTAATGCAACAAGAAGAGCTAACTATCCTAAATATATATGCACCCAATACAGGAGTACCCAGATGCATAAAGCAAGTTCTTAATGACCTACAAAGGGACTTAGACTCCCATTCAATAATAGTTAGAGACCTTAACACCCTACTGTCAATACTAGATGGATCAACAAGACAGAAAATTAACAAGCGTATCCGGGACTGGACCAAATGGACCTAATAGACAGCTACAGAACTCTCCACCTCAAAACCACAGAATATACATTCTTCATTCTTCTCAGCACCACATTGCACTTACTCTAAAATTGGCCACATAATTGGAAGTAAAGCACTCCTCAGCAAATGCCAAAGAACTGAAATCATAACAAACAGTTCCTCAGACCACAGTGCAATCAAATCAGAACTCCTGATAGAGAAACTCACTCAACCACACAAATCCACAGAAACTACACAACGTGCTCCTGAATGACTACTGGATAAATAATGAAATGAAGGCAGAAATAAAGATGTTCTTTGAAACCAATGAGAACAAAGACACAACATACCAGAATCTCTGGGACATTTAAAGCAGCGCCTAGAGGGAAATTTATAGCACTAAATGCCCATCAGAGAAGCAAGGAAAGATATAAAATTGACAACCTAATGTCACAATTAAAAGAACTAGAGGAGAAAAATCAAACCAACAAAAGCCAACAGAAGGCAAGAAATAACTAATATCCAATCAGAACTGAAGGAGATAGAGACACAAAAAACCCTTCAAATAAATAAAAAATCCACTGGTTGGTTTTTAAAAAAGATCAACAAAATAGACTACTAGCCAGACTAAAAAAAAAAAAAAAAAAAGAAAAGAGAGACGATTCAAATAGATGCAATAAAAATATGATAAAGGGGATATCACCACAGCTTCCACAGAAATACAAGCTACCATTAGAGATTACTACAAACACCTCTATGGATATAAACCAGTAAATCTAGAAGAAATGCATAAATTCCTGGACACTTACACCCTTTCAAGACTAAATTAAGAAGAAATTGAAGCCCTGAATATACCAATAACAAGATCCGAAGTTGAAGCAGCAATTAATGGCCTACCAACCAATAAAAGTCCAGGGCCAGATGGGTTCACAGCTGAAATCTACCATAGGTACAAAGAGGAGCTGGTACCATTTATTCTGAAATTATTCCAAACAATACAAAAAGAGAGAATTCTCCCTAACTCATTTTATGAGACCAACATCATCCTGATACCAAAAGCTGCCAGAGACACAACTAAAAAAAATTTTTTTCAGGCCAATATCCATGATGAACATCGATGCAAAAATCTTCAATAAAATACTGGCAAACTGAATCCAGCAGCACGTCAAAAAGCTTACCCATCACAATCAAGTTAGCTTCATCCCAGGGATGCAAGGCTGGTTCAACATTTTCAAATCTATAAATGTAATTTGTCACATAAAGAGAACCAAAGACAAAAACCACATGATTATCTCAATAGATGCAGAGAAGGCCTTCAACAAAATTCAACAGCCCTTTATGCTAAAAATTCTCAACAAAGTAGGTATAGATGGATCATATCTCAAAATAATAAGAGCTATTTATGACAAATGCACAGCCATTGTCATACTGAATGGACAACATCTTGAAGCATTCCCTTTGAAAACTGGTACAAGACAAGGATGCCCTCTCTCATCACTCCTATTCAACACAGTTTTGGAAGTTCTGGCTAGGGCTATCAGGCAAGAGATAGAAATAAAGCATATTTGAATAAGAAGAGAGAACATCACATTGTTCCTTTTCGCAGATGACATGATTCCATATTTAGAAAACCCCATCATTTCAGCCCCAAATCTCCTTCAGCTAAAAAGCAATGTCAGCAAAATCTCAGGATACAAAATCAATGTGCAAAAATTGTAAGCAGTCCTATACACCAATAATAGACAAACAGAGAGCCGAATCACGAATGAAATCCCATTCACAATTTCTACTAAGAGAGTAAAATACCTAGGAATAAAACTAACAAGGGATGTGAAGGACCTCTTCAAGGAGTACTACAAACCACTTCTCAAGGAAATCAGAGAGGGCACAAACAGATGGAAAAACATTCCATGCTCATGCTTAGGAGGACTCAATATCATGCAAATGGCCATACTGCCCAAAGTAATTTTTAGATTCAATGCCATCCCCATAAGCTACCGATGACTTTCTTCACAGAATTGGAAAAAACCACCTTAAACTTCATATGGATCCAACAAAGAGCCCACATAACCAAGATGATCCTAAACAAACAAACAAACAACAACAACAACAACAACAACAAAAACAAAGCTGGAAGGCATCATGCTACCTGACTTCAAACTATATTATAAGGCTAATGTAATCAAAACAGCATGGTACTGGTACCAAAACAGAGATATAGATGAATGGAACAGAAAAGAAGCCTCAGAAAGAACACCACACAACTCCAACCATCTGATCCTTGACAAACCTGACAAAAAACAGGCAATGGGTAAAAGATTCCCTGTTTAATAAATGGTGTTGGGAAAATCGGCTAGCCATGTGCAGAAAGCAGAAACTGGACCCCTTTCTGATGCCTTACACTAAAATTAACTCCACATGGATTAAAGACTTAAACATAAGGCCTAACACCATAAAAACTCTAGAAGAAAACCTAGGCAAAACTATTCTGGACATAGGCATATAGTCAAGGACTTCATAACTAAAACAAAAGCATTGGTAACAAAAGCCAAAATAGACAAATGGTATCTAATTAAACTCCAGAACTTCTGTACAACAAAAGAAACAATCATTAGAGTGAACCAGCAACAAACAGAATGGGAAAAATATTTGCAATCTACCCATCTGGCAAAGGGCTAATATCCAGAATCTACCAAGAACTTAAACAAATTTACAAGAAAAAACAAACAACCCCATCAAAAAGTGGGCAAAGGATATGAACAGACAGTTTTCAAAAGAAGACATTTATGCAGCCAACAAACATATTTTAAAAAGCTCATTAGATGAGGTCATTAGAGAAATGCAAATCAAAACCACCTCTCATCAGGACTGGGAAAATGAGGCACATATACACCATGGAATACTATGCAGCAATAAAAAAACGATTAGTTCGTGTCCTTTGTAAGGACATGGATGAAACTGGAGAACATCATTCTCAGCAAACTGATACAAGAACAGAAAATGAAATACCACATATTCTCACTCATAGGTGGGTGAGGAAAAATGAGAACACATGAACACAGGGAAGAGGGTACTACACATCAGGGTCTATTGGGGGGAATGGGGAGGGACAGCATGGGGGAGCTGGGGAGGGATAGCCTGGGGAGAAATGCCAAATGTGGGTGAGGGGCAGGAAGGCAGCAAAACACACTGCCATGTGTGTACCTATGCAACTATTTTGCACATTCTGCACATGTACCCCAAAACCTAAAATGCAATAAAAAAGAAAGAAAGAAAGAAAAGAATGGCGATCATTAAAAAATCAGGAGACAGCAAATGCTGCAGAGGATGTGGAGAAATAGAAATGCTTTTACACTGTTGGTGGGAGTGTAAATTAATTCAACCATTGTGGGAGACAGTGTGGCGATTCCTTAAGGATCTAGAAATAGAAATATCATTTGACCCAGCCATCCCATTACTGGGTATATACCCAACGGATTATAAATCATTCTACTATAAAGACACATGCACATGCATGTTTATTGTGACACGCATGTTTATATACACCATGGAGTACTATGCAGTCATACAAAAGTATAGTTCATGTCTTTTCAGGGACATGGATGAAGCTGGAAACCATCATTCTCAGCAAACTGACACAAGGACAGAAAACCCAAAACCGCATATTCTCACTCATAAGTGGGTGTTGAACAATGAGAACACATAGACACAGGGAGGGGAACATCATACACTGGGGCCTAGGGCGTGGGAGGCTAGGGGAGGAATAGCAGGGTATGGGGGATTGGTGAGTGATAGTTTATGATAAATACCTAATGTAGATGACGGGGCAATGGATGCAGCAAACCACTACCATGGCACGTGTATACCTATGTAAGAAACCTCCATGATCTGCACATGTACTCCAGAACTTAAAGCATAGTAAATAAATTAACAAGAAAAAAAACTGTCTTGATATCACAATAACCTTACAGGATGGGCATTATAAATTCCATCTTATAAAGGAGAAAACAGATTTAGGGAGGTTAAAAAGTACACCAAAGTCACATAAATAGTAAATAATGAAAAGTGGAACACTCTCTTGAATCTCATAAGGATAATAATAGTGAAGTCAGTTGGCACAGTTTAATCGGATATTCTCTTACTTTCTTTGTCTTATGTATTAGTTCCCTGGCTTAATAAAGCATCACAAACTTAAACAACAGAAATTTATTATCTTAGAATTCTTAAAACAACAGAAATTTATTATCTTAGAGCTCTGGAGGCCAGAAGTCTGAAATCAATGTGTCAGCCAGATTGGTTCCTTCTACAGAGCTCTGAGAAAGAGTGTGTTCCATATCATTCTCTTAAATTCTGGTGCTGCTGGTAATCTTTGGCATTCCTTGACTTGTAGATGCCTCAGTTTTTGCCTTCTTTATCACAGTGTTCTCTTTGTGTGTCTGTCTTTGTGTCTTCTCCTTTTCTTATAAGACACTAGTCATATTGAATTATGGACCACTCCAATCTAGTGTGACATCATCTTAACTTGTATGCAGCTGCAAAGACCCTAATTCCAAATAAGGTCACATTTACAGGCATCAAGAGTTAGGAATTCAACATATCATTTTAGAAAACACAATTCACATAATTTTCAAGGAGACAATTATTGGGAAAAACAAATCCAATCAATGAATATTTCTTATGTCGCTGCTGATATGGTTTCCATGTTCTCCTTCCTAGATCTCATGCTGAAATGTGAATTCCAAAGCTGAAGGTGGGTCCTGGTGGGAGGTGAATGGATCATGGGGGTGGATGCCTCATACATGGTTTAGCATCACCCCCATTGGTGATGAGCTCAGCTAGTTACCATGAGATCCAGTTGTTTAAGAGTCTGGGAGCTCACTCTTTTCTTTCTCCTGCTCTCACCATCTGATACGCCTGTTCCCTTTCCACCTTCCACCATGATTGTAAGCTTCATCAGGCCCTCACGAGAAGCAGATGTTGGCCCTATGCTTCCTGCACAGTCTGTGGAATCATAAGCCAAAATAAACCACGTTTCTTTATAAACAATGCAGTCTCAGGTATTTGTTTATGGCAATGTAAAAGCAGCCTAGCACACTTACAATGTTTATTGTTGTACTAGTCCCTAGAGGTAGAGTAGGTAATAATACAGATTCTCTGCCAATCAATCGGACGGTCAAAAATATTTATTCAGCATCTAGTATGAATCAGGTACAGGTCCCAGAGCTAAGACTATTGTAATGAATAGAACAAAGTCATATTACCAAATATAATTTCAGAGACTAAAATGTGCTATGAAAAAAAATTAAGCAAAGAGCTATGAGAAAGAGTGACTAGTGAAGACTGGGCAACTGTATCCAAAAAGTGAGAAAAGTCATTCCTGGATGGGTGATGTTCAAACTGAGAACTGATGTAACTATTCAAAAATCTGGAAACAGAATCCAAGCAGAAGGGCAGTCAAGAGCAAGGGCCTTGATTGGGGCTAAATGTAGAATGTTCCATAAAGAGAGTGAAAGTCAATTTCCCTGAAGTGTATAAAGCAAAGGAAAAATAAAAAGAAACATGTCAGAGAAATAAGTGGGTAAGGGGTTTGATCTTTATCATCAAACTACCTTGAATATTTATTAAGAAACATGATTTGAATATAAAAGTGTTAGGAGTGTGCACTCCATAGGGTAGACTGTAGAGGGATAAGAACAGAATTAGAAAGCCCGCCTAGGTGGCTGCTCTATAAATCCAAACAAAAATGATGACATTTTGAATCAGGAGTGTAGTGGTGGAATTGGTGAGAAGGGGCCAGTTGGAAGACAGATATAGAAGTATGTTTGTAGGGACATGGATGAATCTGGAGAACATCATCCTCAGCAAACTGACACAAGAACAGAAAATGAAACACCGCATATTCTCACTCATAGGTGGGTGATGAAAAATGAGAACACATGGACACAGAAAGGGGAGTACTAAACACTGGGGTCTATTGGGGGGAAAAGGGGAGGGCCAGTGGGAGGGGGAGGTGGGGAGGGATAGCCTGGGGAGAAAAGCCAAATGTGGGTGAAGGGGAGAAGAAAAGAAAGCACACTGCCATGTGTGTACCTACGCAACTGTCTTGCATGCTCTGCTCATGTACCCCAAAACCTATAATCCAATAAAAAAATTAAAAAAAAAAAAAGAAGTATTTTTGAAATGGAGATGATGGCGCTTTCTCATGAGGGACTGATTCAGAAAAATCAAGAGCTTATAATGGGAGGCATCAGTGAAAGGAGTAATTTCCATTCACTGTTATAAATGCTCCAGCAAGGCTAAACCCAAATAGAATTCTCAAAACTCCTTGGGAAAAGTTAAAGAAAGCCTAGAGTTTCCTCAAGAATGGTGGGGATGTATCTTTAACAGCTAATATTTTATCCTATTTCATTTCAAAGGCTGATTCCTGTGAGAAGCACAGGGTACATATGGTTTTCTGCACAGAGAACCCATATTACAACACTATATGTTTTGGCAAAGACTCCTGGGTTATTTCTCTTGAAATATAATCAGTGTGTAGTACTGGGTAGCAATTTGATGAGTAGAGGTAGGGTTGGAAGCAGGATGTGACACTGATCACAAGTATCATTCTCTGATCCCTCAGGAAAAGTATGAGGCAATGGGGTACTAGTCTTGAAAGAAGTCCTATATAAGAAAATAATATGCAGACATGTAGTCCATCCAAGGCCAGTCTCTCTAGATAGTGTGTGCTAAAGAACTCCAGGTCTCTATCACACTAACAAAATTTCTCTCACAATGCATGTTGGGCTTGCAGTGGAACTTGCATGACTTTATAAGCCCCGCAAATCACACGTCCATAGGTGTCATCATCTGTATTAGTAAACAACAAAACTATCAGTAGCACAGACTATATACTTATAATTACTCGGGATTAATCATATTAATGAAGGAACACATTTAAGTTTACCAGATAGCTATGCAACTTCCTATATCTATGAAAATATGTTATCTTTTTCATTTTCTTTTTTTACAATTATACTTAAAGTTCTGAGATACATGTGCAGAAGGTGCAGGTTTGTTACATAGGTATACATGTGCCATGGTGGTCTGCTGTACCCATGAATCCTTCATCTACATTAGATATTTCTCCTAATGCTACCACTCCCCTTGCCCTCCACCATCTGACAGTCCCTGGTGTGTGATGTTTCCCTCCCTGTGCCCATATGTTCTCATTGTCCAACTTATGAATGGGAACATGTAGTGTTTGGTTTTCTGTTCCTGTATTAGTTTGCTGAGAATGATGACCAACAAACATATGAAAAAAAGCTCATCATCACTGGTGATTAGAGAAATGCAAATCAAAACCACAAGGAGATACCATCTCACGTCAGTTAGAATGACAATCATTAAAAAGTCAGGAAACAACAGATGCTGGAGAGGATGTGGAAAAACAGGAACACTTTTACACTGTTGGTGGGAGTGTAAATTAGTTCAACTGTTGTGAAAGATAGTGTGGTGATTTCTCTAGGATCTAGAACTAGAAAAACCATTTGACCCAGCAATCTCATTACTGGGTATATACCTAAAGGATTATAAATTATTCTGCTATAAAGACATATGTGCAAATATGTCCATTAAATAACTATTCACAATCGCAGACTTGAAACCAACCCAAATGCCCATCAATGATAGAATGGATAAAGAAAATATGGGACATATACACCATGGAATACCATGCAGCCATAAAAAAGAATGAGTTAATGTCCTTTGAAGGGGCATGGATGAAGCTGAAAAATATGTTATATGTAAAACAAGCCATGACCTCTTGGAACTCTGCCTGAAATTTAATTTGTTATCATCACTTGAGATAATGACTTAAATGCCATTATACTTACATCATTGATTAGGAAGCAAGGTTTAAAATCAATTATTTCCATAATCAAATGTGCTTTTCCTATAAACATAAAACTTCTAAATGAAGTATTCAGCATTAATATTGACTAAAGTAAGCTCCAAGGGAAAGGTATAGGAAAAAAGATAAAATGCTTCAAGATTCAAGGAATTATAATTGTGAAGGCAAAGACTAGTGCATTTACTTTACTCTCAACTGTGTGTGTGTGTGTGTGTGTGTGTATGTGTGAACTTCTGATAGTCTCTAAACATTTATTTCCATACCCTGATTTCAACTTTTTAAGTTAATAAGCCTTTCAGTATTGTGCTCAGAAGCTGATGGTATTTGAGAGCTTAATACATATCTATTTTGAGGAGCTTTTTATATAGTTACTCAACCTTTAATTGAGTTTAAAGTAGTTAACATTTGTTGGCATATCAGTTCTTCTTTGCCCATTTTGTTAACTTCTACTTCCACTGTCTGCTTCTGAGAAATGATCATCCCTCTTTTTGTAATGTGGATATTAATTCTAAAGACACTGCCACCTAATTTTAAAGATACTAAATTTTGCTGCCACAAAATTTTGAAACATTTTGAGAAAATCGTATGGCAACCATTTTGAGTAAAAACAGAAAGTAGCTTCCCTCAAAACAGCTACTAGTTTTCCCAGGGGAGATCAGTCCTTCTTTCTGTACAGTCTAGAATAAAATTCAGGTCATCATAAACAGAAATACACTCTAGATGTTCTATGTGTTGATGAGTGTGAGGGAGTAAAACACTAGCAAATTCAAGTGGAAAGAAATATTATGTGAAAAACCCTGAAAGCCTACTCTGAGGCATTGTAGTTTTTAAAAGTCAAAGAAATTCTACAAAATCATGTACAGATTTTTTTTTTACCTTTTTAAAGAATACTCAAGACTTACTTCAGTAAAACACTGATTGAATTGTAGAATCTTGAAAATGAATATAGCCAATCAGAATAAACAAATTTTCCTAGAATATCAGATTCCAACATTAATGCATAGTTACAACCAAATGCAGTCATCAGCCTTCATTCCCCACAGCTATGCTGAAAAGAGAAGGCTGTGGGTTGGAGCTGGGAGGAATGAGGCCATGAGAGCATAGGGGAGGTCATCTGAATAAATCACAACTCATTAAGCACCACCATTACAAATAAATCATTGTTGTAACATCACTATGAACTTAACCTGCTAAATTAGCTCCTAGATATTGTATCATGTCTAATCTCTTTCTGCAGGTACTGGTGCTGGATATTTTTGGATAGCAGATGGGGGAAAACAAGAAAAAGTACTCATGGTGCATTAGTCATCTGGTAAGCTTTTTGAGAGAACACCACTTGAGAAACACTGATTTCCACATTGTTATCCCCTAGTGTACACTGCTCTGTGTAACTGGTGAGTATTGCATGAAATAAAACATCAATATCCTAAAACCAGTTTTACATTCATGACCAATGATAAGATTAACTGTTGTAGTTTTTTTTAGATATGCTTCAAAAATATGTCTATATAGATCATTAGTGTATAATAGCATCATTCAGAAATTTTTGAGAAAATATAGCAATTTTATGTCAATTAAAAGATTTTTCCGAAGGCATTTGATTCCAAGCAATTTAGTGTTCCCGAGTTCTGGGTGATATTATCTTTTCAGTAATAATTGGGCTAAAATGTAGTAATTATAATTGTATCATAGATAAATTTATTAAAGGTTGCATATTGAATTGGTTCTTTCTGTTACAGTTTTTATATTTTGTTTTGAATTACTCACTACAAATAATTATTGAGGAACATGATTAGAATTTTGCTGCATTCTAGTGTTTAGGGGCATTAACTATCACTGTTGTTTTTTTTTAAATTGTTTTCATAATTTGCATTTATTTTAATATGTAGGTAGCTAAGCATCTTCTTATATATTAAGAACACTGATAGAAAAAGTGACTCATTTCATGAGGAAAGTTTAGCTTGTTATAATGATACTCAGGAGTAAAGAAGAATTAGGTAAAATGTAGAGTAATAACAGCAAACAATCATGTCATTCACATAAATGTAATGAAAAAACAGCTTTAATTTTTAGCATTTTTAAAGAAAAATTTTAATAGTCATTTTCTTTCTTACATTTCCTATACCATGTACAATTATTTGTGTGCATTCATTGAAGTATATATGGACTTCCAGTTTGTAAATCAGGCAAAAAAAGTATTTTGTTGGAGTGGAAAAGGGTATGAGTTGGGGAAATGTGTACCTTTTGTTCCCTCAAATCCTTTGATTCTATGCTGTTTTTGATCATTTAGTGTTAGAGAAGCTTTTTGTTTTTCTGATGAATGACCTGGAAACTTGTGAATAACACATTTTGTTTTAGAGTCCAAAGGATAAAAACTAGCAAAGAATTTGAAGAAGGCAATTCTCACCACCTGTGCTCAAAGCAATGTTGTGGCTTTGATAACATGAGTGGCAGTCTTCTTGGTGTACATGTTTTTAACCAGAAGCAGCAGCAATAAACAGACTCTTCAAGTGACTTTTTGGGCATCATGTTTCAAAACAGAGAGTCACAGCAGAAGCAGAAAACAATGGGTGCTACAGGTGTACCGTAGCTGATGGTTTGGGTTGCAAACACACCTGAAGCATTCTTTGGGGGAAATTCCTGAAAAGCATGTGGAAATCAACAACAGCCTGGTAGTTTCACATACACAAGTAGCACCAAGAATAGAGACAATAGTTTATTAATTTTAGTGTGGGTTCATTTGTACCTATCAGATGGTATGTTCCATTATTGGGGTGTTGTACATTTTAAAGCCTATTATAGTTTTAATCTCATGGCTCTGGACATAGAACAAAAGCTAAATCCTCAAATATTATCATTGTATTAGGATACTAGTTGTTAGCTCTTTCACTGACATGTCATATATAGATTTGTTTCTCACTCAGGTAAAGTGTGGTGCAGTTTCAGTGTCTTCCATTTTGAGCTAGATGACCTGGAGTCATGACCTTCATGTTTAGTGCAATTGAAGAAGGGAAAGATAGAGGAGACACCCCACTCCTGGAATCAAACTTTGTATTAGTCAGGGTTCTCCAGAAAAACAGATTAATAGGACACACACACACACACACACACACACACACACACACACACACACAAGAGATTATTAGAAATTTGCTCACATGATTTTGGTGGTGGGCAAGTCCCAAATATTTGTAGGTAAGTCAACAAGCTGGAGAACCAGAAAAGTCAATGGTGTAGTTTCAGTTCAAAGCCAGGAAAAAAGCCAATGTCTCAGTTCAAAAGTAGGCAGAGACAATTCTCTATTACTTGAAGGAGGGTCAAGATTTTTGTTCTACTCATGTGTTCAATTAATTGAGTGAAATCCACTTACGTTACTGTCTATGAATTTAAATGTTCATCTCATTAAAAAATACTCTCACAAAAATACCCATAATAATGTTTGTTCAAATATCTGAGCATTCCATGGCCCAGTCAAGTTGATGAATGTTAACCATCATGAGTCCACCTCTTGTCAACTGGGCACTCATTCATCTCTGTAACTCATACTTAACCTCCAAATAAAGACAATAACTAGGTCATAATTCTGCTTAACATGATACAGCTATCCTGTGTATTACTGAAAATGTGTTAATCCCTTCCCCAGAAGTAGAGATAAAGTGTTTTTGTGATGTTCACTTTTCTTTTTGATATCTCATATCCTATAACTTAAGTACTCTGACATAAAGGTAAACATACTGAAATACTATGATATAAAGTCAATATATCATGTGTTACACAGTAAGGGAATAAGAGAGGAAAGAAAATAGATACTTATTTAGTATCCCCCCCACACACACACTCCTACATATTTACAATAAAATAAGGAAGAAATGCTCATAACAATTACAGTCCTTACATATGTAACTGATCACTTGAGCATAGCTGGTATTTATAACTACCTTATACCACTATCAATTCTGTATTTCCTTTGCGTTCAGCAAGCATGTCAACTAGTCATGGTTCTTTAGCTGGTGAGGCAAATTGAACCTTCGTTCCTGAAGGGTGTGGTAGGTGGTTCTGGGAAATATAGAGAAGCACGTGGAATGCTTCATGACTCCTAAATATCTCAATACAATAGCTAAACTTTTAAAATTTAAGAAGAGATATATAAGGCTATGAAAATCAATTTTCCCAAACTAGAAAACTAACAGACACTTTTACTTTTGAACTATATGAGAGATTTTTAATTTGGAGATTGATCATCTGTTATTTGCCTAAGTGAAATAAACAAACAAACAAAAACCATTGTTTTTATGCCTCAGTTCTGGACAACTTTCTTATTGATTCCCCTTCCTCACATGTACTATCCACACTGGCCATTTCCAAGGGATTCTAAGTTATTTTCACAAGAGGCTATGTATTAATTAGCTATAAAGTGAGACAGGCTATTCATTAAGCAAGCCAAAAGTTCACGGTAGATTCTGCTATCACGTAGTCATTTCTGAGGTGTAGAAACCCCTTTACCAAATATTTATCTTCCACTAAAAACATCTTTGGGGATTAAGCATACAAAAAACATTTACTATGTGGAGTTTTTTCATCATTTACCCACAGAATATGGTCTTGCTATTTAATTTCCGTAAAGCATCTATCAGACAGAAATATAATTGCAGGAATTAGGGTGACTTTAACTGTAAAGAGTCTTCCTCCCATGAGCCTTGTGCTCTACCCAAGACTAAGCCAAATAGTGGGATCCTTGAAGATTTCTTTATCTTTTCCCCAAAGAAACTACAATTTAATAATCATAATAATTCCAATACTACTACTAATAATAAGTATATTGAATAGCCACAGTTGAGAGAGAATGGGTGAGAACCCCAAAAGAAAAGAAGAAAGAAGAGGAGAAAAGTAGGAATCACATTGCCAAAGGAAGAAAATCTAAGGGGAGAAATTTACTACCAATTAGTTAAGTGGTTTCTAAGGTGTATGGTTTGAATATGGTTTGTTTGCTCCAAAATTCATGTCGAAATTGATTGCCCCTGTGGGAGTGTCAGGAGGTACAGCTTTAAAAGGGGTGATTTGGTCATTATGAAGATTAATGCATTTCTCTCAGGAGTGGGTTAATTCTTACGGGAATGGGTTAGTTATCTCAAGAGTGGATTGCAGGAAAAGCAAGTTTGGCTTTCTCATGTTTCCTTCTACCTTGTGATTCCTCTGCTTTTCCAATATGCTATGGTGCAGCATGAGACCCTTTCCAGATGTGGTCACCCAATCTTGAACTTCCCAGATTTTAGAAAGATGAGCTAAATAAAACTCTTTTATCTATAAATTACTCAGTCTGTGGTATAGTCAGCCCCTCTGTACCAGCAACTTCACAAGTGCAGATCCAACCAACCACAGACTGAATCCTGAAAAAATGGCTGACTGTACTATGCCATTTTACGCAGGGGATTTGTGCATACTTGGATTTAGGTATCTTTGGGGGGTTCTGGAACGAATCCTCCAAGGATGTAGAGGGCTGACTGTATTTTGTTATAGCAAAAGAAAATATACTTAGGTATTTCTTTTTTGTCTTTTTTTTTTTTTTTTTTTTCCTGAGACGAAGTCTCACTCTGTCACCCAGGCTGGAGTTCAGTGGTGCACTCTCAGCTCACTCCAACCTCCCCCTTCTAGGTTCAAGTGATTCTCCAGCCTCAGCCTCCTGAGTAGCTGGGATTACAGGTGCCCAGCACCACATTCAGCTAATTTTTGTATTTTTTGTAGAGACAGGTTTTCACCATGTTGGCCAGGCTGGTCTCAAATTCCTGACCTCAGGTGATCCACCAGCCTCAGCCTCCCAAATTGCTGGAATTACAGACTTGAGCCACTGCACTGGGCCAGATACTAGGTATTTCCAAACTTTTCTCTTCTCCAGTAGTCTGATTGCAATATTTATTTTCTGGTCTGCATCTTTTTACAGATATCAAAAATACTGATTAGCTATAATCAATTAAATCAGAGAATTAGTTTTGTTTGCCATTACGTGGCTAAAATAAACAAACTGATTCTCTTACATAACTTTTTCCTGCTAAGTACTCTTAGAATCAAGATTAGATGGCCTTGACCTGATCAACATATAAGAACAACATTTTGTCCATCACAACTTACTTAAATAATGTGTCTAGTGGCAAGTATGAAGTGGTCACCTGCTTCTTATTTACTTCATATTCTGTAGTTGAGCAAACCCAGGGTTATGTACCTGTATATGTATGTATTTTTTGTTGATACGTATGTTGTATGTGCAGAGTTTGATGAAAAATAGTATTAAAAGTTAGGGATTGGACACAATTAAATCTCCAGTTAAGTTTTCTCACTCAGGTTTTATTTTCATGTAGCTGTCTTTAGACTTTGCTCAGAAAGAATGTGCTTGATAGCAGTATTTCGTAACAATAAAAACTTTCGGTCGACATATTTGGGATATGGATGTTTCTCCTTATACTTTACATATCTGCTTTGATGTTTCTGACTCCTTCCTTAGGATTTCTTGCTATTTTCTTTTTCATGATCAAGGAAATGTCACAAGGCCCAGGGATTGCACATCTTAGTGTACAGAAAATTCAAGGGTATGAAGTTCAGGAAAATTTTAAAGAAACGTCTAAATAATGCTACTCTCTGTAGGATGGTGATTCTTGAAACTTTACATTACAGCATAGAGATGATGTAACTGAGACCAGGTCCAGTAATCACAATATATTTATTTGGTTTTATGTATAGTTAACAAAAGTCACTCATATGTATCAGCTCATGTATTTACAGCAATTTACACAATAAAGTGGTGCAGATATTTTAATTTTAATCAACAATAAAATCACAATTAAAATTTTAAATAATTTTGAAATTTAAAATTTTAGCAATGGATATATGACGATAAATTATTTAATCTAGTGTTATTACAAACAGTGCTAGTCTAAGTTTATACAGGTGGAAAGGAGCAGAACTGGGACCCTAATGTTTGCAGCCAAAGTTTTTGGGTGAGAATGGAAACTCAACACTAGAAAACCAGACATATACACAAGGTTCAAAGGACTATAGTGAGATAATAAATGTGTAACAGAGCTAGTGATCAGAGTGATCTGGTAATAAGACTAGAGTGGCTCAAACAAGCAGAAGAATTCTGATTATTGTGGAAAGGTAGTAGGGGCTATTAATTGGGAGTGTGCTAAGTCAGCAGGTCACTTTGGTATAAAGCTTCAGGGTCAGAGCAGACAGTGCTGTCTCTCTGTATTGAATTTCATCAGGAAGAGAACATCATCATCAAATTCGCTTTGTCAAATCAATATTTGACCCTAACTGACTTCAAAACCCTAAAAGATAAAAATTTGGAAAGAGGTCATAGTGGTGATTCACAGATGGAATCTGTATAAAAAGAATCAGATTCCACTGGTGCATAGGCAAGATTTAATATCAAGGTGGCAACAGGCACTGATAAAGTACTGGAACACTGGTCACTCTGGTGTGACCTTGGTGAGTCGGCTAAACAAGGAAGATTACAAGAGAAAACTATTTTTCTGTACTCACAGAATGCTTCTGACACCAAATATGTATGTAGCAATTTTTCTTACTGATAAATTCATTAGTTCTCAGAGGACACCAATCTACGTGTGCTACAAATTAACTTAATTCTCAGACTAACTACCCAGGGTTAGTGTAGGCCCCACAGATTAAGGGCTCAGTCCTCAATAGACAGCCTCCCACTTCAGACATCAATCTCATATAGTGGGTACCTAGGTTATCCACAACTTCTGTCTGACTTGGCTTCAAATCAGAGGTTCCCACAATTCCTTCCTCATGTTTGATAATATGCTAGAACAGCTCAATGAACCCAGGGAAAGTTTACTTACTACTGCTGATGTGTTAAAAAGAATAAGTTAAAGTACAGAAACGGACAACCTGATGAAGAGATAGTATGTTATCAAGTCTGGAAGGGTCCTGAGCACAGGAACCTCCATTCCTGTGGAGTTGAGGATGTACCACCCTCTTGGCACATTGAGGAGTTCTGGCTCACTAACCCAGAAGCTATCTGAACACCATAGTTTAAGACTTGAATGGAGGCCTCATTATGTAGGCACAATTGATTAAATCATTGGTCGTTGGTTATTGAACTCAATCTCCATCCCCTCTCCCAACTCCAGAGGTTGGTGGTGTGATAAGGCTGAAAGTTTCAACACTCTAATCATGTTGGTTTCCCTGGAAACCATCTGCCCATCTTTAGAGGCTTTTCAAAATGACATCTTATTAACATCAACTCAGCTGAGGTTGAGAAGGGCTTGTTATGAATAACAAAAGAAACTCCTTTTACCTATGTCACTCCGAAATGGCCCCTGAGGTACACTTAGAATTCCTCATGTTCTGCAAAGCATTGTTTGCAAATCACTAGATTAGATGACTTCTGATCACTTTCAGAAAACACTTTCACCGCTAAAATCCCTAGGAGTCTGTGGTTCTAGATGCAGACAGACTTCGACATTTGATTAACAAAGGTAGAGGGGTATGCCATTGCTAACGTTTGTGATGTTTGTTTATGACTTCCTAAATAACATTTTTACAAAAAAATAGATCCCTGTTCTCATCTGGCATTTATGGTACTCGTAAGTTTAGAAACACAATAGAGGAATGAGGGCAAAATATATGTGAAAGCTACAATTCCCTCTTCTCAGAGTAAGGTGATGCACTGATTCCTACAGAGGTCCAGTCCTGTCCTCTACATACCCAGAGGAATTGAATACTGGCAGCATAAGCAGCATGTGCTGTCACATCAGATACGGCTTTCTGCACATGGAGAAACTAACTAGAGTGGACAACACAGCTGCATTTTATTCCCAATTTGGCTATTGAGATCCTGGCTGCAGGATCTTGGGTGTCTCACTTCACATAATCATTGGCATGGCATGTGGCATGCTACTTGGAGACTCTGAAGACCTAGAATCTTCAGCTCAGGTTTGTCAATTCTGAGTTTTTTTACCTTGGGCATATTAGATTGTTGGGAGGATAAATGAAATAAATGGGACCATTAGCCTTATTGCCAGGCATATAAATGGCATCTAAAAATGATAGGTACAATAAAATCAGCAGCAACTATAGTACTAATAAAATTTGTTCTCTGAGATCAGTCTTTTTATCAGCAAAATTATAATAAAATATCTAATAAATTCTTTTCTGGAGGCAAAAGATCTTTTATTTCTACCCTGGAAGCTTTGGTATCTCTCTGGAGGTGGTATCACATATTTGTGTGGAGGGTATAGCAATAGGGTCCAATACGTTCTGTTAGGCTCAGTCTTGAAGAGTTCTATGAGACTAATTTTGTCATTAACTTCTGTGTAGGTGGAGTTGGGAAACTAAAGACAGAATTACTTACTATATATATACTTTAGGGACAGGCATAGGACAGCATCCTAATGTTCTTGGAGACAAAATATTCCTCCCTGAGATGATGATATTAGTTATTGCTGAAGGGTAGAAATCCTTTCTTTGCTGCTGACATTATAAATGTGTGACATCAGGCCTCAGAGGGTACACACTTTCATGGTGCATCAATATTTTCTTGCTTTTGTTGTTACTGATAGGAAATACATAATTGGTCTTTCTTCATTCACGAAATCCTATCATTTGCAATATTTCAGATTTTAATAAAAAGATATTTGATTAACAGGGAAAACTAGATTTTGAGGGGACCACACAATGGATCACCCATGATGTGGAATTAGAATATTTTCTAGCAAAATGTAATAGAGCCCTTCTGCATAAATTTTAACTAGGAAGAAACAATATTAGATGATATTAAATATTGCGGTGGAGTTTGGAACACTAAGGTTGATTGGGCTATTTGTTTTGTGATGTTCCCAAGGGTTATTTTGTTGAGAGTTTGCCATTAAGTGGTCTAATTGTGTCAGTGGATGGGGGTCTTTTCAATTTGCATAATTTCCTCAAGGGACTGCAACTGCTAATTTGGTGATTAATTATCCATATTACACATTGTTTATTTGACCATGCCTAGATTAATTTCTTTTTCCTAGCAAATCACATTTAGATATGAATTTGCATATCTTGATTACATTTTAATGTCTTGGCTATCATTGTCTCTTCCCTGGACACCTCATGAGATTACAGAAAAGTGCTCAAGCAGAGAATGATGGAATGTCTTAAATGACATTGCACATCAGTGGATAGATAATGCACATGACTTATTTTTAGTGAAGAATGCCTTCTTTCATAATCAAGTGAATTATGATATCTAACGTACAATATATTTTCTGTTTCTACCATTTCCATTTTCCTATTACCAACCAATTTCAAAAATAGTCTTTATTAACATTCAGAATATTGCTATACATGTTTATCTTTTTATAGGTCCAAGTATTTTATTCTATTAATCTGTAATCTTACATTCTGTTGTTAAGTACTTGCAAGCTGGGTCAATATTCAAGGTCTGTAATCAGCTAATCTCCCACTCAATTTTTTTCCAGGCTAGAGATCCACTAGGAGTCTAGTGACACTATACCATAAGTTTCTTGTGGTGAGAGATTGCGTTTTAATTTATCTTTTATTTATTTATCTAAGAGTGTCCTGTTATGATTTTTGAAAAGTAGGTAATAATTAATGTTCATAGGTATACTTTATTGAGTGCTACCTAGGTTTCAGATAGTATTGTGGCTTTACTTGTATTATCTCCTTAATAATTGAACCATCTTATGAGAAAAATATTATTTTCTTTGCTTTATGGTGAGACAATGAGTCCTAAAGACAGACAAAAAGAAGTTTGTTCAAGATAAGAAAACTAGAAAATAGTGGAGCTAAAATTAGAAACTGTCTAATAGTAAAACGTGTGCTGTTGACCAACTGTATGGATGTAGAGTGCTAAGTGGTAACTCAACCTACAATAAATGAATGTTCTTAATCAACTGAATGGGCACAGAATGGACAAATTAATACTCTTAGCTATGAATGAAGCTCTTTATCAACTTATATGCACATAGAATGTTGAGTAAATAGATAAATGAATGAATGAATGATCATATGAAGAATTTTTATATTTTAACCCTTCATCCAAATGTCAAGGTAAGAACAGACAGGGTTAAGTCTAAGGCCTCCCAGAAGTGGGGTTTGCCAGGCTTGAAGTAATAAGCAGGTTGTGGTCAAAATGCTGAGGTGTAACACAGGTATTGTTCATCTCTTCCTCTGTGTTACATTCCCCAGACCCCACTTGTGGATGGAACGTAGAAATTGGCTTACTCAAACAATCTGCCTAAAATGTGGCCTCTAGCCAGCATTTTATCTTTGATGCTGAAAAGTAAAGAATAGCAACTGCTGAAGAACCTTGCTGCTTAATAGGAGGGAGAGCTTTACAATATACTAGACTACTGCTCTCTTGTTTTCAGAAGGGGTATGCTTCAGGTACCTGAAAGCTCTTTCCCACCTGTCCATTAGAGCATGAGTTGCCCTTTGTGGCAAACATAACCACTTTATCATGGTAGTCGCACCATATCCCGGCCATGCTAGAATGCTGGGCAAACTTCTCAACTTTTCTGTCTTTCAGTTACCTCATCTATAAAATAGGAATAATAATATTAATATGTTTTAAATACATTAATTATGTATACAATTATATATCTCTATATAATTAATTTATCATCAGAGGCCACAGACAAGGTTTGAAAAAAGTAAAAATGAAAAAGAAAAAAATTAATCAGTGGTGATTTAAGTAAAATATTAATAAATAGTAAAAATCAAAGTAATAGTAATATAGAGTTGTTCTAACATGTTACTGCTTATCAATTCTTTGAACATTTTTCAGGGACTAAATATGCTTGGTATCAATATTATAATAATCTAATGAAGACATGTTCTTATCTCTGTTTTACAAGAAAAGAAACTGAAAACCGAACAGGTGATTTTCTCTGAGGACACACACCATGCATATATATATGTGTGTGTGTGTGTGTGTGTGTGTGTGTGTGCATGCACTCGTGCATATGTACATGCAAGTATGCATATACACACATATCTATGCACATAGTTTCCTCTCTCCTTCTGTTACTTTGGAGAACCTGACTAATACAATACCCTAATTATTATGATAGAGAAGAATCTAAAGTTCCAGGCACGTGCTGTGAATATTTTGGAACATTCAGGTAAAAGTTAATTTTGCTTGTGTTTTTAGAAAAGTCATGGCCTCTAAACTGGCAAAATGAACCCGCTTCTGCTTCTGGCTTTTAAAAACACATTGTAGAAAGAATTCCATGCTAATGTTGGCATCTATACAGATTTTCTAAGATCGTTTTGTAAATGAGAAGTCTCAGAATCATTCTACTTCTTCCATGCATTCCTGGGCATATTGGCAAGTAGCATTAAGTTGATGAGGGAGAAGGAAGCCAAGAAATTATCTCAGAGTCATCTAATGAGCTAGAGAGAGACCTAAGCTCATAGTCACAGACTGGGTTTATTACTGTTCTATAAATTCCCTCGATATTTTCTGACTTACTGAGTGCAATTGAAGGATATTTATGAAAGGTAAAGAGGAGCTTAAATATTTTAGTTAAGTTTGGAATAAGGAATAATAGGACATATCTAAGTAAGAAAAACATTGCCCTTTATATCCTGAGAAGCATTTCTTTCTATCTTTACCTGTCTTCGAATTTCCAAATTTATTGTCTACTTTCCCTTTTTTAAAATAGTATTCTTAGTAGAGATCTGTGTCAGTTTTGTTGTATATAAAATGTGAGAAAATATATTTTGTTCCTCAGTATTTGTGAAGACCAAATTCAAAAGATACGTGGCAGTGTGTGGGTGTGGATATGCTTTAAATCATGTGATAGATTTCCTTATGAATGATGATAGAAAGGATCATGAATTGAGAGCCATGGAGGGGTTTGATCCTTATTCTGCAACTGATAAGTATGCACCCTTAGACAAAGTAAATCACCTGTTTGATCTTGTTTATTCACTTGTAAAATAGAGACAAGAACATGTCTTCATAAGATTATTATAAAGACACAATGAGGTTATCATGTGAAAATGCTCTGTAACCACTAAAGCCTAAAGAAAAACAAAAACAAAATGTGATGCCTTTACTTTCTTAATAAACTTCCTTTCACTTAAGAATAAAAAAGGAAAAGTGTATAAAGCAATGGTACAAAATGATTTGAGAGCATGTGCAGTACATGGCTTTGGAGCTGAGTGACTCTTAAATGAATATTGTGTCTACTCCACCTCTGTTTATATTTGGAAGTTTAACTTCTTTGAGCATTAATGTCATTATCTAAAAATGGAGAGTTTTAGTGAGGACTAAAATAAAAATGTATGTAAAAGCATTATATATACAACCTTCAGTGTAGAGTAAATACCTCCCCAACAGTTTCTTTCCTCCCTACTCTCTCTCTCTCACCTCATTCTTCTTTTCTTTTCTTCTTCTCTACCTCTCTTCCTCCTTCCTTTCTTGTTTTCTTCCTTCTTTCACCCCTCCCTTTGTTTCTTCTCTCTTTCACTCTACCCTTTATTCCTCCTTCTTACTTCTCCCTCTCCCTCTCCCTTTCTCCCTCCATCCCTTCCTTCTTCTCCCTCCATCCCTTCCTTCTCTCTCCCTCTTTCCTTCTCTCCCTCTCTCCCTCCCTCCCTCTCTCCATCCCTCCCTCTGTCCCTCTCTTCCTTCCTTTCTTCTTTCCTTCCCTCTCTCCCTCCCTCCCTCCTTCCCTCCCTTTCTTTCCTTCTATCACCTCTTTACAAAATTATGACCTTGCATCAAAACCAATCTCTCACTCTCAGTAGTTTCTTACTTAATATTTGTCCATCATTTTTACTGTACATCTCTGAAAAGGGTGTGTTTTTCTTGTTTGTTTTCTCAAACACCTCTTAATCACTTTCTTAGGTTGCATTTTGTTACTTTTTAAATATTCTCAACATTTACCATGTCTTCCATTCACTCTGCAGACTCCAGATGAGCTCAGCTTTCCAAAATCAGTTCTACCAACTCCTACCCTCCGGTACCAGGATGATCAGCATAGCTGAAGGATGTCACAAAATTATGAGGTAGTATTCTCTATGTTTTTCTTAATTTGTAACTTCACTTAAGTTTCACAGCTACTTAGCAATTTTTGTATAATTCTTGCTGCAAGAACCACAGTGACTGTATTAAGCATCTTACAATTTACTTGTGCCAATTATTACAGTCTGCCTTATGCTGTATGCATGTGTGTTTCTATGTATATAGTTTCTGACTACATTCTAGAGCTCAGTCCTAAGTTTTCATAAAATTTTATAGCCTTTAAGTCCATATTTATTTAATAAATATTTACTGAATAAATTCTATGTGTTAGACATGTTACAAGCATAGAGAATTAAGCATTATCCCAAATGAGCACACTCCTGTTCTCATCGAACTTCTATTCTGTCAAAGGATAGATGCAAATACATAAACAGGTAAGTAATAAAGGTTAATAGTGATAGTTGCTAAGTTATTTGTTCTCCCAAGACTACGGTTTTGCCTTTAAAAGGTGGTTAAAAACTAGATCTTTCCTCTGAGCCGTTAGGAGCTGTTTTGGGGATGATATGGCTGTATTTGGCAATGCCTGGATATCCTATGAGATTACTAACATTAATGACAATAAAAGTGGAAAGAATCCTTGATTACATGTCAGGGGCCCTCAGTTCTAGCCACACTAAAATGTAAATGATGTGGCATCAGTTTATCTCTTTTAGCCTAACATGAAGGAGTTAGTCTGGACGATTAGAAAGGCTCCTTTTAGCTTTGTACAATATATTTCTAAGATCCCTGATGCCACTGCTCCTAACTATAGGTCCCAATTGATCTGTCAAAACATGCAAAATATCTTTGAAAAGATACTGTAAATGTCTTCTGGAAAGAGTTTCATTTTAATAACTGTTAGGACACAGGAACACTGTGTCTTTTATTAAATGTGTCTGTTCCCTGGTGCTGATAGTATCTTCTGAATATAAATTGCACAATATAATATAATAAAGCACAGTTTAGAATTGTTTTCATAACAGTGCATTCCATAGTACTAGGTCATAAAATAAGAACTGAAAGTACATCTTGTTCTGTAAACTCATAATTTTCAGCTGTCTAAAAACTGTGTAAAGAGGAAATTAATAAGCAAAAACATTTCACAGCATGCATGCACTGCTGAAAAAAAGATTATGTTCTTTGTAGAAAAAAATCAGGAACCTCATTCTTTTGGAATTTGATAACCTACAAAAATATTTGTATTAAAAAATTTTTCTTTTTGGTAATAATGATCACTTCTACATTCAATTAATCTTTCATTTATTTTGTAATTCCCCTAACAAGCATTTGTTTAGCAATTACTATATACTCAACTCTACTTTAAGATGAGAGGATAGAAAGATTCATAATTATTAAATGAAAAAGTATCCCCAGAAGCTTAGAAGAGATGAGGTTTCATGGTAAGGTTGAGTGAATGTCTAACTGAAGTTAAATACCTTTAATTTGAGTCATGCCAACCTGTAGGATTAGTTGGAAAGTGATTTATTCTAGCAGCATTACTCAATTATCTTTAGGAGATTATTAGTTATCATGGTTATATGAAAGATATAAGGTTTAAATTGGATCCAAAATGCTGTGGCAATGCAATTCTAATCATAGACTTTCCTTGTCATTGAGGCCAAAGTCATAGGCTTGATGTTTGTGGATCTAGATACTATAACAATGGTATTAGTAATATTACTTATTGCAAACTTAATTATGCCATGAGTTTTACATTTTTATTATTCAGCCATAATTTCACTATATTCTTGTGACAAATCTGGGAAAAACACCTTTGTCCTCAAGATGCTAAGGCAGGAGTCTCACAGCTACAATGGACTGTGATAAAAGCTAAGAAGCAGTGGTATGGAAGACCATATGAATGGGAATCTGCCTAGTCTCCAAGGGGTTAGGTGGAAGACTTTACATATTGTGTGTCTTGACTGATTAAACTCTTTTATAGTAGATATGACAAACTGCATCATGCAGACAAAGAAAATGAGGCTAGAAATGACAAGCGATGAGACCAAGGTCACACTGTAGAAGTTGCAAGAGCTGAAGTTTTAATTTCTGCTTCTAAAGCTCTTGCTTTTTCTGCTGCAGAAGACCAACTCCTGTCTCATTCCCAGATGCTTGCCTACTGGTGGTTATAGGGAAAATGATTGAGAGAATGTGGACAGATCAATAGAAAGCAGAGAAACACTGACAACAACAAATACACACACACCCAAACACACAGAGACATAAACACACATATACGCAAATATGCAAACACACACATACATATATATTCACACATATACACACATATACTTTTTAAAAAATCAATCCTTATGCAAAAGTAGCTGCATAATATCCAAAAGAAAGGCTTTTGGAGTCAGATGACAGGATTTAAATTTCATTTCCAATGCATACAAAGTGAGACTGGTCACCATATCCTTTAGATGACATTAATTGTGACAATATTTACTATTTCTATATGTGGAATATTGCATATTTAGTAATGCACTTGCAAATCACTGTAAACTTCAAGCATTCCACAAATATCAATAGTTTATTTTAAAGATGGTGATTTGTATGCAATTATCTGATGCTAATATTAATCTACCAGCCACTATGCCAAGTCTAGGCTAAGTCAATTTGAGGCAGCAGTAGATACAATAAAAATTGACTAAATAATTCCATCTCTTTTGTCATAATTTTGGAGCTTCATTTTTATAGCATTTATGTGAATTCATCTGGATAGATAACATCTTTTTTTTTTTTTTTTTTTGAGACTGAATTTCGCTCTTGTTACCCAGGCTGGAGTGCAATGGTGCTATCTCGGCTCACTGCAACCTCTGCCTCCTGGGTTCAGGCAATTCTCCTGTCTCAGCCTCCTGAGTAGCTGGGATTACAGGCACGCGCCACCGTGCCCAGCTAATTTTTTGTATTTTTAGTAGAGACAGGGTTTCATCATGTTGACCAGGATGGTCTCGATCTCTTGACCTCGTGATCCACCCGCCTCAGCCTCCCAAAATGCTGGGATTACAGGCATGAACCACCACGCCCGGCCCAGATAACCTCTTTTAATGCAGAAGACATACCCTAGCTTGCAAAATGCAAGGGTCATTTTTTTTCAGGCTTCATTTTTCCTATCCTCAGCTCTGACACAGTGATCACTCCCTGCCAGGAAATGTATTTTCTGCATGTTCCTACCTTTATAGAAATTCCTCTCTCAGTGCTTTCTCATATTTCCCTGCCTCTTAAGGGCTGCAGTGCCCCTGTCATCCAGCCATGGATATCTCTCAATCTACATTCACCCCCTTCCGCCCCCCGTAATCTCATCCACTCTCATGACTTTCAATGCCATTTAGATTCTAAGCATTTATATTTCCTGCCCCGACATTTTTCTCACCTCTAGACTTGTATATCTATTTATTATCTTCACTTGGATATCAAATAAGCATCACAAATTCAAGACAATCAAAAGTGAACTAATGATATTACTACTGTCCAATCCTGTATGCCCCTGGATTTTTCCTCACTTAAGTTAATGGAACACTATTTTTCTTAGTCGCTCAGGCTATTATCTTTAGTATAATTCTTGACCCATTTCTTTCCCATGAATGCCACATGTAACCCACTGGTGCATTCATTTGACTCTACTTTCAAAAACTGAGCATTTCTTGACTCTAATGCTGCCTGCAAAGCTATCATTAACTTGCATCTGGATTACGCAAGAGCCTTCTACCTGCTGTCCTTGTTTCTACCCATGTTCTATTATATGGTCTATTCTCAGCATGTAGGCAAAGCAACTGTTTTAAAATGTAAATCAGATCACGTAATTTCTTTGCTCAAAACTTTTCAATGAAGTTAAAATTACAACCTACAGCATCCTTATCATTTGTAGCATACCACCTCCCTCAGCCATCTCTCTCACCCCATTTTCTTCTGTCTCAATTTGTTCTGGCTCCACTAATCCCCTTGTTGCTCTTGAAGCCCCAGGAACTCTCCTGAGCGGACTTTGTGCTTACTGTTTCCTCTGCCTGAAGTGATTTCCCCCAAACACTTGAACAATCAGATTCCTCACTTCATGTGTTTACCAAAATGCACCTTCTCTGTGAGACTTGTCTTAGGCCATTCTCCTCCCTAAAACTAAATTACGTCATCATTTCATATTTCCTTTCCTGTTCTGTGTCTTCTCATTGGCAGTTGTCACCACCTCACGTACTTCATATTTTACAAATTTATCATATGTCTTAGCTATCTTTCCCATTTATGAAAAGTAAGCTCTAAGAGTCAAAGTGTGTCCTAAATTCAAAATATCTATCTAAATATTTCAGACATTGATTTTGTTTATATAGGCAGAGTCTGAAAATAATTTGCATCAGAAAAATGCCTTTATTCATTCTTTAAACCATGGTCTGTGGGAATGTTAGAGAAATTTGGATAATCCAAAGATAAAATTAATTTGCCATTTGTGCAGGTATTACAGACATATTACAGGTCTAATTGGTTTTAAAAACATTCTCCCCAAGACTGCCCTTCTGTATTGGTGGGGAAAACAAAGCATCATCAGAGTTTATTGCTGCCACAATGTGAAGCAGCATTTCAACCTAATGATTCAGTTGTAGCTTTAGTGCAATTTTCTTAGTAGACAAGAAATGCAGCAGTTCTGGTAAAATTATCTCACATTCTTTGCGTAGCCATAAAGTTCTGCATTTTCAAGTTGAAATTAATACAATGAATAGAGTTGTGTTTTCACCCAGAAGTCAGTTCCATCACAAGCCAATACAATTCTCAAATAAACTCCAGGAAATATTAAGTTTTTTGAGACAGGGTCTTGCTCTGTTGCCCAGGCTGGAGTGCAGTGGCACAATCTCTGCTCATTGAAACCTCTACGTCTTGAGTTCAGGGGATTCTCTTGTCTCAGCCCCCCAAGTAGCTGGGATTACAGGTGCCCGCCCCCATGCCTGGCTACTTTCTGTATTTTTAGTAGAGACAGGGTTTTGTCATGTTGCCTGGGCTGGTCTCAAACTCCTGAGCTCAAGTTAACCATCTGCTTTGGCCTCCCAAATTGCTGAGACTACAGATGTGAGCCACCGCACCTGGCCAAAAGTATTATTTCAACATATCCTTAAGATAATTAAATAGTAAACTTACCCAAGTATGTGGGAAGCCATTGAAAGAGCTATTTAAAAATATATTGGCAGGACTTATCATTTGTAGTCTAATTCTATAGTATCATGCTATATCTACTAAACGTTTGGCTTGACTGGTTTGTTACTATATTATAAGCTCACAGAGGGTAAAAACTGTGAAGACAGAGAATGGGTTACTTTCTTCATTGCTGCTAGTATGTACACATAGTCACCTAACAGAGTAGCAAATAGAAAGCAAACAGCAAGTTAGAGCTGGTATAAAATTCAGGAAGCATGGTTTTTCCCACATCCTGTGGCAACCTGTGTATTTTCCCAGGGATCTCTATTTAGTTCATGTAAAAGCCATCTGGTAACCCTGAGATAACCAGATTTTAGGATACTTTTCTAGATTAATGTAGTTATGCAACAAATACTTACTGAATTTCTTGGATGTTCTCACTATTACTCTAAGTGCTGGGAATTCTGAGCTGAACAAAATAGACCAAAATTTTACCTTATGAAACTTATGTGGTAGAGAGACAGGTAGTCAATTAATAAGCAAATATATAGCATTCCACAATATCAGGTAAATACTATAGATATCAAATTTTGTGTCTACCTCCACAAATTCGTGTGCTGAAATTTAATCCCCAGGGTGGTAATATTAATTAAGAGGTACCTTCATGAATGGAATCAGTACCCTTATAAAAGGGCTGTGGGAGCTTGTTCACCTCTTCTGCCACACAAAGACAAATAGAAGTCACCACCCATGAGGAACAGACCCTCAGCAGACAATGAATCCAAATATACACATTAAAGTCAGAGACCTGGGTTTATTGGTGAGTATTTAGATGTGTGGCTTTTGTCATTTAACCTCTTCAAGTCCAGTTTTCTCAACAACAAAATGGGGATGATATTGTTCAATTTTACTTAAGTGGTAAAAATCAATTGAGATAATATGTATAATGTGCTTGTCATAGATTAAGGACTCAATAAAAAGAAGATGTTATTATGTTTACTGTTATTACCACCACTATTCTTCTTCTTGGATATGCTGCTAGATAAAAACCTATTCTTCCTTGCTTGAGAATGCATTTTTCTTAACTCTAAGCTTAAATATTTATCTTTAAACATTGTACTTTCTGAGCAAAGTTTATTTTTATAGGCTCTCTAAAGAGAACAACAGAATATGAATAGACGGCCTTACTCAGTGTTAGCCCACATGTGTAGAGAGTTAAGAAGGTAGGTATGAGATTCTTCCTGCGTTGGAAATGGCAATTCATGTGTTTGCAGAAATCCAGTTTACTATGCACCTGTGCACATGATTTTCTTCTTTGTGTCTTTCTGCTGTATATTATAGAAGTAGAAAAAGCAGCAGAGGGGAAGCAGAGAAATTATAAGAGAATATAAAACATGTCTTCTGATTAAGCTTCAGAAGCAGATTATGAAACAGTCATTCAAGAGAAAGAGCAAAGATACAGAGAAGTGACCTGTAAAGGTTCATCCTTACACTGTAGTGAAGCTTTTAAAATGGAGCTAAAGATATGAGGGTATGGACAACTTCTTCTAAAAAGCAAGACAAAAATTTGGAGTGAAAGTGAAGGAATGAAATTATGTAATGTTTTTGAAGAAATCAGGTTTAGCCTAGTAGTATTTTACAATATAGGCCCACTCTTAAATTAAAAATAGATATTCAGTCAAGTGGTATCAGATTAATCCTAATATTTTAGTTTGAGAAAAGTAAATTATTGAGTGGAGTAAGCCAAGGTTTCTTAGGAACTGTCTCAATGTGACTTGGTCACTCTAACTGGATAGGGCAGACAGATCACCTTATACAGAATTAGTACAGAAAATGCACAAGAAAAGTGATCCTGAGGAAGTGGCAGATAGAGTTCACCCTGTGAGGCAGAGCTCAATGACAAAAGTCTCATTCCAAAAATGTAAGCAGGATGGATTCTATGGAATTTGTGATTTAAAAATAATTCTAAGTTCTATTCCAATATTGTAAAATTTAATAAAATTTATTATGCACTAACCATTTGTTAATCAGAAGAATGCACAGATGAAAAACAACTGTACCTGTCTAAAAGAGACTACTGGTAAATAACTAATTATAACACAATAAGAAATGTGAAGTTTACCCTTTGTATCTTCAGACCACATCCTAGAAATTACCAATGCTGCCTTTCTAAAACTTGGCATAAACCTGTTTCTAATACTTTATTACATTGTAGTGTACATGCAATTACACAAGCCAGTGGCATGGCTCACACTTGTAATCTCAGCACTTTGGGAGGCCAAGGCAGGTGTATTGCTTCAGTCCAGGAGATTGAGACCAGCCAGGGCAAGTGTGTGTACATTTATATATTATATATTATTGTGTTTATGATGTCTAGTTATAATTTAAAAAGCCCCTCCAGGAAAAGGACACCTTTGATTCTGAATTCTGGTGCTAACACTTATGAGCCATATGACATTGCGTAAGTTACTTAACCTCTGAGTTCTAATTTCTTCACATATGAAACAGGAATATTCGTATCTATCTCATTGCCTTGTGAAAAGTTTAGCAAATAATGCTGGGTAAGCCCTGACCTGGTACCTGCCACAGAGGGGGTGTTCAAGAAATATTAGTTGTTACATTTATTGTTGTTTCTGTCATTGTTTTCATTTTTTCATCCTTATTAGCAGTATAAGTATTTTATAATATCAAGGCAACTAAAAGGGTGGTCTCTAAGTAGCTATTATTTACATAAATATCTTTTGTTTTTTATTTTTATTTAGAAACAGAGTCTGACTCTGTCACTCATGTTGGACTGTAGTGGCACTATCATGGCTCATTGTGGCCTCAAACTCCTGGGCTCAGGGGATCCTGCTGCCTCGGCCTCCCAGAGTAGCCAGGACCACAGGTATGTACCACCATGCCTGGCTAATTAAAAAAAAATTTTTTTTTTTGCAGAGACGAGGTTTTTTCATATTGCCCAGGCTGGTCTCAAACTCCTGGTCTGAAGCAATTCTCCTGTCTCACCCACCCAAAGTGCTGGGATCACAGGCATGAAATGTCTTTGCCTGACCTCACATCATCTGTCTTAAATAACACATATTGAGATCTTTCTCAAATTCATTTTATCAAGGAGAGAAAACATTTCTGTGGCACTTGATAACTGCCCAGCAGTGTTCTAACTACTGTGCAAACATTAATCGGCAAAATAATGAGGTAGCAACTATTACTGCACCATACCACATTGTTCTAAGCAGGAAGCTTCTACACTAACCAATGCAAGAGAATAGAGAGTTCCAGAAAATTGATGCTGACCAAATAATCCCGTAGATTCTCTCTTCCTCTCTCTCTTTATCTCTTGTTCTTTTAACTTTTTCTGAATTGCATCAAGGCATGTTATGGGCCAAGGGCGGCCCTGAGAGTCTCTAAGTTTTAAGTTACAGATCTAAGGTTGGTTCAGGGAGACTCACATGCGCACTTTACACAAACCAAATGCTTCCTGTAGGAATAAATTCCCAGAAATGAAATTGCTCAGTCAAAAGATTGGCACATTGCAACGTTGAGTTCCTTCCAAAAATATTTTCGTTTATTTAGTTTCAACCAATTGTTTTGTTTCCCATACTCTAGGTATTCTTGACTATCATAATGTCTTTTCATATTTGTTAGAGATTTTTATGATCACAGAGCAAAAATTGTCAGACACAGCTACATTTGTTTTTTCCTGGAAGAGTCTTTGTTCATAATTTACTCAATGCATGGTGACCAATACCTTTCTATTATTGGATTTTTTGTCCTGGAAGTAAGCATGGATATTTAAAATCATGGCAAATTGATGTGGTGGTACCAACGATTTTGCTCTATTTGAGCAGGATAACATACAAAAATAGCATATTTTCCTGTCACACTTCATAAGGAGATTTGGTTATACAAAACCTTATTTCTTTTGGATGATGTTTTCAAGTTTGTGAGACCAGATATAGATATTAAAATGTCTTGCAGTATTTTCAAAGGTCTTTTGATTCATTGCTAGTCTATTTCCCTTGGTATGAGCAAATCAATTTTATTAGAATATTTGCCAACCATAAGTTGTGTCTATAGACAGTGTACATGCATTATATTAACTACTTCAAAGACTGTTTTGGTAGAATCATCAAGGCCTTCCAGTACAGGCATACTTGTAAATTGCTGGTGTGTCCTTTTATCTTTAAGATCTTCTGATGTGGAGAATAGATAAAAGTTTGGAATCATTTTTAAAGACATTAAAAATTTCATCTATGCAGAGGCAGATTTTATTTGTATTTCCTTCACTCAGATGCTTTTTAAAAATTAGATTAGTTCAAATCTTGTCTCCCCTTTTAATCTGTTCTATGCATTCACATTTTAATTCAGTTCACCATCTTTTGATGCTCAGTAAACTGTAGACTCAGAGAATTCATTTCACTCTCAGCTCAACAGAATGACCCAGAAGAGGTAAAAAGGTTGAGGCCAGCTATTTTTAATTTCTCCTACAGGCCTACTAAGTCCCCGTGAAAAGAAAAAGAATCACAGACTTTATTCTAACACAATTTAAATAATGGCTAACACTTATTAAGGGGTTTCTATATGCCAGCCTCAAATGTCTGGGCTCTAAGATATTCTGCTTCTACTACTGAGGTTTTATTTGGTGTCCATGAGAATTGTTTAGAAGAAACATAAAACTGAATACATGTATTAATACATGTATTAAAGCTCCAAACGTTTTGCTTATGTTAACCTATTTTATTTTATAGGCTATCTGAAAAGTATCTTACTTTGCAGATTAAAAAAAGAAAAAACCTTAGGCATAGACAGGCTAAGAACAAATGGATGTGAATTAAGTAGTTTGTTTTGTCTCTCTTAACCATACTACAGAGAAAAGTAAGTTTAAGTAAAACGGGTCCTTTTTTGACCACATTTTTGGAGACAAATGCAATTAAGGAGTATTTGCTTCCCATCCTCTCCGGTACTCTTATGCGGGCCTTCTATGCTCTGTTCTATGTTGATTTCAATAACATAAAATGTTCTGAACATTTTATTTCTCATAACGTAAAATTTTCTCATAAAACATGAGAAAATTCATCAATAGAATCATAATAGAGTCTGATTATGATTCTGTAGCAAACATTACCTTATAGAAATTGGTTGTAATCAACTAACTATAAATAAAAAAAGATTTTTTAAAAAAATTTGTTTTAAAGAGAGTGACAAGGAAAAGAAAGAGGAATACTTAGAATTCAGAGGATCTCAGATTCCCACACATGAAGGAAACTTAATAAACACCTAAGACACACTAAAGGAAGACAAATTTCTTTTAGTATAGCTTTCTGATCAACTTTTCTCTCTCTTTATGGAGACTTCCTAGGTGATGCCCTAGTAATAATGATAGTACTAACAGTAACAGTGGCAGCACTAGGTTAGCAGCAGCTGCAGCAATAGTAGCAGTATAAGCTTGGAATTTGGAGTCAGATAAATTTGACTCCAAAATTGGATCTTCTTCTCACTAGTTGTGTGACTTTGTGGAAGTTAATTAATCCCTTCCATCACTAATTTTTTTAACTAAAAAATGAGCAAGATAATATCTGCCTTAGAGAAGAGTTAGGAATAAGTGAGATGATTAATATAATCACTTGACATATAATAATAGGTCCTTAACATCAGTAATGTTCATTTCTTCAATTTTTCCCACTCTTTTTTTCATTAAATGTTTTTCAACTAGAATGGAAAGAGCAGGATGTCTGGGAGTTTACAAACACATTATTCATCTGCCGACATTGGCATGCTGCTGTCCATACCTCCAAAATCAACTACTCCCAGCACCTTAAATAATTATTGAGTGCTCTTATAGGCTTAGTATGGTCTTTCTGTTGCTGCTTGATCAGCTTTGTCATAATAGAAGAATCCTCTGGTAACACATGTATTCAGTGTTATTTTTCTTCAAAATATATATCATCATGGACACCAAATTTAAAACCTCACTAGTAGAAGAAGAATGTATTAAAGTTCTCCAGGCCCAATACTTTTATTCTTAGTAATATTCTTTAGAGAGTCCCATTAAGACATTTATCTTCCTCTTAAGCATCAAGTACGAGGGCATTTGCTTTTTTTTTCACTTGGTTAGTGAATTACAGTAGGCATTAGGGCTAGATAGGTCAAGTAATCTTAGATAATTTCTGCTAACAAGTGAAAGTTTATGTAAACTTTTGTGTTTTTTTTTTTTATAAAAATGTAATTAAATGAAACAGTGGGGAAATGAAGAATGCAAACTCAGTTCTTACTGGGACCAACCCTACTCCTGGCCACAAACACAATCTGGTCAAGGTCGTATCCTCCCTCAGACACAGAGTACAGAGTGATGAGAAGAGAAACAGGCAAGAAAACTAATTTGATGGGTGATGAGAAGAATAGTGAACCTAGCTCCTAAAAAGATAAGAGTCAGGGAAGATCCATAGCCCTAAGTAACAAAAACTAATCAGGATGAATATGCTTCAACTGACAATTTTTTCTGCCACTACATCATAATTCTAAATACTTAAAGTCTTGAGAAAGAGAATCTGATTGAGCTAGCTTGGGTTAGAGGACAGGGAGTGCACAGAACACATCAAATTGCAGTCCCACTGTCACTGTGCATATGGAATCAAGACAATTTCTTAAATTATCAAATCAAGAAAAAATAGAGTAAGTAGATGCTATGCAAGTACAAATTCAAGAATAAACAAACATTCATTATGGAAGGTAATGAGTTCTTTCTGGCAATGACTCAATTATTTGGACACACATTTAATACAATTTTTATACAGATTTTATAAAAATTATTTAAAAAGATAATATAACATTAAATTTAAAGTAGAATAATATATAATAAAATGTACATCATAAGCAATGTTTTTAGCCATTTTTACCTATAGTAGGAATATAAATTTATTTCCTAATTCTGATTCTGCCACCAATCAGCTATATGACTTTGGATTGATAATATTACCTTTCTAGATATCCAATTTTGTGCATATTTAAAAAGGAAATTAGACAAAGGTCTCTTTAAGGTATCAATAGAGCATAAGAATGATCTTTGCACCTCCGCTTAACCCTATCCCAAACTGATAAGGTGAGTTAGTTTATGGCCATGCTTTTAAATTTGGCCATGATGAGCTGGATTTGTTTTTCTTGATTAACTCATCTTGTTACAATAAAAAAATGAAGTTTCATAATTATTCTCGGCAAGCATCCAAAAATATGCCTCACTATCCAGTTCCAATTAGTAATGTGTGACTTGTTAAAAACAGATTTTGTTCATTTGAAGGTTTTAATAGCACCCAGTTTCAATTGAGTTCTCTTGGGAAAATATTTAGCATGCATTTAACTAGTTTGACACGTACAACTAATTAATTTGTCTAAAGTAAAATATTATATGAAGTATAAACAAAAAACTGAAAGTTGAAATGATGCCAGAATGAAAGCTTGAGGTACCCTATGGTTAATGAGCCTCAGATGGTTTTGCTGCTATTGTTTTTGTTCTTACTCCTATTAAATAAGGTACAGAAATGAATGCTACATCATCTTCAGTTGGAAAACTGAAATTTCATATATGAGGGAGCTCTTCATGTATTTTCAGAAATTGAGAGAGCTTTCAGAAATCTGCTTTTTAAGAAATGTGTCTGTGATGGTTAATACTGTCAACTTAATTGGATTGAAGGATGCAAAGTATTGTTCCTGGGTGTGTATGTGTGAGTGTTGCCAAAGGAGATTAACACTTGAGTCAGTGGACTGGGAAAGTCAGATCCACCCTCAGTCTAGATGGGCACTGTTTAATCAGCTGCCTGTATAAAAGCAGGCATAGAAAGAACAGACTTACTGTATCTTCTGGCCTTTATCCTTCTCCCGTGCTGGCTGCTGGCTGCCCTTGAACATCAGACTCCAAGTTCTTCAACTTTTGGACTTTTGGACTTACACCAGTGATTTGCCAGGAGTTCTCAGGCCTTCATCCACAGACTGAAGGCTGCACTGTCTATTTCCCTACTTTAGAGAGATTTTGGGACTCAGACTGGCTTCCTGTCCTCAGCTTGCAGGCAGCCTATTGTGGGACTTCACCTTTTAATGGTATGAGTCAAATGGGCATTTGGGTTGGTTCCAGGTCTTTGCTATTGTAAACAGTGCTGCAGTGAACATTCGTGTGCATGTGTCCTTATAGTAGAACGACACATTCTTAATCAAACTCCACAGCTTCTGCAAAGCAAAAGAAACAGTCAATAGAGTGAATCAGCAACCAACAGAATGGGAAAGAATTTTTGCATTCTACCCATCTGACAAAGGGCTAATATTGAGAATCTATAAAGGACTAAAACAGATTTACAAGAAAAAAACAAGCCCATTCGAAAGTGGGCAAAGGATATGAACAGACACTTTACAAAAAAAGACACACATGGTGCCAACAAACATGAAAAAATGCTCATCATCACTGGTCATTAGAGAAATGCAAATCAAGACTACATTGAGATACCATCTCACGCCAGTTAGGATGGCAATCATTAAAAAAATCTGGAGACAACAGATGCTGGAGAGGATGTGGAGAAATAGGAACACTTTTACACTGTTGGTGGGAGTGTAAATTAGTTCAACCTTTGTGGAAGACAGTGTGGCGATTCCTCAAGGACCTAGAAATAGAAATTCCATTTGACCCAGCAATCTCATTACAGGTCATATAGCCAAAGGATTATAAATCGTTCTACTATAAGGACACATGCACACGAATGTTCATTGCAGCACTGTTTACAATAGCAAAGACCTGGAACCAACCCAAATGCCCATCAATCATAGACTAGGTAGGGAAAATGCGGCACATATACTCTATGGAATACTATGCAGCCATAAAAAGTGATGAGTTCATGTCCTTTGTAGGGACATGGATGAACCTGGAAACCATCATTCTCAGCAAACTGACACAAGAACAGAAAATCAGACACCACATGTTCTCACTCATAGGAGGGTGTTGAACAATGAGAACACATGGACACAGGGAGGGGAGCATCATACACTGGGGTTTGCCAGGGGGAAATAGGGGAGGGATAGTGGGGGGTGGGGAGTTGGGGAGAGATAGCATGGGGAGAAATGCCAGATATAGGTGATGGGGAGGAAGGCAGCAGATCACACTGCCATGTGTGTACCTATGCAACAGTCTTACATGTTCTTCACTTGTGCCCCCAAACCTAAAATGCAATAAAAAAATATATCACATGAAGCAAAAAGACTGAAGACAGTCTAATTCAGCTCCAATTGCAATAAATGTTAATGAATTAAATGTACTGATCAAGAGTTTCTCAGATTGGATTAAAATGGTCTGCCATCATCATAACTTTAGTTCTCCAAGAAATAGACTTTGAGACAGGAACTTGAATGCAGAAAGTTTAGTGGGGTAAGGGGTGGTTTCAATATCAGAATTATACTTGTGAGGAAAAAGGGAGAAAGGATTGAGCAGAGGAAGAAGGTGAACTGTGCTACAGTTTCCACAAACCCTTCAGCTGGTTTCCTTGGGAGCTCTGAACTTGAGATGGCCTTTCAGATGTGTTCAAAACTAAGGCAAGGTGTTGGGATTTTATACCAACATGTTGACCAGATAGACGTTGGAGGTAGGCTAACACAGGGAGATGACACAACCTTGAGTAAAGCAGTTCTGTTTGGTGAAGGGTAATCTTGTGAATCATAGATGGGCAACAGTGCCAGCGACCAAGGGAATGAATTTCTCAGTGCTAAAGAGGGAAGGGAGGAGTGCAGCAGTTTACAGCACGATCCACATCTTGAATCACTCAGCACCACTTGTTTCATGAAATATGCTCACAGCCTAGGAACAGCTTCTCTGGAATTCTAATAGTTTTCTTTCCTAGAAACACTTACAACAGGAAGGATAGTGGGACAAACTATGATCCCTGCTACTATAGTTAGTCTTGGAACCACACCTGAGACTCACCATCTTCCTGTATCTACTATTCTAGTTGCCCTTCAAGTTCATCCAGCACTTCTGCTGGTTTAAGTGATGCTAAATCTCTGTGGAGTCTGAGCCTCAGGTAGGTGTGAGTTCAGGCTATGGCTACCACTTTGCTTTCTTTGTTGTCAAAATTGATAAAGGAAGAGATGCCCCAGTAGATCGCCAGGTATCAAATATATTTTCTTCTGCCTTCAAGTGTGACAGCTTTGTCTCCTCCTTGACCAAGACCAAATGCCCCCAGCAGGTTGGTATCTCCTTTCCTGGTCTGCTGGCCTTTTGACATGAAGAACCTGGAGTAACTGGTTGGCAGCCACAGCTTAAAATTTCAGACATATTGTGGCATCTCATAGTGAAAGATTTTTCCTCTGGGTACCAGGATCTTTAGATGGACAGAGCCTAGATCAGGATCTTTAGATCCACAGAGCCTAGATTTGCAGAGATGGGAATCATGTATTCCCCAAGTGGATCACTGGGCATGATGGCAAGCTCCTCTTTTCTACATTTTGTTTCTTGGATTTATGTGTTCTATTTGTTGGGGTCCCAGCACCAAACAGCTGTTGTCAATTTAGGTACTATGGCCTGGAAGATGACAGCCTATCTTTTCTGAGTATCATCCCAAAGCTGCTGCCTCAGTTTATGAGTGGTAGGATCTCATGATACTAGATCACTGCCTTACCTCCTTTGCTGTAAAACTAGTGGGTATATATCCAAAAGACTATAAATCGTTCTACTATAAGGACACATGTACACGAATGTTCATTGCAGCACTGTTTACAATAGCAAAGACCTGGAATCAACCAAAATGCCCATTGATAATAGACTGGATTGGAAAAATGTGGCACATATACACCATGGAATATTATGCAGCAATCAGAAATGATGAGTTTGTGTCATTTGTAGGGACATGGATGAATCTGGAGAACATCATCCTCAGCAAACTGACACAAGAACAGAAAATGAAACACCGCATGTTCTCACTCATAGGTGGGTGATGAAAAATGAGAACACATGGACACAGAAAGGGGAGTACTAAACACTGGGGTCTGTTGGGGGGAAAAGGGGAGGGCCAGTGGGAGGGGGAGGTGGGGAGGGATAGCCTGGGGAGAAATGACAAATGTGGGTGAAGGGGAGAAGAAAAGCAAAGCACACTGCCATGTGTGTACCTATGCAACAGTCTTGCATGCTCTGCTCATGTACCCCCAAACCTATAATCCAATAAAAAATTAAAAAAAAAAAAACTAGTGCCTTGGAATGAAGTGATACTGTGTGAAATTCCTTATTGATAGAACAAACTTTTTAAACCTTCAGATAGTGACATGAGCTGGGGCTCTGTAGGCAGGAGAGTCAAACCCATGCCAAAACTATGTGTCACTATTCTAGATGATTTGCTGCTCCTTCCAGGGTAGAAAAGGCTGAATGAATTAATCTACCTGCCAGCAAGTGCCGTTTGGTTTCACTGAGGTGGTATCATATCAGGAGCTCTGTTGCTGGCAAGGTAGACATTTTGCAATAATAGCAGTACTTCAATCAGATTTAGTGATGTAAAGTCCATATGCTAGGTCATGGATAGCTTCCATCCTTATCATATGGGTATCATTGTGCCAACAATGAAATGATGGATGCAGAGACTGATTGACATCAACTGGCCAAGTAATTTAGTTGTGTAGTTTCTTTTCCATCTTTAGTAGGCATTGACATAACATCCAAAATCCTCATGCTTTTTGACAACTCTTATGTGTCCATCTATGTACCTCTTATCAAGGTCTCCTCATCCTAGCTATGCCAATGTTTCTTCATTGCAGTCTTCTGATGGGGCTTCCAGGCCATTCAGCACTGCTCATTAATATAAATATGTTTTCACCTCCAGCTAGTTTTTATTCCACACAAAGTAAATAACTAGGTGTAGTGCCCAAACCTCTGCAGGATTTCTCTTCACTTCTGTCTCTCAGAATCATCAAGGAATGCAGCTATAGCATCACTGTAGTCCATTTTTAGCTTTCACATATTAAGCCAAGCCATCTATTGAGCCAAGCCACCTTTTCTCACTCTATCAACTGATTGTAAAGTTTGCTTTGCCATGTGGAATTAGTGAAAGCAGAGGGAGAACTGCAAGGGCAGCAATGATGAATGACATCAGAGTCTGGGTCACCTGCTCTGCAGTTGACCTATGCTCTGTGTTGCAGCCAATGCTCAATCCCAGGTGTATGTGCCTCTTCCTTCTGGCAGTGGATTGCTGTCAGCCCCTCATGGTTAATAATTTGGTTCTCAATAGTTTTCTCATCAGTTTATGATGAGTAGTGTGTCCACACAGCATCTTGATGCCACATAGTTATGTTCTCCATCTCTACTGGAGCAAGATAGCACTCCAAGAGCTGTTTTTTCATATGGTTTATAATTTTCCACTACAACAATGACATGGCCTTGTTTCAGAATCCTAAAAATCTAGTTTATGATTCTCCAACTACTGCTTTTCGTAAACACTACAAGGCATTTTTTTCATGACACATACCTCTAGAACTATAGATTCTGCCAGTATGCATGGCCCAAATGGCAGGAATGTTTGTTCTGTAGCTTGCGCTTTGATATGGTTTGGCTCTGTCCCCACCCAAATCTCATCTTGAATTGTAGTTCCCATAATCACCATGTGTTGCAGAAGGGACCTGGTGGGAGGTAATTTAATCATGGGGCAGTTACCCTCATGGTGTTCTTATGATAGTGAGTGAGTTCTCATGAGGTCTGATAGTTTTATGAAGGGTTTTTCACCCTTTTTTGCTGGGCACTTTTCCTTGCTGCCATCATGTGAAGAACAATGTGTTTGCTTCCCCTTTAGCCATGATTGTAAGTTTCCTGAGGCCTCCTAAGCCATGCTAAACTGTGAGTCAATTAAACCTCTTTCTTTCATAAATTTCACAGTACTGTGTATGTCTTTATTAGCAGTGTGAGAATGGACTAACATAGTACATTGTTACTGGCAGAGTGGAGTGCTGCTATAAGAATACCTGAAAATGTTGAGGTAACTTTGGAACTGGGTAGTAGGCAGAGGTTGAAACTGTTTGGAAGGCTTATAAAAAAACAGGAAGATGTGGAAAAGTTTGGAACTTCCTGGAAACTTGTTGAATGGCTTTGACTAACATGGTGATATGGACAATGAAGTCCAGGCTAAGGTGGTCTCAGATGGAGTTGCAAAACTTGCTGGGAACTAGGATGAAGGTTACTCTTTCTATGTTTTATCAAAGAAACTGGCATCATTTTTGCCCCAGACCTAGATAACTGTGCAACTTTGAACTCAAGAGAGATGATTTAGGTTATCTGGCAGAAGAAATTTCTAAGCAGCAAAGTATTCAGGGGTCACCTGGGTGCTGTTAAAAGCATTCAGTTTTACATATTCACAAAAATATGGTTCAGAATTGGAACTTATGTTTAAAAGGGAAGCAGATCATAACAGTTCAGAAAATTTGCAGCCTGATAATGCAATAGAAAAGAAAAACTCATTTCCTGAGGCGAAATTCAAACCTGATGCAGAAATTTGTGCAAGTAACAAGGAGAAGAATATTAATCACCAAGACAATTAGGAAAATGCCTCCAGGGCATGTTAGAGACCCTCATGGAAGTCCCCCCCATCACAGGCCAGGAGGACTACAAGGAAAAAAATGGTGTTGTGGGCCAGAGCTATGGCCTCTGTGCTGGGTGCAGCCTAGGGACTTAGTGCCCTGTGTCCCAGCTGCTCTAGCCATGGCTAAAAGAGGCCAAGATACTGCCTGGGACACAACTTTAGAGTGTGCAAGCCTTAGCAGCTTCAACTGGTGTCGAGCCTGCAGATGCACAGAAGTCAAGAGTAGAGGTTTGGAAAACTTTGCTCAGATTTCAGAGAATATATGAAAACGTCTAAATGTTCAGACAGAAGTTTGCTGCATGGGTGGAGCCCTCATGGAGAACCTCTGCTATGGCAGTGAGGAAGGGAAATGTAGGGTATGAGCCCTCACACAGAGTCTGCACTGTGGCACTGTCTAGTGGAGCTGTGAGAAGAGGGCCACCATCCTCCAGGTCCCAGAATGGTAGATCCACCAACAGCTTGCAACATGTGCCTGGAAAAGCCACAGACAGTCAATACCAGCCCATAAATACAGCCAGGAGGGGGGTTGTACCCTGCAAAACCACAGAGGTGTAGCTGTCTAAGACCATGGGAGCCCACCTGTTGCATAAACTTGACCGGATGTGAGACATAAAGTCAAAGAAGATCATTTTGGAACTGTAGGTTTTAATGATCCCCTATTGAATTTTGGTCTTGCATGGATCCTGTGGCCACTTTGTTTTGGCCAATTTCTCCCATTTGAAATTAGTGTGTTTACCCAGTGCCGGTACCCCTAATGTATCTAGAATGTGACTAACTTGCTTTTGATTTTACAGACTCATAGGTGGAAGGGATTTGCCTTGTCTCAGATGAGACTTTGGACTTGGACTTTTGAGTTAATTCTAGAAATAGTTAAGACTTTGGGGGACTGTTGGAAGGGCATGACTGTGTCTTGAAATGTGAGGACATGAGATTTGGGAGGGGCCAGGGGAGAAATGATATGATTTGGCTGTGTCTCTACCTAAACCTCATCTTGAATTATAGTTCCCATAATGCCCATGTGTCATTGAAGGGACCCAGTGGGAGGTAATTTAATTATGGGGGCAGTTACCTTCATGCCATTCTTGTGATAGTGAGTTCTCACAAGATCTGATGGTTTTATAAGGGGCTTTTCCCCCTTTCTGCTGGGCACTTCTCCTTGCTCCCCACCATGTGAGAAAGAATGTGTTTGCTTCCCCTTATACCATAATTGTAAGTTTCCTGAAGCCTTCCCAGCCATGCTAAACTGTGAGTTAATTAAACCTCTTTTATTAATAAATTATTCAATCCTGGGTATGTCTTTACTAGCAGCACAAGAGTGAACCAATATATACTTGTTGCAAAGTCCATTCCTACTCTTGACCTAATTCGAACTTGACAGCAGTATCACTTAGTAGATATTTGTGTTTCTTTCTTAGTGATGGGAAACATGAGATTGAATAAGTTCTTTACTTTGGAAGGGATGTTCCAGCATTCTCCAAACCAGCATGTTCATAAAATCTGCACTGATGTGGTGAGCCCCTGCATCTTCTTCAGCAAGACCTCCAATGTACTTGCCATTTCTCGCTCTTACAGTTTGATTAACATAATGTCATCAATGGAATGTACTATCGTAAAATTTTATAAAATGTGCACATGATTCAAGTCCCTTCAGCTTCTAAGATAATAGAGGATAAGAGAGTTGACCAAGGTTGCCCATCCCATGTGATCACAATCTGCTTCTGATCCTTCTTTTGGTCCTTGTCCTGGTCCTGGTTCTGGTTCCTAATAATAATGGAAGAGAATATATTTGCCAAACAGATGTCTGCATACCATGTACCAAGGCTGTATGTCTTCCTCCTGGCTTTTCCTCAGTCTTACAGCTCTTACTCTATAGGCCAAGAAATTAATACAACAGTTCTGCCAACTAGGAAGTATGTTCAAACTATTCACTTTTTGGTTGGAAAAATAAGCACTGAGTGGATCCATGAACTCAGTGGACCTACTGTAACCTGAATCTAGACCAGAACTCTGTAAGTTTGGCCCCCATACATCCTTATTCTAATAGGGACTTCATGATTATGCTTCATATCTCAAAGAATCACTATCAGCTCATATCATATATCCAACATATTTTTAAATGTCTTAGCAGTCTGAGTGTTCCCCTTTCATCAGTGCACAGTTGGTTACATAAATGGTTATAAATCCCCCAGAGGAAGGACTGATGGAATAACTAGAATGCACAGCTGTGGTGGTGATGCAGAGTCCTTCCTCCTGAGGATCTGGCCTCTCTTTCTGCCATTTGGTTGTGGGTCTAAAATATGACTTAAATCTAGAAAGTGGGAAGGGGTCATGATTTATATTGAAGTGGATGCCCTAGCTTTCTAACCATCTATCCTTGAATTATTTTGATTGCATAGATTGGGCAAGGATCTTTGTAGGTTGCCCATCCATCTTGTCTCTAAGGCATTGTATTCTATATGACCATCCCTATATCTCTCTGAAAGTCAACACCACCCTCATTTTCTGGCTGCCATTCAGACTTTGTGGCTTATTTCTATAATTGCAGCCACCTGCCTTCTCACAGTTAAACACTACCAGCTGGCCTCTATTATTTTGAGATCTTATCATGTCTCATTGATATCAGTTATGTAGCAGCACCTTCCACCACCAGATAGTGAGCTTCTCAGAGATGCTGGTGCCCTACTCAATGGCATATTCTTTATAGCTTTGGAAAATCAGATGTCTCTGGGTTTTCATCATGAAACATTGTTGGATTGTAGGTGTCCTACCTGTCCAAAAATATATATAGAAATTGTCATTGGAGAAGCTGTAAGTTGAAGAAGATGTGTCATGGACATATATAAAGAAAGAGCCAGGCAGTTTCTATTGAGTGCACAGAATCAAGATGAACAAAATAATCCAGGTAGAATCTATTAGAAAATAATAGACTTTATTCCGCTCAATACATATGTTATATGTCTTTCTTTCCCTTATTTAATATATGTTCAATTAATAATTCTAATAACAAATTGAAAAAATTAGAAAACTCTTATTAATCAATCTTACAGCAGATTTTTAATTAATGTTACACCTAAATATTTCAAGTAATTTATTATTACTATGAATCATTAAAATCTGTAAATTTATTCCTTTAGGGAAGAACTAATTGACCCCATTTTAAATTCCCCACTGAAAAGTAAGAACCATAGGTTCTGGAATATTTCTCTTCTTATTCCTTTGTAACCCAAAAATCACAAAGACTTTCTCTGTATTTTCTTTTTGAGGTTTTTATAGGTTTCATTTTCATACTCAGGTCCATATTTTATTTTGAGTTAATTTTTGTATGTCGTGTGAGGTATGAATTAAATTTCATTTTTTGTCATATGGAAATATAATTATTCCCTCATCAGCTGTTGAAAAGATCATCATTTTTTTCACTTAATCATCTCTTCTTTGTTGAAAATCCAGTGACTATATGTATGTGATGATCTATTTCTCAACTCTATCTTGTCACATTAATTTATTTGTTTCTGCCAATACCATAGTGTTTAACTCTAGCTTTATTGTAAATATCGAAATCAGATTGTATAAGCTCTCCCACTTTCTTCATCTTCAAATTTGTTGGATTATTCTAAGTCCTTTGCATTTTCATACTAAATGTAAAATTTACTTGTCAATTCCTGACAAAAACTTGGGATTTTGATTGGGATTGCATTGAATACATATATAAATTTGGAGATACCTGACATCTTAACAATATTGACACTTTCAGTTCATGAATATGTTCATTTATTTAAGTCTTCTTTAGTTTCTCTTGGCAATGCTTTATAATTTTCAGTGGACAGATATTACATGTTTTGTTAGATGCATTATTAAGTATGTCACGTTTTTTTAATGTTATTGTAATTAATATTTTTAAATTTTTAATTTCTGATTACTCAGTGCAAGTATATCCAGATACAACTTATTTTTCTATATTGATCTTGAAACTTTTTAAATTGATAAACGCTCTTATTAGTTTTAGTAACTTTTTTGTAAAAAATCCATGGTGATTTCTACTAGACAGTCATGTTGCTTACAAATAAGGAGGCTTTACCTATTTTCTTCTAATCTGTATGTTGTTGTTCCTTTTTCTTGCCTTATTGCCCTGGCCAGAACTTCTGGTTAAATAGAAGTGATTAGGGTGGATGTCCTTATCTCACTCTTAATCTTAGGAAGTAAGTGCAGTATACTAAGAATGATGTTAGGACCAGGCATGGTGGCTCACGCCTGTAATCTTAACACTTTGGGTGGCCAAGGCAGGAGGTTCACTTGAGCTCAAGAGTTCAAGATCAGCCTGGGTAACATAGGGAGAACCCATCTCTACAATTTTTTTTTTTAAGCCAGGCATGGTGGTGCATGCGCATAAACCCAACCACTCAGAAAGAAGAGTCAGGAGGATGCTTGAACTGGGGAGGTTGAGGCTGCAGGAACTGTGATTGTACCACTTCACTCCAGCCTGGGCAACAGAAGAAGACCCTGTCTTGAAAAAAAAACAAAAAAAAAAAAAAAAAGAGAGAGAATGATGTTAGCTGTAGGTTTATTACAGATTCTCTTCATGATGTTGCTACATAAATTGTTGTTATACTGCATTTAAAATTTTGCATTATTTTTTATTTTTATTTTTTGAATATTTTTGTGGTTGGTTGAATCCACAGATTAGGAATCCACAAGTATAGAGGGCTGATTGTACTTCTAATTTTATAAGGTTTGTTTTTGTTAGACTTTATTAATATATGTATATCATATATAAAATTTATCATATGAATAGCTTATGGTTAATAGTACGTAGTATTTCATATTTATATTGATATAATTGAGATAATATAAATAATAGATATCAAGAAATAAAACTTTTATTCATACATTTGTTTGCAAGCTCATTTATATACTCATTGATTCAGTTTCTTAATGTATTTAAGAAATTATTTATTCTCAGTCACTGTTTACTAAAGGTCTTTTATGCATCAGGCACTGTTCAAGGCCCTGGAAAATTAGCCTGAACAATAAACACTGGCATGAGAAAACAAAATAAGAAAATATCAGAGGACTATAAATATGTGGTCCTTTGATATTGTGATAAACTTAAAGCCAGATGATGTGAAAGACAATGCCCTAGGGTTTTCTTTAGGTTGGGAGATCATAAAGATATTATAAAGAAGATAAAAGCCAGGCATGAGTAATCCCAGAACTTTGGGAGGCCGAGGTAAATGGATCACAAAGTCAAGAGATCGAGACCAGTCTGGCCAACATGGTGAAATCCCGTCTCTATTAGAATACAAAAAAAATTAGCCAGCCATGGTGCTGTGCAACTGTAGTTCCAGCTCAGCTACCTGGGAGGCTGAGGCAGGGGTATTGCTTCAACCTAGGAGGCGAAGCTTGCAATGAGCCGAGATCTTGCCACTGCACTCCAGCAGGATGACAGAACAAGACTACACATCCCCCCCCCAAAAAAGAAGAAATTTAAAACCTCAGTGATCAAAACACAGACACATTTAGGGGACTAATAATTTGTACAAAAGAAACAAATTTGAAATAAAACTACATGAGTCAATGAGCTTGGGCTGTCTGAGGATTTCTGAAGCCAGCAACGTTAGCTAACTCTGCTAGCGATGAGGATGTTGCCTTAAAAAAGAAGTAAGATCATCCCTTACCTTAAAAAGTTCATTTTTTTTTTTGGTGGGGAAAACAGACATATACCTGCAAATTACTATCAATATATAATAGAATAAGTTCTATCATAAAGAAAGAAACAGAGCACTTTAAATAAAAGCAATGACATGACCATTTCTGCTTAAAGGAATTGGTAAAGGACATAGTAAGAAATGACATCTTCAGAGTTGCTAAAATTTTGACGTTGGTAGTATTTTATCTTTAGTGCAAATATAATGCCATATTACTGGAGTAAAATTTCTGAAAATAATCTTGTACATGTGCATATAATCTTTGAAAGCTGAGTGTAATATCTTGAGAAAGACTGTTGAGAGTTATCCTAAATACAAATTACTTCAAATACAAATAGAGACAAATAGAAGAATCGATGCACTGCACGTGTGGAAAAGTAAAAACATTTTTCACATGTTGTATTTTGTCTGATTAGTTTTAGCACCTTTTTGGGGGATAACATTTTCCAATGAGTAATTCAATGGATTCCAATTTCCTTTCCATCTCCTTTAATATTGTCTAGGCAAGTGAGAATTTTTCAAAGTATATTTTTAAAAATAGCAATAATCACCCACATCCTCCACGTAGTTTCTTGGCAACTCACATATACCAAATATTATTTCCAAATGCTTGCTGCTATTACCTACTCCACTTAATTAAGGATTCTGTTGACTTCTTGTCCTACCTCTGTCCATTTCTGCTTCACATATAGCCTTGAAAGCAGAAGGCAAACTGCTTGAAACCAAAAGTTTAATTGCTTCGTGTGCCCTCCTGGAAGTTGTAAGTCTAGGGGGAGAGATGAGTGATTAGGTAGAAAGTTTTCCTCAGTTGGAAAGGTTATATATTCTTAGCACACAGTTAAGAAACAAGGAAGCCCTAAAAATGGAGGAAGTAGGAGGGGTCGATTTGTATTTTTGGAGGTAGATGTTCTAGCAAAATTTAGAAGACATGCAATACAAATTCTAAAACAGCTGTAACTAGGAGTGTGGTCCATTTGTCAGCTTTCTGGTCCCTCCTTGGATGTGTGCTGTCAGATCTGCAATGAAGGTTCAATATTGTGTGCTGCCTTGACATCTGGTGAACAAAGAAGAATGTCAGATGGCCTAACCACAGCTCTCTGCTCCCATAGATCAGGCCCTCTCACCAAACCACCCTCATTATCATGGAGACCACGCACATTGCTTGCTTATCCCTGACTGGTGGGTTTCAGTTCCCTGCCAGCTCACAGAATATCACATAGCCAATCACATCCTGCCATGGACCCAGGGGCCACCACACTTCCTTGGTACTACAAAACCTGTCTTCCACAGGCCCTGGTTGTTTACTCTTTTGAGAGCCACCCATGTGTGGCTCTGCATGTGTGCTATGTTCTTCTCCCTGGACTGTGGGACTATGTGACTAATAAACTGCTGTTATCTCACCTGTCCAGTGTTGGGAGTGATGTGTTCAGAAATCCTCATAATTCTGGGGTAGAAACTTTTCCATCACCAAGGGAAGTAAATAGTGGGGTGATTAAAGCAGGTGTGCACTAAGAGACACATAACTTTTTTTCCTAGCCAGTTTCAGAGCACTTTAAGAACTGGAAGTGTGTGCCTTTACCCCAAGAAGGGTGATTGGATGACAGCTAATTTTGAAAGTAACCACAAGAAAAAATTTACCTTTTTCATCCTTATCTTTCTTGAAATTTTGTGAAATTTGATGTTACACAACCAAGCCTCATGCTCTCTTACTGCCTTCGTGCTTGGCTCATGCTCTCTTCCTACCTTCGTGCTTTCATCCTTCATTACACCATTGTGGTCTGATCTTCTATCCATATCTATGTCTTAATTCTCAATTCTGCATGAATTAATTCCTAATTATACTTTCCTTTCCAGGGCCTCCCCAATATACACATCAGTTCTTCTCACACTGTGCTACCAAAGGTGTTCAGGAGCAGGGCTTCTGCCAGAGCAGATCTTTCCCATCTTCTTTTGGCCCTTGGCTTCTGCAATTATGATCCTTCAGATTTTTTTCTTTAATTTTTAGTTAACACATAATAATTATACATATTTATGGGGTACATAGTGATGTTGTCATATGTATGCAATGTATAGTGTCGCATATATCCACTCCTCAAACATTTGTCATTTATCTGTGCTGGGGACAGTCAAAATCCTCTCTTCTAGCTACTTGGGAATATACAATAATTTATTGCTAACTATAGTCACCTGACAGTCCTGTAAAACACGAGGACTCATTCTGCCTATCTAGCTGTAACTTTGTATTTGTTAACCAACCTCTCTCCATCCTCTTCTCCTCCACACACTTCCTAGCTCCTAATAACCACAGTTCTACTCTCTGTAATGTGTTCAACTTTTGAAGCTCCCACATATGAGTGAGAACACGTGGTGTCTGTCTGCCTGACTCATTTCACTTAACATAATCTTCTTCAGGTTCATCCATCTTACCTCGAATGACAAACAAAGCATTTCATTCATTGTTTTATGGCTAGATAGTATTATTTTGTATTTGTACACCATTTTAAAAATCCATTCATCTGTGGGTATACACTTACGTTGATTCCATATCTTAGCTATGGTGAATGGTGCTGTAATGAACATGGGGGATCAGACCAGGTATCTCTTTGATGTACTGATTTTCTTTCCTTTGGATAAATACCCAGTAGTGGGAAAGCTATGATCCTTCAAGTTTGGATTGGAGCCTATTCTTTGTGTATCAGCCCTGCCAACTTCAGTAGTTAGAACGCTCACATGTGGTGTCATCATTTTGTTTGGAGTATTATGCATTGTTAGATCATCAGTCTTTGCTTTTGAAAATATAAAAAGTTTACCATAAATTCAAGCACAAGTGATAGGTATTAGATATTTTCTGCTCCTTGAACTAGGACAGTGAATCAAAAGTTGACTTACATCCATTATCCACATGGGTATGTTTGTGAATATTTACACAATAGGCCATGACCCAGCTGCAGGTGTCTTTGGTTTCTAAGTACACAATGGTTGATAACACCAACTTTGTAGCTATTTTCATACACAGGAGTAGCCACTCCAGTCACATATGTCACATGCACAAACACACTGGAACATACTCCATTTTCATACATACAATAGATATTTGTTTTTTCTCCTTCTCCCTCCCCTGCTGAAAAATATTGCATTTCCATTTGACTCTGATAGAAAATGTTCTCCTCAGTTAAAGGAAGCACTTACTTGTTCAGTGAATTGAAGCCACAGTGATAGCACACTCAGAGTTGTCAAGGAGGAGGAGATTGATTTCTGCAAATGGAATCACATGGCAACGGAAAGTGATAGCTACAAAACTCTCTCCCGCTTCTGTTTGACATTGATCCTTCCACCATGTGCCAGATCGTTATCTTGTGAGCAGAGGGGAATTGCAACTTTATGTAATTCATGGCAGTTTTACAAGAGGGAGTGGGAAAGGCAGACTGTCTGGTATGATGCCCTGATTGACAGAGGTTTGTAGCCCACGGTGATAGCATGAAATGCTCAAATAGAAAAGTATTTACTCATGGACTAAGGTTGCATTTATATGACATGAAGATCATTTTAAGAAATGGTAAGAAAATTCACAATAGGCGATTCCAACCCAGGTTAGTATTTAAAAGAATGGGCTTGTGTTAACATGGCATTTCCCAGGTCATACTTTAGTTTGCTGTGCAGCTGGAAGACAATTTAATTCCATTTTTAGTCTTTGTTGTGCTTTGGTGCATTTCCAAGGTCAGATTAAAGACAATTCATGGGCTGTGGAATGCATCACAGTTACCCATGTTAAGACATGGTAATTTGTATGAATGAATCAATGCATTTGCTCTGGGAGGGTTCTGAGATCAAAGAGGTTTAATAAAATTGTTTTAAATGGATTATTCCTGTCATTTAAAAAAAGTGTCTTCAACCTCATCAATTTGCATTGAAAGGTTCTTTACGCCTTCTGGAGAGATTCGTATGGACATGTATGTTTGAAAATATCAAGTGGGTGCTGTCCTCTGCTACACAAGCTTACGTGCGTCTCTCAAAGTGTGCCCTTTGTCTCTGGAAATTGTGCATCTCAGACTATTTGCTTTAATATTGGAGATAATATAGCTTTAATGGAATGGAATCTGTGTGGCACATGGAACACAGAATCCCCTGCCTCTAGGAAGAGTGTACTAAAGAGTACATTGAAATACATTGCAGCATAGGCATACTCTGCAACCACAGATCTTGTTTATAAGAAATGGACACAGAGTAATTCTCTTGTCATCTTGATGTACAACTTACTTATCCCCTAATGCACAGCTCACATCTCCCCTGTGATTCCCAGTCATTCTCTGGCTTGTCTGTCCCACCTCCATGATCCTTACTTTCAATAGATAACATTTTCCCTATAGTATGAAAAGATAAAAGGTCATAATAAGCAGTAATCCTCACAAATGTTCTCTCTCATCCTGTTCAAAAAAATTTTGAAAACGGAAACATACCACAATCTACTGCCTCATTCCCTGTTTGTTCTCCACCTACTGCGGACCAGCTTCTAGCCACACTTCACCACTAGAAAAGGTTCTAATTTAAAAAATGATGACTTTCCAACTGGCAAATTCAGTTACTATCCCTTGATCTCGGGGCAGGCAATATTATATGTCTCTTTCTCCTTCTACAGTAGTCTTTTCCTTATGTATTGTTTTGCTTTCCATGATTTCAGTTATCTGAGGTCAACTGTCACCCTAAAATATTAACTTGTAAATTCCAAAGATAATTCCTAATTCATGTTTTAAATAGCATTCCTGCACTGTCATACTCCCTCCTGCTCCATCCCACCTCTGGATAAGAATCATTCCTCTGTCCTATGTATCTACCCTGTGGACACTGCTGGCCAGACACTCACTCAGGAGTCACCTCGTTATCAGATTGACAAACCACAAGAAAAAGAAGGGTAAGTACAGTAGAATAAGGTATTTGATAGAGAGAGACCACATTCACATAATCTTTGTTATATTATATTGTTATAATTGTTCTATGTTATCAGTTACTGTTAATATCTTACTGTGCCTAATTTGTAAGTTAAAATTTATCCCAGGTATGTATGCATAGAAAAAAAATAGTACATAGTATATATAGGGTTTGGTATCCACTGGGGGTCTTGGAACATTACCCTGTGGATAGTTGGAGACCATAATCCAAAATACTGTTTTCTCTTGTTTTAACTTTTCTTCTTCCCTCTCAGATTGTTGCATTTCAGTTTACTCCAGGGACTCTGTCTCCTATGCTTGCCTGGTTAGTGGTGAGGGGAGGCATACGTTTGGCTGTAAGTGTTATTGGTCAAGCAGCACACTGCTCCTTAACATTGGCTCCTGTCCTCTGCCTTCTGTGTTGTCTAGTACGCCCCCTCTGGCATCATTTTCCCTCCGATTCTGTAGCCAGGCTTGGAGATAGAAAGTGCTGAACTTATTGCTTGGTATAGGCATAGTAAGTGCTTAATTAAAATCAGCTCATTATGGATGGATTTAAGAGATCTAACATACATATTTTAATTTTTTCCATGTTTTGATTTTGCCGTTAATTCTCAATAATGCTTTCCCATCTTTAAAACAATTCAATTTATTCAAATCACAACTACCCATTAATTACCCTATGTTGTTGCTTTCATCTTACGTCTGTATTAAATGATTTCTCTTACTGGATTTGGGTTAATAGCTCTTTGTATATTTCCTCAGAGTTCCAGTAAAGTCTTTGATAATTTCTTATTTAATTAAAAAATTTATATAATTATATAGAGAAGGAGTTATACATAGATTAATATCATAAAGTTAAAGACACTGCTGAGATGAGATGAAATGGAATCACATATTTGCTTCGGTTTGGCACTTAGTCTAAAAGGCACATTAGCAGGAGAAATCACCATGTGGACTGTTTGTAGATTTACTTTCATGTCAGAGATAGGATCTACCTTGAAAGAATTTGAAAAGATTGCTAAGAAGACCAAACAACTATGTGTCATGGCTTCTGACTCATGTAAAGTGTTAATGAATATGAAAAAGGAAACACACAGACACACACAAAGACACACACACACACACACACACACAGAAAAAGTGAGAGAAAGAGAGAGAGAGAGAAATAAGGTTTAGTAGAAAAATATAAAAGACCTAGATTCAAATTATACCTGCAGCACTGACAGCTCTTTGATAACCCACGTAACCTCTCTAAATGGGACACTATAGGTTGGGAAGAATTTCCCCTACCTATCTATTTTCCAGTGCTGGAAAGTTATTTGTGAACAGTAACTGCTTTTCACATGTAAATGATTATTTAGATTACCATGTACCCAGTAAATATTTATTATCTATGGCTAAACTGAAGTGAACCTCACGGGAAGCTCAATAGTCTTTCCTAAAACACAATACCCTCATGGAACATGCAGATCAATCCTATGCTGTCTGAACCAAATTATTCTTACAATGTTAACTGTTACTTTATATTTCCAAGTTTTACATTGTTCATCTGTAAAACTGGAACATTAATAGTAGGTTTTATTTTATTTTACCTCATGGAAGTGTTGGAAGGATTAATTGAGACAATACAGGCATACCTCAGAGATATTGGAGGTTGGATTCCAGAGCACCACAATAAAGCAAATATCTCAATAAAGTGAGTCACACAAATGTTTGTTTCCCCAGTGCATATAAAAGTTATGTATATTATGTCTTAAAAAGTGGTCATACATTAACAATATTTTATTACTAAACAATACTGTGTCCTGAGTTTTGGTGTGTTTTTATTTGTCTCTAAGTATGTTCTAATTTTCTTTGTAATTTCTTCTGCAATTCATTGGTTGTTTAAGAGTATGCTATTTCATTTCCAAAATGTATGAACTTTCCTGTTTTGTTCTGTTATTGATTTCTAATTTATTCCATTGTGGTAAGAGAAGATACTTTGCATAATATCTATGTTTTAAAAAAACCTGTTACTGAATTCATGACCTAATATTTGGTCTATCATGGAAAATTTCCCACATGCATTCTGTTGTTGTTGGGTAGTGTTCTGTATACTGTTTTGTTGTTCAAATCCTCTATTTCCTTATCTTTGCTTTGCTTGTTCTAAGCATTTATTATAGAGAATGGGTTGTTGAAGTCTCTAATATTTTTCCCTGTTTCTCATAAGCTTTTTGTTTTCTCTTTAATCGATCTTTTATTTTAAATACAGGAAGTACATGTGGAGATTTGTTACAAGGGAATATTTCATGATGCTGAGGTTTGTAGTATGAGTCCTATCACCTAGGCAGTAAGCATAGTTGCAGACTGGTAGTTTTTAAACCTAGCCCCTCCTTTACTCTCTAGTGGTCCACAGTGTCTTTTGTTCCAATATTTATGTCCATGTGTGCTCAATGTTTAGCTCTCACTTTAACTGAGAGTGCACGGTATTAGGTTTTCAGTTCCTGTTTTAATTTGCTTAGGATTTTGGCCTTCAGCTTCATTTATGTTGCTGCAAAGGATATGACTTCATTCTTTTCAATGTCTGCATAGTATTCTATGGTTGGTGTGTATATATATATATATATATATATATATATATATATATATATATAATCTATATATATGCACACACACACATATACATGTGATACTTTGCATATCTATTTTTTAAAAATCTGTTAAGCCTGAATTCATGACCTAATATTTGGTCTGTCATGGCCTATCAGTTTGGTAGACCAAACAGATCAATTTGGTCTATTTGTTCTATTGGTTTTATATACATATATATAATTTTCTTTATCCAATCTATCATTGATATGCTCCTGGGTTGATTCCATATCTTTGCTATTTTAAATAATGCAGCAATAAACATACAAGTACATGTGTCTTTTTGGTAGAATGATTTGTTTCCTTTTGGGAATATAACCAGTAATAGAATTGCTAGGTCAAATGGTAGCTGTGTTAAAAGTTCTTTCAGAAGTCTCCATACTGCTTTTCCTGGTGACTAAACTAATTTGGACTCCCATAACAATGTATAAGCATTACCTTTTATCCACAACCTTGCCAGCATTAATAATCGCCATTCTGACTGGTGTGAGATGGCATCTCATTGTGGTTTTGATTTGCATTTCTCTCATGATTAATGAATATTTTTTCATGTTTGTTGGCTACTTTTATGTCTTCTTTAGAGAAATGTCTATTCATGTCCTTTGCCCATTTTTAAAAGGGTTGTTTGTTTTTTGATTGTTGATTTAAGTTTTTTATTGATCCTGGATATTAGTTCTTTGTTGGATATATAGTTTGTGAATATGTTCTCCCATTCTGCATGTTGTTTGTTTGCTCTGGTAATACTTCCTTTGTTGAGTGGAAGCTCTTTAGTTTAATTAGGTAACATTTGTCCATTTTTGTTTTTGTTGCAATCACCTTTGTAGACTTAGCCAAAAATCCTTTGCCAAGGTTGATGTCAAGAAGATAATTTCGTAACATAAATTCCTGGAATAACATAATTTACCAAGATGGAATCAGGAAGATATTTAAACCCTAAATAGACCAATACAAAGTTCTGAAATTGAATCAATAATAAAGAACCTACCAAAAACCTCTGGACTAAATGGATTCACAGCTGAATTCTACCAGATTTACAAAGAACTGATACCAATCCTGCTGGAACTATTCCCAAAAAATTCAGGAGGAGAGGCTCCTCCTCAAATAATTCTATGCAGCCAGCATCAGCCAGATAACAAAATCTGGCAGAAACACAATGAAAAAGAAAACTTCAGACCAGTATCCTTCATGAACATAGATGAAAAAGTTCATAATGAAATACTGTCAAATCGAATCCTGCAGCACATCAAAAAGTTAATATACCATAATCAAGTAGGCTTTATTCCTGGGATGCAAGCCTCATTCATTATACACAAATTAATAAATGTGATTCACCACATAAATGGAACCAAAAGCAAAAAAGCATATGATCATCTCAATAGACACACAGAAAGCTTTTGATACAATCCAATATCCATTTATGATAGAAACTGGCAACAGACCAGGCACTGAAGGAACATACCTCAAAATAGTAAGAGCCATCAATGACAAACCCACAGTCAACACCATACTGAATGGGCAAGAACTCAAACCATGTTCCTTGAGAACTGGAACAAGACAAGTGTGCTCATTCTCACCACTCTTAGTCAACATAATACTGGAGTCCTAGACAGAGCAATCAGGGAAGAGAAATAAATAAAAGACATGCAAATAGGAAAAGAAGTCAAGTATCTCTATTTGCCAAAGATGTGATTCTATACCTAGAAAATCCTGAAGACTCTGCCTAAAGCCTCCTACATTGATAAATGACTTTAGTAAAGGTTCAGGCTCTAAAAATAAATGTGCAAAAGTCAGTAACATTTCTATTCACCAACAAAATCCAGGCTGAGGGTAAATCAAGGCCACAATTCCACTTACAACATCCACAAAGAATATGAAATACCTAAGAATAAAGCTAACCAAAGAGGTAAAATATCTTTGCAAGAACTACAAAACACAGCTGAAAGAAATCAGAGACAATACAAAGAACTGGCAAAACATTTTATGCTCGTGAATTGGAAGAATCAATATTGTCAAAATGGCCATAGTGCCCAAAGCAACTTTCAGATTCAATGCTATTTCTATCAAGCTACCAACATCATGCTTCACAGAATTATTTTTTCAAAAATGAAAATTCATATGGAATCAAAAAAGCCCAAATAGCCAAAGCAATCCTAAACAAAAAGAGCAAAGTCAGAGGCATCACGTTACCCAACTTCAAAGTATGTTGTAAAGCTACAATAACCAAAACAGCTTGGTATTGGTATAAAAGCAGACACATAGACTAACGGAACAGAAGACAAAACTCAGAAATAAAGCCATAACCTACAACCATCTGATCTTCAACAAGGCCAACAAAAACAATCAATGGAAAAGAATTCCCTATTCAATAAATGGTTCTGGGATAACTGGCTAGCCATATAAAGGCGATTGAAGCAGGACCACCTACCTTTTATCATATGCAAAAGTTAACTCAAAATAGATTAAAGATTTAAATGTAAGACCTCAAATTACACAAATCATAAGCTTCTAAAATTTAAAGCCCATTTTCTTTGATATACGATAGTCACCCTGCTCTTTTTTGATTACTACTGGCATGGAATATCCCTTTCCACCTTTTCACTATCAACCTGTTTGTGTCTTTGCATCTAATGTGAGTAGACAGCATACAGTTGGCTTATTTTTTGAAAATTTTTTCTGCCATTCTGTTTTTTGATTGGATAGTTTAAGCAATTTGCACTCAAAGTGATTACTGATATGGAGGAATTTGCTTCTGTTGTGTTTAGATTTGTTTTCTATATGCCTTATAGGCTTTTCATCTTCATTTCTTACATTACTATTTTTTTGTTTCTCCAATTTATTATAGTGAAACACATTGCTTTCTCATTTCCTTTGTGTAATTTTTCTTGTGGTTACTATTTTTGCATCAGTACAAAATATCTACAGTTATATTCTAAAGTTTTAACATTTGACTCAAATAATATGGTAACTCTGAATATCAGATTCTTCCCTTTCCCCAGCATTTCTTTTTCTTTGTTTTGTTTTCATTTTTGTATTTTATTGCTGTTTACCAAGCATCACCCTGAGATATAACCTTCTCAGGTATTTTTTCTGAGCCTGCTCTTTACCTAGGCATGCACAGTAACTTTTAATTACTCTTATATATGTGGTTGCTTTTGAATGTCTTATTCTTCAATGTCTCACTCTTGAAAGGTGGGATGGTGGGGAGAATAAAGGGGAAAAAATGCTGACTCTTTAAATTCCCTGGGAAATGTGTCAGTTGAGGTAGGAGGGGCCCGCAGCAATGGTGAGAGGTGCAACAATGACCATTGCCTCTCTGTCTGACTTCTGTGATCAGAAGCAATGATCAGCAATCGGAGCAGAGATCCCTGATATTTGGAAGACTGAGCCTGCTTTTCCTACCCTGATTCCTCAAACTGTGTGCAAGCTGCTCCTAGAGCAAATGCACAGCTGTCTGCCATGGGCTTAAGAGTGGGGGATGGGTATCTGCTCCTTTGCCAAGAACTAAAATAGACCAAAATTAACTGCAATTTACCATCCAGGCCTTCACACTGGAAGCTGCACATATGCAAGACTCCAGAGTTCCAACATAGTACATTAGACAGATCCTGCATATGCAGTTGTTGGATAGGTGGAAAGACAGCTTTTTGGTGTTTCCTACTCTGTCATCTTCTCAGATCCCCATATTTCTTCTCTTGTTTTAAAATAGTCTATGCATTGCTCTAGTTAATATATTACATTATAATTGTTTGCGTATGTATTTGCAGATGGAACAGAACCAAGAGACCCAATTGCTATCCCCTACTTTGTTCTTAGTAAAAGTATAATTTTCTTTTTAATAGCTTTCTACCCAGGAAAAAAGCTGTATTCCACAGACCCTCTTCCTGCTAAGCTACCCACTTGACACAGTTCTAATCAATGAGAACAACTAGAATATTGCTGGTGGTTTTAAATAAATTTTGGTTTCCTAATATAGGCATAGCATCCTTCTTCATCACTGGAATTTTGATGAGAGGCTAGACATGGAGCATGCATTTTGGAGCCATGTGGCAACCATGAAAATAAAAGCCATGTGTGAAGGATGATGAAACAAGAAGATAAAAAGGTGACATTGTGAAACTCTGTACCATGCCTGGGTATATATTATAGATTATTTAAAATATAACAAAATATCAACCTGTTTGATGAAGACGGTGTTTCTATTTTTTAGCATCACAAAATACATAGAAAATTGAAATATTTAATACTTGCATGGAAAGGGAAATTCATGGACAATGTTGAATATTCAAAATTCTCTTAGAGGAATGGAGGTTCATTATCTTGTCACACCTGTAATACATTGGCAAAATAAGAATGCATTATATAGCACACCTGTTTGGAATATTGCTAAGATTGCCTTTTCAAGCAGCTGAACATAATTTCCTACTAACAGAGTTTCTCTAGCTAGACAATGAGATTATTGGGAGCAAAACTATGCATTATTTATCTTGTTTCTTGCTCACTCCCTATGGTGCTGGAAACTTGGCAGTTATTCAATAAATATGTGTTGAATACATGTAAAAAAACCCTCAAAGTCCCAGACTAGTTTTGCCACATTTCTGGATTATGCTTATCTCTGACTCAAAGCTTTTACTCAATTTTCCTTCTGCCAGGAAAAACTTTTTACTCCTTTCCTCATAACCAAATTCTACCTATTCTTTAAAGTTCTCCTCAAGTTTAACCTTTTCCATGAAATTATTCACCAACTTATTCCTCTTTTCTGTATTTCCCCAATTCTTGTTGAAAGAAAGGTTCACTGTTGGTATCACTTCATATGGGTATTCTTCAACTAATTGACCAGCTTTTCCATGTTGTCATATAGTAATCCTATATTTTACTAATGAAATGTTGTACTTTGGCTATTCTTTTCCTGAAAACATATTTCATATTATGAATATAAACAATTGATACAAATAAATAATTTAATCAAATAAATAAAACCAAACAATTTAAAAACAAATTTTAAATGTTCCCTTTAGGAAAATATTCTGCCTGAGATGGATCATCTATCCATAGCTTCTTAAAATATGAATCTAGTGAAATTTAGCTGAACACAGCAAATTGGTTAGAATATTCCCAAAAGTAAGAACTAAGAGTTTTCAGTGCTGCAAAGCTCTTAGAACTGCAAAGAGACTATCACATGTCCAAAATTTTTAACTGTAGATTTGATGTGCAGGTAGGCTTATCAAGGTCTTTGGATGATAAACCAGGATCAAGGCACTTACCACAGGGTTTTTATTTTTATGAACAATTATCTGCTGCCTGATTCATCAACCTTAAATATTTTGGAGAAAAGTTCACATTTCGGGAGATAGTTATGCCTCTGGATCAGTACTTAGAATATCCCCTGGAGCTCTAAATTTTTTCCATTGGAATGCCTCTTGACACAGCCAAATTATTATTTACTTACTCTGAAACATCTTCCTTTGATCTCTTACTTTTCCTGTCTTTCAGCATTTTGTAAAAATTTTTGCTTGGATGTGTCTTATTGAACATTCACACCATTAAAAGTTATTGCAATTTGTGGCCAGGCACAGGGGCTCATGTCTGTAATCCCAGTCCTTTAGGAGGCTGAGGCGGGTGGATTACTTGAGGCCAAAGTTCAAGACCAGCCTGGCCAAGATGGCGAAATTCCATCTCTACTAAAAATACAAAAAGTTAGCTGAGTGTGCTGGTGTAACCTGTATCTATATAGTCAGTAAATTGGACACTCATTAAACAGTCTGGTGTATCACCTTTCTACTGCTTTTTTTGAGTTGGCTTTGGAAAATTACACAGGCTTTAGAAAATTTCAATCTACCATGGGAACACTGTCACCCAACATAGCAAGTAGCTTTTTATGTCTAAAATGATCTTATAATGTTTTTGAGTTTGATGTATATAATGTTTCTAGAATTTACAGCCTTAATATTAAGGCTTTTATTCTCAGATGTAAGAAGAAGCTAATATTGAAAAATGTACACTTGGATTAGAGCCAAAGTCTCCACTTTGCCTCTTAAAATTTGTATAGCATTAAGCAATAAATATGTCACCTTGAGCCTTAACCTTCTCATCTGTAAAATGAAGATGATTCTAAACTTACCTATTACACATGGTTATCATAAATATCATATACCATATTCAAAATGGTTTGTAAATGAAACTATTATTTTAAAAATCTGGCTATATTTACTGGTTATCTGGTATCTACACATGAACCCTCATTTGGTTAATTTATCTCATGAATATTTCTGCTTTTTTTTCTTACTCCCAATTTGCTTCCAAATTGTAATATTTTAGTTCTAGTTTCTCTATTCAATGAAGAAAGAAATGGCAACTTTCTCTCTTTAATTTTAAAGCTGAAATAATGGATGGAACATTTATCTTTACCTTCAAGTTTTATATCCTTAATTAGTTGGGTTGATAGATATTCTAAATATGTTGGACATTTAAACACTGATGGCTTATACACTTTATTTGGGGTTGTATGGCTTGCCTACCCTTTTGGTGTTCATACTAAATAAGCTTCAGTTTGAAAGAAAGTTTGAAGCAGTTCCGTTAAAGTACCTTCAAATCTGAGCAGTCACTTATCATTGACTGGAGAGATTCTATTTCTCCATAAAATTGGTTGATTCAGTGGGTTTATTTTGAAGGACTGGTTCACAGTACCACTGAAATTCTTTAAAAGGAAGTTCATAGGGCCTGTTTACCAGGTAATACTGTCACATGCATTCAACTTGCAACTGTTTTTGAATTCAGAGCCGTAAGGCTTTTTGCAGGTATGGCTTTCAGTTGGCTGTAAAATGCTTAAACAGATGGGACATAGTTATTAACATGAATAATATATTTTCATTGTATTAGAGTTGAAAGTGATTTTCCAGATAATGGCTTAGACAAATGTTTGTGGAGTCTGTCTAGTTAATCTAGCAAAAATGCAGCCTGGGTTTCAGAAGCAATTTCACTTTTATTAAATGTTTTTGATTAAATATTTAATTCTTGTGAATTTCTTACCACACTGTTGAAGAATCTTTGTTAGTTTCTTTTGGGAATCATTATTATTGCATTATTTAATGTGATATTGACTTTCAGAAACCCCTTTAAAATTAAATAGCCACATGTTTTATTGTATACTAGGTGATTCATTTAAAAAATAATCTCAACAAAGATCTTTTTATATTTTCACAGTTCTCATGAAGTGAAGGTCAAAAGGTTGCTTGATAATTATTGGATGAGATGCTGCTTATTAGTCCATTTTCATATTGCTGTGAAGAATTGCCCAATACTGGGTAATTTATAAAGGAAAGAGGTTTCATTGACCCACCGTTCAGCCTGGCTGGGGAGGCCACAGGGAACTTACAATCATGGCTAAAGGTGAAGGGGGAACAAGGTACTTTCTTTACAAGGCGGTAGGAAGAAGTGCCAAGTAAAGAGGGAAGAGCCCCTTGTAGAACCATCAGAGCTCATGAGAACTCATTCATTATCACAAGAACAGCACGGGAGAAACTGGTCCCATAATTGTATTACCTCCACCCGGTCTCTCCCTTAACGATTATGCGGATTGCAATTCAACATGAGATTTGGGTGGGAACACAAAGTCTAACCATATATCATTCTGTAACAGGGGGCCAGAGATCAAATAAATTGCTCACTTTCCAACCTAAGAATTAGCCACAGCACAGTAAGGGAATCTATTTATTCAACCAACAAATTGAGTGTCTCTTAGGTAGCAGTCACTATGTTAAGCACCGGGGACACAAAAATAGAAAAGAGTTTCATAAAGACAAGAAAATGACTGGAATTTAAAAAGTACAATTTCAACTTGCTGTAATTAGGGTTATAGTGGAGATATAATACTTATTGGCTATCTGGCCTACATAAGTTACTCATTCTGTCCCAGCCTCAATTTCCCTACTAAGATGGGGGATATTAACAATATACACCTCCAGAGCTCTTTGAAGAGGCGAATGAGATATGACTGCCTGGTACAAATGGAAGCTCTATAAAAAAGAAAAAAAACCAATAATGACGTAAAAAAAATTAAAGTTTTAAATAATTTGGAGTTTGCCATATTTAAACACATTTATGCACTTCCTCAAATTTCTTGGCTAATAATATCTTAGTAACTATTTAAGTATTGATTTTTTATTATTTCTCAAGTTCTTTGAGTCTCTAAAATCACCACATTCCTGTCTATTGTTATTAATGTATATGAGAAACTGGGAAGCTGTAATAGCTTCTCTTGGTTTGGTGGACTTCTTATCCTGGTATTTCCTTCATCTGTGATTTCTTGACTCAATTATAAAACATATATCACCAACACCCATATTCGTCCTTCAACAGATGATAGATAACCCACAAAAATAGCTGTACTAGTTTTCCGATGCTGTTGTCACAAATTACCATAAGCTTAGTGGCTTAAATTAGCCCTGATTTATTCACATACTGTTCTGGAGGTCGGAAGTCTAAAACAGGCCAACAGAGATGTGTTTATTCTGGAGTCTCCAAGGAAGAGTCCATTTCCCTGCCTTTTCCAGGTTCTAGAGGCTCCCCATGGCCTTTTATGACTCTGACTCTCCTGCCTTTCCTTATTAGAACTCTTATGATTCTAATAAACCTGCTAGGAAACCTCAAGGTACTCACATCTCAAGGTCCTTAATCATATAAACAAAAATTTTGTTGGTTTTGTTTATTTTTTTTTTGGCTTGTAAAGAACATATTCACAGGTTTCAGGAACTAGCACATAGACAGCTTTGGGAGGCCATTATTTTGTCTACCAAAATATTGTAGGAAGATAAAAATAAATCTGAAACATGTTTCATTTTTTAGAAATTAGCTAGGATGGCAGGAAATAAACCAAGGACAGTCAATGAAGAAACATGATACTATCTTTCAACAAATACTATCAAATTCCATTAGGATGAATTGAATAAAGAAACAAAATATTGGTGGAAAGTGTGAATTACAGAATTTTGTTTGTGTGTTTGTGAAAGCAATATTTTGGCATTGAATAAGAAGGGATAGCTAGAGCTAAGACAGCTGGAAATGATCCTAAGCTGCACTGTTGATTTATTTCACGGAACAGATAGAATCATAAGAAATTAGCACATGGTTCCATCGTAAAGTAATGATAATTTTTGGGGTAATTTAGAGATCACAAAAAATGTTTCTTGAATGTTATTTTATTTTTAAGACTCTGAATACCCCTATACAGTACATGAGGAATGCATTTTGAACTCTATGTTACTAATGAAGCAGTGAGGCTGAGAAATAATAAACAACTAGCTCAGCATTACAGGCTAGAATGCGAGTTGAAGGACTAAGAGGCAGAGGTCAAGTGTGTGGACTCTAATGCCAGAGGCTACCTGAAATCCATCAAATTCCGTAAGTAGCTGAAACACTTCCTATCAAATCTTGTTTCCACTTGGTAGTAGCTTGACATTCTGACAGTCATACCCTAAGACTACAGAAAAATCTCTAAATTCAAAAATAACATCTTTAAAAAAGTATTTTTAATTTCTATTAGTGCCTTTAATGTAATTCATCACATTACATAGGTGAGCAACTATTGCACTAAATATTAAACTTGTTAAGTGGGAGCTGAACAGTGAGAACACATGGACACAGGGCCGGGGAACAATACACACAGGGGTCTGTGAGGAAGTCGGGTGGAAGGGATAGCACCAGGAAGAATAGCTAATGGTTGCTGGGCTTAATACTAGGTGATGGGTTGATCTGTACACCAAACCACCATGGCACATGTTTACCTGTGTAACAAACCTCCATATTCTGCACATGTACCCCAGAACTTAAAAGTTAAGTAATGCCAGGCACGGTGGCTCATGCCTGTAATCCCAGAACTTTAGGAGGCTGAGGCAGGTGGATCACAAGGTCAGGAGTTTGAGACCAGCCTGGCCAATACGAGGAAACCCCGTCTCTACTAAAAATGCAAAAATTAGCTTGGCATGGTGGCAAGCACCTGTAATATCAGCTACTTGGGAGGCTGAGGCAGGAGAATTGCTTGAACCCGGGAGGTGGAGGTTGCAGTGAGCCGAAATTGTGCCACAGCACTCAAGCCTGGGCAACAGAGTGAGACTCTGTCTCAAAAAAATCAAAAAGTTGAAAAAAATTTTTTGTTTTACTTTCTGTCACCGGTACCAACAAAATGAACTGCTGTCTTCTACTTTCTTGACCATTTCTAGTAAAGGACCAAATTTGTTGGATCACTTTCAAAGATGACATATCTGGAATTGCTCTGACAAATAATTAATCACAGTTAAATAATGAACTACTTGCTTTCAACATTGGAACATGCCTACCAGAAGCTTCTCATGGAAGAAGCAGCTACCCTGCAAATGAAACCTGCAAATAAGAGGATCTGTTCTTGTGAGTCTCAATGTGGGGTTCAGTACGTATGTCTGGTCTTCTAGTCAGCTCCCTAAAGGAGCTCCTATTCCAGCTCCCCTGCAGAACCATGCTTACGTGTTGGTGTTCTCACCCCATCAAATGGTTTTTGGGCGTACTTGAAGCCCAACTTTTTACAGTAGATAAGGATAAGCTTACCCTTATAATTTGGTACAAAAATCTGTCCTCAGTTTCATCTGGTCTAGAAGATTACACCTTACCTCTTTGAATTGCCATCAAAGCATCCCAAAGTGAAATTCCATCATTCCAAATGTATTTTCTAGATGTAGGCAATTAATATCCAGCTGTTCTCCTAGAGTGAAACAAAATCTTGATTTTTATATAAAGGCAAGAGGTCCTGTTTGTTTACAGACACGTAATCAACAACAAAAATATATCATATCAAATGATTGCTCAGGATCTCCAGCTTTGTAGAATCCATATTTCAAATCTGTGTCTCAGCAAAATAAATCACAGTATGCTATATACAGGTCTTCAATTTCATTCTTGCATAGCTCACCTGCACATTTTTCAAGCATCTTCTGAATTAATTGACTTAGCTAACATCATCATATCCATTAGTAGGATCACAAATAGCTTTTAAGTGAACTAAATAATGTAGAGAAAATTTCAATCTAGCTTCAGTGTGAATTACCACTGGATGTTCTTGGTGCAATTAATAGAGTAAAACCAGGGATATTCCTTTATACACTAAATTCTGTACACACCTCACCTCTGTCCCTTTTATTATGTTTTCATCTTGTCAAATACTGCATAGGCAGATGTTAAATCTACTTTGAAATATTATTTTTTCTTAATAAGTTTCTCAGTGTATGTTATTTTCCAGTGAGGCTTATGGACTAGGGGGAAAAAGCTAACAAAAGTAAACAGTAAGTACTCTATCATTTTGAGAGGTTCAATTTTCATAGCCTTTATAACAGACTCTTGCTGTATTTTGTAGCAACAGCTTGTCACATGGGGCCCAGTTCATAGTATGGATCATTATTTTCCAAATTGAATTGCTTATCTATGCTTCCCTTTATGGGTTACATTAGCCAGAAAACCAAGCTCACACTGCTTTTAAGAGTGTTCATCTCAACTGTTTTTCTCCTTTTGAATACTATGCACTGGAATTAATAAAATAATGTATGTATCTGATAAAGTAGCTCATTTTAATTAGGCTCTTCTATTTCTCTGGTGCCTCAGATTTAAGAAAAAAACTTTGACTCTTGATTCTTTGATTTCACTTTGCAAACTTGGTTTTCACTGAATTCTGCCAAGGAGGATTTTTCTTTTTTAAAAAACCATTGCTATTTGGTTTCTTGCTGATTTAAAAATCTGTAGTCTGAGATCCTCCTCCTCCCACCCTCACCTTACATCGAGAGCAAGTGACCTTGTTTCAAGCTGAATATTTTTCTTTGCTTTGATGTTCACATTCCCACCATCTTGTTTGCTCCTATTACTGTTGTCTGTTCTTATTGGTGTTGACAGAGTTGTCTCTAGAATAAAGCCTTCGAAAGTAATTGCCCCTAGGTCTAAAGTGCTGGACACCTTCACTGAATCTTTGTCACTAGGCTGCAGGTCAGGAAGTTGGGGTGGGGGTGGCCAGACCAGGTAGAGAGATGGTAGTGGGGGGAAGTCTTTGAGAGAGAATATTACAAAGAACCAGAGCTCACATTTTTTCAATAATTTATCAACCACCCTTTCTATTCCACACCCCCACCCCCACCCCAAGGATTGACAATGCTATTCCACTGATGCATTTATACACTCTCTCAGTTTTGGTTTCAAGCAGCAGACATCAACACTGGCTATCTTCAACTAAAGTGAAAAGTGAAATTTACTGAGCTTTTGTGGGAGTTCACAATATTGATGGGAGGTCAAATGTAGAAAAATGATAAAACCTGGAAACATCTGAGGGCTGGGCATTAGGAACTACATTAAAAGTGATGCTGCAGAATCTCTCTGGTCCACAATATGCTATAGCTGAGATGCATATAAGGGCCATTTTCCATGCAAACAAGATCTGAGTGACCACAGGTATTGCCCACAACTATTGTTAGTTAGAATAGAGTTGGAGTCTTTGTGTTAATTAGATCATGACATCTCATCTGGGGAGAGGCAGCCTTCTAGAAGCCACTGTGGTCACTCAGATCTTGTGGCACTACCACATTATGTTCATCAGTGTGAAACTTTAAAATATTGACAATAATGACCAGATGTAAACGTTTTTGAACAAAAATTGTAAAGTTTGCATACAAAAGAAAATAATTTAGGATCCAAACAGAGAATTTACAAGAGGAATACTCAAAGCTAGAATGCCAAGAAGAAATGGGGATAAATTCTGAACCCTCCAAAACCAGAAAACAACAATTAAAAAAAAAAGGAAAACTGGAGACTAATATCTCTCATGAAGATGCAAAATTCGTCAAAAACATATTAGCAACTCAAATCCAACAATATATAAAAAGAATTGGCTGGTCACAGTGACTCACACTAGGAATCCCAGCACTTTAAGAATGGCAGGTGGCAGAATTGCTTGAGCCCATGAGATGGAGACCAGCCTGGGCCACATGATGAAACCTCATCTCTAGAAAAAAATTTAAAATTATTTAGCAGTGGGGATGGAAAATTGAGGCTGCAGTGAGCCATGGTTGTGCCATTACACTCCAGTGTGGGCAATAGAGCAAGAAAGACCCTGTGTCAAAAATAAAACTATAAATAAATAAAAGGAAGAAGAAGAAGAACTATGCAATGTGGGATTTTCTCAGAAATTCAAGGCTGGCTCAACAATTAATGTAATCTCTCAAATCAATAGGGTAAATAAGAAAAATTATATGTTTATATCAACAGATGCAGAAGAATAGTCATTCGTGATTTAAAACAAAACAAACAAAACTCTCAGCAAATTAGGTATAGAGAAAGGCGTTCTCAACTTGATATAGAAAATTACCAAAAAACTCCACGCCTAACATTATACTTAATTGTGAGAAACTAGATGCTTTCCCCCTAAAATTAGGAACAAGGCAAGGATGCCCCCTCATGACTCCCATTCAACATCATAATATAAGACCTAGCTTATGCAATGAGACAAGAAAAGGTAATGAAAAATAGATAGATTTGGAAGGACAAAATAAAGGTGCCTTTGGCCACAGGTTACATGATCTCTGTAGAACATCCCAAAGAATTAACAACAACAACAACAACAACAAAACTGATGAGACCAAATGTTGGTGAGGATGTGGAACAACAGGAATTTTTATTCATTGCTGGTGGGAACAAAGAATGGTGCAGATAATTTGGGAAGCAGTTTGGCAGTTTCTTATAAAGCTAAACTTGGTCTTACAATATGATCCAGCAATGTGCTGCTAGGTGTTTTCTCAAATGAGTTGAAAACTTTTGTCCTTACAAAAACCTGAACATGAATCCTTGGGGGAGCTTCATTCATAATATCCAAAAAACTAGAAGTAACAAGGATGTCATTCAGAAGGTGAATGGATAAACTGTGATACATCCATAGAACAGACTACAACTAAGCATTAAAAATAAATAAGCTATCAAGCCATGAAAAGATTTGAAGGAAATGTGAGTGCATATTACTTAGTAAAAGAAGTCAGTCTGAAAAAGCTGCATACCATATGATTCCAACTATATGACATTTGGAAAAAGCAAAATTAGAAAGACAGTAGAAAGGTCAATGGTAGTCAGAAGTTTGGGGAAGAAACAGGAACGAAATAAAAAGGAATTTCTAGGCCCTAACGATTGACAATTCTCCCACATTCAGAATGAACTTATGCTTTCCCAAGACCCCCCAAATATTATCCCATTATAGAGTAAGGTTTAGGTTCAAGTCCAGAATATTTCATTATGTAAATTTGTTTGAGATAGAATGGGGTTAGAGGAAGCTTCTCAGAAAAAGTTTCTCAGTTACAGCTTTTTGAGAATGGTTTCTCTTGATTTGAAGATTTGTGAACTAGGAGACCTGTTATCTGACTTTCCTCCACCTCTCCCATTTTACCCCTTCCACACACACACACTGTGACTAGATAATTGCAATTCAAAACCAGGCAAATAGAAGGCCCACAGAAGTCACTAATCAATTACAATTATAGAATCCAACCAAGCCTCTGTTTTCCAGTCCTTGATTAGGGCTGAATTCTGCTTTTTCCAAGTGGCTTTCCATATCTCTGTGTAAGTTGCCCTTCTTTTCTTCATATTTCTTTTAAAGTAGTTTTCTCAGTCTGTTTCCTGCTCATAAAAGTGTGGGAGCCGGGCATTGTTTTGCAAGGTAAATGATGTGTACTTAATTCTATCAAAGCTAGAAGTACTTCCACAAATATAATTCTCTTAAAAACTTTCTGAGTTTCTTATACATTCTGATTGTAGTTTATGCCATTATACCAAGCTATACCCACAAAACTCTTAGAGACAGGCCTCACTTTACTTGGGGCTAAGCAGAAATAAGAGTCTTTTGGACAAGGCCTTTAAGATTCTCAAAGCCCTTTATCTATATGAGATGATCTTTGAGATGCAATCTTAAATTTCTTTGAGGTCACAGCAAGAGGTCTTACAGTCTCTTTTGATATGACCTTTACCCAGAGGCTATATTTTATTGGCAGAGGCCTAGCTTTGATCTTTGCCCTGAGACTATTTATTACTTTTATAGTCTTTCACAGGAAAGACTGAGATGAGAAACAATTTTCATTTTTCAACCCATCATTTCCTGGTTCATTTATATTTCTTTTAAATTCTGCTTGGAAATGGAACAGTCCATTTTGTAGTTCATCTCGGTCCTCTTATACATTATCATAAGCAGCTAAATGAACCCAGATGGTATTTTCAACATTCTGCTGAGGAATTTCCTTCACCATATCCACAAGTTCCTTAGGCACATTTTGTTTCTTTCACATTACTGCAGGTGGCAGTTTCCCTAATGATTTTACCAGTACACAATTCATATCGTCTTATCTGTAGTCCACAATAGCAAGCTTTTTACCGCCTTTTCAGTCATCGTTATATTCTGAAAAGTGAAAGAATTATAAAAGAACCACCTATTCCAAAACAAATAAATTTCACTTCTTGTCAGCAGCATCTGATTGATTTTGAGTCACCATTTTTATTTTATTTCATTCTTTCTGTAATCTCTTGCTGCACAGCAAACCACTCAACACCTCATGGCTTAAACTAACAGTCATTTTGTTTTTTCAAAGTTATTCAGTAAAGAATCATCTCCACTTAGAGGTTATTGTGACAGTCTTGCAAACAGGTGCTTATTATGTGTTTCCATTTCATGGAAAGATCTTCTGGTGTTGGCTTAGGCAGGATGCTGGGGAGGATTCTTTTTCTCGTGCTTCATTGACTCTCTCCCTCTCCATGTGGTCTCTCCACATGACCTCTCCTTCTTATGTAACAGCTCATGGATACCAACAGCATAGAAGTAGACACTACCAGGTCCCATTATGGCTTGGGCCTGCAACTGGTATAATATCACCTTTGCCACATTCTTTTGGTTTCAGTGAGTCATAACTAGGGACAGATCAGATTTAAAGGGAAGGCACCATACAAGGACGCCAATATCAGGAAACTTGACCAGCTGGAGAACACTAATGCTAAAGACCCCCACATTCCCTATATTCTCTGTTTAATCCAACAGCGTGTCTGGAGACTCTAGTGTCTCTGTGTTCTTGAATCACTCTAATCTATTCTCCACCCAGTAGCCAGAATGTCTTTAAAAAGTACAGATTAGATAATGCAACTTTCCTGCTTATAATTCTCCAATGGCTTTCTATTACATTTTAAAAATGTCTTACAAGATTCTACATAATGTTTCTTCTGCCTCCCATTCTGATATCCTGACTTCTCTGTATTTCCTAGACTCTAGCCACACTGGCCTGCTTTCATTTCCTTGAACATATCTAACTCATTCCTGCTTTAAACCCATTGCATTTGCCATTTCCTCTCCCTGGAATGCTCTTCTCACAAGTATTTACATGGATGAAACCTCGACACTCAAATCTCAGCCTAAATGTCACCTCTTGGAGAGGTCTTCCCTGACCACCAATCAAAATGTTCCTCCCTACCTCCATACAACATAGTTAATGATGGGAGTTAATATTTTCTGATATTTCCTAGTTTGTTTTTATTTGATTTCTATTTTCCTCTGCTTATTAAATGTAAGGTGCATGAGGTAGGGGCATTGTTTTATTTGCCACTGTGTATCCAGAGTCAAATCCTGTGTCTACTACATTGTGGACCATAACTATTTGTGTATAAACCAATAAGTGAGCATTACTGTTAGTATAGGTGTTCTTACCAATATTGATATGGGTATTGATTTAATAATAGCATTACAATTACAACAGAAATTCACTTAGAAGCAAAGCTAGATGTTTCCATTAGAGATGAGTTTCTCATTTGATCGTAGGCCCCTTGTGGCCCCACCAAAGTGGTGACGAGTGGGGAGGATACATTCCACAGGGTTCCATCATGCTCTCCCTTGGTCTCTAGCTGTATGAAATTTCCGGATCAGTGAAACTGACTATTCTTAGTCTCAGTTTCTACTTATCTCATAAGGCTGCTGGAAAAACTAAAAATAAATGTTCACATAGCACTTAAGACAGGAAGCGCTAAACGTAGGGTGCCTTTCATTATTGTTAAGAACAGAGGGAAAGAACCTTTGTCATGGAATGTATTCTTACATTTCATTCATCATCCTCACTTGAGTAATGAAGTATCTGACCATGAAAACTATCCTTAGAATGTATTTTTTAATTGTTAGACATGTGGATGTACTTCTATTTATTTAAGTAGAGATTCTCATTATAAAATATTAAATAATAAGAACAACAATAACCATTAAGGAAGTACTGTCCATGGCACAATTTTACTTCTTACTGAAATGGATGCTGAATTTGCTGTCAGTAGTTATGGTCCAGTTGCTAGTAGATTAAAATAGATTCACAAAATTGGGACATTTCTATTTTTTCCATAAATACCCTTTGACACTGTCATGTACTATTGTAAACTGAAGAGAGACTCCAGCATGTTGAAATTATTTCTTAGCTTTGTCTTTTTGTCTGTGTTTTTTGAAGTCTGCCCACGCAGCCACAATCATTTTCACAGGTCACATTATGTCCGTGTTTCCTCAGTGCGATTCCCTGTGCCAAGCACTTCATGAAACATTCAATCTTTATGACAGTGCTGCAAGGTAGGCCTCACAACAAGGTTGACAAACGTTTTTCTGTAAGGTACCACAGATTAAGTAGTGTGGGCTCCGTGGGCCATATGGTCTCTATTGTAACTTTCTGCTGTTGTAGTATGAAGGAAACATAAAAGGCATACAGAGATGGTATGCAAACAAATAAGCATGGCCATGTTCCAATAAAACTCTATTTATCCACCATGAAATTTAAATTTCATATACTGTTCACAGGTCATGAAACATTATTGTTCCTTTCACCTTTTTAACACTTAAAAATATAAAACTCATTCTAAGCTTACACGCAGTACCAAAGTAGTGAGCAGGTCAGATTTGGTCCATAGACCATAGTTTGCTGACCTCAGTGGAATATAATCTAGGAGACTGGGGTTCAGAGAGAACACATGACTTTTCCAAAGTGATAACCTCAACAACTAGGGGAGCCAGGACTCAAAAGTAAGTACCTCTGATTTTTAACCCTTGTAGTATATTGCCTTTTGGACAGTTTTCTTAAGTTTCACTTTAAATCTTAAACTCTAGTTTAACTGAACTAGAAATTCAGGTCACCTTTGTTTAGCATAGAAAGCTAATCACTCTTTATCAAAACAAAACTATTTATATGGCAAAGGATGTTTCCATTTCTAATTCTCATCCTCATTTTGGGATTATTTTCTGTTCTGGAGACTTCCTATGTGTACATACATGCTTACATATGAAAACAAATGTTTCTTTATAAGCTATAGTGTTACAATACAATTGGTGTTGATTAATTTGTACCAATATGCAAACAGATGCATTTTCAGCTAAAAATTAGTTTCTCCTAAGATCTATCCATAGTGCCAACCATCACAACTCCCTCACCCTAACCTCCCAGTTGGGGATAGACAGAAGTTAGCTCACCAATTAGATAGGAGACCACAGAGTTCTTCCAGATGATTCAGGATGAGTATAACCATTGCACAGAGCTCTGTTTTGCCTCCTGTTAGTATAACTCTAACTATATAGCTCACTGAACATCTGGGACAGTGAGGGATACCAAATGATTTTTTCACCCCTGAAAAAACAAGTAATATGTCTGTACAAATGCTCATGTTTCTGTTTCCTCTACCCTATGTCTTCACCTCCTTATCCTCCAAATCTTTCCTTTTCTGGGGAGATTTGTATCCAGTCTGTTGAGAGCCTGCATATTATCTTGAACCCTAAGAGTCTAACCTTTTTTGTTGTAATTCAAAAGGAAACATTGTTCCAAACTATTATTTTCAACCAGGGCAAAATAATATAGGCTGTCGAGGGCCCCCAAACATGAGTAATTTATCGCTCAGAAACACTGGATTGAATGTGTTCCCCAGGAAGGCATTCTTCAAAACCAAATATCAGTCATGGCTATGCAGGAATCAGACTGTAAATGATTAAAAACACGATGGATCACTGGTCAGTTGTTCAGTCTGTCTAGAATCATTATGCCTGGAAGAGAAGTTAAGAAGCTAGGAAAGGAAACCCTTTGAGGTCTGTTCTCTATAAAGAAAGAGGATTAAAAAGAAAGCCAGATCCTCTTCCCCCAACATCATAGACAATGTATGTGAACGCGCGGAGACAAACACACACACGGCCATATATTGCTCAAATAGCCCAAGGGTAAAGGTTAAAAAGTACTAGGGAAAAATTTAAAAATGTAAGTTTAGGCAATGAATTAAAACAGAGAAGAAAGAAGCCAAAGTAAATGAGCATTATTTAATCCTATAAATGTGCTATCCTATAGTGTACATAAAGATGTAGGTAAGAGGCATTTGTTTGCTCACGGTTATGGCTGGAAGCCTAGGAAAATAAATTTACTCAGGCATGCCAGTCTGTCTGCAAAGACTTCCATTTCGCCTTTTATGGAAATCCTGAACAAAGGAGAGTGACTTTGCTTCTGTCAGGAAGGGAGTTTCAATCAGACTGATGAATAAAAAGCACAGCTGCCAAAAATGATCCATTGCAGGGTAAAGTTCAGGTACCCAACTGCCCATTTTTCTATTAAAATATGTCATTAGTGTTGGCCTGGGCCAATAGAGCAGGTCTATGAAGCACACTAAATTGCTTCTCAATTTTAAAATATCAATTCCTGGAAGAATTATGTAGGATAAAATGTAGAACCTCAGCATTACAAAATAGTGGTTGTTCAGTGAGACAAAGGTTTGGTTTTGCAACCACCAGATATAGGTTTATACCATATACATATTTGTTAACTCTGTGGTGATGCCTGTTTCCTTGGGAACTGTGTTCAATAAATGATAATTCTGGGACATTACCATATTTTATCTGAATTAAGGGAGGCACTGAGGCCAAATTATCTCATTCAAAAGAAGCAACATATATGACACTTCCAATTTTCTAAAATATTTCTGAGAATTTAGGAAGCTCCAGAAAACTGAGCCTTTGATTTATACATTCTCATTTTACCAATGAAAGCATTTAGGACGGAAGAATTTGAGACTCCCTCAAACCACACGTCTGGAGGTGGTAAAACAGCAGCCAGAATTTTAAATCCTAACCCTATCCTTCTTCCACTCAAATTCCTAGTGGAAAAACATCAAGTTTGTGGTTCCTGGATAATATTTCCAGAAAGGGACCCTTGACATTTTGATAATTACAAATCACCAAGAATCAAAACAACAGCAATAAAAAGCTCTCCCACACAGAGCAGCATATCCTTCAAGTTCTAATCTTTCTTGTTATTGGCATGTCCTAGGCAAGCTGTCTTTGGTGTAGTCAAATGGCATCAACTCTAATCTCCTCCTTGTAGTTTGCCATGCTTCCTTTTGTTTTGTGGCATTTGCTGCATCAGAAAAGTAGCAAAAACCTGCTTTCTAAATATACGTAAACCTGGACTATCATAAAAAAAAAAACGAAGAGAGAATAGGGAAGAAAAAAAAGAGTGTGCTGCTACATTTCTCATCATGCTCATGGCAGAATATCATTTGTTTCTATTTTGAGACTAACGGGTTTAGTCCCTGGTCTCCTAGACAAATGTTTATTGCTTCTTTTTCAAAGAGTGTTGTATTAGTTATCTACCGGAAAATAGCAATGACACAATAGTTTCGTGGCTTAAACAATAGAATTTGTTTCACATTTTCTTTGGGTCAAGAAATCAGCTGTGGTGTAGCTAGAGGATTCTGGCTCAGGATCTTTCATGAGGTTATAGTCAAGATGTCAGCTGAGGCCACCTCTCCTCACGACTTGGCTTGGCCTGCAGGATCTGCTTCCAAGAAGGCTTACTCACGTGGTGCTGGTAGTTGGCAGGAGGCTTCAATTTCTCCCCAAAGGACCCCTCTATGAGCTGCTTGTATGTCCTCACAATATGGTGGCTGACTTATTCCAGAATGATCAATCCAGGACAGCAAAATATAAATTATAATGTCCTTAGTGACCTACCCTTGGAAGGCACACAATAAAAAGGAAGTCATTTCCTCATCGTTCTATTGATTATAGAGATTGACCCTGCTAAGTGTGAGAGAAGATTCTATAACAGTGTAAAGACCAAGAGTTGAGGATCTTCCACAGCCACCTTGGAAGCTGACCTCAGAATTGTTGCACTTAAACTTATGCCATGTCTACATTTAGGATAACTGTTTGATTTGGTTAAATGGACTGGTCAGTTAAAATTATACCATCGTTGACTACTTTAAGCACACTATCACTTTCTAAAACACTGCTTTCCATTATTATTTACATAGTAATTATGCCTAATTTATAATAATAACCATATACTATTTATACGTATTTTCACAAGCATTATCTCATTTGATTCCAACTTACTTTTTCTTCTAACTTCTTGAAATGATTTAAATGACATTAACTTTAAGTAAGAGTTGCAAACATAATAAAAATAATTCTTTTATCCCTTTACCCAGATTTATCAGTTGTTTACATCTTATATAGCCTCAGTACAATTGTCAAAACTAAGAAAATAACATTGGCACAATACAATGAACTAAACTATAGGCTTTATTCAGATTTCTTTGGTGTTTTCATTGACATCCTTTTCCTGTTCTAGATTCCAGTATCAGATACCACATTGCATTTTTTCACCATATCTCTTTAATTTCTTCTGATCTGTGACTATTCTTGTCTTTTCTTGTCATTCATGACCTTATGAAGAGTACTGGTCAGATATATTATAGAAAGTTTCTTGATTTGATTTTATCTGATATTTTCTCTTAATTAGACTTAGGCAATGGACTTTGGGGAACAAGACCATAGAGTTGAGGTGCCCTTTTAATGATAGCAATATGTATTATTATTACTTGTAATGTTAACCATGGTTACTTGGTAATGGTGCTGACAGGTTTCTCCACTGTAAAGACACTGTTTCTTCATTTCAAAATTGTATTTTTAAAGTGAGTCATTAAACCCTACTCAAGTGGGAGAAGAATTAAGCTCTATCTGCTGGAGGGAGGAGTTCCAAGACTTTGTAAGTTAAAGTCTTCATACTCATTAGTAAACATTTTGGGTGAGATACCTTGAAGCTATGCAAATATCCTGTTTTCTTTTACAGGTTTATCCGCTAATTTTAACACCATCGGTGGTTCCTGCTGTAGTATTCTAACAGTGAGTTTCTAGTCCCCTCATTCCTTCTACATTGATTCATTGGAATTGATCTGTTAGGAAAGTCTCTCCATTCTCCTCCATTTAGTTACCCAGTCAAGCATTTGTTTATATATCAACATAGGCTCATGAGTATGCGTTTCATATTTAGGGTTATAATCAATTCTACCGTTATTTATGCTAATATTCAAATTGATCCAAGTAACTAATGAAAAGTCTTTCAGGTTGCTGCCTATTTTCTTATGGCCATCTGCCCTCCCCTCATCTAGTTGTCTGCTGCTGCTGCTTTTTTTTTTTTAAACAACTTCTTACTTTATAGCAACACAGAATATTCTAAGCTTATCTTGATTTTTTTTTTTTTTTTTTTTGCCCAGGTCTAGAATCAGTATTTTTTTCAAGGAGTTGTTTCTTTGTTTGGAGAATAATATTGGAAATCAACATCCAAGCATTAGTTGTATTCATTGGCCCTGGAGTGTCACAGCTTCTAGGCCTCTAAGAAGAGAGAGCTGGGAAACATAAGCACATAAATGAAACCAGCCACAACTTTTATTTTTGAGTGTCTCCTGTATGTCAGACAGCATACTAGGCACTTATTATTTCTCATTTCATCTTGTTCTCACAGAAGGAGATAGGTTTCATGAACCTCATTTTACAGAGAAAGTAATAAAATTTCTAATTATATGTCACGCAAACAAGGAAGAAGAGCTAATATGAGAAATTAGGTCAGTAGATTCCAAATCATATCATCTTGTTTTCTTTAAATTAGTTGAAGTAGCTATAGACTTTTTCTTTCTAGGGCCCTTTTAAAATCTTTCCTTCCTTAATCTCATTTTTGATCCTCCTCTTATATTAATTCCATCATGGCAATAGATAAATTAGGTGTATATTTAATGAGTTGTGTCCAGGCAGCAAAATTCCTATGACCTTTTATATATGATTTTAGCTTAAGTTCTTGTTTTTGACAGGATTTTGATACTTGAAATGAGACTCCTGAAGAGATTTTCCTCACCAAATATATAGCATTACAATTCATCACTCTACTAATATTTATCGTTATGATGTAGTAGGCCCAATTCTAGGTGCTGGGATACAGTGGTGGGAAAAAAATAGATACAATCTTATTATTGAGAAGTTTATTATCTCATATGGAAAAAAAACAAAAAATAAAATATAATAATTCTATAGATTATTAGAAGGTGATATGGAAACATAAGGCAAGGAAGGGGATGAAAAGAGACAGAGTAGTTACAATCTTTAACAGAGTAGTGGCAATAGTCCTCTCTGGTATGGTGACAGTTGATCAAATATATATAGGAAATTGGAAAGGGTCTACAGGCATTTATGGGTGAAGCCCATAAGAGAGAATGATTCTGAGCCAGGACTGTACATGTTGTATTGGAAGAACAAATAGAAGGCCAGTGAACCTGAGCCAAGTGAGGCTGTGAAAGCAGGAGACAATGAGTTATGGATGGGAGCATAGATCGTGTAGAATTGTTTAGGCCATTCTAAGGGCTTTGGCTTTTTCTCCTAGTGGGAGGGATGCAGTAGACTGTTTTGAGCAGAGGAGTGACCTGATGTAACTTACATTTCAAAAGGACCACTCTGCCCACCATATGGAAAATAGAAAGGCCCAGGGCTGAAGCTGAAAGCACAGCTAGAAAGTGGCTCAGAGAGATTCAGTGATGGCTTGGACCTGCATAGTAGGGAAAGGTTAGAGAAAGATTATCAGGTATTGGTGACATTTGCTAAGTTGAACCAAGAGGATTCTCTTAGCCATTGGACAAGTGGTCTGAGAGAAAGAGAGAAGTAAATCAAGACTTCCAACATTTTAGTATAAGCAACTGAAAAAAGGAAGGTACCATTATGGGAGAAAAAGGTTTGTGGTGGAAGATATATAGTTCAATTTTGGACATGTTAGGTTTGGGATGTCTATATATGATATGCACGATGTAAGATTAAATGAAACTGGGGAAAATCTGAGCCTCTAGTAAACAGATGTTTCTAAGACTGAACATAGACTGTCACCTCAGTCTATCAGAGCCATGATCCAACCTTAAGAAGGTATAAGAATAAAATTTGACTGGGAACATTGTGATACCTGGGATTAAAGCAACTTCAAGAAGAGGCAATGTTTTTATAATATCCACCAGCACTTGAAAATGCATAGTGGATCAGCTTCTGCACGGCAAAAGAAACAGTCACTAGAGTGGATCGGCAACCAACAGAATGGGAAAAAATTTTCGCAGTCTACCCATCTGACAAAGGGCTGATATCCAGAATTTACAAACAACTCAAGCAGATTTACAGGAAAAAAACAAACAAGCCCATTCAAAAGTGGGCAAAGGATATGAACAGATACTTTACGAAAGAAGACATATATGAGGCCAACAATCATATGAAAAAATGCTCATCGTCACTGGTCATCAGAGAGATGCAAATCAAAACCACATTGAGATACCATCTCACGCCAGTTAGAATGGCGATCATTAAAAAATCTGGAGACAACAGATGCTGGAGAGGATGTGGAGAAAAAGGAACACTTTTACACTGTTGGTGGGAGTGTAAATTAGTTCAACCATTGTGGAAGACAGTGTGGCGATTCCTCAAGGCCTTAGAAATAGAAATTCCATTTGACCCAGCAATCCCATTACTGGGTATATATCCAAAAGACTATAAATCGTTCTACTATAAGGACACATGTACACGAATGTTCATTGCAGCACTGTTTACAATAGCAAAGACCTGGAATCAACCCAAATGCCCATTGATAATAGACTGGATTGGAAAAATGTGGCACATATACACCATGGAATATTATGCAGCAATCAGAAATGATGAGTTCGTGTCGTTTGTAGGGACATGGATGAATCTGGAAAACATCATCCTCAGCAAACTGACACAAGAACAGAAAATGAAACACCGCATATTCTCACTCATAGGTGGGTGATGAAAAATGAGAACACATGGACACAGAAAGGGGAGTACTAAACACTGGGGTCTATTGGGGGGAAAAGGGGAGGGCCAGTGGGAGGGGGAGGTGGGGAGGGATAGCCTGGGGAGAAATGCCAAATGTGGGTGAAGGGGAGAAGAAAAGCAAAGCACACTGCCATGTGTGTACCTACGCAACTGTCTTGCATGCTCTGCTCATGTACCCCAAAACCTATAATCCAATAAAAAATTTAAAAAAATAAATAAATAAAATAAAAAAAAAAAAAGAAAATGCATAGTGGATCACCCAAGTCTAAATTTATTTGTATCTTAAAAGTGTAATTTTTATCTTCCTTCATTACTGTAACTTAAAAGAATACTTTCTTTATTTTTCTTAACAACAGGATTTGATGATAATTTCACATTCATTCTAAACCTACTTTATGTTTTGATGAGTATTTGTCTTTTCAGACTATGAAGGTCTAAATTTTGCAGACTCTTTTTCTATGACCAACCCTCACTGAGAAGAATTTCTAAAAGATACTTTACTTTTTATTTCCCACCCCAGAAGGGCAGATAAACATCTATTTAAAGGAACAATTACAAAGCAAGATAGAACCTCATGTACACACACTGACAATGATTGGAAAAAAGAGAAAGTCTTAATGGGGAGAGGGAATGAGTTTGTCAGAGACTGCTTCTTATAGGTGAAGAATCTTCAACTTGGCTTTAAAAGAAGTGATGGCTCACATAAAAGGAAGATCCATTTATATGATTGGTTTGCCTGGGTGCAAGAGAATAGTTCATGTATTTTTTTGAAGGCAATTATAGGCGTTCTTTCTCATTCTCTTTTGCTTTCTATTTTCAAAAACCACTGCATTTTGAAAAAGCTTGTCCTATTTAACTCTCATGTGATTTAAACATCGAACGCAGACATATGCTGTTAATACTTTTGTATGTCAGGAACCTGAAGGGTAGAAACAATTTTAAAATTGTTTAATTAATCTTGGTTTCTTAACAATGCTTTTTTACTGAGCCTGAGGAATTTCACAATGCCAAAAGTTATTAATCGCTCCAGACTCAAACCAGTAAATGGGGTGACATGAAGCAAATGATTGATTATAAAATGATGGGGTACAGGAAGGTGTCCCCATTTGCTGATATAAATTTTGGTGATAATTCATCATGATACTGAAAAGGCTGACAAAGTAAGAGATAATGATAAAAACAAATGAAATGAAACAATTTGAAAACAATAAAAAAATTCAACAAGACACTTTTTCTCCAAAAAATTAGAACTTAAACTTCTGAGAACAGGCACCACATCATCCATAGTGGAGAAGTCAATTCATGGTAGTAGTAGCTCAGTCAATACATTTAAAGTGAATTGTTATGAATCATTTTTTTTTTCATGTTAATTCTGCAGTCTGAAAAAAGAACAACCTTATTTCTCTCATTTGGTGAGTATTTTCAGATGGCTCTTAAAATGTGTTTTTTTTTTTTTCTTTCTTTCTCTTTCAACTGCTGGAGAGTAACTAGAAACAAATCTGTTCCTTGGAATAAATGTTCAGTCCATATGTTATTTTTCATGGTAACTGATGGAAGTGTGAAGTCCTCCTCAATAAATTCAGCCTGTACGCTTGCTCTTCTTCCCCATCCCCCACTGTCACCATATGTAACACATCTTCTGAATGAAAAAAATAATTCCTTTATCATTTGACTTTTGTAGCTTCCATTTTTTCCTCAAGTAACATGGAGATTTTAAAGAGAATCAGAGATACTAGTGCAAAGAGTGTACAGGCCAAACCAGCTCTTGGGAAAGGCATTTATGTGAAGCAATTGGGCAAATGAAAAAAAAAAAAAAAAAAAAAGAAAATCCACATATAACTTTTTCTTCCCCTGAAACTTAACTACTAATAGCCTACTGTTGACCAGAAGACTTAGCTATAACATAAACGGTCAACACATATTTTGTATGTTATATGTATTATATATTGTATTCTCACAATGAAATAAGCTAGAGAAAAGAAAATTTTCTTAGTAAAATAATAAGGAAGATATGATATATTTGCTATTTATTAAGTGGAAATATATACTCATAAAGGTCTTTATCCTTATGGTCTTCATGTTCAGTAGGCTGGAAATGAGGAGTAGGGGTTGGTCCTGTTGTTTCAGAGGTGGCAGAGGCAGAAGAAAATACGCATGTAATTAGACCAACACAGATCAAACCCAGGTTGTTTAATGATCAACTGTAATTATAAACATTACCTATATTCCTGAAGTCTATGCAGAGTGGGAGACAGAAGAATCATCATAGGCTTTGGAAACAGAGAGATCTGGGTTCATTCCCAGCACCACGACCTACCTATGTGATCCAGGCAAGTTTCTTAATCTGAATCTGAATGTTCCTGCATGGAGAATGGTGGTACATAACCTCACAGTGCTAATGCAAGAATTTACTGAGATAATACAAGAACAGTGACTAGAACATAGTAAGTGTTCAATAAGTATCTGTTTCCTTCTTCTCATCCTTCCCGCTCACTGTCATTCCTGTTATCAATGATGAAAAACTCTTGTTTGTGTTTCAGTGATTTATGAGTATTTAACCAAGACCATGAATGTGATCAAGTATATGTTTTATGGTGAAAGATTCACCAGAAATTTTCTTTAGTAAAAAGTCAGTCAAAGTTGACTTCTTTGGGCAAAATTTCTGGTGTTTTGTAGGTGGGAGTTTAAATACAGATGAATGCTATAGGAAATTTTAACTCCAGGCCAAATGTTGTATGCTGGGAAAATAGTCTTTGATATTTGAATGGCTCTGAATGTTAACTGAGAGCCAAATGTGTAGGGGCATGACCCCTCGTGAATTGAAACCTCAAAAAAGATTTGCATTAATTTTCTGCAAACCAAATATATAGAGTTTCATGCAGCTTTAATTGAAATGTTATAACTGTTTACAGATTTGACTGCATCATCATCATAGAGTAATTGGTTTTCCACAACAAGTAAATGGGAGATGAAATAAATGTGCTTGGAAGGGTTTCAAAAGTCAATAAAATATTCATAAAATTATTGCTATGCATGTTGTCTTTTCTACCTTGACACTCATTTAAAGTTGAACCTTGATGGAATCAAGCTACCACTAGTCTTGGGTATCAGAAGAGACCTTCATTACTCTAGGTTAGGTTTGTTAAAACATGAAGCTGCATTATCTCAAAGAAGCAGCATTTTTAAATGGTTATTTATTACTGGCCTTTTATGTGTTCTTTATAGTATTGGGCTCAACTAATCAGAGACATGTTGGCTTTCAATTCACAGTAAATATGTTGGTATCTCTTGGAAGGCCAAAAGAAATAATGCAAAGAATGGCAGCAAACTTGAAATTTCCTAATGAATCTCATTGCAATTTGCTCATTGTGAAAATGCTCAAGATTGATTTATAATGAAATAATAAACAGCCCTGCTCAAAGTAACCAAGAATGTAGTGTTTTTTTAAAAGATGGAACAAAACAGTATTTGGGAAACTATTTACTCAACACGATAAAAGAAAATGTGGCTTTCTTTCATACCCAGGCCCACAGGCTTCAGAATATCTTTATAAATGGCAAAATAATCAAGGAAAAGAGAAGAGTTCTACCTTTTGAGAGAGTTGTAAAAGTAATACTCCATTAAAGAAGGAATCTGGGTTTTTTTGAGAGTTTATAACAATCCCATGGGGCCAGTGTTATTTTTCCCATTTTAAAGATAAGAAATCTAAAGCTCTGGGAAGTTAATCATTTTCCACAGAGAGTAATTTGCAAAATACAGATAAAAATATAATCTGTATTTCTCCAAAATCAGTGGTCTTTCTTGAACAACGGACTAATTTCAAAATTTAAGAAGAGATCGACCATAGGTTCAAAGGAAAAATACATTTCTGTTATTAGGATCTGACTTGAAGTTTATTATTTTCATGCATTAAATGTTACTACTTACAAAGTTAAAAAATGGGAGAGTGATTGAAATGCAATTGCTAAACCACAGGTTCCTACTTTAAAAGATGAAAAGTATAATGTAAATTTCCCAGGGATATTATAAAAGATACATGAAAACAATAGTTACCGAGCAGTTGGGAAGTATCAGTATGCTTTTTTCTTTTTGAGACAGTCTCCCTCTATAGCCCAGACTGGAATGCAGTGGCACGATCTCAGATCACTGCAACCTCCACCTCTCTGGTTCAAGTGATTCTCCTGCCTCAGCCTCTCGAGTAGGTGGGATTACAGGTGCCCACCACCATGCCAGGCTAATTCTTGTATTTTTATTAGAGAGGGGGTTTCACCATGTTGGCCTGGCTGGTCTTGAACTCCTGACCTCAAGTGATCCATCCACCTTGGCCTCTCAAAATGCTGGGATTACAGGCGTAATCCACCGCGCCTGGCCAGGAACAGTACCTTTTGTGATAAGCATTTTATACTAACTGAAGCCACCTTGTTTTATCATATGATTGAAAACAGACCTGACTTGGAATGCCAGCACCATTTGTATAATATAGGACAAGTTGTTGTGTAATAGCTGAGGCAACTAAAACCTCAGTTTCTGCATCTACAAAGTGGGATCATAAAAGTGCATATCTCACAAAATAAGAAAATGCATGGAAAGGGTGTAGTATGGCTGTTAGCACATAGTAAGAATTCATTATTGATTTTTATTATTAACACAGTAGCTCTGACAATATCAATAACATAGCTTAGACCACAACTGCAGGCTTCCCAAATAGAAAGAAACTGCCCCCTAAATTATTTTAATTTTTTGTCAACACATCTCATACCAATATTTGAATAGCTTTTTTCCCAGTTGTAAGATTTGGCAAGGTACTTCTATAATAGCCTTTGAAGATTTTAGGGTTGTGCTATATCCTGTGTGAGATGGTACCTTTTCTAGATCAACATAATATTTTTTTACAAATAAAATTTAGAAGAAACAAAACCACATATTAATTGAATCTTTACAGATTAATTTTCTTCATTGCTATACTTTATGTTTTATATTTTCTTCTCTAACATGAACTATACACAGTTAAATATGTCTTCCAATCCTACACAGCAACACACATAATAAATAGAAAATAGTATGGCAGAGGTTTTACGGTAAACAAAGTAATACATCTCCCACAAAGTGTCCAGGTCCTAATCTCCCAAACTTGTCACTATGTTAGTGTACATGCCACTTTGCAGATGTGATTAAGGATCTTCAGATGGGAAGATTATTTTAAAATATCTGGTTAGGCCAATGGAATCAGATAAGGTGTTTTATTCCTTTTTTATTTTTATTTTTATGTTTTTGGAGGTGGAGTTTCGCTCTTGTCACCCAGCCTGGAGTGCAATGGTGTAATCTTGGCTCACTGCAACCTCTGCCTCCCTGGTTGAAGTGAATCTCCTGCCTCAGCCTCCAGAGTAGCTGGGATTACAGGCATGTGTCACCACTCCCGGCTAATTATTTTGTATTATTAGTAGAGACGGGATTTCACCACGTTAGCCAGGCTGGTCTTGAATACCTGACCTCAGGTGATCCACCTGCCTCAGCCTCCCAAAGTGTTGGGATTATAGGCGGAAGCCACCATGCCTGGCCAACTCTTTTTTTTTTTTTTTTAACTTTTTAAAATTTTACTTTAAGTTCCAGTATATATGTGCACAATGTGCGGGTTTGTTACATCGTTAAGTATACATGAGGTTTTTAATAACAGCAAGATGGAAGGGTCAGAGTCAGAAAAGGAAATATGACAAGGGAAGCAGAGGAGAGAGAGGTGGCATTCCTGCAAGGGGCCATGAGCCAAAAGTGGAGGAAGTTTCCAGAAGCTGGAAAAGATGAGGGCTGGGACTGCTACAGTCTTCAGAACAAACACAGCTCCCTTGCTTTTAGCTCTGTAGGACCCACTTTTAAACTTCTGACTTCCAGAAAGGTAAGGTGATAATTTCATGCTGTTTTAATTCATGAAACTTGTGGTAATTTGTTATAGGAACCACAGGAAACTAATATGCGTGTCTTTTTCATATTAAGTAGCTATTATATTGAAGTTCTGAAAAGTTATTATCAAGACAAAAACATTTTGTCATAGAGCATATATATACACAAATGTATATATATATACAAATATATATTTGTACACAAATATAGACATATAAATAGGTATATGCCATAATAACATTGCTTACATATTATTTTACTCTAACAGGCAATGAATGAAATTGAGGATAAAATCATCTTAGTAAACAATAAAATGGAAATGGTAGCATTATCCAAACTTTAAATAGAAAGAGTCTGTTTCCTGTTTCAAAACCATTATTGCAGAATATTCAATAAATTTGACCATAATCTAAATATACTTGAGAAACTGAGTTCTACACATTTAAAAAGTGAGTTTTTTTTTCTATAGCATTTCCACCGATTAGATGCCCTGCTGACCCATGATATATTTTGTTTGTCTGCCTATATTCAAATGCAAGTTTTCATTGCATGAAAGAGAAATGAAAAGAATTAGAGGACTGTCTTTATTCTTCATGTTCTTCAGATATGTCTGTTAAAATGGCAGTTCATGGAGAATTTTAAATTTAATTTGTCTGCAGAACTGATTAAACAGTAAATGAATTGGTTTTTTGTTGTCTTTTCTCATTTTGATTATGGTCTTAATAAGTTTAAGTGGGCTTAACAAAATGGATTTAAATTGGGAACTCAATTGCTTCATAAATTTGATAAAATAAAGCCCAGAGAATCCATTTTTGTCCTATTGTTATTGAAAAAACTGACCCTTGAAATTGCCAGGTCTGTAAATTTGATTCCATCATTCTCTCTCCTTGGCTAGCTGACCTCAAGCTAGACGTTGGAGTTGTTGTTCTTCTGTTGTTTCTTCATTCAAAACATACGGGAGATATCAAATTGCTTGTAAAAATAGCTCTGAAGGACTGTACTAAAGTATACCAAGCATATAAACTGCTCCACAGACTATGTAACATGCCCCTAGAAGCTGTTAAAATTAACATTGTGGTGTCATTAACTAAGTGTCCTCAAATTATATTGTTCTTCTTGGCCTACAGAAGGCTGAAAAATAGCCATACAGCATTTTTGAATCTTTAAATCATAAAACAAATTCTCCACAATCTGTACATTTTAAAACCAACTCCAACATTGGTGTAACTACTTACTTTCAGATAAATGTTGTGGGATAATCTAGGTAAATATTTCTTACATTCATATAATCTAGAGATCCATAGAGTATTTGAACTGGACTTGATTGTACAGTTACATCCTGAATCAGATGTCTAAATGTTCCCAGTTATCTAGTTAGGTGGGGCAGCACTGCAAGTGAAACTCAGTCTAAAGATTTATAAAGTTCATTTCACAAATCTCAGTATTTCTCTTTGCAAGGATTTCCAGTAAATGTACTGCCTAAATATTAGCCTCCATTCCACAAATATAAGATTGATTCTTGTAGAATGTGAAAGTCATTGTTTCCAAATACTTTTCTCACTGAATGGCAAATACTACTAGCAGGGAATGGTATTCTTGACCTCCATTTAACTAATGTTTTAGTCATCAGGTAGCTTCTACTCAGAAATTTACTATCAGCTAGTTAAGCTGGGGCTGGAAAATGACCAAGACGGGAATTACGTTGGATAAAGAGCCACACGCACAAGTCAGGAAGACTTAACGCCCCATTGTTACTTACTTAAACACCAACAGACCTCCCTAGCATTTGCTAATAAACTATGAGTAACTTGAAGACAAGAATCAAGACTTATTCTAATGTGTCTAACTTAATATTTTTCTTCTTCATATTCTACATGTTAAACTTAATCAATTCCATTTGTTAAATGAATGAATGATTGTAGCTTCCCTCTGCAAAGTGTACCAGATTGTCTGAGCCTAAATCCCAGGTCTTCTAAATTTGTGTTAGCTGTGTAGCCACAGGAAGCTAACTCTTCTGCCCCAGTTTCCACAATTTGTAAATGGAGCTAATAAAAATATTTTCATTATAAGAAAATTTTGAGGATTAAGTTAATTTATATTTGCAAAAATGCTTAACTTTACTTACATAGGGTAGGCAAAATTTTACCTCTATTCTTCTGGGGCTTTTGGGTAGGTCTGTAAGCTAAAGTGACCTGAGACCTATTAACAGCAGAAAAGCATACAGGATTATTTAATATAAGTTTTACATAACACAGGAGCCCCCATTGTTAATGAAGACCCAAATAAGCAGTTAGAGTTGAACAATTATATACTGAGTTGGACAAAGTGCAGTAAATTGTGAAAATGTAGCAAGGCAAGGGGACTTGGGCTAGGGCAGTTAACTGTGGAGAAGTGACAGGAAAAGCGAGGGTTAATTTACAAGGTTGGTTCGCACAGACTTCTCTCAGCCTCAATTTCTAGTTCTTGATGAAAAGAATGTGACTCTTCTTCTTGTATAAGGAGAACATCCTCCATATGTTTTTTATTTTCTTTTTTCAGTAAGAGCAGGGGAGGTCAGAGGGCCCCTTCTTATATCTGCTGTTTTTCAAGCACCTTCAGCTAAAAATATTCCTATGTCAAAGTGGCATATTTTGGTGGTTGCATATACTGCCACACTTAACTTAGCACATAGTAAGTTCTGAACAAACATGAGCTAGTACTAGTGGTGCCCAATGAGGCATTAATTTTGCTCCCCCAGGGGACATTTCTGAAGTCATTTTTGGTTGTCACAACTTTGGGGGAATCTACTGGATATGAGCCATAGAATCAGCTAAACACTCTACAATGAACAAGGCATCTCCCGCAACAAAGAAGTATCTGGCCCAAAATATCATTTGGGCTGAGGTAGAAAAACCCTAAACTATTACTACTACTGTTACTACTACTACTGCCATTCAGCTACTACCCCCGAGAAGTGTAATATGGCCATAATCTTGGTTTGTTTGTCCACTGTCGTAGTCAGTTAAATACGGAGATAAGACATCTCAAAGGCGTGAAGGGAATTTAGTCACTTTAGTCAATGTCTACTGTCTTAATATAAAAATTGCTTCCTATGAATAATATGTTTACCTAAACTAATCTTCAATTCACAACAGGGATAACTTAACTTGGTTAAGAATTTCACTAAAACTGGGCAGAATCTTAGGCATTAAAAACAAAATTCCTCTTCAATGGCCAATTTAACATTAATATTCTCAAAGATTAGGGGTCCCTGTACTTGTAGCTTAGTGGAAAGCAGACTAGTTAGCTGGAAAATTAAGAATGTTGATTTGATTGTGTAAAACTCTTTTAAAGTTTGTAATATCACTGATGTTCTAAATGTGTGATTATATTTTTTTCCTAATTTTTGAATTCAGCTTTCCCAAGGGGTGAAAATAGAAAGATAGATGAAAGCAAGGAGCAAGAGAAGAAGATCGTATTCTTTATTATAATTTCTCTCTCTCTCTCTGGGACTAATTAGAGCTGGGAATTTTATTTGAAAGCATGTTTTAAATTTTGCATGTTGCAGTTAATTAATTCTAAAGCAAATTTCTTAGGTTTACTTTTCCGTGAATTTTTTTTTTTTTACTATTAGTCTGAGAGGTTGATATGTAGAGGAAAATGCACACATTTAAATATATGCCATATCTACATTTTTTCACTGTAGAACACTGTCCATGTAATAAAGAAAAATATGTTAATAAACCTCCAATTTTTAGAGTCTAACACTTATTCTGATTGTAATAAATTAATTTTGAACTAAGCAGGATTCATAGCATAGTTTCAACATTTATGTCCTCAGCGAAACAAAAAATGTTAACTGAATTATTGTGATCTATCGTTAGGAAAAAAAATGATTACCAGGCTTTGAAGGTGACTTTGGATAATCTTTAGAACTATTTTAAGCATGTAGAACTTTAAAGTCCAATTTCCTCTGACCTACTAATTTATTACAAACATCAGATCAATTTTTTTTTGGCTTTCTAACTAGTTACTAAAATTTACACCTTCCTCTTCCTTTCCCCATCTTGCTCTCCTCCTGCTCTTAATGTGATAAAATCCTGCATTATTTGGATTTGGAAATATCTCAAAGAAAAATGTCTTTACTGTAAATTATGAAAGAAAGAATTTATGATATGTGATTTATGACAACATTATGTGGAATCCCTCTTCCAAGCCTGGTGATTATTTCTTCAGTCTAATCCTTTATGATCTTTCCTGAGTGATGGCAAAATCTTTGCAAAGAACAGTATTCCACTCCGATGATTCCCCACTCACCCCCAACACCCGACCCCTTCAGTTCATTCTCCCCTGAGACATTGTTTCAAAGTGTAACTCAGATAAACACCTTCCTTCCAGCCTACAACTCTTCAAATGGTCTGTAATAAGATCCAAACCCCAGTATTTGTATGCTGCTTTCTTTTCATCATTTTGTCCTTGGTACAACTTTTATGCCTTCAGACAGTTGTTCTCTGACTACTTTGGTTAAAGCTTCATCCCAGTCCCCACCAAGCCAATCTCCAACTCATCCTCTTTATAGCACTTGCCGCTCTTGAATACCTATGTTTAAATTTATTCTGTCTCACAATTGTGCTGTTAGCTTCACTCCATTACAATCTTAGGTCCATTACGGCAAAGATTTTGGTCTATCATGTTCATTGCTGTGCCCTTGTGCCTGTATTCCATGGGCATATAGTAGGTACCTGTATTAGTTTTCTTAACTTTCTGTGTTACAAATTACCAAGCAGACTTAGAAGTTTAAAACAATTCAGATATATTTTCTCTTGGTTTCATAGATCAGAAGTCTAGCCATGGCTAAAGCAGATTCTCTGCTCCGTGGCTCAACAGGCTGAAATAAAAATATCTGCTGGATTGTGCTATTTTCTGGATCTTGGGATCCTGTTTTAATTTCATATAGCTATTGACAGGATTAAGTTCCAAATGTTTGTGGCATTGAGGCACCTCTTCTTTTCCTGGTTGTTGATCAGCGGCTACTCTCAGCTCCTAGAGATTTCCTGCAATTTCTTGCCACATGGTCCTCTCATGCTCTGAACCTCCGTGATTTCTTTTGTCTCTGACCAATATCACCTGAGTAGATCAAGCCTATCCATATTCAAAGGTCAGGGACTATGCATGGCATGCTAACCCGGGGTGGGTATCTTAAGGACCAACTTAAAATTCTGCCAACTCTGTGCACAATAAATTCTGAATTTATAAAGTGCTGTCATTTTACTTCTGCAACAGATTTTTAAAATAGCAAAAGTGAGGATCACAGTGGAATATCTAATTAGCTTATACTAAGAAACATTTTTTTTCCCCAATTTAATGCTACTTTTCCATAACCAAGTTTTCAGGGAACAACTCTGTTTGTGATTAAGTGGAATTTGGTCCTCAGTTCATGGTCATGTTTACTCCTAACCGACGAACCTTCAATTGGGTTGGTGCAAAAGTTATTGTCACAATTACTTCTGCACCAACTTATAGATAATGTAATTTGTGTTCTCATCTTAATCTACTCTCTTAACCTAATGCTTAATCTTTTTCTTACAACTGTTTGTGATTTTCTGCTGAGAATTTAGAAGACATTCTTTTTACGCTTTGTTTTATTCTTTAATGTTTTTCTCTCCAAAGTAGGAAAAAAAGCTTTAATTTTAGTTTGGATTGTGAATGTGTCTTTATCATGAGAGATACTACATAGGAAAGATCAGGGTCTTTGGACTCATTAAACGCTGTTTGAATTTAGATTCCACTCTAATTGTTTTAAGTTGTAAGCATGAGAAATATCTTCCTTCCACCTCAATTAGCCTGTCAATAAAATGTGGATAATAATACTTAACTCAAAATACTGGTGAAAGAGTAAAGAAACAAATCATTTGTAAAAGTGGCGCACAATAAGCGTTCTGTGAAAATGAGGTTTCTCTTCCCAGGTAGAAAATACAGATATGGGTAGTCTTCCCTATGCATAGTCAAGGGTACTTCCTTCTAAAAAGGCAGAATCCTAAATCCCTTCCCCAGACCTACCAGGTCAGATATCCTAGAACCAAACTCAGAAATCTACATGTTAAACCAATACCTCAAGTTGTTATTAGCACACTAATGTTTGAAAACCAAAAGATAGGTAACCACACAAAGATTTCCTTAGATAAAAGTATATTTTCATGTATTTCAAAGGTTGAAAAATATTTTTTGCTTGTAAAGGAATAATCACCACGTAAAATGTTCTCCTTCCTGTTTTGTTAAATTCTGCATACTATATGTTATCTTTCATTGTATTAAAAGAAATAATGCATAATTTAAGAATTACATTTTTACTTCTTCCAATGTGTTGCAGGCTGAATAACTTTATCCCTCCCCCTGTCCAGTGTCTTTGAAGACTGTCTCTGTTTTCTTTCCTTTTTTTTTTTTTAAGTGGAGTTTCGCTCTTGTTGCTCAAGCTGGAGTGCAACGGCACGATCTCGGGTCACCACAGCCTCTGCCTCCTGGGTTCAACTGATTCTCCTGCCTCAGCCTCCTTAGTAGCTGGGATCACAGGCATGTGCTACCACACCCAGCTAATTTTTTTTTTTTGTATTATTAGTAGGGACGGGGTTTCTCCATGTTCATCAGTCTGGTCTTGAACTCCTGACCTCAGGTGATACACATGTCACAACCTCCCAAAGTGCTAGGATTACAGGTGTGAGCCGCCGTGCCTGGCCAGAGGCCTGTCTCTATTTTCAAAGAACCATAATCAAGAAGGCAAATGCTGTTCACATTCTGAGTCTTCAGTTTCACATTATAAAGACGGGCTTATTTCTATATATTTATGCTTGATCTTCTATTAGAAACAAATAGTGATGGTTGTAAACCAAATACATCTTAATTTTTATAAATGTGTGTACTATGTATACAAGCATATTTATGGAACAAAAATCAACATGTGGTTAAAATGGATGGAGACAACTAGAAAGAATATTTGACTATTTGAAGCCAGCATATCCTGGAAAATCAGCCAAAATCTGGAGGTTCACTAAATGTCTGTATGCCTGATTACTCTATTGAATAAAGAATAAGAAAAGGCTCTTTGTTTTTTTTTTAATTTTTAGGCTTTTATATTTTAAATGTTATTAAATTCACAAAGACGTCTCTCTCCTGTAAAGCCCACCTCCACGCTGACCTTGAACTGTCTGTAGCTTTATTTTTGATTAGAACCATGTGCAACAATATTTTTTACTAGGATGGAAGCTGATCGTTGCAGTGCAGCATAACTGAAGCTCATAAAAAGCTTTACTGCCATCGTCCTTTGAAACTGGTAGAGAATGTGGTCCATCTTCCCACTGTGTCACATCAGCCCAGCAAATTATATCTTTTCCCTTCGTGAGGGGCCACAAAATGCCCAGATGCCATTTCTAAAGCACAATTTGAAAATAATGAGGCAAATACCAGACACAACATGCTCTTAACAGAGGCCACTGAGTCCAAGTTGGTGTAAGAGAATTAATTTGGCGAGATATTGCAGCTACAGCTTAACTTCTCTCACTTCTGCAATCACTGGGATTCTTAGATTTAGAAGATATCAGTGCACAGATCAAAAATTATACTCTAAAATAAAAATGGCCAGAGACATTTAGCTTTGTTCTTGGATGGCAGAACTGAGGGAGCCTAGTGACTTATGTAGCTTAAATTACTCACATGAGTGTCAAGGGTTTAGACTTAAGTTACTCCCCACCCCCAAAAAAGTCTTACTTCGTTTTAGTTTTAAATAAAAATTTCAAATAGACACTGTCATTTTACACTTAATGTTTTGTTGTGATATTAAAAAGACCTTTCCTGGTAATAAATATGACAAAAGCTATGTAGAAAGATTATACATACACTTAAAAATGTCTAAAGAAATAAATAAAGAATGCAATAGGATCTAAAACTAATTTGATATTTATTATGTATTATGTTCTCTGCAAAAAGCACAGATTTTAGAGACAGATTCAAATTCTAGCTTTGGTAAATTATTAATTTTAGAACTTTAGAGAAGTTACTTAGATTCTTTGGATCTTAATTTATTCTCCTATATAATGAGTATAGAACTAACCACTTATAGTTGAAGAGCGAAGAGTTACTATGTAGAAAGAACATAGAATCCTGACTAGCACATCCTAAGTACTTAACAAATGCTATCATTAACTATAACAATTAATAGCTATTACCATTTGTAACAACTATTAGCATTAATAATAATTTTAATATTTGTAATGACTAATAATGCCAATATTAGCCTGACTGATAACTATTTTAGTGACATTTTTATTATTCATGATAATTTATTATAACTGCTCTAGCCAATGATGATACATGATTCCTTTTATTGCTTTTTAAGCATTATATTTTCTAATTCCAGGAACACCTTCTTAACCCTGGTTCTAGTTTCTTCCTTATGCAGATGCCTGATCATGTGAAGTCAGGAAACAAAAGAATTTGCCTAGGATTATATGACCAATATATTGGCAGCACTGTGCAGAAGTGCTAACTAAATGCACTAAAATGTGAGTTATATGTTTCTGTCTCTGAGTTTAAGCAAATAATTCAAAAACAAATTTTAAAAGGCAATTACAAGCATGAAATCCTGCACATGGATGTTTGTTTATAATTGCTAGAAGGAAACAAGATGTCCTTCAGAAGATGAATGGATACAAAAACTGTGGTACGTCAAAACAAGGGACTATTATTCAGTACTAAAAATAAATGAGTTATAACTCATTATGACTTTATAAAGCCATTAAAAGACAAGAAAGAAACTTCAATGCATTATTACTAAATGAAAGAAGCCAATCTGAAAATGTCTACGTACTGCATGATTCCAACTATATGACATTCTGGAAAAGGCAAAACTATAGCGATAGTAAAAGGATCAGTGGTTACCTGAGGTTAGGAGGAAAGGGGAAAAAAGTGGAGCATGGAAGATTTTTTAGGGCAGTGAAGCTATTCTGTGTGATACTGCAACGGTGGATACAGGTAGTCATATATTCGTCCAAATTCATAGACTGTACAACCCTAAGACTGAGCCCTGATGTAAACTATGAACTTTGGGTGGTAATGATATGTTAAAGTAGGTTCATTAATTGTAACAAATTTCTCTCTCTGATCAGGATGTTGGTAGTGGAGGAGGTTGGCAGGGGGAAGGGGTACATGGAAACCATACCCTCTGCGCATTTTCTGTGGCCCTAAAACTGATTTAAAAAAGTCTTTTGGGGGAAAAGTAACTACCATTTATTGAGTTGTTTCTATGCTTAATAGGTGTCTTTATTCTGCATTGGGACTGTGTTTCCCTACTGAGACATCTGGAAGCAGATCTTCAGCTGCTTTCTTTTGATATCGTGTAATAAGTGTGTGTGCTATGTATGGGGGATGGCATAATGAGGGGAGATCCCCTTCAAACCTCTACCACCCTTCCAGCAGCACTCTTAGCAAGTGCTTATCAGTGTCCAGAGACACTGCAAATAATGAGCCAGATAATATTCTAGCAATGTCTAAAGATTCAGGCATCTATTCCTTCACCTTCCACTCTCAAACTGGCTGTTTTTTTTTTATGTCTACCAGACATTGTTCCAGGCATTGGAGGCCTAGCACTGAAAAAGACAAAAAAAAAAAAAAATGATTTTCTGCTCTCATGGAGCTTACAACTCCACGAATGAAGAGGAAAGACCACAAGCAAACAATAAACCATAATATGTGTCAGTACATAGAGCTGGACTGTGTGATGGAGGATGACTATGTGACTGTTTTAAATCTAGTGATCAGGAAAAGCCATCTGAACATTTGAGCTGAGATCTGAATGACAAAAAAGAAGTAGCTATGGAAATATTAGAGGAAAGTGCATTTTCAGAAGGTAGAGTTGGACAAAAACCACCTGACATTCAAAAAGCTTGAAATTTTGAAGAACTGAAAAGTCCGGGATGACAGGGAGTATTAGACAAAGAGATTGGACGAGGCTAACGAGAGCTTGATAAGCCAGGATCCCATAGTTAGATGTTACTGTGAGTGATAGGAAAAGCCACTGGAGGGAGTTAAGTGATCTGGTTTACACTTTGATTTTTGCAATCACTGTGGCTGCTACATAAAACATGGATTTTAGAGGAACAAAGAAAAAGTAGGCCACCAGGAAACTAGTGAGGAGGCTATTGCAGATTTCAGGTAAGATATGAAGGCAGATTGGACCAAAGCAATTACAGAACAAAATGGAAGGAAGCAGTCAGGTGTGGAGATGAGCTTACGAAGCAGAGCTGGCACACTTGCCAAAGGGTTTCTTGTACATATTCAGGCGAAGAAAAGAATCAAGGATGACTGTATCTCCTAGTGGTCAGTGGTCGAGGTCGAAGTCTACAGTTAAATCTAGAAGTCAATAGAAAGGACAAAGTGGTTTCTGAGGCCAAACACTTTTAGTGTCTATTGAGAATTTGAAGCATTTCTTCCCATGAAGCTGCTGAGGTAGGAGGGGCAGACGGTACTTCTCAATCTCTGGACACTGACTCCCCTCCTGTTCATGTGGTCCCAACAGCTCTTATTCTTTCATTTCAGGCCCCACTGACCACCCCTTAGGCCAATTCTCTTCTGTCTCTCAACTTTCTTGTGTAACCAAAGACATCGTCCTAGTTTTGGGAGAGGTGACCTGTTCTTTTATTCTTTGCACATCTCCACCCCACATGTCTCTTGCCTAAGCACACACACCTTCCCCTTCCCAGGCCTAGAATTTATGCTTCTAAAACACAAGAGCTACAAATGTACTCCCGTTTTGTTTCTGCTATGTAATTTCCTTTCTGTATCAAATAATTGTTGAATATATGTGTTGTCTAAATAGAGGAAGAGCCTAGGGTAGAAGAAAACTCCAAGAAACAGAAACTCACACATACAGACGAACACTGATTAATGTTTCAAAATTGCTGTCTCTCCATGCGTACTTTGCTGTATTTAATCTCAACTACCATTGTTTTTACTACTCACTGACTTTAAGCTTCTCCCTTGGCCTCTTATGGATTAGTTTTCTCATACATTACATTAGGAAATTGTAATAAATAATAATTAAATCCCTTTTAGATCCATAGTAAACCTTAATTACCTTTTAGATTCTGGATAGAAACTAATATTCATTTGCCATCTATTGTCTCCCAGGAGTTCAAGGAAAAAATCAGTGGGAGTTGGTCAGCCTGTATTATGTCCCTTGCTTAGATTCAAGATACATGATAAGAGGATCAATAAAGACTATTAGGATTCTATTTGAATTCATGCAGTAGATGTCTTCAAGAAGAGAAGTCATCCAAAAAGCCCAGATAAAGTCCCAGTTGCATGTCTTGAGAATCTAGGGCCATTCTGAGAATACCAGGAACCTGGTGCGAAATAGCAGCACCTTGTAGCAGCTTGTCTATGGGTACCAAAGCCTATGGCATAGGTTAGAGGGAAACTAGTGGGAAGGAGGAAGAAAGGGGGGAGGAGGGAATAAAAGAAAAGGAAGGAAAGGGTGGGAAAGAGGAAAGAAAAAAATAGAAGATACATATGGTAGACATGTACATAGTAGATACATAGAGTATAAAATATACATAGTAGATATTGCACATAAAGTATATCATGAGAAATATCAGAAATAAGTGTGGGGGTGAGAGATAAGAAGATGATAATTTGACTATTAACACAGTGGTAGCTGAGAAATACAGTTCATACTTCTAATTGTTATTCTAGAAACTGAAGTTTAGAATGCTAAGTAATTTTGCAATATTTTATATAAATAGAAAAGATAGAAAGAGGATTAATGCATCCATTCAAATAATATTTGTTGAGCACTTTCTATGTGTCAGGTACCATTTTGGGCATTGAGGATACAACAGTGATAGATAATGTCACTGACCTCATGGAGTTTACATGAGATAACAATTAGCAACTAAATAAGTATGTTGTATATCAGCTGGTGACAGTACTATGAATAAAAATGGAACAAAGTTGAAGGAATCAAGAATGGAGAGGGTAGGGTGTGACAAGCCATGTTATTTTATATCAAGGAAGTTCTCACTGTTTAAAGGGACTGATAAGGTTAGCAAAGTTGGAATGAATGTGGCTGGTTAACATTTGATTTCCCAGTGCCTGAGCATAATATGTTGTCACGTATTTATAGTTCCAAAGACAATGTGACCTTCTAATTACAGCAATGCTTTAGTCATGGTATATTCAACACAGCATGCAAAATAATAAAAGTTGTGCATAAGATCAGAAATAAAATTCTATTTTAAATATTGAAATTTCTAAATCATGCAATGCTTTTATCTACATGAATGAAATTATAATACCCAACATATTATCGCAAATAGGTACCATACAATGAGAAAACAAAATTAAGGACACACAAAATCAGAGGTAAGGTAGAATTCTAGCACAGGTGATTGAAAGTCAGATAAGGAACAGCTTACATTCATTCTTTAATAGGAGACAGTCTGGTGCCAAAACATTATTACTGACGTTTCATTTTCCTCAACACTAAAGAAGTCTTTTCAGATGTTTTCTTTAAAAATAGTTAATTCTGGCTCTAGGTCTTATTGAATTCATTAAAGAGAATCTTGTTTGAATTTGCCTTAGCCTTGCAAGCCAAAATACCAACTGTGTTTTTATCCCAAATAAGGAATTGAGAGAAAGTATATTGCTGTATTTAGGAAACTGCTCATGTAATTGTGTTATTGAAAATTTCTTAAGTTACAAAACCAAGAAATTTGAGCTTCCATAGCTAAACAATCATGTGGTGATGGTGCACTAACAGGGAAATTGGCAGCTGTCAACCTCAAAAATTTTGATGGGATATTTTCTATATCCTTGCCACCCTCACCTGTGATCAATCCACTATCAGTCTCCAGGAACTGTACCTAACCATGTTCAAATGGAGACTCTAATTTCCTGTAATGCAGATTCTTCCCACTATGCCTCTCTCTTGCTGTGAAATCTTGAATTTATTTTCTTTAGATCACTGCTTCCTCATTTTTAAAAGTGATGTTAGTTAGATATTTCTAAAATATTTTTAAACTCTAGTAACCTGAAGTCTTCGTAACACCTGTGAGACGTTTTGCAGATTGAGAAATATTTAAATGCCTTTTGAGTCAAACATGCATTTGAAGTCTGATTCATCAACTTACTAGTTCGTTAATCTTGGGCTAATAAGTTAGTCATTCTGTATATATATTTTTTTGTCTTTAAAATGGAGATTAAAAATACAATGTTTTTAAAATGATAAACTAGGTAATAATAAATAAGACATACTTAGTTCAATGCCCAGCACTTAACAAATATTCAATAAATGTTTCCTATTACATCCATGTGTTATGTTGTATATTTTTCCAAAGATTGTTGGTAGCTTTTGACCATCATTGCATTCATCATATTGCCAAAAAGAGTGTAGTGTCTGCAGTTTTACTAGAAAAAGGACAGCAATTAGAGGTGCTTGTACAAGGACATCTTGTGCCTATATAGTCAATATTCTTAGTTTTAAAACAGATTCCTCTTTGAATGAAATTGCTAGCTCCACCAGTATTTGCTGTGTGTTTCGAAATTTTCTAAAAACATATTTATTAGATTTACTGTGGAACAAACTACTCCCAAACTTAGTGACACAAAACAACAGCAATCATTTTAGTTAGCCCACAGTTCTGTGGGTTGATTAGGCAGTTTTTCTGGTCTAAGTAGGCTTGGCTGATCTCTGCGAGGCTCTCTTATGTATCTAGTGTCTAGCTGGGGAGTCAGGTGGTGACTCATATACTGGCAGTTAGCAGGCTGTTGATCAGGGCAGCAGAAGTGTCTGGAATGACAAGGTCTTGATCTCTCATTAGCTAGCATGCTTGCCTGGGCTTCATGATATAGTGGTGATGACAGTTTTACTAAAGCAGCAAGAGAGGGCAATAGTCAATGCACACACAAAAAGTTTGCAATTTTTAGCTTGTGACACATTTCCTACTATCCCATTGACCAAACCTAGTCACATGGCCAAGCCCAGACTCAATGTGAAAAGGCAATGCCAATCCAGGGCCCTGAATAAATGAATGGGAATGATTGAAGCTACCTGCAGAGATTCTGCCAGAAAAGTACATGCTTTGCTTATTAATCAATATTTAATTAACATTATAAATTTAAAAGATAGTTGCTTGAAAGAGTAAATAATTGCAGTCACCTTAATGTTTATTTTTTAAATTCTGAAATATTAACTGTCTATTGGTAACTCTGTTTTTTTTTCTGCTGAATACAATCTATGATAAACAAATCAAATTGAATCAGGATATTCTACTGAGAAAAAATAGATAGCAACCAAATGTACTTTTCATGATTGTCTTAAATCTCGAAAAAATTAGGACTACACTTCTACTTCTTGATTTATACCTTAAATATTATAAGGAATGGAAAATGTTCAAACTGAAACAGGAAAGCTCAAAATAGCAGTTTTGCTTTTATATTGTAAAACAGGTATGAAGAAATGTGCAGTGAAACATATTACATTACCAATGTGACAGTAAATACTTACACTTTTTCCTACAATTAACAGGAGAATATAGATAAAAACACATGTTTATGAGTCTTCACTATTCCAGTAACATAAATAAAACCTATTTTAATTTTAGTTAGACTGGTTACCTCTAATACGGTTAAGCCTGGCAATAGTACTGTGGTGACTTCTTACCTCCTTTAACTCTCTTTGCTATTCCAAATGGCCAGCACCATAAATCAAGCAGAAGGGAATTCATATGTATTCCCCGTGCACTCCATTTTGGATATTCTGCTAATGGCATAATATAAGTATCTTATTTGTTTTCATTTTGAAATACATTTTGGAGGATTCCCAAGCCTGCTGTACAAACTATGGTAAGAAATAATTCTCACTTGGTGTCACATGCCCTTTTGATTTTTAAACTATGAGAAGTAAAGCAAGTCATTCTGTGGATTTTAATTGTAACAGAGAACAATCATATCAAGAACTAGAGTCATATTCTAGCTATTCTTTGCCAAATAGTATTTCCCAAATGTCTATGAAAACATAAAATAATAGGCATAAGGTACTTCTTAACTTAATAACTCATTCATTACATTTTATTCCCTGGGTCTAGACTGTGCCTTCTATATCATATAGGCTAAATTTTTTTTAGCCTATATGATATAGAAGGCACAGTCTAGACGCAGGGAATAAAAGCAATGCAAGGTGTGCCAAGGCCAGAGTGTTAGGAATGGTCTGTCCCGGGTGCAGGCAATTAGGAGTGTGTTGTTCATAGAGAATTTGAAGACAGTCATAAAGGCAACTAAAAGTCAGTCTTCTTTTTGTTGGCACCAGACACTGGCAATTGTAAACAAAATCAGTCGTAAAATACTGTACCCCATCCTCAATATCTTGATAGTATAACTATTTGAAGCCAATGTTGTAACTACTGTCCAGCTTTTATAACATATAAATATTTCTTCATTTAAACTGCTGTTTCTAAGTAAACAAAGGTAGCACATTACATAGACAAAAAACAGAACTTGAGTTATAGCAATCTTCTTATCCTATAGGGCCGCTTGGAATTTGTATTTGTTCTCAAAGTAGACTGCAAACTTTCAGGCGTAGTATTTTTGGTTGGCAAGTGCAAATTTTAGTTTATAGATAAAATATATTTCTTGTGCTTTTTGATTATTACTTAAAATAATTTTGTCAAAAGGGAGGAGGTTAAAAAAAATCATCTGCTTCAGGTATCAAATATGTTGTTATAGCAACCTATTTATTGTAAATACACCACTGAGTAAAAGTATGATTACAATATATTTCTAGGCTAGCAATGTGTTCAATATAGTAAGTCAAATCTATATTAGAATGAGTAATTGCAATACTGCATAATTATGTACATAGCACCCTACTCTGTTGGAACAGAGAAGGGAGAAATAGCAATATAGGGTTCCTTTAGAATTATTTCAGACCAATTGACAATGATCCCAAAATTCTAAAAAAAAAAAAAAAAAATCCCATGGAAAGAGTCCATCTTGGAAATATTTTTAATCTTTTTGGTATTATTTTCCAATATATCGTGACTAAGAGGAAAATCCGTCAGACTCGAATTACATGCTTTAACTGTGAGCTTGCATTTTCATCTCTGTGTTATCTTTTGTGTTATTTCTATGAAATAAAATATATGTGGGTGCAAATAAAAAACACTAGGCATAATTGTTCATTTGAAAATATGTACTTCATGGAAATCTTATGTTTGCCTGTGGTTCATACACACATATGTGCATGTATTAGTCTATTATCACATTGCTGTAAAGAAATACCTGAGACTGGATAATTTATGTAGAAAAACGTTTAACTGGCTCATGGTTCTACAGGCTGCACAGAAAACACGATGCTGGCATCTTCTTAGCTTCTGGGGAGCCTCAAGACGAGGTAGAAGGAGAAGGGGGAACAGTCACATCACATAGCCAGAGCAGGGGCAAGAGAGAGAGAGGGGAGATGCCACATACTTTTAAAAACCAGATCTCTAGAACTCATAATTGAGAGGACAGCACCCAAGAGGATGGTGCTAAACCATTCCTGAGAAACCACCTCCACGAGCCAATCAATCACCTCCCACCCGACCACACCTCCAACATTGGGAATTACATTTCAACATGAGATGTGGGCAGGGACACACATACAAACCATATCAGTGTGTTTTGTTTCAATAAGATTTAAAGGCTGCATACCAATAATTAACATTTTCACAGTGTCAGAAGAGATACTGCATTAGGAAAAATATAAAGTTTTATTTAAATAAGTGGTTCACAATATAATCCATGAACTCAAAATTAAAGTTTGCAAGTTCTCTTAAGTAATTACCTTCTAACCTTTTTGGAACATTACCAGTAAAATAAAGGTAGGGCTTTTATTGCTTTGTTCTAAAATGGTGTTTTAACCAACACCATGGATTTTTAAAAAAGATGTATCACGGATCGGGCGCGGTGGCTCAAGCCTATAATCCCAGCACTTTGGGAGGCCAAGGCGGGTGAATCGTGAGGTCAAGAGATCGAGACCATCCTGGTCAACATGGTGAAACCTCGTCTCTACTAAAAATACAAAAAATTAGCTGGGCATGGTGGCGCGTGCCTGTAATCCCAGCTATTCAGGAGGCTGAGGCAGGAGAATTGCTTGAACCCAGGAGACGGAGGTTGCGGTGAGATGAGATCGCCATTGCACTCCAGCCTGGGTAACGAGTGAAACTCCGTCTCAAAAAAAAAAAAAAAAAAAAAAAAAAAGATGTATCATATGGAAAGAGAAAGAAGTCTTGTTAATATTGCAAACATAAAGTGGACAGAATGATATACTTCAATTTCAGGCATTTTCAAAGATTAGAACACAATGGAATGCAGAAATAAGTGATACTTGGGATTAATGATTAGGTTTTTTGCTCTACTTCCTAAAAATATTATTTAAATAGAATAGAGATAAGTGGTACATACATATGTCTACATTGTATGTGTATATCTGTGTGCATATGTATGCATTTATTAGATTGATTAACTTAAGGATCAACTCCCATAGGATAGATTCTACCCCTATAGCATAAAAGAGATAAAAATAGGAATTAGGCATTACTATAACATTTTAAGACACCCCTTTTTTAGGTAACTTGTAATTTTTTGGATTTCAAGGGTACTAAGGAGTAAAGTTTGGAATTTTCAGAACATAGAAAAATACTGAATAATTTAAAATTCTAGATAGGAAAGACTATATTTTTAAATATGCCAATGAGAATCTAAATGTGCAACTAATAAACACACTTAGATTCAGAAAGCACATTTAAATTCAAATTTATCTGCTTTCTGTAATAAATAGGTGCTAGATCTGTAGAAATAAAAATTAAATTTAACTTTAGTGTAAAAATATGAAAAAAGTAATGTGTCATCTTTCACAATATTTTTAATATATAAGTTTTCAATTTATTTGTACCAATAATTTTATATATTGGTGCATAAACTTTTTAAATAAAAGGCACTATGACTATCTGGGATCTGTTTATAAATAAACAAGGTAGTGATATAATCTCCTTAAATTTTCAGTAGCAGAGTTAATTCTGTTTTAAAGGAGCTCAAGCTACTAAGTTCAGAACAGCAGTTAAAAGGCTACCTTGACAAGTAGGAAAACATGTTTTTTAATAGAAATGAATTGATATTAATCACTTATTTCTTCTCCTAAATATCTGAGGAATCTATCTCAATACTTCTATAGCAAATCTATTCCAAAAATATTCATCTCATTAATATTCAGCCAAAAATGAACAAGCTATAAAACAGTTTTCATGAAGTATGATGGTAATATAACCCTTGATAAAAGCAGAATTTGTCAGCATTTTGTTTCTTGCCATCTTCTCTTCAAAGTCATCTTCAGATGGTTCAGAGTTCACATAAGGTAACACTTACTAAACTTAGTAGAAGGGGGTATCTTCTAATATTATGGCATTCATTTTATTTATTTATTTATTTTTAGTTAGAGACAGAGTCTCCCTCTATCAAAAAAAGATAGCCTATTCTTCAACATTTTCTCTTTCCTTGTAGTGGAAAAACAACTGTGGCTACCCTGGTGGAACTCTGTGGACTAGAGATATATCTCATGATTTTTCAATGAGTTCTTAAGGGTCTCAGCCTCTAAGGCAGGTTATCATGACTATCCCTCTGAGTTGATGAGGTCGGGCATCAAATAAAGAAGTTCCACGATGTTAGTATCTTAAGAAAGTGAGAGTTGTGGATTACTGGCTTTTGACTTTGTTTGAGAAACTTTGATTTCCTTACTTGCGATATGTGGATTATATGAAAGGTTACAGTCATTTTACCTTAAATAACAAATGGATGTGGAGCAAGCCCTCCCCCAACCTCCCACTTCTGCCTAGACTGCAAAAGTGGCTAAAAGATAAAGACCAATGAGTCCTTGCCCAACAATAGAAATTTGATTGCTTCTCATGGCAACTCTAGCCCCAACAGTGTGTTTCCATCATGTTGCTAAGATGGACAGCTCATGAATTATGGGAGCTACTGTAGTTTGAGTTCTGATTGTGTGCTAGGCTCTGTACTAAGTGTCTTATGTTGTTTGTTTTATCAGGATTCTCGCAAATTAGTCATATACTCAGACAAGGAGATTGAAGTTTAACTGCTGGCAACAGTTAAAAGGTGGTGATAAATGAATCAAAGTGCTTTTGTGCCTTATGCTGTCCTAGTGAAATCCTCTGGGTGATTAGAATTCATTCTTACCACTATGTTTTGCTTGTTTCTTCAGATTCTGTCCTTGTATTTAGAGCACATGCTGAATATTAATTGTATTAATTAGGATGGGTGATTTTATGCTGCAATAACAGGAAGCCCACAATCTCAATAGCTTAAAGCAGCACAGGTCTATTTTTTGTTTGTGTTACATATCCTTTGCTGGTCAGTTAGGGATTCTGCTCCTCAGCATCTATGCTACATGACTAAGGCTATTCTTCTGGTTAATCAAATATTAACATGATTGTTTCCTATGTCATAAAATAATATTTTATGTCATCCACTATGTAGATATACCCTAACTTCCTTAACAATTATTGCATCTCAATGGTTTCACAATATTAGTTATCTGATATTACCATCCCTGTGAGAAGATATATTCTCTAGTGTCAAAGAGTAGAGTCCTTGGCCAGGGGCGGTGGCTCAGGCCTGTAATCTCATCATTTTGGGAGGCCAAGGTGGGTGGATCATTTGAGGTCAGGAGTTTGAGACCAGCCTGGCCAACATGGTGAAACCCCATCTCTACAAAAAATACAAAAATTAGTGGGGCATGGTGATTTTTCACCTGTAATCCCAGCTACTCAGGAGGCAGAATTGCTTGAGCCTGGGAGGTGGAGGTTACAGTGGGCTGAGATTACGCCACTGCACTCTCGCCTAGGTGACAGTAAGACTCCATCTAAAACAAAGACAAAAAAAAAAAAGAGCACAGTCCTCAAGAACCAGACCCTATGGATTTACTGCCTTGTGTGCCAAAAGCTGTATGACTTTAGGTAAGTTATTTAAACATCTTGTGTTTCAGTGTCCTCACATGTGAAATGTAATTGTTCTCTTATAGGGTAACCATGTGAATCAATTGAGGTTTTAGATATATATAAAATGTGTAGACTATGGCTGGCTCATGGTGAGTGCATATATATATATGTGTGTGTGTGTGTGTGTGTGTGCTTGTGTGTATGTATGTTAATAATTCATGATTAAAAAATAAAAAATTCTGGAAGTATAATTTTCAAGTGAGAAGTTATACAAATATTAAGGCTTTAAATACACAAAGCAAAATTGAGATGTATTTTTAAATTGATTCCCCAAAAGGAAGTAAAATTACTCTATGGAGTAGATTATGCACCATTTTCTAATGAGGAGTAAGAAATTGATGAAGCCCTCAGCTACATGTGGATAGCTCAGGGTTTTTTCAGTACTGTTTTCTTTCTAAATAATATCAGATCTGCACTCTCCTTTAATCAACTTCCTCTTTACACTCTGACCTATGACCCACACAGAATTGTAGGAATATTTGTTCTTTGTTAAAAAGCTTATTTCTGGATCTCAGGCTCTCTCTGATGTAAGGCAAGCCCATCTGTCACCCCCCACCCTTCAGACCTTTAGCCCCTTTCCTTTATGAAAGGCAAGTAAGAACAATTCAACTTAACAAACACCTCTGATAGATGCAGAAGCCAGTTCCATGTTTTCTCTCCATGTTTCAAGGCTCTCAGAAGCATATTATCCCCCAGACATTTAATACATCCCATCAACATTTACATTTCTCTTAGCATAAGGCTCTATCACCTATACAATGTTTACATGAAGGAATGAAATTTCCATAAAAAATATCACCACAGTACAGCCCATATGTTGTCAAGAGTATCATTATACTCACTATTTGACTCTTTTTTCCTGAGGAATCTAAAGAACCTTATGTTCTTTCTTGGAACTCCATGTACTTACTATATATTGCTTTTTACTGAAATAATGTACATATTACAGAGAAAGAAATGCAAAATTAGCATCTAACTTGCTAAATGAGCAAATGAGTTGAATATTATGGGTTTGGTAACAAAACATGAGGCCACATGTCAATACAATCTGAGAGGCCAGAAATCCCCATATTCATGGATGGAAAGACTCAGATACCATTGACTTAAAAGCTCAAAGTCCATCGAAAACACAGAGCCTAGATTTAGCTCTTTGTTCCCTAACCCATCTGACTAGCATTTGGTTAATGTCAGTGTCTTGATAATACGTTTAGTGCAATCTCTTCCTCAGCATGATTAACTGTAATAGGGCTGCTGCTGAAAAGGTGTGCTTAATGTATTGTAAAGGGTCACAGATGGGCAGAATTAAGTCCAAGATGCCCAGCTAGCTAGATTATGAAAGACATAATCCATATTTAATAACCTTTCTCATTAATGATAACAGTCACATATAAGCAATTTCAGTTAGAACTAATCTAAAGCAGTAACGAAGTTAGACGGCATCCTTAATTACAGAAGGTAGGGCTCCATTAGTCCCACCCACTATTGGCTGTTCATCAATGTTAGGAGAAATTAATGTGGGTCTTATGACTATAGGATGCCCAAAACAGCTTTTGGTATATAGTTATTTAAGAAAAAAAATAAAAGATCAAATTTATTCCACATCTTCAGTCATTTCTTCTGAAAAACACAATTGAAAAATCATCTAACTTAATATGCCCTCTTTTCTTTTCTTTTTATTCTTTTTTGAAATTCAGTGGATATGTATAGGGCGATTTATGTATTCAGTATAAATGAAGCTTCTTTCGAAATATAACCTTTTTTGATATGGCATGATTTTGTTTAGTGAGATTAATTAAATTTACTTTGTTTTTTACCAGATAGACTCTCTTCTTTTGGATAGTACATTATCAAAATGATCTAATGCACTTACTAATTTACAACCAGACCAATTAACATGAACCTAGTGTCTACATTAATATGCCCTGAAGCATATTAAGTTACAAAATAGCATACATAATAATGAACCCATCAAGGCACCCACAGCAGAAAGTACCCATGCTTGACTATGTTTCAATTTAATAGGAATTTTCCATATGAGTTTGAGACTTTGTGCTCACAGCTTTTTCCAACTTCCTATTCTTCTTCCATATGGGATTATTAGCCCAGTGCACATTCATAAACTGGCATTCATTCGTTCAATTGGTATTTATTAATCACTGTACTGATCAATGTACTAAGAGAGAGACAGTTTTAACAAAATAGACACTCTAATCTTATATTTCTAACATTAATACTCTAGTAGAGGAGGTAGGTTGTTCAACAAATATAAACACAAACAATACAGAAATTATTATGAATTTATCTAAGAACAATTTACATAAATGTCTATTTAGGAATTTATTTTATAAAGCATCAGTACACTGATTTAAATTGGGTGAAATGGAGAAAGCCTTTTAAAAGGAGGACATTGCATTACACAGGAATTAAGGAGACAGAGTCAGGGAGATGTTTCAGACACGGAAGAGCATGTGCAGGTTTTTTTGATGGTAATGAGCTTGGTGACATCAGGAAACTGAAAGAAGGATTGAATGAGTTCTTTCTTTTCAGTGTCTTTTGAGTGATTAATCTTGGGGCACAAATTATCAACAGGTGGTAAAGGATAAATGCACATATTGTGTCACAGAATTTAATTTGTCCTGGCTTAACAGAAGTATTTTTTCATAATTTTGGCTGGATTTTTGCCCAAGACAGGCTCTTCTCAGAAGCTCCAGGCCCTGGGAAAGAATAATGTTCAATCTGCCCATGCAGTCTGGATCTAAATGGTTGAATTCCACCAGCAATTGCCTTGCATTGAGCTGCTTATTGCTTTATTATGAATCTGTTGCCCAGAAGCTCCTTAGACATCCTCTTTCTGTCTCAGACAAATTCAGTCTACTATCAGATTTCTGGTCCTCTTAACCTCAAAAGAATGTTTATATCTCCAAATCCTTTTCAACATCAACTTCTGCAGACATTTTCTTCCTGTTTCCCACCCTCCATCTCTTCACCTTTGGGGCTAAACCAATATTAAGCTTCCTAATTTGTTATTATTTTGTCTTCTGTCAATCAATTATTTACATACCTAAAACCAATTTGCAAAGATCACAGTTAAAAAAAAAAGTAAGTTGTTTTTTTAATAGCATCTCTCATCACCCATATTATTATCTAAAATACATTAAACTATAGTAGAAATTAAGAGAATGTGAAGACAAGCAACAGAAAAATATTTGCAAAAGACACATTTGATAAAGGAATATCATCCAAAAATTATGAAAAACTCTTAAAATTCAACAAAAGGAAAACAAACTACCAGATTTTAAAAATGGGCAAGATACCTGGACAGACATATTATCAAAGAAGTTGCAGAGATGAAAAGTAAACATGAAAAGATGTTCAATGTCATATGTCATTAGCAAATTGCAAATTAAAACAATACTATACCACTACACACCTATTAATGGTCAAAACCCAAAACACTGACACCACCCTGTACTGGTAAATATGGGGAGCCACGAAAACTCTCATTCACTACTGGTGGGAAAACAAAATGGTATACCTACTTTGGAAGACAGTTCAGCAGTTTCTTACAGAACCAAACATACTGGTATCATGAAATCCAACAATACTTATTAGTATTTACCCAAATGAATTGGAAACTTATGTCCACATAAAAATACCAGCTTCATTTATAATTGTCAAAACTTTGGAGCAACCAAGATGTCCATAAGTAAGTGAGTCCATAAATAAACTGTGGTACATCCAGATAATGGACTGTAATTCACTCCTAATAAAAAAAGCTATCAAACTACGAACAGACATGGCAGTAACTTCAATGTATATTGCTAAGTGAAAGAATCCAATTTTACAAGGTTACATACTGTGTGGTTCCAACTATGTGACATTCTGGAAAATACAAAGCTACATAGATGGTAAAAGATCAGTGGTTGCCAGAGGTTGGTGGGGAGGGAAGAATGGGTGGACCACACAGGATCTTTAGGACAGTTTCACTGTGTGATACTACAGTGGTAGATAATATATCATCATACCTTTGTCCAAACCCATAGAATGCACAACACCACGAATGAGCCATAACATAACTAGGCATCTATGGATGTATCAGTGTAGGTTTGTGGATTGTAACAAATGTACTTCTCTGATGAAAGATGTTGACAATGGGGGATGCTATGCATGTGTTGGTGGAGGGCAGGGGGTATATGAGAAATCACTGTACCTTCTGTTTAATTTTGCTGTGAACCTACGGTTGCTCTGAAAATAAACTTTGTTGGTAATGATTATTACTATATTTGTAAACAAAAGAGATCAAAGCTTACAGTCAATTATATTAAAATATATGAGTAAATATATTTGCATTTATACAAATATCACTACAAATTGTAAGAAACCTAATGGAGGAAAAGTAGAGGCAAGAGCGTATAACAAGTAAAATTTAAGTTAATGTAAACTTAAAGATGAGTAGCTATTAGTTTGATAAAGAGTGGGAAGGACAATTATTCCAGGAAGAAAGATAAGTATGTGACTAAGAAAGCATGACATCGATAGTAGGATCAAGAACATATATTAGGTAATGAATGTAAGAAAGGTACTGGGGTGAAGATGCTAATAAATAAGAAAATGGTTTTTCAAGCTTCCAGGCAATACATACTTGGTTCTAAGCCTCCTGCATTCGTGGATTTTGCTTAAGCAGAATCAATGACAAGTGAAACAAATTAACATGTGACAACTTAAAGAGTACATTGAAAAAGGCTAAATGGTATGGAATTTTTTGTGAGGCATCCTGTGGCTATTACACTTATTAATCTTCAATGTCAATGTTTTTCATTCTTTGGTTGGTGAATCTTAATACAGGCTTTTCCATATTTTATACTATCTGTGTAGATTGGTGTTTTCTGTTTTACTTTGGTTTTAAATAATACCTGGAGTTAGACAAATGGCAAAAGCTGAAGGCACAGTTCCCAAGACTGCCCTTACTTCTGACATCAACTACAAGTTCAGCTTTGTGGGGTTTTAAAACCACCTTCAGGCTGGATAACTCACTAGAAGGACTCACAGAGCCCACCAAAAGCTGTTATTTCAGTTATGGTTTACTACAGGGAAAGGATATAAATTAGAACCTGTGAAAATAAGACATGTATAAAACAGAATAAAGGAGGTTTCCAAACATGAAGCTCATGACTTCTCAGGATACTTTATCCTCTCAGCAGAGATATATGAAAATACACAAATATTGCCAATCTGGGAACCTCACCCAAGCTTTGGTGTCCAGGGTTTTTGTTGGGGCTTCATTATATAAGCTTAATTGATTGACTCCTTGCCCATGTGATTGAACTCAGACTCTAGCCACCATCTGCCCCTATTCAAGAGGCCTGGATGATACCATGTGGCAAAATGAGCACACCATGAGTTACCTTGTTAGTATAAACTATCAGGTGTGGTCAGACGGGCTCACCATGAATAACAAAGGAACTCCCAAGCAATTTATCAGGCTTAAGCACAGCAACAAACTACAAAATTAGAACAGTAGAGATGTTTACATTCAGTTATTTTTATGTTGTGGTTGGTGAATAATTTCTATCAGTCACCTTTATCCACTGTTTTTATAGTTGGAAAATGGGTCAGTTATATCACTTATCAAAAGGTTTTGAGGCATTAAAAACAAGCAGCAGTGGTGTTCAGTGGATTCTGTTTACATGAAATAAAAACTAAAGCCCTAGATAAGCCTCAAAACCTTGAAAAATTCTGTGGCAGCATGACATGTGATTAGATTCCATACAAGTCAGGTAGAAAAAGTCCTTGGAATGGAAGTTGGGTAACAGGTGTGGCATATTTTCAGGGCTACACCCAATTCTGTATTATCCAATTAAACAAACAAATTGTATATTATGTGCTTCCTATTTAACTAAAAAAGAAAAGGAGAGAAAACAGGATGGAGAAATTTTGTTTATATTTTTGCAACTAGAACATCTAGGAAGATGCTGTTTTAAGTGCTACACAGTTCATTGCTTTATAATTAGTAATGTTTTGACTTATGAATTACATTTCTATGAAAGCTAAACTCAAAAGTTTTTAATCCTACTCTACCCAAGCCATTGGGAAGAAAATTTCTGAATGTCTTGATTTTAAGAATGAATAAACAGGAAGATGCCATAGATACAAAAATAAGAACAACATTCAAAGTTCAACATCTGTGAGTAAATGAAATATGATTGATAATCAAAGGCAAAAACTGTTCCTTTTGTTTCTTTTAGCTGGAAACTGAGAAGAAGCCACAGGTGCATACTAGATGTCTGATTCAGATGCAGGAAAAGCTCATTGAGGAAGAGAGATGAATTTCATCTAAGTAGTAAAAAAAAAGTGGGAAAACACATCCTGTGAGGCATAGAAATAATGATATATTGATTAATGATTCATTCCATTTATATTTAGCATCTAGTATCTGCAAGCTGCTGTGCTAGATACTGGGGATACTGGGAATAGAGCAATACACAAAATAAAAGGAGTTGCCGCCCTCAGGTGGCTTATATTGCAGAGGTGGAGATATGCAACATACAATTTCTTATGCACATAATTAGATGTAATTCCAATATATCTTTAAAGAAAAATTATGACATGCTAAAGAATAACAAGCTGGGAAATATAACAGCGAGAGAGAGAGAGAGAGAGAGAGAGAGTGTGTGTGTGTGTGTGTGTGTGCACTTTGAAAGAAAGGAGCAATGAGCAAAGATTCCAAGGAGGTAACATTTTAAGTCAAGACCAAAAGGATGATGAGAAATTACTAAGTAAAAGCAGAGGGTGTCGGCATGAGTAGCTGGTAGGCAGACACATTGTATAAGGGTCTCTATGATTGGAATTTAGAAAGCAAGAGGCGTAAAGTGAGGCTACTATTGCTGACATGATGCACCACCAGGCAAGACCTACTAATTATTTGGGTGTCCAATATATGGAAAAACATTAAGGGTAACCTGAAATGGTCAGTGCTATTAAAAGATCACTTTGTAAAATAGAGAATGGATAAAGCAGGATCAACATGGAAAGCCAGAAGGCCAATTAGGGGTCTATGTTGTTATATCATCAATCTATAATGGTAGCTTGGACTACAGGCACAGAGTGGACATAGAGAGAGGTAGACAGATTTGGGAAATATTTTAGGAACTAACATTGACACTATAAGATTAGTAATTGACAACATAATAGCTGAAAAGGGGGTAATGTCTAAAATGACTTCCATGTTTTTGTGTCTTATTTTCAAGCTGACAGTTTTGAAAGAAAAAAAAAGGAATTTAATTTCTTCAAGACTCTTGACTCTCTAACATAAAATATTTGCCTCTTTTTTTTTGATATTTGTGAAGATGCCCTTCAGTAGAATTAAATATATTTTTGGTAGATGGAATTCTGACCTTTCAGAGTGCCAAATCAGATTCTTTTCTTTAAAATGGAAAGTGGGGGTAAGGGTTTCTTAGGAAAAGATATGAAAAAGCAGTGGGTTGGTGGCAGTGATGAAATATGTTCACAGAGCCTATTCACTTGTCACTTGGCAGTGACCTATATTATGGAGCCTTGCTACCATTTCTGACAGTTTCATTAGATAAGTCAAGTTCAGGGTTGTCAGAAAAGCTAAGGATCTCTTCTCTTCAGTGTTAAGAAATAGTCCAGAAATCTACCTTGGCATATTTGCAGAAAAGAGCCTGGAACTGCTATCTTTGGAGACATCTGCTTGCAAGGTTGTCCCTTGGCTGGTGTCTATGAGCTTGTACAGCAAATGGCTTCCCACACTAATATAAAACTCTCCCCAAATAATAAGAGTGGCTCACTGTGACTAAATTATATAAACAATATGTTTTATGCTAGACATCTGCTTTCCTTTTGGAAACATGACATTTTGGTACAAGCTACATAGGGAGTGTCCATGTGACCAGCCCCAAATAAAAACCCAGGGTGCTGACTCTCTAACAAGCTTCCCTGGCAGAGAACATTTCAAATCATTGGCTGGGGGAATAGAGACCATTCTGTGTGACTCCTCTGGAAGACAACTCTTGATAGCTTGTGCCCAGTTTCCTCTGAGTTGGCCTCATGTGCTTTCTCCCTTTGTTGATTTTGATATGTTCCTTTCCCCTGTAATTAATCTTTGCCATGAACACAATTATAGGTAGAATCCTGAGTCCTTATAGGGAAGTATCAAACCAGGGGGTGGTCTTGGGGATCTCCAACACAGCACATGACTGGGGAAAATTATCTTGCTGTCACCTGAGTTTTTCCTCTAACAAGGCATTGGACATGGATTATCAGTATAATAATTCAAGAGAATAATGAGCTTGTCATGTACTTTGGGTCAAAATCATTTAGGACAATTTCAAATGTGAGCGCATCCCTTTAATATATCTTGGATTTGTTAGATTCACCTGAAGAAGATGGAAGTATGATTAGAACTGTGACTTTGCATGCGATAATCTCCAGGAGTATAAAAACAAAACTGTCACTGATATAAGTACTTTGGACTTCATTTTCATTAACTTGTCTTTGCTGCTCACATTCATATCATTGATGCTGTATTCAGACCACAAAGTTTTAAATGAGAAGGCGCTAGTATTTAAAATGTTTTCTAATTGAAGGTAAAATATCTCATTGAAATGATGGTGAAATGAACAATATACAGGAAACAGCTGAAAACTCCTTCATGCTAAAAGCTTCCTGTGTCACAGAAGATGGAACAGCATCAATAACATTGTCAACCATAAGTGACCCCTGGATTTGAATTGTGATGGTAGAAAGGGCAATGTCCTTTCATTTAGGCAATTACTAAGCCTCTTAGAGCAACTTATGTGTGCAGGGTCCAAGATTCTTATTACCGACTGAAGCGTTTATTACCCAGCACAAATTTAGCACTCACTCTCTAATGTCCTGCTTTATCAAATTCTCATAAAATATCAATAACGTGCCCTGAAGAATTTTCTACTTCTTTTCCCCTCTGGAGCCATAACACAGTTCTTTAATCTCTGGTTATTATTTTACAGTTGAAACAGGCTTCTCCTGAAATATATTCCTAACCCTGACTCACCTGGGCCCATGATTGGATTGACTCGTGTGTGTGTGTGTGTGTGTGTGTGTGTGTGTATTTGTGTGTGGTGTCTAAAAATGTCCTTGGGTAAGGATAAAGAGTAATTGTGAATATTAGCCCAAGCTTCACTTCATGTGATTTTTGAACTCATTCTTAAACTCTCCTAAGGCTTGAAAATAAAAGCTAAATATTTACCAAGAGATTATTACTTGCCAGATAGTATTCTAATTTTTTTAAATACACTAACTCATTTACCTTACAGTAGGTGGAGCACAATGGCTCATGCCTGTAATCCCAGCATTTTGGGAGGCTGAGGTGGGTGGATCACTTGAGATCAGGAGTTTGAGACCAGCCTGGGCAACACAGTAAAACCCATCTCTACAAAAATCCAAAAATTAGTGGGGCATGGTGGTGGGTGCCTGTGATTTCAGCTACTCGGGAGGCTGAGGCAGGAGAATCACTTGAACCCAGGAGATGGAGGTTGCAGTGAGCCGAGATCGTGCCACTGCACTCCAGCCTGGGCAACAGAGCAAGACCCTGTCTCAAACAACAACAACCACACCTCATAGCAGCTTATGAGGTAGGTGCTGTGATTATCTTCATTATATCAATGGAGTAACAAGACACATAGGTCACACAGCTATTCAGGGACAGAGCCGGTGTGGGATGGGTCAGTCTGGTTCAAGCCTGAGCTCTCAACCTCTGGGACTTACTGTCTCTGAATATCATCCCTTGTTTTTCATAGTCACCCCCTCAGTAGTGACTCTGGCTCCCTCTAATCACACTTTGTTTGTTTCTGCAGCTTTATGCTTTTCTACACTTTCGCCCATGATGTGCTTTGTCCTACGCATTCTCAGCCTGCGAGCTCTTCACTCAGGCGCCCTCTCCTGTAAAAGCGTTTCACAGTCTGATAGGCAGCCTGAGAAACACCGTGCAGACGGCACAGGGACAATTATTGCCCGTGGGGCTCAGACTACAAACAAAGTGTGAAAGATTATTTCTGATTCCATTACTTTCAATCATGTAGACTCCCTTGCCCTAGTGTGAGGAAGTGGAACTACACCAAAAATCTAGACTTTTAACATCAAAGAATGCAATTCCAGAAGACAAAAATTCTGACAAAAGAGGGCCCAGCTTCATTTTCCCAGTATTAAATCTATGTTTTACTGTAGAACGTGTCAGACACTTTTAAATTCACGCCGTCAATTTCTACTGGGAGGCTTTAGAACATTTTTCCTTGCAGTGAAATTATATAATTCTCATTAAAAGTTATCTTATGGTTCAAATGATTACCAAATACTATATTCTCGGAATCCAAGAAAGCTGGAATTTTGTAGGGGAAGAAAATTCCACTAACTACTGCACGCTTTGTTAACAAAAAAAATCTCCTTAGCTTACCACATAGAATCAATCTTTCTTTTCTTTTTCTTTCTTTTCTTTCTTCTCTTTCTTCTTTCTTTCTTTCTTTCTTTCTTTCTTTCTTTCTTTCTTTCTTTCTTTCTTTTCTTTCTTTCTCTCTCTCTCTCTCTCTCTCTCTCTCTCTCTCTCTCTCTCTCTCTCTCTCTCTCTCCTTCCTTCCTTCCTTCCTTCCTTCCTTCCTTCCTTCCTTCCTTCCTTCCTTCCTTCCTTCCTTCATTGTAGTTATAACATTCTGGATACTTTTCAGTCATACCACACTTATTCTTTCCTAGTTTCTAGTTCTCTGTATCAGAAATAAAACATTTTGCAAATTTTTTACTGTATAGTGCCAAGAATTTTCTATTTCCTCAGAATGTCTATAATGTGAAGCTGATGGCAAATCTTAAGGTTTTTCAAGTATAGTATTTTCTTTCTTGTAAGTGACAGCTATTTTCAATTTTTCTTTCCTCTTTCCTGAGCAACGTTCCAAGGTCATTTTCTAATTTGTTAATTCTACTAATAAATTAAAGGAATCTTGAGAGAAATAAATGGAAGCTAATGATAAGACTCATCAATCTTACATATTTTTTAGATAAATTAGTTTTTTATACTGAAGTCCAGTTTAGAACTATTTGTCAATTGTTTATATATGGATTCTCTAGGAAATATTAAGAAAACTTAGAGATTAGCTGAAGCTACTTGAATGTGGGAAAAACTTAAGTAGTACTCAGTGGTGTCCTTCATCAAATTAAATTTTCCTGAATATAAAATGATATCTTACATCATTGCCTACAGATTTCACAAAAAGGAATTATATATAAGAACCATGATGGAACGTATATCTCATAAAAGTTTATGATTCAGGTCCCACTCACATTTAATGAGCATCTGTAATAACAAATAATCGTAATATGCAAGTAATAAGAAGGTAAACAATTAGAAAATATTAGACAGGTGGATGGGTGGGTGGATGGATGGATGGATGGATGGATAGATCGATAGATGGATTCAACACTGACTTTATATAGAGAGTGATGATGATTTATTATTTCTCCAACTCTCATTTTTTCCCTGTGCTCTAGAGTCATATAGGTGTTTCTAATTGATGCCTACCAGGTGTTTCAAACTTAACACATCCAAAATGTCTTAATTTTTTACCCCACTCATCTACATCTCTTCACTCCCATCACCCTCCAAACTTTTTTTTCCCCAGTATTCCACAAAACAGTTCATTACGCAACCATTCATTCCATTAGTTTCCAAGCCCCGAAATGGATGCATTTTCTAGGTTTCCTTTCTTCAGCACCGTCTCCCTACATCCAATCTATCAGCAAATCCTGTCAGTTTATCTTTAAAATGTATCCCAAATCCCATCACCTCTCACTGTTTTCATCACCATTTATTCAAATCTCTGTGCAATAACATCCTAATTTGCTTAGCAGTTTCTACTCTCCCCTTCTACAACCAATTCTAAAATAGCAGAAAATACGATATTATTATGCAAATCTTATTCCCTGATGGTTTTCTTTGCACTTAGAATAAAACTAAGATTTCTTCTTATGGCCTAAATGATTCACCAGTGTCAGGTCCCTGCATACCTCTCCTGGGTGATCTCTTACTGTTCATTGTATTGACCATCCTGCTCCATGTCAAACTTTTTCTATGAAGCCTTATCACTAGCTGGCCTCTCTATTCAGAAAGCTTTTCTTCCATCCCTTTGCCTGGCCCAGTTTGTTCTATCATCCACACCTCTATTCAAATGTTATCTTCTCAGAGAGGTCTTCTTTAACTATCCTAATTAAATAGCTTCCATTATTGTCCATTGTATTACCCTGTTTTATTTCCTTAGAATTACCTATCATTATCTGAAACTATGCTATTATATATGTCTTTATTATATTTATTTGTTTAATATTTTTCTTATCCCAATAAAATGCAAGCTTCACATGGCAGGGTCCTACTCTGTTTTATTCACTTCTGTGTGAATAGGCACTTCCAGTGCCTACCATGGGGATTGCCATGTAGCTGGAGCACAAATAATATTTGTTGAACAATTGAGTAAATAGATAATATCAGATAATTTGCACAACCATCTTGTAAGATGAGTGGCATCACCACTGGAATTTCAAAGCAGTAAAATTCGCTTTCTAAAATCACACCTGGTCAGACTCAGGATTCTTCTCACAATTTTTAGCTTCATCTCTATCAGTGATGGTACCTCTCAAGTATTTCCTCACAGTGAACAGACATTTGGATTAATGTTTAATTTAAACAACATTACTCAGTATATTTCCAGCTCACCTTAAAAAGAAGTCAACTTTCCACATACCTTAAGGATCATATTATGTCAGAACGAAGACACAAAGTTTTATTGCTGCCTGCTCAGATTGAGAACAACCCAAGAACTGCAAATTAACTGGACGTAATTTTGGTTGTGTTGTTCTCCAGAGCCCTTTCCCGAATGAGAAAATAATTGAGGAAAAATGTAAGTGAAAAGGAGTAGCTTTCATCTGGGACACAAAGCAAGTGTAATTGAAAACTTAAGCATGTGCCAATCACTTTTGGAGAATTTCAGAGCCTGGAGACCAGAGGTTCTCAAGAAATGAGTCACTACTACAAGAACAGAGAGCTTCAGTAGGCTAAAAAAGGATGTTGCTGCAGCTTTTGGGTTTACATTTGTTGCAGTTTATTCAATTTAGATATCTTTCTAAAACTTTAGATCAAGTCTAAAAAGAAATATCACAGTCCAGCATTTGTTTAATTCACTACTTAATATTTGTGATAAAAATCTTGGGCTTTAAATAAAGTACTGAATCTATTCCTGTGGTTGTGGGAAAGCAAGAACTTCTGGTGTTTATCACAATAATTTTTACTTGGAAATATTACTTTGGTGAGGCGAAGAGGGGCTTCACAGAACAGGGAGTGCTGTGGCATACCATAGGCATGAAAGACATCAGCTCTGGGTAAAGACAGCAGTTAAAGGTGAATGGTTAAGAAATCTTCATCACTATCAATATCAACAACTTTACCCAGCACCAGTTTTGTGGAAGAACTGAGAGTACAAATAAATCTATTACACAATCTGTCAGGAATGTAGCAATCTACAAAGAAAAATAATATGTATGCCTAACTTATCCATTTTTGCTTCTTAGGAGCACCCTAATTTTTTTTTTAGGAAAATTCTTTTGATAAGGTGACATAGCCAGGTGACTTTTATCCCAAGAAGCTGCCCGTCTCTTATTCTAAGCCCTTGGTCTAGGTACTGTTGTTCAGTTTTCTCTTAGTATTAGCTCCCTGATGTTCTCTTTATTTATTTTGAGATACAGTTTCACTCTTGTTGCCCAGGCTGCAGTGCAGTGGCATGGTCTCCGTTCACTGCATCCTCTGCCTCGGAGTTCAAGCGATCCTCCTTCCTCAGCCTCCCAAGTAGCTGAAATTCCAGGCGCTCACCACCACACCTAGCTAACTTTTTTCTTTTGGTATTTTTAGTAGAGATGAGGTTTCACCATGTTGGCCTGGCTGGTCTCAAACTTCTGACCCCAGGTGATCCACCAATTTTGGCCTCCAGAGTGTTGGGATTACAGGCATGAGCTACTGTGCCAGCCCCTGATGTTCTCTTTAGCTTAAGTTACCTAGAATTCATTTCTGTTGTTTGCAACCAGAGAACCCTAATTAATTTTTATACTAAATCTTTTTGAAATATGTAGATTTGGTATTTTGGAACTTTAGGATGAGACGTGCTTATCTTTTATTCAAGGAGACCAATTCAACTATAAGAAATGCACAGGGGAAGAGAATAACATGAAGGTTTCTTAGATATTTTTATTTAGAGAATACGGCACATTCAAGAATCTTAGCATTACTAAAGAAGTGTACTGTTTACCAGATACAGAATGACTCTTAGAAACAACAAAAAAAATCAGTCTTCATTTTAGACAATTAAATTTGTCAAATAAATCCAAGAGCTACTAGATATCCAAAAAGTCATGTTAAAGAAATTGTTTTTTCACATATCCATGAAAATGAGTTGATAGAGAAAGCAGCTGCAGAAGCTTGAAGTGTCAGATTTCTTTTTTTTTTTTTTTTTTTTTGGACTGCCTTTTATTATATTGTTAATGCAAATCAAAACCACATTGAGATACCATCTCACGCCAGTTAGAATGGCGATCATTAAAAAATCCAGATTTCTTTCTGTCTCTTTCAACGGGAGGAGCTGTGCTATTTTTATGGGCCTAAGGCTTTCCTAGGAAGCTCCCTCATCTGGGAGGATCCAGATCTCTCTGCTGCAAGGATCAGCAGGAAGTTGGGTCTATTCCTGTGGTTGTAGGAAGTTGGTGGTACACGTGGTGAGATGCCACTTTTCCACGATTCCCAGATTTAAAGAAAAAAAAAAGTGGGGGCTGGCCATATAGCCTTAGAATGATGCTGGCAGTAGCTTCTGTTTATTGCTAAATCAGAGTCAGAAGCTAATGTATTTGGTATGATTGTGCACTTCCAATGCAGGCAAAGATTTCTGCCCCACACTTAGTTGTTGGTAAGAGTAATTCAGTCTTGTATTTAAGCAATAATGTGAAATAGCCACCAGAGACCTTAAGAAAATGCCAGACACTTACCCACTTACAGCAGTCCAAAGACATTTATTGTCTTACATTGAGGCAACTAGAATTTCTGGATCTTTTGACATTGAAATCATTATTCCATCACTCCAGTCTTGAGGACTGCGAGGAGCTGAAGCCTCCCTTTGTACCTTTTAGAACTTGGCAGTCAAGGACATACACACGCTCCTCTTCACTGGGAATCACTTCTTTGGGCCTTCTCAGAGTGAGACCAGGAGCCCTGCCTGATTTATACCTGCAGAGCCGTTGTGACCTTCTCCATGGTGGCATGGCTCAGACCCAACACGCTCCTCATGAAGCTTCTTTTTGCTTCACTGAGGCTCCTGATAAATAATCCTTTAATCGGCAAATCAGTTTATGTCACAGCACTTTCATTCTATAATATTTTAAATAACAAAGTTTGAGACTAAACACAACCATGACACATTTTCTTTTTTCTTGGTCTCATTAGGTAAAACAAGCAGTCATTCTTTATTTAATTGGTCTATTGCAATCTTAAGACACTCAATTCTATTTTAGGTACAAAATTGGGAAAATTAAAGTGAATTTTAACATATATCATTCTTATATATATTTATTTCTATGAAAAATATCAAGACATAACCAGCTAGTTTTTCAGTTTGCCTTATTCACTGGGGCTTAGGATGATAAAGGAGGGAATGAAATTCAGTTTAAATTGAATTTTTAAAAAATGAATATGACAACTGCACAGATTTGAGAGTACCTAGTATCAAGAATCATGAAGCCGTTTTTTAGCCTATTTTTGTAACTATACAACCACATTTTACAATTGTATGTTGAGCTAGGGTTTACCAAACAAAGACTCTTATACTCTTTAATCCTGTATTTCATTCATAAGAAAGATAGATATCTTTTTGGTTGTTGTTATTTTTTCCTTTTATTATATGAAATGGTTAAAAATAGCAACACAGAGTAAAAATATATCAACATATGGAACATGGATAGGTTTGTTTGTTTCCTTAAATTACAGTTTACAAGCGTTTCAGATTTCCCACACATACACTCACATTTGTTAGCTGTTATTACAGTAGATATTATGCGAATGGATAAATAGATGGTGCCATAACACGGGGCTTTCTGAAACCTGCTCTCTTCAGTTGTTCCTTCTATAGTTCTAGCCTTGCTGATCTTAAACAATAAGATTGTTAGATAATCATTTATTTCACTAATATTGGGAAAAGACAAATAATATTTTAAGTGCCTGTTTTGTAGTAAATACTGCCCTGAACATTTTCTATTTGCCACAACTAAATCTTCACAACAATATTGAGAAGTACAAGATTATCTCTATAGCTTATCTCTATAAGATTTCCTCAAGGAAACTGAGTCACAGAGGTTACCTAGCTTGTAGAGGGCTACCCAGCTATTCTGAATGGCACCAGAACCCAAATCCAAATCTGTCTGACTCCATGCTCTTTCTGTCCATTGCTTGCTAAACATTTTTTTTAATAAAGTACCCCTAAAGGCAGACGAGAATGAATAAACTCTAGGGAGTCTGGGGGTGTAGTTCAAAGGGAAGCACAGCAAGTGTGAAATTTCTTTGAAGTTTCATCTTTTATCTTTAACATGCATACAGTCTACTCCATGGTATATCTATATTTGTTTTAATATGAAATGTTTGTTTTCTCAAATCTTGAAATAAAACTGAAACCCTAGAAATATGCATTGTGTTTATCCTGTGGCCTCTAGATTCCTCCGTGGGTATCATGGATAAAAAGCACAACCATTCACAATACAGCTTCTAAAAAATGAGGCATACAATTTTAGTCCTGCTGGTTTTAATGTGAAATCTCAATTTTCCACAGTGGTTCTTTAGAAGTGACGAGTTAAAGCACTCCACTCTATGCTTCCACAGCACTCTGTAGGTTTCTTTTATAGCATTCATCATATTTGTAATTACCTGTTCAATATCTCCTTGCCTCATCAGAGTATACATTTTATGAAGTAGAAATTCTGCATTGGTTACTTCTATATCCCTAGCACCTACCCCAATACCTGGGACACAGTAATGCCAGATACATATTTGCTAAATAAATCTTTGATGCATTTTGTTTGAAAAATCTTTCATTGAAGATTTAGAGTAAGAAATGATGTAAGCGAGATAGTCCTTGCTCCATCATTATAGAGCTCATATAGATTTGATATTAAGGTACCTACTAGAGGCTGAAGAGCTGAAACTTCTAACCCTTCTTACAGTACTGATTTGTTCAGTGGTCCTAAATAGAGGGAAAGGTGAGAAGTAAATAGTACCAAAGCAGCATATAAACTTTTCATGGCTTCACAAAATTTGAGACATTGTTAATATAATAGCAAGGGGAGACAAAATTAAAATGGCAATCAGCTAAAATACTTATTCTATTGGGGGAAAAATATACTTATTAATTGTTTTAAGAATAAATAGGATTCAATAATTTTAAGGATATACAAGAAGCCCAGCCATTAACATAAAAATAGAATGTATAGGCCAGGTGTGGTGGCTCATGCCTGTAATTCCAGCACTTTGGGAGGCTGAGAGGGGAGGATCATGAGGTCAAGAGTTTGAGACAAGCCTGACCAACATGGTGAAACCCCATCTCTACTAAAAATACAAAAATTAGCCTGGCATGTTGGTGTATTCCAGTAATCCCAGCTACTCAGGTAGCTGAGGCAGGAGAGTCTCTTGACCCCAAGAGGCAGAGGTTGCAGTGAGCCGAGGTCGTGCCATTGCACTCCAGTCTGGGCAACAGAGCAAGACTCCGTCTCAAAAGAAAAAAAAAAATAGAATGTATAATTTTGAGCAACTTGAAGGGTACTGAAGCTATCTAACCAAGAACCAGAAATGAGGAAAAAAAGAAAAAAAAGAAAGCATTACAAATGAACAATATGAAAAATGATAATAGAAATAATTTGATATGACTATAAATATAATACATTTAAATTTGTCAAAACTATCTCTTGATGATAGAGGCTATCAATTTGGGTCTAAAAACATCCAGTGATGTGTACATTAAAGGAGACATGGTCTTAGAAAACACAGAAAGCATTGTGTATGCATTTTACATTGCACCATAACAAATCACCACACATTTAGTGGCTTAAAACAATAATCATTTATTATCTGACAGGTTCTTTGAGTCAGTAGTCTGGACATGTTTTGACTGAGTCCACTGATAAGTCTCTCAAGTCTGTAATCAAGGTGAAAGTGGCTTTGTTCACATCTGAGTGCTAGACTAGGGAAGAAATCACTTGCAAGCTCATTCACTTTTGGAGCCATAGCCAGTAAGGTGCTACCTCAGTCATACAGGTCCTAGAGATCACCCACAGAACTGGGTCATGTGCATCTCTCCAGAGGCAGTACATAGTATGCCTGCTGGCTTCTGAATCTCCAGTCTGAGTCTTACATAATATAACATAATCACAGGAGAGATGGTTCATCACCTTTATTGTATTCAACTGGACGGAAGCAATTTTAGAGTTCTACTCACAATTGAGGGAGAGGATTATACAAAAGTGTGGATAATTAGGGGGTTCACCGTAGAATGTCTCTGTCACACTTGAGAATTAAAAAAATTCATAAAGCCACAGAATTAAAGCAGATCAGAAGAAGCCATGGCCAGGGAATCTAGTGGTTTATCAAAGAGCAGACACATGGACTAAACCTTAAAAATACCTTTGATAATATATATTTAGGTAAACTTTCACATAAAACTCAACATGATACAAATTTTCCAGAGCCAACATAAAACAACAAACAAATAACAGAGAAAAGGAGGTCACTATTATAAAAAACTTACCATTCTAATTCATAAAGTAAAGGAAATAAATCATAAAAACAAATAAGAAGTAGGTGATGAAGCCGCTGAATATGAAAAGAGGATTTCTATACAGCCAGAGCAGAGACGCTTTCCTTAATATGGCAAAGAAGTTTACAGACTTTTATCTAAAGAAGGAATTGAAAGTCAAAAGCAAAACCAAAACATGTAATTTCTTGTCTGTTAAATATATAATTAAGCTTTAGAAAGCTGTTTAGTAAACTATAGTTCATATTTCAAAAAGTGGGCTTGTTCAGTTGTTTTCAGTTAATCCTTTGTTTTTTTTTTTTTTTAATCGTAGTCAACCCTCTTCCCGGTGGTAGTACACGTAAATATAAAGTTGCATAAGGTGAATTTTGGAGCAGGTAGACATACTGGGGTGCCAGGGGCTCTATTTCTGTTTGGAGCTATACCATATTACATACCCCTCCTTTGTTTCCCTTTGCAGAAAAATTCCTTGAAGCCTTGATACTTGCTTTCTCCAGGGCTCATGTCCTTTTTTCTTGACCCTGCTTCAGCCCAGTCTTTACAACTGCAGGCAAATTGCTCTGGTTCAGATTACAAATACTAATCTCCCCCTTTGCTAAGCTAACGTCAATCTCACTGTACATCTTCCTAGACTCATCAGTAGTGTTTACCACCCTTGATCTTTGACCCTCCTCTTCGAAACTCAGGCTTCTCTTGGTATCTGAAACACGCACTCTGCTGGATCTCCCAACCCGCCCCCCCCCCACCGCCTACTTCACTCATCACTCCTTCTCAGATTCCTCTGCAGGATCCCCCTCCTTTCAGCAAACTCTATTTGTGGATGTGCCATGACAGAAGTGAATCACCAGGACTTCCTTCTATCTACCTTGGTGGTTTTATTCAGTCTACCATGCTGGTGACTCCTAAATGTCTATTTCTAGCTGCCAACAATAGCCCCACTCTTACTCATATTGTATATTATTCTTCAAGTTCTTTCCTCCATATGTGCTCACACTGTCCCCTCCTCATATTAATAGAAAGTCGTAATCATTTCCCTAACAGGACTGCTTTCTGACTGCTCTTTTTCTGTAATGTCTATCAGCCCTTTCCCTGCCTTCAGTGCCTTACTATGGACTGAATTGTGTCCCTCAAAACTCACTTTAAAAAAAAATCACTTATTTTGAAGCTCTAATTCCAAATGCAGCTGCATATGGAGATAGGGTCTTTAAGGAAATAATAAAGGTTAAATAATGTCCTAAGGGTGGGGATCTAACTTCGTAAGATTGGTGTCCTTTTAAGAAGTGGAAGAGAGACCTGGGATGCTTCTCTCTCTCTGTCATGTGAAGACATGGCTAAAGGCAGGTGTCTGCCAGCAGGAAGAAAGACTTCACCAGAAACTGAACCCTGTTGAAACTTTGATCTTGGACTTTACTGCCTACAGAACTCTGAGAAAACTACTGTCTGTTATTTAAATCACCCAATCTATGGCATTTTGCTGCAGCAGCCCAGGCTGAATGGGACAGGTTTTTTCAAGGCTCTGATGTCATTCTTTTATAGCACCAGGCATACTGCATTATAATTGTTTGCTTGCTTCTCTTTCTCTGAAACTAAACTGAAAAATATTTGAGTGCAGGCCTTATTTTGTTTATTTTTATTTCCCAACAACCTGCAAATACCCAAGGCATACTAGACATAAAGAAAGAATTTTGTAACTGATTTGATTACCAGACATGGGAGAAGGGAAGTTCTGTGAAAGATTAGGCCCTAACTTCTTTCCTAGACAGAAGGTCAGTTAATTTCTACATAGAAGTGAACCTTAGCAAAACCAATGAGTAGAACATTTCACTCTCTCTCTATCGTAAATATATATTATATATCACTACATGTAATATATGATGTATGTATAATTTTCACTCAATTTATATATACATTTCTCTCATATATATAGTAGTCTCATATATCTGTACACACTCATATATACTCCAGTATGAGTATATATAATATATTTAGTGTATATATGTACAGCTATGTACTGCTATATATATATGAGAGATATGTATAAGTAAATTGAGTGGAAATTATACGTGTGTGTGTGTGGGGTGTGGGGTGTGTGTGTGTGTGTGTGTGTGTATTTGCTAATCGTTTCAATGAACTCTTAGGAAAACCCTAGAGTTTTTGTCTAAAAAGAATGGAAAGGCAATTTCATCTGTAAAAAGCCAAATTTAGTCCCTGTATGATTTTGAATATTTATGTATCTGATGGGCCCTTCTAGATGTAGGGGTTTTCAATTCTACCCCATGTGGCAGAATCCAAGCATTTTAATTTTGTCATTTATTACTGTAACAGATATCTACCATGTCCTAGATAATGAGCTAAATATTGAAAATACAGTTTTTAAGAAAATGGACATAGCACCTACTGTCATGGAACTGATGATATTGGATCTAAGTACCTACTTATCTTTCATTTTGTTCATGTAAATGTTGGAGAACATTCAACAAATGTAGTGCTTTTATTTATAGCACACTTACTGTAAAAATGCCATTCTGGACATGATTGGCCAGTGTGTTTAGCTGTTTCTTAAAACCAGTTTATGATAATAAATAATTACAAGTACTAAAATGAAGGTGCATCTGTTGTATTCTTCAGTGGAGACAAATCTTTTGATCTTCATGTTGCCACTACATATCACAGTGGCTGGCAAACAGGCAGTGTTGAATACATGTTTGTTAAAATGAACTGTCATCCTATTTCTTATAGCTGGAGAATACACATCCAATTTATGTAACAGTGGTGGCAATTTATTTGTAGGTAAATTGGAAAGAAACAGGTTTCAGACACAACTGTGTATCTAGGGAAATGTACCAATCAAAACTCATATTTTATATTTAAATTAAAACTTTTTCAAAGAGGTCAGCTCTTTAATGTGACTTTTTTTCATTCTCGCTTTACTGGAGCTAATGAGGGATACCATTGTCATGTTCAAACCTAAGATAATGGCTGACAACCATAATAACTACCTGTTGATTGACTGGTTAGTGATTTTAGCTCTATTATTTTTCATTGTTACTTAATTAAAGACTTCTGATACTCTACATACTTCATGCTAACTTCTGATGCTTCATGACTGAGAGTGGAATATTTCTTTAATTTATTCACTTCTCTCTCTCATCATCTCTCCTCTATTCTCAGATACCACCTCTCTACCTGAATGAGATAACCTCTGCCTGCCTTCCTATCCATCTTCAACAATGCAGTCAAAGTGAGTTTCTGAACATGCACATATGATCTTGACTCATCTCCATAAAATCTTCATGGGTTTCAACTGCAGGAAAGATGAAATCCTTAATTCCTGATGTTGTCTTTAAGGTTCTCAGGATTTGGCCTCAGTCTCCACTACAGACTTATCACCTTATATCAAGCCTTTTCTGTTTCCTCAAAATTTTTAATGTTCTTATTTCTCAGGAATTTTGCACATTTGGTTTTCTCTCCTTAGAACCTTCTGTCTTCTAGATTCTCCCTGGCTCACTTGCACTCAGCCTTTAACTTCAGCTCAAATATAATTTCTTTCAGGATGCCTTCCATTAGAGTTCCCACTTCTCAATCTAAATTGAGTCTTATTATGACACACTTTTATAGCACCCTCTATAATTCCTTCAAAGGACTTATCTCAGATTGTAATTATATAATTTTGAATATGTTTAATAGTTACCTGCCCTCCCATATAGCTTGAGAATATCCCCAGTTTCTAGCACAAAGCTGTCCTTTAGATAAATTCATTTACTTGATACATGAATGAAGCAGTGAAAGTTGCTGGCACAGAAATTAAATGTTACATGCATGATGTGGGTAAGAGCCTCTAGAGCACAGCAATTTATGTTACATGCATGATGTGGGTAAGAGCCTCTAGAACACAACAGTTTCAAAGAGAAAAGGGGATGCTATCTTGCATTTGCTAAACCCAGAATAAAGCACATATGAGTTAATAATACAAAGAATTACCCCATTAGCCAGGAGATTCTTGACAGTTCTACTTTAAATGTGTATATGATAAAACCTCTTAAAAATAAGGATTTCAAATAAAAAAGAAATGCATAGTTATAGTTAATATTGATTGAGAACTTTTTTTTTTTAAATTTTTTATTGGATTTTACGTTTTGGGGTACATGAGCAGAGCATGTAAGACAGTTGCGTAGGAACACACATGGCAGTGTGCTTTTGACTGAGAACTTATTGTATTGAATACATTCATTATTGCAGGCGATTCTTTCAGTGATCCTGAAAGATATTGTGTTGGTGCAAAAGTAATTGTGGTTTTTGCCATTAGATAATAGTAATAACTGCAATAACTCTTGCCCCAACTTAAGAATGTGTCTAGTTTCTAGCATAAAGCTGTTCTTTAGATAAATAGATACAATTGACAGACAGAATAATAAGGAGCGGCAAGTGGCAGAACTGGCATATGAAAACCTAAGCAGGCTCATTCCAGAGTAGGTGTAGCCACTATGCTATTGTTATAATTTGAATGTATTTAAAATTTCCATCATTAATTGAGCAAATATGTCTTGATGATCTACATGTACCAGGCACTCCTCTAGAGCATTGAGGATTCAGCCGTGATCAAAACAGACACTCTTAATTCTTACACTCCAGTAGAGGCAAAGAATAAACATGGAAATAACTGTGATAGCTTCAGATAGTGATCATCAGAAATAAAATGTGAGGATTTGCCCAGTGTATCACTGGAATGGGGGGTGAATTTTAGACTAGATAATCAAGGTAGGGATATCTCAGGCCAGGCCTTTGAGGTGAGACTGAAATGACAATAGGGGTCATTTAAGCAAAGGTCTGGAAGAAGTGAATTTTGCAGGAGGAATCCTGGCAAAAAGCCAGGAAGTCAGGAAAGCTCCAGTCATGACGGATTGCCAGTGTGGTTAGAGGACAATGCACAGGGGAAGATGCAAAAGAGACGCGGTCAGAGAAAGAGGCAAAGGCAAATCTACAGAAGACTTTAAAGAGTTTGGTAAGGAGTATAGATTATATTCTAAATTCAATAGGAAGATAATCCAGTTAAAGACAGAAAAGTCAGAGCATCTGACTTCAATTTCAACTTCACTTTTCAATAACAGTCTCCATTAGTAAAATTGTGTTGCATTTAAAAGTATTGAATATAATTTTATCAATCTGCTATTCGAAGTGAAATTGGCTAGAATTGGTCATTTCTAGGATTGTCAGTCATTTGTGCCTGGAGAGACTTTTCCTGAGAGAGACAATCTTTAGAAATCTTAAAAGAACCTGAGGCTTTTGCCTAACGACTTTAATCATAAACAACACTGCAGCCCCGTGCGGTGGCTCACATCTATAATCCCAGCTCTTTGGGAGGCAGAGGCAGACAGATCACTTGAGGTCAGAAGTGCGAGACCATCCTGGACAACATGCCGAAACCCCATCTACTAAATATACAAAAATTAGGTGTGGTGGCTGTGCCTGTAGTCCCAGCTAAAACATGAGAATTTCTTGAACCAGGAGGTGGAGGTTGCTGGTGAGCCAGGGTCGTACCACTGCACTCCAGAGTGGGTGACAGAGAAAAGCCCGGTCCCCCCCCCCCCAAAAAAGCTGCAAATAGTGTGACAATACATTAGTACGGATACGCAAAGTAAATAATAAAAATAACATTTCTATTTTAAACAAAATGATTCTTTCCTTTCCATTTATGAGGATTATGATAAACGTCTGTAACTATTCCAGGCTCTCAGCTACATACTTTGTTGAAATTTTATTCTAAACAATATGCGTTACCCAGCAACAGAAACTGCCGTTGTTACTGACATTTTAATAGTCTTTTATAGTAAACAATAAATGACACCATGGAAAGAATAATACTCTTTGAAAATGGTAGAAAAGAGAATATTCTCCAGATTTCTTTTTTTTTTACATGTTCTTTTTGTTAATGAAAAAAAATGACGAATTCCTCATGAAGTTATGTAACAACTAAAAATGGAAAGCAACATTAGTTAATGCAATAAAATATAATCTATGATTAATTATTAAGCACACATTCCTGAATTAGGCACTACTGGAGGTTAGGAACATGAGCAACTTCACTGAGGGAGAAAATTGAATTTACCAGGCGTAAGCTCCCTCCGGTGTCAGGACTCAAACTTGACTATAATAATAATATAATAGCTATCATTTATTAAGTGCATACTATGTGTCCAGTATTGTGAAATGATTTACATATATTATCACATTTGTTCTTGGTAAGAGCCCTTTGAAGGAGATATTGTCTTCATTTTGCAGACAAGGAAACTGGGGCTTCAGGTCAGGTTATTTGTCCGTATCCTTACCTTGGTAAACAGCAGAGTTGAATTCAAGTCCAGTCTATGTGATTTCAAAGCATATGCATTGCACGTAACCATTATGCCTATTACTTTCCTTCTATGATTGAGTTTTCATCTAATTTGACTGCAGCTTTTTGCTGGTCTATAGTCATTACTGATACTGCATATTCTGAATTTCAATATTTTTACCTTTTTTCAAGAAGGAACTCAAGCACGCAAGACTCTTTCCAGAATTATTATATAATTAACAACATGTCATTTGTTTGAAAACTGAACTTCTTAGCTCTGAATAGTAGCGTTATTGATCATTTATTCTATGACCTCAGGCAAATAAATTACCTCAGTTTTATCTTTAAAAATAGAATATAATATCTATGTCATAGGGTTGTGAAATAAAAGCATGTCTTACATTGGAAGCCCTTGTAATAGTTCCTGGTACACAAAGCCTTCAGTAAATGTTAGCCATTTATAACATTTAATGTAATTTCATTAATGGTCTGAAATTTAGATGCTAACAAAAGAATCTTAAATATTTTGTGCAAAAAATGCCAGGAGTTTCAATAGATATTTCAATAATGAAAAAGAATACACCAAGTCATATTAGTATATATTTCAAGTTCTTTTTTTTTCATTTTTAACTTTCTCCATTTTTTTCCCCTCTGAATTTAGCGTGTTTCTTTTTCAACAACTTGACTCTGAAAAAACTTAAATGAAAATAATAAAATCTTGCCCATACAGCAACAAAATATATTCTGTGTGTGTGTGTGTGTGTGTGTGTGTGTGTGGTGGGAAACCTAAGTTGCAAATGTGAAAAATAATTAAAGATTGTATATGCCTGCTTGTTTTATACAAGTAACAGGCTGATCTTCCCTTCATTGAGATAATCTATTTTTGCCTGCTGTTAACACTGTGCTATTTAGAAACTGGTGGCCATAACCCCTGCTGGCTTTCTGTTGGTCAGTTTTCCCTGGTAAAATATTCTGTCAAAAACATTGATAAACTGGAGTGACATCAAAGGAGAATTACTTGTTTATGCACATTGGGAGACTTAAAAAAATCCTATTGTATGTGACACAGAGAAGCTTGGAGGGTTTGAACTTGAAATGGAAATATTTTGAATGCTTGAAGAGCTGTCTTAATGAAGAGAATTAATTCAGTCTTCCACGGTGGCCCCACAGGGGAAATTTAGGACAAAGACACCAAGATTGCAAGGAAACCTACTTCAGACTGATGTAGCACAAACTTTCTGGCACTGAAACTTGCCTGAACACAAGGAATAGACTGCTTTGTGAGAAAGTTGCCCAATGGGAAAGTTCATTGTCAATAAAGTTTTTCAAGGAGGGGTGTTGGGTCTTCCTGTGGAAGGTGTTATAGTAGGGACTGCAGTATTCAGCTGCAGACTGAACTCCATCTTCCTTCCTTCCTTCCTTCCTTCCTTCCTTCCTTCCTTCCTTCCTTCCTTCCTTCCTTCCTTCCTTCCTTCCTTCCTTCTTTCCTTCCTTCCTTCCTTTTTCTTGATGGAGTTTTACTGTTTTTGCCCAGGCTGGAGTGTAGTGGTGTGATCGCAGCTCACTGCAACCTCTGCCTCCCCGGTTCAATAGATTTCACTGCCGCCACAGCCTACCAAGTAGTTGAGATCACAGGCATGCGCCATCATGCCTGGTTAATTTTGTATTTTTAATAGAGACAGGGTTTCACCATTTGGCCAAGCTGTTCTTGAATGCCTGACCTCAGGTGATCCACCTACGTCGGCCTCCCAAAGTGCTGGGATTACAGGTGTGAGCCACCGTGCCTGGCCTCCATCAGTATTTCTTAAGCCTTAATTTGGAGACCAGTGCTGCTGTACACACAAAATGGAAAATAGAAAGGCAATGGGTTTAATTTTATATAAAGATAAATATTTTTTTTAAAAGGATATTCTTTGTTCTAAGATAATATTCTTTTTATAAAAATATAGTCTTCTTATCATGCAGTGGTTAAAATTCAGATAGAAAATTGCTCCAGGTCAAGCCCTGGACATATGTCTTAGCACTTGTGCCATCCTGGGTAATTGCACATCTTTCTGAGCTTCAGTCTTTCAATTATAAAATAAGGAGACTACTATTAATCATAGAGACCGTTCTAAAGATAGTAAAAGATGATGTCCAGAAGTTGCTCTGCAGGATGGTTGATACATAGTCATTAGATGCCTGCCTTTCCAGTAAAAATATTTACTTTCAAGATATGGTGGTGTTGGTAGAAAGAACTTTACGTAGTTTGTTTTGTTCACTTAGCTATTATCTAGGTTATACATTTACATGATCCAAGATGCAAACAGTCTCAAAAGTTCCACCAGGTACCACCAATTTCTCTTCCCTGAAGGCATCAATTATTATTGTGTTTCTCTCAATGTACTTTCAGAGATATTTTATGCTGATGTAAGCAAATGCATATAGGTATATATATTCTGCTTCTCCTTTTTATTCTCAACTCGTTTTATATAATATTTGCTGTTTGATGACTTTTAAAAATAATATATCTTACATATCACATAATAGCATATAAATAAATTAATCATTATTTTTATGTATTCTATTGTAGTCTATGTGTTGTGTTCTATTGATGTCAAGTTATGCTACCTTGCTAACTAGTCCCCTGGGTATTTAGTTTGCATTCAATATTTTGCTACGAAAATCAACATGCAGTAAACAACCTTGTTCATTTCATGCATGTGTAACATCTGTAGAAAAACTTGTGGAAGTAGAATTTCTGGACGAACATGCATTTATGTTTGCAGTTGTGATTTTGCCACGTTACCCTCTATCAATGTTATGCCAGTCAAAACTTCTAGTAGCAATATATACAAGTTCCTATTACTCCTATCCTTCATCAGCATGTTATCATACTGGTGGATCATAGCATAAATGGAAGGTGAAAAATGGTATCTCAGTGTATGTTTAGTTTACATTTCCCTTGTAAGTAAAATCAGTTGAGTTTTTTCATGTCTGTACGTGATAAGCAGAATTCTAAAGGTTCCCCCCTAAGATTCTCATTCCTGTTGTAAAGATAATATAATCAAACATGACTTTACATAGTGTTGTAAAAGGACTTTGCAGATGTAATTAAAGTTACTAATCAGTTGACATTAAAACAGGGAGATTACCCTGGAATACCTGGGTGGGCACAATCTAATCACAAAGTCCTTAAAAGCAGAACAGAAAATGTAAGAGTCAGTCAGAGATATGCAGTAAAAGAGGAAGACAAGAGAGAGGAAGCAGGAGAGGTCAGGGAGATTTGAAGCATGAGAAGGACTCAATTGGCCATTGCTGGCTTTGAAGACAGAGAAAGGGTTCATGAGCCAAGGAATATAGGAGCGTGTTTAAACTAAAAACAACCTTTGCTCACAGCAAGTAAAGAAATGAGGTCTTTAGTCTCTTTGGAACAGAATTCTTACAACCTATTAATAAGTGTATTTAGAAGCTCCGGAACTATACAATAAAAAGGGGTAAATTTCAATGTTTAAAAATTTTATCTCAATTGAGAAAAAAAGAAAAACAGTGAAATGCATTTATTTTAGGTTAGGAAGTGATAAAACAGCTTTTACAACACTCAGGAAACATATATAAGGCATGAGTTTTTATATCTTTCAAGTATAAGGCCATTGACAACCAATCAAAGGAAGTTGTGAACAGGCTGGTTACCTGGGAATATCATTCCCATGGGTATTTGCTCAGGAATACAGTAGAGAATAAACTTCTTTTAGTTCAAAATGACTGGAGAAACTTCATTTATAATGTCTATGAGGTGTGAAGTTAACATATTTAACTGTAGAACTGAGAAAAGAAGAGGAAGATCAATCTTGGCAGAATAGTATATAAATATAATATGCTTTAAGAATAAAAGGTATATTTAGGGCATTCTTGCATGGCTATAAAGAAATACCTGAGACTGAGTAATTTATAAAGAAAAGAGGTTTAATTGGCTCATGGTTCTGCAGGCTGTACAGGAAGCATAGAGCCAGCATCTACTTGGCTTCTGGGGAGGCCTCAAGGAGCTTTTACTCATGGTGGAAAGCAAAGTGGGAGCAGGCACGTCACATGGAGAGAACAGGAGCAAGAGAGGGTGTCGGGAGGAAGGAAGGTGCCACAAACTTTTGAACGGCTAGATCTCATGAGAACTCACTCATTGTCATGGGTCAGCACCAAGGGGATGGAGCTAAACTATTCATGAGAAATCTGTCCCCATGATTTAATCACCTCCCACCAGGCCCTACCTCCCACATTAGGGATTACAACTCAACATGGTATTTAGAGGGGACACATATCCAAACTATATCAAAAGGCATTATACAACTAACAAAAATATGAAATGAGGAGAACTAATCGGAAGTCAAATTAGCTCCTCGATATTTTCACAGCTTTTAATAGGAAGTGTAAGAATATTAGCCGAAATTCACAAGTGAAATAGTTTAATATACTTAGGAATAAAAACATTAAAACTAGAATTATATCAGTGGTTGAAATTGAAAAGTGAGAAAGAGGAAAGAAGAAAATAAATAGGTATTTCCTAATTTCAATATTGCTCATAGTAAAAACTAAGCTTCCAAAGAGACATATGACTTAAGGGTGTTATATACAGTTATTAACATAAATGTAACAACTAGAGAAAAAAAGTTATACTTTCTAAATATCAAAAGAAATACTAAAACCACAGAAAACTCAAACCACAACATGAAAGACATTGAAAGTTAATATGAAACAATGTTGTAAAACTAAGATTAAACCTATCACTTATATCAATATGAGCTATTGCACATATTAAAAGAAAACAAAGCAAAATGCAGCTAAAGCCTATATGAAAAGATATGCTTAAAACGAAGACATTTAGATAGTTAAAATGAAAAGGCTTGGCAAAGAAATAACAGGTAAATGCATTTTTAAAAAAACCTATCAGTCATGATGTTAATAACAGATAAAAGAAATTCAGGCCAAAAAAACAAACAAACAAACAAAAAAAAACCAAAAAACCTGTTTTCCTTGCATCATTATGCCAATTCTATAAGTAGAATGAAGTTTTTCCTTATTTCAGAAATTTTATCTGTTATTTGGGAAGAATTCAAACTTATACAACAAAAGAAAGAAGAATGATTAAATAAATTCCCATGAAGCCATCTCTCAGCTTCAAAAATAATCAAAATTCTGCCATATTTGGTGCTGGGGTAACTGGCAAGCCACATGCAGAAGAATAAAACTGGATCCGTATCTCTCACTCTATACAAAAATCAACTCATAATGGAGCAAAGACTCATATCTAAGACCTGAAACTATAAAAATTCTAGAAGATAACATTAGAAAAACCCTTCTAGACATTGGCTTAGGCAAAGACTTCATGACCAAGAACCCAAAAGCAAATGCAACAAAAGCAAAAATAAATAGGTAGGACTCAATTAAATTAAAAAGCTTCTGTACAGCAAAAGAAATTATCTGTAGAGTTAACAGGTAACCTACAGAGTGGGAGAAAATTTTCACAATGTATACATCTGACAAAGGACTAATATCTGAAATCTACAAAGAACTCAAACAAATCAGCAAGAGCAAAACGAACAATCCCATCAAAATCTGGGCTAAGAACATGAATAGACAATTTTTAAAAGATATACAAATGGCCAACAAATGCGAAAAAATGATCAGCATCACTAATTATTGGGGAAATGCAAACCAAAACCACAATGTGATACCACCTCACTCCTGCAAGAATGGCCATATTCAAAAAATCAAAAAGTAAAGGATGTTGGCATGGATATGGTGAAAAGGGAACACTTTTACACAGTTGGTGGGAATTATATATATATATATATATACACACACACACACATATGGGAGATATATATATATATATATAATCAAAAGGGAACACTTTTACACTATTGGTGGATACTATATGCTTATTTGAAAACCAAACATTCTATGTTCTTACTCAAAGTGGGAGCTAAGTTGTAAGAACGCAAAGGCATAAGAATGACGCAATGGACTTTGGGGACTTGGGAAAGGCTGGGAGGGTGTGAGGAATAACAGATCACACATTGGGTACAGTCTACACTGCTCAGGTGGTGGGTGCATCAGAATCTCAGAAATTACCACTAAAGAACTTACCATGTAACCAAACACCACCTGTTTCCCAAAAACTATTAAAATTTAAAAAATGAATAATTAAAGGAAAAAGCACAAAAACAAATTCATTTTTGCTTTATCCACTCACTCTGCAACTCTTATTTGATTATTCATTAGTATTGGTTGTCTTTTTTTTTTAATTAAATGTACAAACATTTAGATTCACTAATCTTAACTGCAAAATTTTCACAAATGTATACACTTCTTAACCCAAATCTCATCAAGATAAAATGTTTATGCCCCTCCAGAAAGTTATCTTATGCCCCTTTTCAGTTAGTCTCCCCATCAAAGACAACTATTTCCATTTTTTTTTTTTTGAGACAGAGCTTTGCTCTGTCGCCCAAGCTGAACTGCAGTAGTGTGATCACAGCACACTGCATCCTCAACCTCATCCGCTCAAGCAATTCTCCCACCTCAGGCTTATGAGTAGCTGGGACCACAGGTGTGTGCCACCATGTTTGCCTAAGTTATCTATTTATTTATTTTTATTTTTTAGAGAAGGGGGTCTTAGTATCGCGCAGTTTAGTCTCAAACTCCTGAGCTCAAGCATTCCCGTTGCCCCAACCTTCCAATGCGCTGGGATTATAGGCATGTGCTACCGTGCCTAGCCCAAATTTTTAAAAAAAATACTTAAGTTTGCCTGTTCTAGAACTTCACATAAATGGAATCAAACAGTATATGATACTTTGAATCCAGCTTTTTTTCACTCAAAATATTCTCATTTATTTGGATATTGGGTATGTTAGTAATTTGTTCCTTTTAATAGCTTAGTATTAGTCCACACTATATGCTTTGTATACTTTTCTTCTTTGAATTATTAATGAAGATACTATAAATATTCTTCTATACAAACTTATTATAGAGAATGGTTTTTTTTGTGTGTGTTGGTGAATAAATACCAAGAAGTAGAATTTCCATGTCTAAGGCATATATATGTTTACCTTTGTAAAGGACTACTAAACCTTTTCTTAAAGTGGTTGGATCATTTTTGATCCTCACCAGCAATGTGTAAGTCTGGCAGCTGCATGTTATCACAATATTTAGAGCTATCAGTCTCTTAATTTTAATCATTCTTTTATCTGTGTAGTGGTATTTGATTGAAGTCTTAATTTATATATTCTTAATAATTAATGTCTGAGCACTTATTCATGTGCTAGATTAAAGTTTTTTACATATTTGTTCTGTGTATAACTATATTTCTCTTCAGTACTTTAATTATCTATATAATATATATTTATATACACATATTAAATTTATTAAATACAAATTATATATGTATATTTATATCATATCACATATAATATATAATCAGACCTTCAAAATTCATCTTTATTCATTTATTTTTTAAATTATTCTTTTGAGATGGAGTCTTGTTCTTGTTGCCTAGGCTGGAGTGCAGTGATGCAATCTGAGTTTACTGCAACCTCTGCCTCCTGGGTTCAAGTGATTCTCCTGTCTCAGCTTCCCGAGTAGCTGAAATTACAGGCAACTGCCACCACACCTCACTAATTTTTGTATTTTTAGTAGAGATGGTGTTTCACCATGTTGGCCAGGCTGGTCTTGATCTCCTGATCTCAAGTGATCTACCCACTTTGGCTTCCTAAAGTGCTGGGATTACAGGTGTGAGCCATTCTGCCCAGCTGATTTTCATTTTCATTTTTTTATTCCACTTTGTTCCTAAGCTATATTAATTCATATTTTACATACTCTTGTTTTATTCTTATATCCTCCTTAAGCGATTACATCTCTTCTTCATATTTATATTTCATAAGAGAAAAATTTTGACATATTTTTAATGATGAAAAAATATTTGGTCTCAATATGAAGGTACTCCATGAAAATAATTTTCTTTTTTTCTTTTCTTTCTTTGTTTTTTGAAACAGAGACTCGCTCTGTTTCCCAGGCTGGAGTGTACTGGGTTCAAGCAATTCTCTGCCTCAGCCTTTGGAGTAGCTGGGATTATAGGTGACTGCCATCATGCCTGGCTAATTTTTTTGTATTTTTAGTAGAGACAGGGTTTCACCATCTTGGCCAGGTGGTCTTGAACTCCTGACCTTGTGATCCACCCACCTCGGCCTTTCAAAGTGCTGGGATTATAGGCGTGAGCCACCATGCCCAGCCTGAAAATAATTTTCTTCTTTCTTACAAAGGTTTAATCTCTGCATTTCTGTTACTTTATTTTGATTATCATAGAATATTTGTGTCAATCATTTTTTGGTTATGTTTAGAGTACTTATTTTTGAAGTTAGTGTATACTTAATGTATCCTTTACTTTTAGGGGCTCATGAGTAGGAGAAACTAGTATTTTTCTAAACTTTCCTTTGACTCAGAATTTGGGGTGAAAAGTTATTTACTCTATACTTTTCTTGAACCAATAGCAATAGGAGCTGTATCATTCACATATGTATATGCTGAAATTTATGTATATTCTTAATGTTTACACCCAGTTCTGATGCTGTTAACAGGTGGTTGGGGTTTTACGTTTCAGAAAGTAGCTCTAGAAAAGTATTCTGCTATTCTGACATTTGTGGCTTTCCCATTCTTTGTGACACTCCTCTTCTATTGCCACTGCCTTTGAAAATGCCTTCTTATTCCAAAATTTGAGGCTACAGATACCTCCCCGTTTTGCCAAAAGTGTATTTTGTACATTTGTTTCATGGTCTTCTTTCTGCTTTGAATGATTTCTAAGAACATAAAAAAACAAAGAGAGTAAAAGATGTTGAATCTAAGCTGCCATTTTCAAACTGGCAGTGATATTTTTTAAATACTTGTTTCATATATAAAAGTTCTATATCAGTATCTTTCCTCCTTCTGGCTAGTTGTTTTGCTTTTTAGTATTTTTTGTTATATTTTCAAATGTTGCTAGTCCATGAAATTCAACAGTCTGAAAAGCACTGTGTGAGATAATCTGTGAGGTTCTTTCCAGTTTTAATTTTTAATTTTTTTGATGATGGAGGCTAAACTGTTTCCCTTACCACCAATAGTGAAGAATGATGAATACAAGCTGCCATTTGTCATAACAAAGATGCTTTCTGGGGGCAGACATGGTGAAGAATTCCTTCTGCTCAGCACCTAAAAGCTCAAAGGCCTGAGTCTACCCTGGCAGAGTTTATAGTCAAGAGACAGTGTTACTATTTGTCTGATACAATTCCTGGCAGGAGTTATATTTATTTGAAGTAGCAGAACAAAGCTTCTTCACCAACGGCCACACAAACTACCAGAGCTTTCAATTCATTTGTTAGTCAATTACATATGGATATTTTTAGAGAGTGAATGAGTGTGTATATGACTCTGAGAGTGTGTGTGTGCATGCTTGTGTAGTGATGGTCACTATGGAGTCACTCTCCCTTTGACATTACCTTTCATAGATTCACATACAGAATGAATTATATATTTTAGAAAATACAATATATGAAAAATCTGTATTTAAAAGTATCATTTAGAAAGGGATCTATTTGTGGGTGTCTTCAAAGAACAAACTTACCAGTGTATTTCAAATGAATTGATTTATCACCTCCTCAAAATTTTTCTCAGCAAAAATTTAGGTACACACCAACTGTATACTGTAGGGTACATACATATGTATATTTGAATACTTCTAGAACCTAGGAAATGCTCCACTATTATTCACAATTAACCATTTGCTAGGAAGAAAAAAGAAGCTAAGAAGAAAAATGAGACCGTATGCTAGAGTTACCTTCCTCCAGTTTCAAATGATCACATCAATGATTGAAATAAATAAAAGATCCAGGAGGAGTATGCATGCCTCGTGGACAGTGTTGTATCAAAAGATGTTTAAAGAAGAATACTGCTTTGGTGTTTGCTTTGCTAGCAAGCCTTTTTGAAACCACAGAGGATGAGGAATGATCTTGGTTTGCATACAGAAACTAAATGCTCCCAGTCTGTTAGATACTCAGATATTCTGCAAGACTAATGCATGGTAAGCAAATTCAGGAGGGATTTCTTGACAAACTTATCCCAAAATGTTCTCTATACAATAAGAATGTATCTTTGTAGCGATCAGAATGCAAATATCTACCATCCTGGGCATCTCTTTCACAGTATCAAGGGGAAAGTTAAGGAAAAGAAAATTGTATTTGCTGAGAACTAGTATATTTCCAGAACTTTTACATGTGTTGCCTCCTTAAATCCTCAAACAATTAATACAGTTCAGAGCAGAATTCAGTTAGTATATGTTAAAAGACCTGTAGTGCTTCTATTCTACTACTATCTCAAGAGAAAAATAGCCATCTGAAGATATGGGGTAAACATAGAAATTGAGCAAAGGGATTCAGATAATCTTGAAGGATAATTCAAACAGGGTCTGTAAAATCCCAGTGGCTTGCTCTATATCCTAAGCTGTTTCAATCAACATAATCATAATTGAATCAGGAGCCCTTAATCTATTAAATCCCAGGTTAATACAAAGCTCCTGACACATTCTGTACCTTTCTTTCTTCATTTCTGCTACACTCAAGGGCTAAGGTTTTTTTTTTTCTTTTTAAACACTTTTCTATCTTTTTCAGGCTCTCTGCACTCAAGAATGCTTACGAGGTGAGTTAAATTCAACTCAAAGATCTTTCCATTCATGAGTATCTCTGAAGAACAGCACATGAGTATTTAAGTTTTTCTTTTCAGCGGGAAAGAGGTGGGTTGTTCTCTTCTTATCTATTCGTTTTGCAACCTATCCAGCTATCTATCACTTTAGTCAGGTTTCCCAAATACTGTGTTTGATTGTTCCAGCCAAAGGTACACTCTTTTTTTTCTCTTTTATCATCTAAACCATTTTTGCCCTATTTATAATTTGTCACCTATGCAACCATTTCTGATACCCAAAGGTGGGCCTAAGGTGACTTTAACCTCCTTCCATAGCTTTATAGTTTATTTGAATTCTTTCTCCCTCAAATTGAGAATTTTGAATGAAAATGCTATACTAATTCACCTTAATGACAGCTGTTTAAAGAAAAGTTTTACAAATTTCTGTTGCTGAGACTCCCTGACCTAAACTAGTTTATACTCCTCCAGAGATTTAGTATCATAATTTGCCTGAATTCTATGAGTTATCCAAGCGTATTGATAATATGTCCCCTTCTGGTTTAAGTTGGCCATTATCTATTTGTATTACTGTCAGCAAATACAGTCATGCGTTGCATAACAACATGTCAGTCAACAATGAACTGCATATATGATGGTAATCCCATAAACTTACAACGGTGCTGGAAAATTCCTGTCTTCTAGTGATGTCTGGTGACCCTGACCCTGTGCAGACTATGCTAATATCTGTGTTTGTGTCTTAGTTTTCAACAATGTCTTTCTTTCTTTCTCTCTCTTTCTTTCTTTCTTTCTTTCTTTCTTTCTTTCTTTCTTTCTTTCTTTCTTTCTTTCTTTCTCTCTCTCTCTTTCTCTCTCTCTCTTTCTTTCTTTTTTTAGACGGAGTTGCTCTTGTTACCCAGGCTGGAGTGCAATGGCACGATCTCGGCTCACCACAACCTCCGCCTCCTGGGTTCAGGCAATTCTCCTGCCTCAGCCTCCTGAGCAGCTGGGATTACAGGCACGCGCCACCATGCCCAGCTAATTTTTGTATTTTTAGTAGACACGGGGTTTCACCATGTTGACCAGGATGGTCTCGATCTCTTGACCTCATGATCCACCCGCCTTGACCTCCAAAGTGCTGGGATTATAGGTGTGCGCCACTGCGCCCGGTCTCAACAATGTTTTCCTAAGTAAAAAAAAAAAAAAAAAATTAATTCAAAATGGGGAAAAAGCCTGTAGAAAGATGATATAAAGAAAGAAAATATTTTTGTACAGCTACAAATTAGGTTTGTGTTTTAAGCTAAGTGTTATTATAAAAGACTCAACAAGTCTAAAAAATTTAAGAGTTTATAAAGTAAAAAAGTTACACTAAGCTAAGATGAATGTATTATTGAAGAAATACAAATACCTTCAATATAAATTTAGAGTATCCTAGATAATAATCTGAAGTACTGAACAGTAATGTCCTAGGTTTTCACATTCACTCACCACTCACCCACTGACTCAGTCACCCAAAGCCACTTTCAGTCTTGCAAGCTCCATTCCTGCTAAGTACCCGATACAGTGGTACCTTTCTAAAATCTCTTATGCTGTATTTTTACTATATCTTTTCCATGTTTAGATACACAGATACTTCTCATTGTGTTAACAGTTGCCTACAGCAATCAGCACAGTAACATGCTATACATGTCTTTAGCCTAGGTGTGTAGTAGTCTAGACCTTATTGGTTTAAGCTCATTCTGCAATGTAAGCACAATGATGAAATCACCTAATGATGCATTTCTCAGACTTTATCCCCACAATTTAGCAATGCACAATTGTACATATGAAATAATATGTCCATGAATTCTTAATATGATTTCCTAGCCTGCTAAATGGAGCCAAACAACAGAAAGGAAACCTCCTATCCTTTTTACTCATTCACCCCTTAAAACCCAGAGTCCAGAACTAGTCCTAAGCCTCCAGTTCCATGCCCTGTTATGTCCTAAAGACCAAGTGCCCTTCCCAAGGACACTAACCCAAACCCCAATGAAGATGGTGCTACCTCTTTAATATTGCCCACAATTGGAAAGAGCCTAGGGCAAGAAGAGGCTTTTATAATCCCTCCCTGCTCTTCATAGAAGGCTCAGCTCCCTCAGGCTCTGCTACAGCTTAGAGAGGAAAACAGATGGTGAAACTTTATTATCCCTTCCAAGTCTTTCCACTTCCTTGACAGCTTCATTATATGACATTAAATGGGCCCTGCTTTTGGAGGAAGGTTTATGGATAAAAGAGTATGGATAATATTATTCAATTATTCCCCAATCCCTTGAAAAAAATCAATCACCTTATCATTATGTTGTGCCTGACATGCAATAGCTCTGAGTTGTTAAAATATATATCGATCCCGGCCCACTCAACAACACAGTTCTAAGCCTCCTCTCAGCCTATAGCTTTTACATGGCCTAGATTATTCACATTATATTGGTTTGCTAAGTATTTATTTCAGATGGTGGTTTCTCCCTTAACTTACTTGCGGTACCCACTCTAAAACCTATACACTGACCCCCTTATTCTCTCTAGGTCTCCACTCTGCATTCCTCTGTGCTGATGCCATTTCCAGTCAGTTTCTCTTCTTGTGGAACAGAACCCCTGGGCATGTGTTCTTACAAGAAGCATTCTCGGATATCAACAGTTTGACTCGAACCTTGGGCTTGAAATTCTTTTTCTCTCAAATACGGTCATGTGACCATTTCTGAACCAATCACGTTTGTGAATGACAAGGATTATGTTAGCTGGTTTAGCTCTCTGTCAATTTATCTTCCCAAGGGGTTGGGATTAGGTCCAGCTCAATTCAAACACATGAACTGAGTGGGAAGATGGGAAATAGAGGCTATGCAAGTCAAAGAAATATTCAGTTGTGTATAAATGTGCATGTGTTGGGGAAGAGTTCTTTGTTTTAGTGGAAATTATGTTTCTAACATCTCAAGTTAAAAAATCTGAGGATGTTTATCCTCAGAAACATAGTTTATCATAGTGGTTAAAGTTGTCTTTACTAATAATATATCTCTATGTGTAGGTATGTAAGTATATATATAAAATCAACATACATAAACACACACATACATACAAATATATGTATATGTAGTACACAGAGACACACATATGATATCTATGTTTTATTTAATTAACTCTTCTTTAGCCTCATTTTTCTAGTGTAGTACTTGTATATTTCTCAAATTTTAATGTATTGTTATAACTCAGGTGTCATGTGAAATACTTTTTCACTCAGTCTAAGAAATAATCACCAGCTATAGAAGCTTTCTTAGTCCCAGCTACTCGGGAGGCTGAGGCAGGAGAATTGCTTGAACCCAGAAGGTGGAGGTTGCAGTGAGCCGAGATCGTGCCATTGCACTCCAGTCTGGGTAACAGCAGCAAAACTCCGTCTCAAAAAAAAAAAAAGCGTTTTTTTTTTTTTTTTTTTATTGCATTTTAGGTTTGGGGGTACATGTGCAGAACATGCAAGACAGTTGCATAGGTACACACATGGCAGTGTGTTTTGCTTTCTTTCTCCCCTTCACCCACATTTGGCATTTCTCCCCAGGCTATCCCTCCCCACCTCCCCCTCCCACTGGCCCTCCCCATTTCCCCCCTATAGACCCCAGTGTTTAGTACTCTTCTCTCTGTGTCCATGCATTCTCATTTTTCATCACCCACCTATGAGTGAGAATATGAGACAACAGATGCTGGAGAGGATGTGGAGAAAAAGGAACACTTTTACACTGTTGGTGGGAGTGTAAATTAGTTCAACCACTGTGGAAGTCAGTGTGGCGATTCCTCAAGGCCTTAGAAATAGAAATTCCATTTGACCCAGCAATCCCATTACTGGGATTGCTATATATAAGTCCTTCTACTATAAGGACACATGTACACGAATGTTCATTGCAGCACTGTTACAATAGCAAAGATTTGGAATCAACCCAAATGCCCATTGATGATAGACTGGATTGGAAAAATGTGGCACATATACACCATGGAATATTATGCAGCAATCAGAAATGATGAGTTTGTGTCATTTGTAGGGACATGGATGAATCTGGAGAACATCATCCTCAGCAAACTGACACAAGAACAGAAAAAAGCATTTTTATCATTATGTGATCTATGCTTAAAAATAATGTACACTGTATGCACTTAAATATGTGCTATACATAAACACAGCTGCATATGTGTGTGTGTGTGTGTGTGTAAATTTATGCATGTGTGTGTGTGTGAAGCCAAAGAAACCAAATTATACTAGGGGCAAATATTTGATGTTTGCTTTCCACATAGGAAGCATTTGGCAAACATTGCTTGACTAACTCACCCTCTCAATGCTACTCTGAACAAAATCTTTACCTGGAGCTAAACAGATTGTTAAGAACCTACCAGACAAATCTACATGCTCTAGTTAATTTGCCTCACAGTCATTCATTTACTAGTATGTCAAGCAATCCTAGCATATTTTGAAGATTGCTATTTCAGAGAAAACCAAACTCTACTTTAGCTTTTTTTGTGTACTTATTCCCGGGAATTAAAAGGCACATTTCCCACCAGAGACAAGGAGAGATTATGTCATTTCTTCCCTCTACTCCTGGGAAGAATGTTGCTGACCTCTTCTCTCATCTCATAAAATCTTCTCCAGCCTACTAAACTACTAATAGGATCTTGATTCACTGTTATTCTCAAATCTTTTGCTTTGTGCTAAAATAGAAAAAAAGATAAGAGTAATGGCCCAATTCCTGAGTCTAAGCCATGTGCAGCACTTTGAAGGTAAAATTACTAATGATATATCTGTATGTGTATATAAGGTAAAATTTGACAGTACAATTACTAATAATATATTTGTATGTTCTCTGCTCTGGAACACAGAGTCATATCTCATTTCTTTTGCTTTTTTGAATCCCATGAGCCAAAAGAGGAAATGAGGTGAATTTTTTGGTATCCTCCGAGAGTTCTCTCAGAGTTGATTTCAACTCCTATCTTTTACAGGAGATGGTGTTTACTTAATCTGAATATTGCTCCCAATTACAAGCCTTTACCCCTGACTAGTGTATTTGTGGGCTTCGTTATTAACCAGGCAAGTTGCATTAAGCCAAGTCATCTTGCTGGAGTGGAATGCACCCTTCCTTGAGCACCTGAATGCACACATGCAGCCTTCTCCTGTGACCCTAAGACAGTCAATATCAGCACTTTTACTAGTGCAGATTCTGCAAAGTCCCTACAGCTGAGAATGAACAGCTGGAAAAGGAGCTCTGAGGATTTTTTAAACCACCAACTTTAAATCTAATGTTTCAAAATTCAAGAGAAAAGAAAAGAAAGACTGCAATAATCATTAGCATTTCAGATTAGTGAATAGAATGACTCTCAATGAACATGAAAACACCTAGAATTGAGCATTTGGTTACCTCCACCTAAAACTATTTTGGATGCAGTTTTACCTCACATATAGTTAGTTTAGAAATTTTGGAATAAGGACAGAATGGAGAAAATTAATAGATTTATGTGGATGAGTTACGTTTACATTTTCTAATCACTGAAAGACAAAACCTCAGATTTTATTTAAAATTCATTACTCTAAATATAGACAATTACTTCTCAAAACTTTACACTTAAAATATTTTCATTATTTTAGTTGAGAAAAAATGGATAAATACATACATACTACATACTATTACATTTATACATATAAATCTATGTATTTAATATTTTTTATTTAAATACTTTAATGTTTAAATTCAATAAGTATTTACCATATTAAGAATTTGCTTTCTATATAGCTCTCTTGGAGGTAAAATGTACAATATGACATGAATTTATTATAAAAAAATGATCAGAAGCAAATTATATACTGAGAACAATCGCAACACTTATAACTTCTCTCATGATTATTTGACTCGGGTTTTCCAGGATTCATAGATACATGCTATTACACTTTTGGAAAAAGTTTTCAGTGAAAAAAATTGGTTTGTTGCTATTTTTAATTCCATTTTACAATAGTAAAACTAGAGTGATTTGCTCAAAACTGCGTGGTTAGAAAGTGGGAAAGCTAAGATATATAAAAGTTTATATTTTGAATGAAAATTCTATACTTTTTCTGTGATATACACAACTGATCAAATAAAACACAGAGGCCTTAGAAACAGTTTATCGAACTTGAGTACTTACTAGATGTAAGACACTAGTTTTCTTTCTTTAGTGCCTGAGGGACAATAAAATAATTTAAAAAAATAGGTTAATAAGTATAGGCAGCTGGCTTTGAGGTAAAGACAATTTGATCTTTTTAAGGCACTTGCATAGCATCTGAGGGAGAAGCCATGAAACATCAATAAAAGCAGCGTGTCCACTTCAGAGTGCTTTATAAATGCAGGAGATGCGGAATTTAAAGTATCGCTTTGGTACTGTCTAGGAGAAAATTCATGGTTAACACTTGTAAAGGGCAGAGCTAAAGTTCCAGTACAGACTTTCCTTACTTCAGGGAGAATGCTTAAGTGCACCATTGTTGTCTATGCTCTAAAAGAACATGAAACATAAAGAAAGAAAAGAAAAGAAAGCCTTACAAGGAAAGGAGGCTCAGCTTACAGCAAGCATATATCAATGGACTGATATAAATAAAATATTGAGACTGTGGCTTTTAGATCACAATCTTCATCTGCTCCTTTTTAGATCTGTGGCAGTGAGATTTCGACTTATTTCCTGTGGTATTAAATTCAGTACTACTCATTGAACAACATCTTTACCAGGCACTGTAACAGGCACTGATGTAGCTAGAGAGAATCAGTCTCCTCCCTAAGGAAATCTATAATCTTACTGGGGCTTAAAAAAGGGACACACGTAACTGTACTGTAATGAAGAATGTCTCAAAGTACCTTGTTCTGTTTTAATCTAAAGAAGCAAGAGAGATGACAATTTGTGAAAGATATTAGAATAGGATTATGGAGAAAATAATAATCCTACAGATTGGCATAGAAGGCTCGTTAAGGCACCTTCAGACATAGATAAGACCACAAGAATATTCCAAGTACTAGATTAATTGTAAGTAATGTTATCACTGTGGGACTGGGTAGTGGGTTTGAGAAAATTTATCTTTTTTGTAAGTTTTAACTGATGATCTATGTTAAGGGTCATACGATGAGAGTCCTGAAGTTTAGAAATATTAATTCAACAAATGATTATTAAACATCCACTAAATGTTAAGTATTGTCTTAAACAGGAATGACTAAGACATACATGTTTTCTACTGTGAAGCTCAGATTTTATGGGGGAAAGACACAGAAAACACAAATCATTAAATAATTAAGTAGTTTCCATTGTGGTAAGTTATTTCAGGAAATTAAAGATGATACTTCAGTATGAAGGGAAGCCTGGTATCCTCTAAGGAGTCAATGTAGGCTCATCTGCAGAAATGACATTCAAGCTGAGACTTGAAAGATATGTGGGCATTAATTAGATTAAAAGTTTTGGACAATGGGTGAGGGGAGGAGGGACACAGGGATTGTTCCAGGCACATTCAAAAGTCCTGAAATAAGCAGAAATAAGCTTGCTTAGTTCATTCAAGGATAAGAAAGGAAGTCAGTTTGGCTGGTGTGCGGTAGTGACAGGGAAGGTGGGGAAGGAATGAAGTTGAGCTAGATTGGGGAAAGTTTATGCAGGGCCTGTGGCCTACTTAAAGCATTTTGACCTTTAAAAGCAATGGAAAGATTGCTTAAGTGATTTTTAGATCAGTTTAGGAAAGAGATAAAGGCAGATAAATGGACAGTGCTTTTGTTTGTAAGGGCCAGGGAACTACTTCTTCATTGGTATTAACTCCATTTATGGAAGCCAACTACAGGAACTCATAAGGTTTCCTATCTCTTCATGTACTCAGGTCCAGGGAATGAAGGCATTTGGTCTGGTTGTTAAATGTGGGAAGAATTAATTTGGCATGCTTGGCCCTTTTCCATCCTTGGAAGTCAGTATGTGCTTTCACTCACTTTCCCAACTACTAATCCTTTTGCTGAGGCAGCCTCTGTTGCTGGAGGGCGAGGAATTGAGAATTTGTGGCTTTTGGAAAAAGCAATATCAAGATCCAGATTTTTTTTTTTTATGTTGGCTGGGAACATTGAAAAATGAAACAAGAATAATTTGGGGGAGCAAAATATACACAGTGAGTGATGAAGCATCTTGGGTTGCCAGAGTATGCAATTTATATGTGGGCAGGATGTTTTGATGTTGGTGGCTTTTGAAAGATTATATGGATCCGCTTTAAACTGCTGCAGCCTGAATGAAAGCTTAAAACTTTAGGTCAAAGGTGTTTTTACTTAGGTGAGTGACCTCAGACTATAATAGGTTTGCCACACCCAAGTGCGGTATTTCCATAGAGACAGCAACCTGAATATACCTGGGCCTCAAGAAAGGCGTCAGACCACAGCAAAGATACTTCAGCTTGCCAAAAGTGCTCAGGTGGAGAAGGTGCATTGAAGAGGTTCAAGAAAGTTCTGAAAACTTTTTAGATGTTGTCAAAGGATTTCAGCCAAGCAGATTTTGGCAAAGTGATGATGGTTTTAGCGATGAACAGGCAATTTCAGTGTACATGCCAGTGCAGAGCACAATTACAGTCACTAAAAGGCTTGGCATTGCAGGCTAGAATGAGGTATGCAGACACTACTAGCTGGTTTTGACCTATTTTCTCTTCTTCCAGGTTGCATTTAGATCCCATTTCCCAGTCTCTTTTGCAGTTAGCTGGGTCCACATGATTGAATTTTAGCCGATAGAATATGAGTGGTAATGGTGGTTTACCATTTTTAGCCATGCCTCATATAAACCTTACTCATGTCTTCCTCTATGTTTAACTCCTCTCCATCAGCTTAGTCAGATGAACAAGGTGACACTGGAAGTCACCTATAGAAGATGGTGGAACTAAGGAGAATCAAGAAGTATCAAACATAGTAGATCTTGCTTCCCCCTAAACAGTAAATGCTTAGGATTTAATTTATCATCTTGCTGGTAGGTTTCTATCAGTTGAGATTAAGTCCATTATTTATGGATTATGGATAGATTAGACTGACTGGCATCCTAATGACACTAGAATCAAGCAGAATGTCCCCTTCTGTGCTTTCCTTTACTCAAATAATATAAAGGAGTTTCTGCTATGTTTTTAAAAATATTGTTAAGTACTGAGTTCCTAATTTTACATAAAAGAAAAACTGTTCTAGGATCTGGGGAATGTATTGTCTGAAAAAAAATTAACTGATTTGAGGCCAGGGCTATAATAATTTTGAATGTCTGCATGCCATTACTGTGAGGTAAGAATATTAAAACCAAAATAAGATACTGCTACACACCCAAAAGTGAATAAAATTCAAAACACAGTGAACAACCAAAACTCTCGATATTACCATGGGAGTATAACATGATACATCTATTTTGTAGTTTCTTGTAAAATTAAATGTGCTTCTACTGTATTACCCAAGAATTCTACTCCTAAGTATTCATCCAAGAAAAATGAAAATTTACCCACAAGAATCTTTGTACAATACTGCCACACACACACACACACACACACACACACACACACGAAGGCTCTGCAACAAGAGAAAATATTTAGATCAAAAGATTATGATGTATGTATCATAAACTCCAAGAAGTTGGAAACAGCTCAGGCATCCATTAACAGGAGAAGTAATTGAAAAAGAAAAACAACACTGTGGTATATTTGTGCAGTAGAATACCACTCTGTTAAAAAAAAAAAAAAGAATGAGCTATTCATATATATAACAACATAATGAATTCCAAAAAATATCCTGAGTGAAAGAACCAAACCACCTGAGAGTACACACTTTATGTTTCTGTATATATATATTTCTAGATCAGGCAAAATTGATCTGTGGTAAGAGAAATCAGAACAATGGCCACTTCTTGATGGAAAGGGATTTCTTGGGAAGTGGCTCAAGGGAATTTTCTGGAGTGACAGAAATGTTCTACTTCTTATTACAAGTGTGGTGTATGTATTTATCAAAACTGAATTGTACACTTAAGATTTGCACATGACACTATTTGTAAATCATCCCTCAATGGAAACTTAAATAATAAATAATATCTACATTAAAAAATGAGGCATAACATTCTGAGCTATGCCAGCCTAGGCTTGAATTTCTAAAGGAGCCTGAACTCTACCCAGGCATCGAGGATATCTCCAACCACAACCATGAAGAGTAGAACATACAGAGATGACTTTTTGACTCTTCTTATTCTGTGAACTTTTAATTCATACGGAATTTGATTTTGATTTTTATTCTACTGGAATAAAAATATTATTGAACCTTTAACCTCTTTCTGGTAATTTTATAATGTCAAGGAGATTATATTTCCATTTCTGTTATCTATCTATCAGGGTTAAAGTTTTTACTGATTAATCTTTATTTTTTTTTAAATCATAGGGGTATCCTAATGCCATCCTTTAATTTTATTAGAGAATCCCCAACATGCCAGGTCACACAACATGGCCGGACATAATTTGGGTTGGAAAAAAGAATGCAGAGCAAAATTTCTGCTGTTGGTACAGATGCTTCGATCAAATTGACACTGCCTGCTGGGGTCCCGGGAGAATACTCAAAGTGAACAGATGTGCCATGGTTCCCAATTTTGGTAAGTGGGCAGGGAATTGTGAAGGCCATTTAGCTGACCCATTTGCTCCCCATGTAGAGCTGAGTCCTCCTTCTTAACTGTAGCAATATAAAAGTTATTTTTTTCTCTATCTGCACACTTGTCTTATATCTCAATTAAGAATTTGGGTAAGATGGAGAGGTAGCTGTGTCTTTGGAGCTGATATTTAAAAATCAGTAACATTTCAGAGAGAATGAACAAAGAAATACAAAGAGGACTGAGAAAGAATTCTTAAGGTATATTATTTACAAAGTATCTGAAAGAATAAGTGAGTCAATTAAATAGAGAATGAATGTCCAAGAGGTAGGAGAAGCTACAGAAGGGGAGAGCCAGCCAATGAGAAGCTTTAAGAAGATCCAGTCAGTCAGGTTCAGTGATGCACAGCTCTAAGAGGAGTACAAATCAGAAAGGCAATTATGTGTGCCAATATCCATTCAATTGCAAAATACATGGCAATCTCCAAAAAGTCTTGCAATACACTGTCATTGTTCATTGCTAGCATGTACTCATGATTGAAATGAACATAATTTCCTCAAGGAACGAGATTGTGTGCTGTTCATTGTGCATGCCTTGCCCCCATTTGCATTGAGCAATGTATTTGTGCAATAAATGGTCTTATAGTCCCACTTCTCAATCTTGAGTAGATATTTTTCTTGCTTTTATTTTACAGGTAGAGAAGTAAAATCCTTGGCCAGAATCATCAATTTAAATTAGTAGCCGAGCCAGACTCCTGAAAATTGTTACTGCACTGTATAATGACAGTAAAGCATTGAAATCACACCTCTCTCACCTCCTTTACATCTTTGTTCAAATGTCAATTTCTCAATAAGGTGAACCCTGACAATTTCATTTAAAACTACACTTGTTTCTCCAACTATTCACCCTATTCTATGACTCTTCACTGCACTTACTCCCTTTCTGATACATTATACAGTTAACTTACTTGTTGTGTTTCTAATTTATCATTGATCTAGAATGAGAGCTAGAGTAGATTTCTTTTTTTTGTTTTGTTTTGAGATGGCATTTCACTTTGTTGCCAGGCTGGAGGGCAATGGCGTTATCTTGGCTCACTGCAACCTCCAACTCCCTGGTTCAAGTGATTCTCCTGCCTCAGCCTCCCAAGTAGCTGGGATTACAAGCACACATCACCATACCCCAGCTAATTTTTGTGTTTTTAGTAGATATGGGGTTTCACTATGTTGTCCAGGCTGGTCTTGAATCCGTGAGCTCAGGTGATTTGCCTGCATCAGCCTCCCAAAGTGCTGGGATTACAGGTGTGAGCCACTATGCCTGGCCATTTTGGTTAGCTTTCTTCACAGATACAGTCAGATGTTTTCAAGAGTGACTGGCATTAAGTAGATAAAATGTATATATTTGCTGAATTAATTAAAAGTCACAGCTCTTTGGAAGCATAAGAGAACGAAACAACCCTTTTATAGTCACAGAATTTAATTGGATTTTATAAGATATTTTACTCTAGCTTTTTTACTTTTCATTATAGAATTCCTAAAGCTAATCAATGAGCAAAACATTATTAGTACTGCTACTTCATGTAAGTTACGTAGCACACTGAGCTATTTGGCAAAAAATGACTCTAAAACATAATATATGTTAACATATGTAAAGTGGATAGTGACTGATTTTCAAAACGTTATTCATACATGTGTGACTTTAATTAGGAAGCTATAATAGATACACTATGAATTTTCATGAAGAAAAAACCCAGCATCTGGACTTGAGATTCTACACAAAGAAAAAGCTAGGTTTCTTTCTCCTTTTCCAGAGTTTTTAAACCTACATTTCCTTCAGTCAAAATCCTCTCAGAAATAGCAAAATAAAACTCTAGAAAAATCAATAAGCTTTCACCACCAGTTTTAACATTGGTAATTCAAAGCTTATAAAAAAGAACCATGATTCCACATTTTTAATTTTCTCCCAGAACTATAACCTGAAAATATTTTCTATGCGTTATTACTTTGTACATGTCATTTGTAAATATACGTACTTGTTATAAGTATATTTATCTGAAGATGTTCATCTTTTTTGTTTATTTTAAATTATTAGCTGTAAACCTTCTGAGATTTTAGTTTTAAACATTGTCAAAAATATTTACTTCAAGAAACATTATTCTCAAATTTATAGAAAATATTTCAAGATATTATAATTTCATATTAGATAACCATAAAGAATTTTCTTTTGTGTCTAAACAGATTTTTCCATTTTATAAATGCACATAAAAGCAGTAACTGTTCTTAGCATTTACTAACATTTCCTTTTGGCTCCTAGAACACTTATTTCTTACATAATAAAACAATAATTGTATCTTATTGTTTCTTTAATGTATCATCTTTCCCAAAACTTTGAAATCTCCTGGAAGACAATAAACTGCTGAAATAATTCTTTCCCTCTTCTATTATTAAACGGAAAATAAGCATTCAGAAATACGTATTTATTCAACAATGGAAAATTAATTTGAATGCTACCCACTCAATGCAAATAGCTATACATATACAAAAATTATGGGTCATTATCATCCTTTAAACCAAGTAAATAAGTAATTCTTCTAATAAATTAAAAAGGTATATTTTTCCTTTATGTTAAATATTAAATAATTTAATCTTGCTTCCTTGCAAAATTACTAAATGATCATTGTATATATACATGATCATTGAAAGTTATGTATATATACACGTACATATACACATGTAAATGTATATTCAACTATTTGCTATGCACTCTGTTAGATCCATACCACGTTTTCTTTTTTTTGCTCCTAATGTCTCTTAAAATCATAATTATCTTCACATTATAGATAAGAGAACTGAAGATTAGAGAAGCACAACTAATTGTCTAAGGTTTTACTGTCAGTAATAATCAAAGTTGAGATTTAAATTCAAAGATTTAAAATGAAAATTTAATTATATTTCAAAATATTACAGCTAATTCTTCACATGCATATGCTATCTTCAAACAAATGAGTATTACTAGTATATATTAAATACATATATAACATGATGAAGCACATTCTAAGAGGTAGAGTAGTCTGTAAAGAGGAGTAAGCAACTGTAAATGGATGCACAGTAAAGCATATGCAGGTACAGGACTGGCTTTCTTGACTTGACATTATGTATATGTACCAAGTAAAGAGAGCTACATTTCAACCCTTTTCAATGTGGCTCTTACTTGGGTTAGAAAAATGGTAATTATTTTTTATGACAGGAAAAATCAGATAATCTTAATTTATTGTCTCCTTTGCATTCACTCTGAATCATTTTTCTATCTTGACCTACAAATTAGTAATGTTTATATATATTGCTTAACAATGCAAAAAAATTATCTCATCATCTAAGTTTAACGCTGTACTATTTAATTTAGTCAATATTTGCCATTTGTAGGCATATGATAGATATTCAGATTTTTGCTGAGTTTAGACTGTATGTTGGATTTTCTCTGAAACTCAGACCTCTAGGTCAGTTACTGTTCCATCCAAACCCCACTCTGAGTTATATTGCTGATTTTAAATGAGCTGCTACTCAGGCTGTTCAAGCACACGTTTCTTTTAGATCTTTGTCATCTCTGATTTTATTGTACCTTAAGGAATTAGGAAAATCAAGCTGAGTCCTTTAGTTTTATGTATCCTCTCTATAAGTAGCCTCTACAATAAATATCAAAGCTTAAAGATTTAAATCCCACCATATACAACAGGATTTATGACAGAAAACTGCAGTATTTTTACTAATTATTACAAATGACAATTGAAAATACCCACTTCTGGGTTTGCTCTTTTCATGACTATAAAAGCCATTAGCGTAGGGATGCATCTTTTTGGTTAGGCTCATAATCTTTGATTTATCTTCTTCAACTTGAGAAAATAAGCACTGAGGAGGGTCTGGTTTACATTACTGTAACAAGACAATGGCTCTAATCCACAATCTTCTATTTTGTTTCTACAGTTCAAAGACCAATTTCAATTTTAACTTGCCTCTTGTCTCATTTATCTTGGTACAAAGCTGTTTTGATTACAGGAGGGGTGGAGGTGGTGGGGGTGAGGTGATGTCAGTGGTGATTGTGGTAGTGTTGTGTGTATGTGTGTGTGTGTGTGTGTGTGTGTGTGCAGGTGTAAAGGAGGTGGGCTGGTAGAGGAATAGGAGGCAGCATACATAAGCTGTATTTGTTAATCTGCTTATAAACCTAACAGATTTTTCCGCTGAAATTTGGCCAATGTTAATTGTACACACTGAACTCATGCTGGGAAAATCTCTTTGGGAAAAAAAAAAAAAAAAAAAGACAGAAAGCACAGCCGGTCTGTTATGTAAGATGTTTATTTTCATCCAGTCCTACCCACCATAGGCAGTACAGAAAATGGGCCAGTGCTTCTGACCGGTGACATCACCTCATCAACAGGAGAAAGCGGGAATGACTGATCACCATATTGTTAGTAAAAAGAATAATTTTCTTTCACAATTGTTTTTCATTTGGAAACCTTTATTTCTGGAGATAGGGATCTCATCTCCATTGGATGTTTATTTCTTCAGATTCTGTGATAACAGTGAAGCTACCTTGATTTCAATTCTTGTGCAATGCACATAAACATTTATTTTGGTACTTTTTCTCCAGATCTCCAAATTTTAAAAGATTGGATCATTTTAGCAGAACATTGACCATCTTAAGACAATTGTGATGGGAAGAGGAATAATTATTCTGATATTTAACCTTATGAAGTATTTCATGTCGCTTTTGGTAATTTGCTTTGCAGAATGCCTCCTTTTCTTAGACTGTGTCACATTATATTTGGGTAGATGGGCATTGTGTTTATTTCATGAATACTAAGAGTGAAATGCACCGTTTTTAGAAAGTGTCTTAAGCAGGTCATTATGTTATAATATAGACATTTTTGCAATTTATAGGTAGTAAAGTGGGTGAAATTGTGTGGGTGTGTGCATGTAGCTTTTTTTCTATTAATTCAAAATTGATAGAACACGAAAAATAGGATCTTTATTATAGAAGCTAATTCAGCTACTTAGAAAATATACCACAATAAAATTAACCAGTCCATGGTTTGTTTATGACAGCTTTGGTAAAATGACTTCTTTCTGTTAAGGAACAATTTTCAGAATTATTCAAATCACCCACTTTTAAATAATATGCCTATTCTTGTTTCATTCTCCCTCTAGAGGATATCAGTGAGTATTACAATTCAAAC